>NC_089499.1:1685000-2285000 GCF_036850765.1 Saccopteryx bilineata | reverse complement strand
TGGCATTTTGTGTTTAAAAAGAAAAATAGATTTAGAGCGTGGATGTATCAGTGGTCAAATGCACAGAATGTAAGAATTCAGAATATACTAGACATAAAGATGCTTTTCCAGAGGGCAGTGCTCCTGATGACTGTGATAGTGGTGGTGATGATGGTGGTGATGGTGATGGTGATGGTGGTGGTGATGATGGTGATGATGATGGTGTTGGTGATGGTGGTGATGATGTTGATGGTAGTGATGATGGTGATGATGGTGCTGATGGTGGTGATGGTGGTGGTGATGGTGATGGTGGTGGTGGTGGTGATGGTGATGGTAGTGATGATGGTGATGGTGGTGGTGGTGATGGTGGTGGTGGTGATGGTGATGATGATGGTGATGATGGTGATGATGATGGTGGTGATGGTGATTGTGGTGATGATGGTGATGATGATGGTGGTGGTGATGGTGATGGTGGTGGTGGTGGTGATGGTGATGGTAGTGATGATGGTGATGGTGGTGGTGGTGATGGTGGTGGTGGTGATGGTGATGATGATGGTGATGATGGTGATGATGATGGTGATTGTGGTGATGATGGTGATGATGATGGTGGTGGTGATGATGTTGATGGTAGTGATGATGGTGATGATGGTGCTGATGGTGATGGTGATGGTGGTGGTGATGGTGTTGATGATGATGATGATAATGATGATGATGATGATGGTGGTGGTGATGATGATGATGGTGGTGATGATGATGACGGTGTTGATGATGATGGTGGTCATGGTGACACGTACTTGCAAAGCCCCCGCAACCCTGCCCGCTTTATTTCTCTGCTACTCCCTGCAGAGCCAGGTAAATGGCACAGACATTAAAATCAATTTTCTTGTTGGTGAGATCCTAAGATAAAGAGCTCCACATGAATTTCAAATGTCTGATGACAGGTTTTATGACTCAGGCATTATGGAAACGCTCTCGGGGCGCAGGACCAACAGGGGAGCAGGTGGCTCAGAAAGGCATACAGCTCCCTGCCAGCTCTGTGGCAGGGCCTGGGAAACACCGCCCCTGCCTCCCAGTGACGGTGGCCCGGGGAGCCGGAGAATGCCAGGCTTCTGACTTCAATTAACCTCTTACAGGGGAAGGCAAAGAGAGAGGAACAGGCATAATAACTGTGGCAAAGACATATTTCAAAGTCATTAAATGCACATTAATAATCCTGGGAATATATAATTTTGTAGGTGACAGATACTATTTTTACAGCTGTTCTTTAGAGAAAGAATAAGTTTCTCTTCATTAAGGACTAATGAGTGACATTACATTTAAGTGTTCGCATTAGATATGCTTCTTTGAATTTAATGATGGGGCAATGAGGCCTCTAATTAAATACTCAAAAATCTCCACCGGGAGAAACAAAACAAATTTATCTGCAATTTTAAAAAATAATGGAGTCCATCTGTTATATAATACAACTTAAAAATTTTGGATATTTAGACATATTACCATTGTACCTCTGAAAGCTTAGTTCTTATTATCCTAATAATTGGCATAACAAAGTGAGTAGTATAATAATTTGTATTTTATTATATTTTTTTTGTTTTGTTTACATAGCTTTAAAATTCACTATGGAGTGATGAAGAATTCCTTTTCACCTTTGGTTTATTTGCTGAGTCATTATTTTGGTCTCAACGCCCCACAGAAGCAGGAAATCCTTAAGCAATAATTGAAAGAAAAAAAAAAGGATAGTATTAAACATTGCTGTGTAGAAGTTGTGTAGTCACTGGCTTCCTAAATCACATGATCTCTCCCAATACATTTCCCCCAGTTCCAACCACAACCTGTTCATCCACCCTCTGCTAGAAAGCAGTGCATATTTATGGAAAACATAAGACGTCATGCTTGACCAGGCAGTGGTGCACTGGATAGAGCATTGACCTGGAATACTGAGGACTCAGGTTTGAAACCCCAAGGTTTCCAGCTTGAGAGCGCAAGCTCACCAGCTTAAGCGTGAGATTGCTGGCTTCAGTGAGGGATCATAGACATGACTCCATGGTCCCTGCCTTGAGCCCAAAGCTCATTGGCTTGAAGCCCAAGGTCGCTGGCTCGAGCAAGGGGTCACGGGCTCGGCTGGAGCCCCTCGGTTAAGGCACATATGAGAAAGCAATCAATGCACAACTAAGGTGCCGCAACGAAGAGTTGATGTTTCTCATCTCTTTTACATATCTATATGTAAAAGATGTCATGAAAGTTTTATAAATATTAAAAATATTGTCAGAAGTATAATGACATTACAGAACTTGCATAATAAGCCATACAGACAAGATTGTGCCTTCCTCAGACACTGTTACTTACAAGGCTCTGTCAGTTCTGCAAAGTCCGGAAGAGAAAGGCAGTAGGTGTGTGATAATTGAGACTGTGGGACAGCAGGTTACCACGGAGCACTGAGTTCTGTTCTTGGCCCCTGCTATGGTCTAGTTTGGCTAATGGGCATCATCGTGACAGATATCAAAGAGGAACGAAGCGAAATGTCATTTCTTTAAAAGGGGAAGGATTAAAATGCCTTGAAAGGGTGAGGAAGGAAAAAGAAAACCGAAACAACTCCCTCATAGTCCATTTCAATAGATTTGTCAGGCAGAGGCTGGGGGAGTCCTCCTGCTGTGGGATCAGACCCTCCTGCTGTGGGGTGACTCCAGGGGCCCGCCACAGAGCTGATGCGAGGCTGCTCACTGCTGCCGGCGGGCGTCACCACGTGTGGAACTCGGTCTGATCTACAGACGGCTTCTCCCAATCTGCCGACAATTCCTGCTGAAGGGTAGAGCAGATTCTGGAGACACTTTGCCGCAGAGCAGTGAGAGCGTGGGGAAGCCATACTTTCCCCTGAATTAAGCTGAAAAACCGAGTCTCTGAAGATGTCATCCTTTTGGGACTACGTGTGATAAATAAGGAAGAGTCGTATAGTTCCCTGTCTTTGTGAATGGAGAAGAATTATCCTGAAGTATTCTGATGATGTGGAATGCAAAAAAAAAAAAAAAAAAAAAAAAGATTAATTAAGAGTATATATTTCAAATTAGAATAAAATGTTCAAGATTAAAAAAAAAAAAGAGTGAGATTTTGGTTTTCCATTCATTATTTCCCTTCCTCCTTTCTTCCTTCCCTTCCCATTTCCTCTTATTCTCCTTTCCTCTCTCTCTCCCTCTCTCTCTCCCTCCCTCTCTCCCTCCCTCTCTCCCTCCCTCTCTCTCTCCCTTCCCCTCTCTCTCTCTCTTTCCTTTTCTTTCTTTTGTCACTGATCTACCAAGCACCCAGAGTTCCGGGCATTGGTGTACGTTCTGAAGGTCACGTAGTCAATAAAAACAATAAAGTCCCTAACTTTGGCATTTGGAACACCATTACCAACACTCTGTTTGACTCTGTACTTCCTCAGTGTTTGAAACATTTATTTTTATTTTTTAAGGGTCAAGAGTTAATACTGGGAGAGTAAGAAGGACACAGAATATAGATGGACACAGCACTCGTTCCCTTGATCTCAAAAGTACGATGACTGAACCAACTTCGATTTTAGAGTGAGGATCGAGTCTATTTCTGAACAACTTTTACTCCACGGTGTATGAGAAAACACTAGTGTGCCCAGCTACACCACAGTAGAGGGCGGGTCAGTACAGAGCGTGTATTATATTCAGCGTACGTCTGCTGGAACTGTGAGCTGAGATCCGTGATGGCAAACAGTCCCTGTCGGAGACGGTGGGGCAGTGGGTGTTCAAGCCTGGCTGTGTCATCCACGTGCAGCTCAGTCATCTTCGCTGAAGCCTCCTGGCGGGAGGGGTGGGGGGCCACGACGGTGCACCCCGTGCAGCCCGCCCTGGTCCACAGGGCCGCCCTCAGTCACTCAGCAGCGGTCTCTTCCCGAGCACTCAGCCAACGGGGAGGGTCAGGGTGGACGTCTGAGTCCCCCACGTGGTCCCCAATGATCATACAAGGGTGGGGGGGGGCTCTGGCCCTCCGTACTGCCTGGGTGGAGCACGGGTGCTGCGTGACAGTCGGGAGAGCAGGGAAGCCCCTTCCCCTCTGCTGCTGCGGGGTGGGCCAGCAGCCGTGGACGTGCCTGTGGTGCTCGGCTGGAACCGACGGGTACCGCCTCCCAGTTCTCTGTCTTGCGAGGCTGCCCGCAAGGGATCACTGCCCTTTGGGGTCTGAGGAGGGTTTGCTTCGTGTTGTTGCTTTTGTCTGCACGTCTGGTCACTTCCAGGTCCTCGCTTCTTGTCCTGAAGGAGTCCGGGCCGCACGAGGCAGAAGAGAACCCGGGACGCTTGCCATCTTGTGGCTCTCGGGTCCACAGGTCCCGGCCTGACTATGGCCTTCCCTCCACCCTTGAGACTCTTGTCTTTGTTTCACACGTCACCAGCAGGACCTGAACTGCTCACAGCGGGAGGAACGGGGGGGTGAGGGCCTGTTCCTTCACTCTGGAATTCAGTTTCTTTTTTTTGTTTGTTTGTTTTGTTTTGTTTTCTGAAGCTGGAAACGGGGAGAGACAGTCAGACAGACTCCCGCATGGGCCCGACCGAGATCCACACGGCACGCCCACCAGGGGCGACACTCTGCCCACCAGGGGGTGATGCTCTGCCCCTCCGGGGCATCGCTCTGTAGCAACCAGAGCCACTCTAGCACCTGGGGCAGAGGCCAAGGAGCCATCCCCAGCACCCGGACCATCTTTGCTCCAATGGAGCCTCGGCTGCGGGAGGGGAAGAGAGAGACAGAGAGGAAGGAGGAGGGGGTGGAGAAGCAAATGGGCACTTCTCCTATGTGCCCTGGCCGGGAATCGAACCCGGGTTCCCCGCATGCCAGGCCGACGCTCTACCACTGAGCCAACCGGCCAGGGCCAGTTTCTTAAAGAAACAAATGAACCGGACCTGCTCTAGTCACAGCAGGGAAACAAACAGGTTGTATTAATGTATCAGCCTTTCCTCATATATATTTGAAGATAGATTTTAAAAATAGTATGCTCATCTATTTTAATTTTTCAAGCATGCTCTACAAGATTTCTTAAAGCTCCTCTATCACTCTAAGCTATAGCTGTGTGTGCGTGTACTTGGGTGCACACACGGGCACTCTGGTTTTGTGGGATATCTCCCTTGTTGTTATTGTTCTTCCTGCACAGAATCGTCGAGAAGTATTCGTGTGAATGTCCTGATCCTTCTGAGAAGAATGACGCTCTAGTCCGATCGCACACACCGTGGATTCTTTTATAGCTTCCCGCGCCAGGTTGATTTTCTATGCCGTTTCTCTTTCGGCACGTGAGGCACACCCCTTAATCAAAATCCTGCTATTTATTCTCTAGCTACTCCCTATATCGTTTGCAGTTATATTTAAAATTAAATCTATCTTTTCTTATTACATAGTTTGCATCTAGTTGTCTAGTTTCTTTTGGTTAAAATCAAGGCATTTTTCTGACCTAAGAGAAATGTGGGAATAATTAAAAAAAAAATGCTGTGCATGCAAATGTTAGTTATGTATGGTGCAAAGAGGAGAAACAGCACAGGGTCCGTCGGGCATGGTCAGAATCTCGGATTGATGCTGTCTCTGTAGGCAGCCGTATTGGCACAAAGTCATTCCCAATATCCACGTATTACAGCAGACCTGTGGAGCCCAACACCTACTACCTGGCCCTCTATGGAAGAAGTTTGCAGGTCCCTGGTTTTGAGAACTATCATTAATAAGCTCTCTGGAGGAATAAAGTGAACAAAGGCCCTCCCCATTACTTCTGAGGATCCCCGAAGCCCACCCACGGTAATATATACGCTGCTCACGGAAATTAGGGGATATTTCAAAATGAATATGAAGCAATAAAATATCCCCTAATTTTTGTGAGAAGAATATTTAAGAAGGTGTGTCCCATTTAACATTTAATGCTAGGAAAAGAATGCGCAACAACTATGTTTGTAATTTTATAGAAGTAGTCTTTTTCCATTTTTTTAAATTGAGCTTATCAGGGTGACATTGGTTGCCAAACCATACGGGTTTCAAGCGTCCGACTCAGTAAGACGTTGCCTGCACCCTGCACCGTGTGCCCGGCGTCCCAAGCGAAGTCTCCTCCCACCCCCATTCTGTCCTCTGCTTTCATCGTCCTCTGCCTCAGGGACGGCCTCGCTGCCCCTCTGTCTGTCATGGGGGGCGCTGTTCGTGTCTTTAGTGTCTTCAGGTTCACGCTCGCCGTCTGGTTGTGTCACTGACGTGTATTCATGCTCACCCGGCGATGGTGCCCTCCACTGAGTCTTCAGTCTCTGACTCTTCCGGGAAATCTGCACCCACGACCAAGTCTTTTCTTCTTCATCCTCTGTGTTCTGTTTTGGGTCTATCCTTACTCTCTTCTCCCTGTCTTTGTTGTATTCTCCATTTCAGAGTCTCGCTTTGATTCATACAGACCTTCTGGTCTATCTTCTAGTTCAGAACCCTTTCTTCTACCGCGTGTGATCTGCTGTTTCAAGACTTTTAAAAAGTTTTTAAAGCTGTGTTTTTCCTTTCTGGGAGTCAACATCCAAGTTTCTTGGCACTCATCATCCAGAACTCAGACTCGATGCTTTTCCCTGGCGCAGTCTTCTCTGATCCTCTGTTAGTGCTCAGGCTTCTGTAGGACATGCACTCGTGTGGTTGGATTCCCTTTCTTCCGACCCTTTGCAGCAGTTTAGAATTCAGCGGTGTGGTTGGTAGTTTAATACACAACCATTAGCAAACTTCATGCCGCCTAGACCCCATGCCCCTTGAGAACAGAGGACAGAACACGATTTGGGTTCACAACTGATCCCAGAACCTAGCACCCATTATGTGCTGACCGCATGTGATAGGAAGCTGTTTGAGGACAGCTCATTGGTTGGGGAACGAGTTCCTCTTGTATTGAGTGAATATTATTGGGTGTGCCTCATCTTAACTACATGAAACAAAATATATTAAATTCAAAGCCGTCATGTTTGATTCTGAGTTTTGCCAAGACGACAACTGGAAAAACTCGTGTTTATGTCACCTGACCCTCGACACGACTTGAATAAAAAAAGAAATTGAGAAACTAAGAGTGCTGTTTAATGAGGAAATTCAGAAAAGAAGTCTCACCCCATTAGACAGAACCGAAATATATTATCCCATAGATACAGCGCCAGCCGATTCGGAGACCATCTGTTATGCCATCTAAAGCTAATTAAGTTTAAAAAAAAAAAACACCCCAAAAAACCTTGAGCAATTAAGAAACAACCATCAGCCTAAAGTCTGTATCAAGAATGATTTGATAATAAAAACTACAGGTATTACAAATACTTAATGAGGAAGTACCTAAGTAAAAGTCTGCAAGTCCTTAGAGTGCGGTCGGAAGAGTGGGGTATGGCGCACGGATATTAGTGGTAAAGATCACCACGCGGCTACCGGTGGCCGCAGCACCTATCCGGCTAATGAAGGCGTCCCGGCGCGGGAAGAGCAGCACTCAACTCAGTTTCAGAAATGCTCCATGCTACACTTTTGGGCTATTAAATACCAGCCTTGCTGACTGAGACAAGGCCGGGCGGGCAAGACAGTTCTTTATTTCACACCGGATACCTACTGTTTATTCATTGAGTAACCATCCTCGGTAAACCCACGTTGGTTTTTTATTAAAATGAATGAAGAGTTGCGGGAACTTCTGCAGATGCCACATGGGCGTGTTGATAAACACGTGTCACTCAGTTCATGCTGTGCCGTGTGTTCCACGGGTACGGTTCACAGAGCAGGCTGCGTTTCCACGTGTGTGCGTTCTTTGACCTGTCTAAAGCCTGTTGAGTGCGTCAGGGAGGTGGGCTTAGCCTCATCTGACAGAGGAAGACACTGAGACGTAGGTTAGGTGATGGGTTCAAGGTCACAGGGGTGGGTCTTCTTTTAGGGGTGACTCTCAAGCCCACTAACCTTCCTATCACATTATGATTTTTCTGTTTATCAGATAACTAGCCTATTTATTTATATACAACTAATACCATTCGTTTGAGGGATATTATGGAAAGACGTGTTTTGTTTTGTTTTGTTTTGTTTTCTGTAAGGACCTTTTGCACAAAATCCTCTCACCAACCAGGAGCGAGCTCAGCCTGTGCTCCCGTGAATTCCTGACGTGAGGGTCACGCCGTTTTCCCATTGTCCAGTCCGCGGGCAGAGACGGTCCCACGTGGGAATCGTGTAGTCACACTTCCCTGAGCCTGTGATGCGTGGAGGCAAACAAGAAGTGAAGAATCTCACCCCACCCCCTTCCCTGGTCCTCATCCACAGGCCTAAGTCCTGCTCAGTCTATCCCGTGGGGGCGACGCCTGGGGGTCCGAGTGCTTCTGAGCGCCTCCTGTGAGAATCGCCACCCCGGATGCCCCCTGAAGTGTACGGAAGGCGACTTAAAACCGGATGAAAGGAAGTGTTGTGACATCATATAGGGAATAAATTCATCCTCCAACAGGAGCGACACGGAATTGATTATCATTAAGTGAACCCAAACTATGACGTTTGAGCCAACACAATGCTAGGCTGTGGGGCGCACGAAATAAACCTAAAATCAGCACAAAGCTTTGGTTTTAGGAATTTACCAGGGAGTCGCGGCATCACTGTTACGGCTCAGATCGCCCCAGCGTGGGAGAAATCGGCAGGGACGCCCTCGCTGCGTTGCTAAGGACACCACAGGCTTCCGACCAGTGCGGCCTCTGGCGAGGCGTCCCGAGGCGGCCTCGCCAATCTCCTCTCTCAGATACCCATTAAGACACAGACAGAACTCACAACATCACCAGAAATTAAGACTGACAGGCAGCCTACTGGTAGAAATTGAGCGGACTTTCCACTAAGGACCGAGCAGCTGGGCCTGGAAGGAGAGGAAACAATGTTTCCAGAGAAGAGCCCCGGAAAACGACGGAGTGGGGGTGCCTCCTCTCCTGACGCCTCCTGCCCTCTCCCTCTCCTCCCCTCTGTCTCTACGGGGCACACGGGCCTGCTCCCTGGGTCTCATTTCTGGAATCGCGGAAGGACACGCGCCCTCGTTCTGTGTCGTCGTGGCTTTCACGGGTCACGTCAAGAATGTCTGGGTCTGCGTTCCTCTGGAGGGAATGCCGTGGCGTGGGAGGCTGGGGCTGTGAACGCGAGCGGCGTGGCGTGGAGAAGGGCGGCCACCAGGAGTCCGGCGGGCCGGCTGTGGGCGGAGGGTGGAAAGGCTGTGGGAGGAACCTGAGCCGTGGATGCCCAGGTGTGGCAGCGGGTAAGCTACTCCAGTGTGCGGATGAAAGATTCCCCTCGGAATGCCCGCAGAAAAGACCCCGGGAACGGGGCCCAGAAGTCCGCACATCCATTTATGTCTCACATCTAGATCTGAGAAGAGGACTGGATTTTTAATCGGCACGGACAGTAGCCGGGGCCAAGCCAGCCTGCTAATTGGTAAACACCGTCAACAGTGTAGCGCTCCATTCCTACCAGAAGGAACACAAAACAACGCGTATCCTGTTAAAACGCATTTGGAGGAGGAGAAATAAGAGTATCGTTATGGAGGCGCATTTGAAGAACGTTATTTACAAAAAACAAAACAAAACATGATGCATTAAAGAAACTAGAAGAAAATGTTGCAATATTTCAGCTGGAATTAAACCCCACTGTGCAAGAGAGATGCCGTCTCTGCGTCGCTGAGCAGCGAGTGCTGATCGTCGAGATTCCACAGGAAACCGAAGGGGGTGGAGGCTGGAAATCAAACCCGATGGGACGGCAGCCCAAAGGCTGGGCGGCGGCGGAGCCGCGCTGCGCAAAATACACACAGGCGCCAGGCCGTGAGGACGCGCGGAAAATGCGCATCGGGGGCGGTTCCCCCAGGACAGACCATGCAAGGGGAGGTGGCCCGGCGAGGTAATGATGGGGCTGAAATAGTCCCGTCACCCAGCGATGTATCAGACTACATGTCGCTGCGCACAGCCTGAGGCTCATGCGTCGGTGGTGATGCTGGTACGCACAGGCCCACAGTGCGGCAGTCGTGGAACAGTGCAGCACAGGCAGTGCCTGACACTTGCTGGTGTCCGTGAATGGCTGTGTCACTGGCTCATGTGTTTATCCTACCCGCCTACGGTACTTTGTATCAGTGTTTTAGACTGGACTCTTCCTGCTTATTTACAAACAAGCTTGCTGGAACACCCGCGGCGGCCTCACACGTGTCCTGTTTCCTGTGTCCCTGGATGCGTCATCTCCTCCTGTGATCTGACCTAACTATGTGCTGTTCTGTGCAGCTGGGAGCGGCCCAGGCCTGCACCCCAGGAGCACCTGGCTGTGCCCTCCTTCCCAGGGGCACCGTCTGCCTCCTCCTCCTGCCCAGGGGCACCTGGCTGTGCCCTCCTTCCCAGGGGCGCCGTCTGCCCCCTCCTCCTCCTGCCCAGCAGCACCAGGCTGTGCCCTCCTGCCCAGGGGCGCCGTCTGCCCCCTCCTCCTGCCCAGGGGCACCGGGCTATGCCCTCCTGCCCAGGGGCGTGGCGGCTGGAGCAACCAGGTGCGTGTGGGGGTCTCCGTGACCACCGGACCCCTCCTGGCTGAACTGCGTGGGAATGTTCTGTGGCAGCAAATAAAATGGCCCACGGGACTCACACAGTTGAGATCCATTCCTGGAAACAAAGGAGACAGCCCAGGGGATTAAAGTAACTACTCAGGAAAAAGTAAAGCCTATTAAAATTAGAGGAGAGACATCTAAAACGAGTCTTTGGGGTTTACTTAAAGAAAAAAACCAGAACAATAAGTATGAAAACAATCACTGAAGCAAAAAAAAAAAAAAAAAAAAAAAAAAGGGACAAAAATTTCCACAACTGGTAAGACTGCAAGCCTTTCACTAAAAACGCTTCATAATATTCCAAGAATGAGAAATGAAAATGGCCGCCGCCAACCCAAAACTCAAATTAGAGTAAGATAAGAACTCTATGAGCACCCAGACAGGGAAGTGGTCCCCCCCCCCCAGGGACAGCGCTATGAGTACCCAGACAGGCAAGTGCCCCCTCCCAGGGATAGTGCTATGAGCACCCAGACAGGGAAGTGGTCCCCCCCAGGGACAGCGCTATGAGCACCCAGACAGGGACGTGGTCCCCCCCCCAGGGACAGCGCTATGAGCACCCAGACAGGGAAGTGCCCCCCCAGGGACAGTGCTATGAGCACCCAGACAGGGAAGCGCCCCCCCCCCAGGGACAGTGCTATGAGCACCCAGACAAGGAAGCGGTCCCCTCCCAGGGACAGTGCTATGAGCACCCAGACAGGGAAGTGTCCCCCCAGGGACAGTGCTATGAGCATCCAGACAGGGAAGTGCCCTCCCAGGGACAGTGCTATGAGCACCCAGACAGGGAAGTACCCCCCCCAGGGACAGCGCTATGAGCATCCAGACAGGGAAGTGCCCCCCCAGGGACAGTGCTATGAGCACCCAGACAGGGAAGTGGTCCCCCAGGGACAGTGCTATGAGCACCCAGACAGGGAAGTGGTCCCCCCCCAGGGACAGTGCTATGAGCACCCAGACAGGGAAGTACCCCCCCCAGGGACAGCGCTATGAGCATCCAGACAGGGGAGTGCCCCCCCAGGGACAGTGCTATGAGCACCCAGACAGGGAAGTGGTTCCCCCCCCCCCAGGGACAGTGCTATGAGCACCCAGACAGGGAAGTGTCCCCCCCCAGGGACAGTGTTATGAGCACCCAGACAGGGAAGTGGTCCCCCCCCAGGGACAGTGCTATGAGCACCCAGACAGGGAAGTGTCCCCCCCCAGGGACAGTGCTATGAGCACCCAGACAGGGAAGCGGTCCCCTCCCAGGGACAGTGCTATAAGCACCCAGACAGGGAAGTGCCCCCCCCCCAGGGACAGCGCTATGAGCATCCAGACAGGGAAGTGCCCCCCCAGGGACAGTGCTATGAGCACCCAGACAGGGAAGTGGTCCCCCCCCAGGGACAGTGCTATGAGCACCCAGACAGGGAAGTGTCCCCCCCCAGGGACAGTGTTATGAGCACCCAGACAGGGAAGTGGTCCCCCCCCAGGGACAGTGCTATGAGCACCCAGACAGGGAAGTGTCCCCCCCCAGGGACAGCGCTATGAGCACCCAGACAGGGAAGTGGTCCCCCCCAGGGACAGCACTATGAGCACCCAGACAGGGAAGTGCCCCCCAGGGACAGTGCTATGAGCACCCGGATAGGGAAGTGCCTCCCCAGGGACAGCGCTATGAGCACCCAGACAGGGAAGTGCCCCCCCAGGGACAGTGCTATGAGCACCCGGATAGGGAAGTGCCTCCCCAGGGACAGCGCTATGAGCACCCGGATAGGGAAGTGCCTCCCCAGGGACAGCGCTATGAGCACCCAGACAGGGAAGTGTCCCCCCCCAGGGACAGCGCTATGAGCATCCAGACAGGGAAGTGCCCCCCCAGGGACAGTGCTATGAGCACCCAGACAGGGAAGTGGTCCCCTCCCAGGGACAGTGCTATGAGCACCCAGACAGGGAAGTACCCCCCCCAGGGACAGCGCTATGAGCATCCAGACAGGGGAGTGCCCCCCCAGGGACAGTGCTATGAGCACCCAGACAGGGAAGTGGTTCCCCCCCCCCAGGGACAGTGCTATGAGCACCCAGACAGGGAAGTGTCCCCCCCCAGGGACAGTGTTATGAGCACCCAGACAGGGAAGTGGTCCCCCCCCAGGGACAGTGCTATGAGCACCCAGACAGGGAAGTGTCCCCCCCCCAGGGACAGTGCTATGAGCACCCAGACAGGGAAGCGGTCCCCTCCCAGGGACAGTGCTATAAGCACCCAGACAGGGAAGTGCCCCCCCCCAGGGACAGCGCTATGAGCATCCAGACAGGGAAGTGCCCCCCCAGGGACAGTGCTATGAGCACCCAGACAGGGAAGTGGTCCCCCCCCAGGGACAGTGCTATGAGCACCCAGACAGGGAAGTGTCCCCCCCCAGGGACAGTGTTATGAGCACCCAGACAGGGAAGTGGTCCCCCCCAGGGACAGCACTATGAGCACCCAGACAGGGAAGTGCCCCCCAGGGACAGTGCTATGAGCACCCGGACAGGGAAGTGCCTCCCCAGGGACAGCGCTATGAGCACCCAGACAGGGAACTGGTCCCCCAGGGACAGCGCTATGAGCACCCAGACAGGGAAGTGCCCCCCCAGGGACAGTGCTATGAGCACCCAGACAGGGAAGTGCCCCTCCAGGGACAGTGCTATGAGCACCCGGACAGGGAAGTGGTCCCCCCCAGGGACAGTGCTATGAGCACCCAGACAGGGAAGTGGTCCCCCCCCAGGGACAGCATGGACTGCTCTCAGACTTGTCCACTGCCATAATCACTGCAGAGAGGCCTCGGGATTTTGATGTGATTAAGGTTTCTAAGACCTAAAAATGTCAACCAAATGTTAAGGCAAGAAGAAGACATTCTCATATTTGGAAGTACTTAACAATGTAATACACACACACACACACACACACACACACACACACGTAAAATAAGTTTAAGTAGGTATTCCAGCTAATAAAGATACAATTTCAAAAATTAAAATCAAGAATCAGGAACATCATAGTCTAAGAGACCAAGACATTTTGAAAACATTTAAATAATGATTTAAAATGTTTTAAAGTCAGAAAGAGTTAACAAAAGGCAAAGTTAAAGATAGTAATAATTTAACATCAATAATTTAGGTCTAAAACCAAATGTTCTCAGATAAACAAGAGTTAGTTTTGAAGAGGCGGAGAGGTCCAACCCTGTTAACTTTCTCATCTCGTGTAAGCAGGTCAAAAGTAATAAAATGGAATTATTTTCATGAAACAACAGAAAAATGGATTAATGAAATTATCATGAGAACAACAACAAAAACCACCATTTTAGGAATACAAAACTGGAGGAATGACTTCCAAATCCCTAAAGATGAGCAGAGAAAAAATGTTTTTTCCTATAGAAAAAAAAAAAGAAAACAGAAGCAAATTCCAGAAAGCATGAAACAAGATTCACTTATAAAAATAAGGATAAAAGGATTAAACTCTCCCATTAGATAATAGAGACAATGGGATTTAGCCAACAAGCTAATGTGTGACCACATGAGGAAATAGTGAAGATAGAATTACATCAGAATATGTGTTCATGAATGGCAATTATTTACCCAGCAAACACACACTGAAATAAGGCAGTGGGAAACCGTTTCAGACAGAGTGGAAAGCAGATACATCCGGAGAGATGAAGGACTTTTCGCAACAGTATAAACACCGTGGAGTCCACAGCAGAGTTAGATGGGTAAGAATGTAAATAAATGCAGACACGACATGACAAGGCGTCACGGAAAAAAAGTCCTGTCCCCACCACACACGGAAATATCGTATATTCCAATGAATATAAAAATCACCAATCGTTACATGCACCCCTAAGAAATAGTTTTCTATGTCATTCTGGAAGGATCATCCCCATTTGAGAAATGTGTACATGTGAAAAATTGTGCTAATTAGAAATGAGCAGTCCCAGCACAGACAGTCCTGACGTGAGGAGGGTGTGCCGTGGGATATTTTTTTTTTACAATGGTGTGAAAGTGATACCTGTTCAGAGAAAACTAATTTGAATTTTGGATTCTGATCATTTCTCAGGCTACTGACATGCGGTCACTCCCCTCGTGACGCTGGGCACCGCAGCTCCTGCTCAGCCAGGGGACCCGAGGGGTGACAACGGCCACTCCACCGTGTGCTGTGCTGGCAGAGGTTTTGGATCTTGTGTTCCCCACCCCACTGTGCCTACAAACGCCCGCCTGTCTCCTGCGTCTGGCAGGAAGGAGAGGACGGCTGTGCCTCTTGAGATGAGACTCAGTCTTGGCGAACTGTAGGCTAACGCACAAGTTCCCAGCACAGTTAAGGTCGGCCAGTGAAGTTATGACGTTTGGTAGGTCAGGGGTATTACACGCATTTTCAACTTGGGTTAGTTTCCACTTCCAAGGGGCGTAGTGGAGCATAACTCCGTCGTAAGTTGAGAAGCATCTGTGTTGTAAAGATTTCATAATTAAAATAGCATGATGTGAGCCTGACCAGGTGGTGGTGCGGTGGATAGAGCGCTGACCTGGGGCACTGAGGACCCAGGTTTGAAACTCTGAAGTGGCTGGTTTGAGTACAGGCTCATCCAGCTTGAGCATGTGGTCGCTGGCTAGAGTGTGGGATCATAGACATGACCCCATGGTCACTGGCTTGAGCCCAAAGTCGCTGGCTTGAGCCAAGGTCACTGGCTTGAGCAAGGGATCACTGGCTCTGCTGGAGCCCCCAGTCAAAGCACATGTGAGAAAGCAATCAATGAACAACTATGAGCTGATGCTTCTCATCTCTCTCCCTTCCTGTCTGTCTCTCTGTGTCTCTCTTGCTCTCTCTCACAAAATAAATAAATAAAATAAATAAAAATGCTTTGGGGACTGAAAGACGGAGTGTTAGATATCTGTTCACATTTCTAAACAAAGCTGTGTCCTGTCTGTGAAGGGGCGGGTGGTCAGGAAACGTGGGAAGCCTACTGAGAACTTGCTCAGGCCCAGTCCACGATTCTGAAGTCAAACAATTTCAATTTAACTGTGGAATTTAGGGACACTTATTTGTGTAATCAGTCTTTCAAAAACTTCATAATCATTTAGAAAGGGTTAAGAACCTCTGGAAATGCAAATAGGAGAGCCATTTCTTTAAAAAAGTGAGGACAACATGTCGATACATTATGATACATTATAATGAAGACTACTATGAAAGGAATTAGCAGGATGTGCAGTGTTTCAGACATGTCATTGTTATTCCTCCTGGCCTTGCAGGAAAAAGCCGTCCGCCGGCAGTCATCCAAGCCACCCTAATTAAATGCAAACACTACAGATGTAACAAAGTTTAATCTGACAGGCAAGAGCACACAGAGAGGAATGTATTTCTTATCGGTAGTGCTCATTTTCCTGCCTCTGAACAACATGCACTCATAAAATAAGTCCGGGACACGCTACCCATGAAACAACAAATAGAATTTTGTGTATACAGATCATTTGAATTACTAGATTCTTTGTGGACACTTCAAAAGAGGTTTAAGTCTACAATGTAGACAGAATCTACCTACAAGTACAGTCTTGAAACCAGCACACCTTCGAGTCCAGTCAGAAGCAGGACAGAATCTCGAGTTGCAATAAGGCACGATCATGCATTTCTTTACTGAAGACACAAAGCGGGACCGATGGCCAGACGGGCAGCAACGGAAGCACAGAGGTCCCGGGGACATTTCCAGCCGGGGCCACACGAGTGGATCGAGACCCTGGATGGAGTCAGATAACGTCGGTGCATGCACAGCCCAGTTCTGCTGTGTGGGCAAGTCACACAGACATTTCATTCCCTCTTAAAAGAAATTCGCGTCTGACCTGTGGTGGCGCAGTGGATAAAGCTTCAACCTGGAACGCTGAGGTGACTGGTTCAAAATCCTGGGCTTGCCTGGTCAAGACACATATAGGAGTTGATGTTTCCTGTTACTCCCCTCCCCCCTTCTCTCTCTCTCTCTCTCAATAAATTTAAAAAAAAATTGCAGCAGGAATAATCATTTGTCCTCCTGATGTAAATATGAGAAACAAGCAACAACATCACCCTTATGAGCCATAATCATCTTGACCCGAACATGCTTATCTGTATATAACCTCTCTTCATCCCTCCCTCTCCGTATTTTCCCCTCCCTCTCTCTTCCTTAGGTCAAAAGGAAAATAGCCAAATAACTGTAAAATGGCCGAAAGAACCATCAGTTATGATACTTAGGGAAGATGATGTCTTTTGAGGAACAAAGCTAATGTTGGCACATTTCATCGTTTAGAAAGCAAAACTGTTAAAAATCTAAAATAAAATCTAGATTAAAACTCAAAGATGTTGTCAATAAACAAAGTCAACCTAATTAAAAACAACAACAAAAAGAAAACAGAAACAAATCTCTCTTCTTCCCAAATTAAAATGTTCATTTTTAGCTTTCAGCACAAAAACGGCCTATCAGATTGACAGTTCCATTTTAAAAGCATTTAGTTATGAAACAACCAGAATACTGAAATTTCTCCAAGCACCGAAGTCTCAGGAGAGCTGCACGCTGGAGTGTACAATAAACTGAATACATTGTTGCTAGCTGACCTCATGGGGGAGGCGATTCGGAACTACGGGGTTCTGGTTGGTCAGAACGCCTGTTCCCCAGCTGCCGGGGACACAGGGGAGGCTAGAAAGGCCTTGTCCCCTCCCTAGCCCTCCTAGGACAGAAGGAGCCTCAGAGGGAAACGCCCACGGCAGACAGACATAGAAACAGCCAGTCCTTTCCGTCAGGGCGGGCAGCTGTCCTAGATTTCTGCTCACTGAGCTGTTCCAACCGCGCCTCGCGTGGCGACATCACGTTCCCAACCATCGGCTGACGGCAGGGGGACTGGGTCACCGGGTCCCAGCCAGGCAGCCCTCTGTCCTCAGCATTCACGCTTCAGGCCAGCACGCCGTTGAGAAGACCAGCCCGTCACGGTTCTGCCAGTTCCTGCTCACGGGGGAGCGCCTCTACGTCCCTGGACGGATTCCGCTCTACAGTGTAACCAGGGAAGGGCCACCGTTAACGCCCTTGGTGTTCATGGCATGAGGACTGGACATCGTGTACCACTGACTGTGGCTGCTTCTGGTGTGTGACTTCTGGTTGAAGGAGCCTCCTGAGGGTTGGCTCACCACCTGAAGACTGTTACTTGTGGACACACATATGTGCACGCACACACACACCACACACACACACACAGTCTATGCTGAAGTCTGTTACAGTTATACTTGTTATACTTAACAAAGAGTTAACCAGTCAGAAGGCCCAGTGTTTCAAATAAGGCTGCGTTATCCATGGTGACAAATATATAGCTTGAGATTGAATAAATACCTTAATTGAGGTCGCAGCCATCTCTCTATCGTGCTTTTTGGAAAGTACCTGGGTGTTGGCAGTGGGCAATTATTTACATTCAAGCCTAAAACTTCCATTTTAACATTATCTTCCTGTTTCTGAGTATGATTATTTATAAAATAGAAAACTCCTATAATTTATCCAATGAATTTATAGACAAACTCTGATCGGTGTAACAGAATAGAATATTATGTAGCATAATTTAATTAAGCATTAAAAGAAAACAACTCCATAAACTAAGCAAACAGGAAAGTTTGCCCAGAAAATATTATTTAGGTCACCCAGTTTACTTCAGTGTTTGAAGAAAAAAAAATCTCTCCTGTGTAAGAAATGCTGGGGGAGCAAATACCAAAGTTTCTTATGAAATCCTAAGGATTTTGAGCCCCTAAAATAAACAATCAACGCTTCACACCTTCCCCAGTTTGATCGGCAGCGCGCCTGGCGGGGCTTTGATGCAAAGACTATTGAATTCAGTTTTGGTAACTTTGTGCATAACGTGAAGAAAAGCTTTTCAAAAAAATTTATTCTACTTTCAAAATGGAATTATCCCTGAGTGTGACTTTCAGTTGTCCTTGTGTGTCGCTCTGTGTCCCCAGGGACTTCCTCCGGCTTCCACACTTTTGAGAGGTTTCCAGGACGTGGGTGGCGAAGGTACAGTAACTAATTGCCTCCCCAAGGGACGTGCCCTTGGATCTGCTCACACTCGCTCTGCAGACTGGCAGAGGGGGGTGCAAGGGAGGGCAGAGACAGTCGCAAGGCTGGGGCAGACCCCAAGGTGTCCGGCACTTCAGCACCTGCCCTCTGTACTACGCTGACCTGCTTATACGCTGAATCACGCGTTTGGGTAAAGAGCCTTGTTTTTACTGAATTGCATTAATCACTGAACTCCGGGTAGGTCTGAAGGAGTCGAGAGACTGACCTGGTTTATATCTGCGTGGAATCCCGCACGCCCCCGCCGGGCTGGGAGCATGGGGTGAGTGTACAATTCCGAGGAAAAAGCAAACGGGATGGACCCTGGTTAGTGTACGGGCTCCACCTCCCTCCTGCGGCTTCGGGAAGACACGGTGACCATTTCCGCCTGTCCTCTGGCCCTGGAGTCCGCAGACAGGGGGCAGCCCAACACCCCTGTGCAGGTAATTGCTCCACGAGGACTTACACAAAGGAAGCGCGTGAGGGCCCTTTAGTTTATTTAGGGGTTAAATCCAAGCGGCTGTCCCTTCTGGGCACTCCCTAACGTGTTCATGGACAGATCTGCACCATTGTCTTTTCTTTCTCAAGGGGTTGAGGTGAGGAAAGGGCAGCCAGGACCCGCACACTTCGCCGGAGTTGGCCTTCGGGTCACTCAGAAGCTGGCACCCTCTCCTTCCGGCTGTTGCAGATCCACAAACAGCCCAGCGGAGACACTGGGGAAACTGGTATTGGAGCCATTTTCCAGAGCAAATGTCTAAACACTCAGATTTTTTTCTTCATTCTTTCCCCCTGAAATAGCAGTGTAACCCTCTAAAAAGTAGCCCCTTTACCAAACGGCCCCTAAAATCCGACCAAAATTATCTGACTCTCTACTTCTCTCCCGTTCATACCGTCATAGAAACATCTATGACGTTCCACTGCCAAGTCGCTATCCCAGTGATTCAGGACTCAGTAACACACGTTGAGAGCACAGGGGGAGAAAAAGTTAACTGCCATAACCTTGGATTCTAAAATGAGAACCGGATGATTTTCCTTCTGGGCCTTTCCGTGTTGCACATCTGTAAGTGGTCGTCTCGTGCTCTGGAGTTAGCAGGAACAGCGTCCTGCATGACGGCAGTCACAAAGAATAGTCGAGCCATCGCGGTCTGCGTGGCCAAGGCATGTGGTTTCTATGTAGTCACTGATGACGTCCCGCATGTGGAGGGAGTTGGCACGTTAAGTTGTGGTTCTTTGACCAGCAGTGGGAGCCGGTTACAATGCCGATCAGACCCTGACCCAGCCGCGTCTGCACACCTGGGGGTCTGTGAGAACAGGCTGCGGAGTCCGAGAGGAGCCTGCAGTGGCCTCTGGGGCGTTAACTGGTAGAGAACTCTTCTCCACGCCAGGCGACGCCCTGTGTCTCGTTGTCAGCTGGAGACCGGGACGAGCCCGCTTTGTCAGAGAATGAACGTGCAAGCCGGTTTCTCTTACTACCACCCCCAAGCAGATCTGTGACTTCGACGTGTGTAGAACAAGGGGGCTCACCGTGTTTTCAATATAAAGCTTTTTTATATTCTTCTTTGTAGAAATTCCGTTTCAAATCCCTTGGATCATAGAGTCTAACTTTCTATTAATCGTCCACAGTGGTAAACGAGGATGACCGTCCTAAGCAATTATTTTTCACGGCTCCAGAGAAAATTAAACCACTTTCTTTGTCACATCTGACCTAACCAATACCCTTACAAGGTACAGTTTTTACCGTACAAGAAGAGTCAAGGATAACTATGCAAAATATGCCTAAGTCCTTCAAATATAGGAAGTAGAAATGGTGATGCTATACGGGCAGGAGTTGTTCCTATAGGTGGGATAAAACCGAATCACGGAGCAGACTGACGGAGGAGCTAACACGGCCCGGTCTGGTTTTGGACAGGATGAAGGAAGAGTCTGGAGTTTAGTTTTGGTCCTGTAGTAGGACTGCTTCTTGTCAGGGCTCTCAGAGACCTCGCTCATTTCCACCTTAGAGCAGAAGGTCTTGGGAGCTTCCCAGGGAAAAAAGACTCAAGAGTGAGCCAAAGACTAAAAAACAAAAGAAAACAAAATAAATTGTTGTACATGCGTTGGCTAGCAACAGATTGGGATCTTCTTTTATCTCCCACTGAGAGAAGCGTGTGTGCTTCCACGTGTTTGGAATATAAATTAAGCCTTCTCAGGGTTAGGATAGCTTGGTATTTTTATTACGCTTACCTGGATAGTATATGAGAAGACATTAAAATAGCCCAAGTTCACAGGATATACAATCAAGCGTCCCCACTCAGTAGAGTTGGGGACAGGAGCTGTCGTTATGCAGACTCCTGTTCCAGAGAGCAGGCTCCGGAATGTTTGTCTTGAACCGCGATGTATTGTTATGTGTCTTAAAGTGCCGTTCCCGGGGACTGAGATTCACGGTGATACGTAACTCCTCTCATTGTGGGATTAATCTAAGCTACCACAAACACCTACATGGATAATGGCGTATTTATGACTTGATAGGTAGTGAGTCAAGAGTAGCAGAAAATACAATCATCAACTAACTCAAGGCAGTGCCCGTAGCATCATCGTAACAAAGCCTCCTGCAGAATTGCTGGAATTCCCGCTTTTCTCATTCAAAATGTTGCCCAGGTTCTTAACGGACCACCATCGAATTAGTCTTCATTAATAAGCTCAAACAACCTTGATTTAAAAAAACAACAACAATTGTTGCTCATTTCTCAATTACAGTTGAATTCAGTGTGACTCTATATTAGTTTCAGGCATACAGCGCAGCCATAGAACTCAGGAAGTGGTCCCCCGGTACGCCTGCCCCCCCCCCACCGTGCCACACAGTTATTACGGCATTATTGGCTCTATTCCCTGCGCCGTGCTTTCCACCCCTGTCACTGTTTCGTAACCGCCGGTCTGTACTTCCGGTCCCTCCGAGCTCCTCTCGCAGCCCCCCACCCTGCTGCCCGTCTGTACTTCCGGTCCCTCCTCTCTCAGCCCCCCACCCTGCTGCCCGTCTGTACTTCCGGTCCCTCCTCTCTCAGCCCCCCCCCCCACCCTGCTGCCCGTCTGTACTTCCGGTCCCTTGGTCGCTCCTCTCTCAGCCCCCCCCCCCACCCTGCTGCCCGTCTGTACTTCCGGTCCCTCCGTCGCTCCTCTCAGCCCCCCCCCCTGCTGCCCGTCTGTACTTCCGGTCCCTCCGTTGCTCCTCTCTCAGCCCCCCCCACCCTGCTGCCCGTCTGTACTTCCGGTCCCTCCGTCGCTCCTCTCTCCACCTTGCTGCCCGTCTGTACTTCCGGTCCCTCCGTCGCTCCTCTCTCAGCCCCCCCCCCACCCTGCTGCCCGTCTGTACTTCCGGTCTCTCTGAGCTCCTCTCTCAGCCCCCCCCCCCCTGCTGCCCGTCTGTACTTCCGGTCCCTCCGTTGCTCCTTTCTCAGCCCCCCCCACCCTGCTGCCCGTCTGTACTTCCGGTCCCTCCGTCGCTCCTCTCTCCACCCTGCTGCCCGTCTGTACTTCCGGTCCCTCCGTCGCTCCTCTCTCAGCCCCCCCCCACCCTGCTGCCCGTCTGTACTTCCGGTCTCTCTGAGCTCCTCTCTCAGCCCCCCACCCTGCTGCCCGTCTGTACTTCCGGTCCCTCGGCCGCTCCTCTCTCAGCCCCCCACCCTGCTGCCCGTCTGTACTTCCGGTCCCTCGGCCGTTCCTCTCTCAGCCCCCCACCCTGCTGCCCGTCTGTACTTCCGGTACCTCCTCTCTCAGCCCCCCACCCTGCTCCCCGTCTGTACTTCTGGTCCCTCCGAGCTCCTCTCGCAGCCCCTGACCCTGCTGCCTGTCTGGCAGCCCCCAGTTCCTTCTCTGCGTCTGTGAGCTGGCTCCCGCTTTGCCTGTTCACTTAATTCTGCTCTTTAGAATCCACACAGGGATGAGGTCACAGGGTACCGTCCTTCTCCGGCTGACTCGTTTCACTTAGCGTAATATCCTCCAGCTCCACCCCTGCCGCCTCCAGTGCCAGGCTTGCATCCTTTTTCGTGGCTGAGTAGTATTCCACTGTAACCGTGTACCACCGCCTTTCTCCTCCACCCGTCTATTGATGGACCCTTGGGTTGCGTCCATAGCTTGACCATTGTAAATAATGTTGCAATGAACATGGTGGGTGGGGGGCGGGGGAGGCAGCAATGTTGATTTTAATTTGAGAATACCAAATCTTAAATTACACTTAGCCATTATGAGGCGACCGCTAAGAGCCCAACTTCCATTGCACAAAGGTGAGAGTCCGTGGGATGGCACCTCACTTACCTACAGGACTGCGGGAAGGCCTCACGCCCTTGCTCCGGACCAGAGCTCTCCAACGGGATGGTGCATCTTACAGTCACATCTACTGAGGGAGATGTGGCCCAAACACTAAAACCAAAAACCCATGAAAATGACACAATAGAGACACTAGGAAGGATGCCTTTTCTTTCTGCCATATGTGCCTAAGAGCAAACGATGGTAGATACAACGTATCTTCATAAGACTTCAGATCGCATAACAGTCTGTTCAGCCTGAGACACAGGGGGCTTGGGGTGGGCCCTGAACCCCAGGATCTATCGCAGAGAAGACAAGGATGGGGCAATCTGATTGGTAAAGATGCTCAATCAATGGGGAGAGGCCAAGGGGTATCCGATCACTATACTTACACTGCTTAATGATCCTCAAAGTGGAAAAATATGGGGGAATATTTATTTATAAATACCTATAGTTACATGGGTGAATCTTAAATTACAACATTGCATGGTATTTCATCTGGAAACAAGCCAAGTATTTGCAATGATTTTGGATCCTACGTGTGTGAACAGTTTCTCTTCTGTTCGTACCACAGGGGAAACATTTTCTCAGCATTGCCCAGTTTCATTATAAATATGTAGGCCCCTTGTCTGCGCAGACGAGAATATTCCCCCAGACTCACCAACGTACTTAAACGTGCCAGCAACATTTGGCTTTCTTAAGAGATTGTTTTTTCTGTCAAAACATTTTATTTATTTATTTTTTATTTATTTATTTTTTTGGTTAGTGATTCAACAAATCTTTCTCACAAGTCAGAATAATCTCTAATGGAATCCTGAACGGTATGAACATTCTCCTGGTGCCCGTGAGCACAGTGTCTCTTAGGATTTATAGTTATGAGTGGAATTACTGAGAATATGAATATTCAACATCGGTTAGGAAGGCCAGATTGCTGTGCGGTGGGATCACACTAATTTACAGGACAGCTGCGGACTAATATCGTGGCCCATGTTTTTTATTTTCAGCAAAGCTCTTCGACCGTGATGATTGTGAGTAGAACGTGGCACCTTGGCGTGGGCTTGCTCTGCAGCCCCCCCCCATGACGAGGGAGAACAGGCCTGCTCACACCTCTGCCCTCCCCTCTGCAGCCCCCCCATGACAAGGGAGACCAGGCCTGCTCCCGTGTCTGCACCCCCCCTGCAGCCCCCCCATGACGAGGGAGAACAGGCCTGCTCCCATATCTGCACCCCCCCCTCTGCAGCCCCCCCATGACGAGGGAGAACAGGCCTGCTCCCATGTCTGCACCCTCCCTGCAGCCCCCCCATGACGAGGGAGAACAGGCCTGCTCCCGTGTCTGCACCCCCCCTCTGCAGCCCCCCCATGACGAGGGAGAACAGGCCTGCTCCCGTGTCTGCACCCCCCCTCTGCAGCCCCCCCATGACGAGGGAAAACAGGCCTGCTCCCGTGTCTGCCCTCCCCCCCCTGCTCCTCCCACTTCTGCCCGTCTCCAATCAGTTTCTCCCGGGGGGGGGGTGCTCTTCTCGCTGACCTGGCATTCGTTGTACACCCTGGTTCGACCCCTTGCGGCTTAGAGGTGCGACGAAGACCTTCCCCCGTTTTTGTTTGTTGGTTGGTTTGCTTGTGTTTTAGAAACTTACATTGAACGGGGTGGCGCTGATCAGTGAGAGGACAGAGGTAACAGGTAACCACCGCGAGAGCATTCGAACTGTTGACTGCGTGGGTGCGTGAGGAGGTCCCATTCTGTGGCTGCACTGAGACTCGACTCAACGGGGACCTCACGTGCGGGCGAGCGAGACCCAGCGTCCCAGGGCGTGTGGCCGCTGTGTGATGTCTCCTCTGTGTGCCGACCACCTGGAGCCCTGTTAGTCTGAATTCCCCTCCCAGGACTTTTCATGCTACATGGGGCAGTGAGGACTCTGGCCCTGACGCTCATTGCAGCTTTATATAGCTTGGAAAATCTCAGGGAAGATGAGCCATCCTCCAGGTCCTCCTCCCCAGGGCTGAGATGGGCGCATTGCCCCAACACCCCCTTTAAGTGGCGGCTCCTCCTGCTTCACCCTTTTCCAGAGGGGGCCGGGCCTCTGGGGGTTTCCAGCTCTCAGCTTGAAGCGCCGACCCTCCTTTGTCCCTTTAAGTGGCGGCTCCTCCTGCTTCACCCTTTTCCAGAGGGGGCCGGGCCTCTGGGGGTTTCCAGCTCTCAGCTTGAGCGCTGACCCTCCTTTGTCCCTTTAAGTGGCGGCTCCTCCTGCTTCACCCTTTTCCAGAGGGGGCCGGGCCTCTGGGGGTTTCCAGCTCTCAGCTTGAAGTGCTGACCCTCCTTTGTCCCTTTGTGGACTCTGGGCTCTCTCGCCAGCACCCGCTCTGAGGGATTTGAAAAGCAGTCATTTTAAAAGGGGACGTCCCAAGGAGTGATGTCCATCTAATGCCCTAGAGATGTTGTGAAAACAGAGAGGGGTTCTGTAGGTGTCCCTCGGGTCTGAGAGCTCTTTATTTCTAACAGCACGCCAGGGGAGGCGTCTGCTGCTGCTCTGCGGGCCACACATACCGCAGCCCAGCTCTGGACCACGGAGGACAGTCCTCGGGGCCAGCACAGCTGCCCTTGGGCTCCGCCATCCCTGCTGCAGGAGGGCTTCATGTTCTTAGTGGAGAGTGGGGGGAGATTTCTCTGACCTTCCTGCCAGGTCACGTGTGCACTTCAATGCTGTTTCAACATTTTAAAATTTGTGCAGGTTTGGCCCTGGCTGGTTAGCTCAATGGTACAGTGTCAGCCTGGGTGTGGAAGTCCCAGGTTCGATTCCCGGCCAGGGCACACAGGAGAAGTGCCCATCTACTTCTCCACCCCTCCCCCTCTCCTTCCTCTCTGTCTCTCTCTTCCCCTCCCGCAGCTAAGGCTCCATTGGAGCAAAGTTGGCCCGGGCGCTGGGGATGGCTCCATGGCCTCTGCCTCAGGTGCTAAGAAGAGCTCAGTTGCTGAGCAATGGAGCAACGCCCCAGATGGGCAGAGCATCGCCCCCTAGTGGCCTTGTGGAGTGGATCCCGGCCTGGGCGCATGCAGGAGTCTGTCTCTCCACCTCCCCTCCTCTCACTGAATAAAGAAAACAACAACAACAATTTCTTTTTGTTATGTGCTTGTTTTTAAATGGATTCAGTGATTAGGTTTGTGAAAATAAAGCTTCATAAATAAATAAAACCTCTCATTCCTGTGGAAAGGAAACTAAGCCCTGGTTTCTATGCTGTCATCTAATTTTGCTCCGGTCATTCCTTTTTTCCTTAATGAGAATCGGTGGCTTTGCGGAACCTGCAGATTTGTATCACTGGGTTACTGGACCAAGAGGCAACAACACATTTATAATACACGGTAAACAGATTGAGAGCGAGATATTTAACTGGAGCGTCAGCATATGACAGAAATAAAACAGTGCAAGCTACAGGCGGACAGGGAGATTTTAAAGCGCACGTGCGGAGTGAGGTCGCAGTGAGGGAGGGCTCTTGTTTGCGTCTCTAGCAAAACAGATAATAAATGACTGGTGGGGCATTGTGACCAACAGCTTGACCTCACCTGGAGGAAGGATCGGACCGGTCATTTCGGAATTCCTCCATGAAATAGTTCGGTTGGGAAAACAGGCAGCTGAGAACCACCATAAGGCGACCATCTCAAAGATTCAGGATGCTGAAGAGAAGGGCTGAGGGACCGGATCCTGTGATCACGGGAAGGCTGTGTGCCTCATGAGCATTCAACTAGACAGGGGCTAGACTCACAGAACCCCTCTCCAGATCACAGGCACAGGGGGACAAAACAGAGCCGACTCACAGAACCCATGTCCAGATCACAGGCACACGGGGACAAAACAGAGCCGACTCACAGAACCCGTGTCCAGATCACAGGCACAGGGGGACAAAACAGAGCCGACTCACAGAACCCATGTCCAGATCACAGGCACACAGGGGACAAAACAGAGCCGACTCACAGAACCCGTGTCCAGATCACAGGCACACGGGGACAAAACAGAGCCGACTCACAGAACCCGTGTCCAGATCACAGGCACAGGGGGACAAAACAGAGCCGAATCACAGGACCCATGTCCAGATCACAGGCACACGGGGACAAAACAGAGCCGACTCACAGAACCCGTGTCCAGATCACAGGCACAGGGGGACAAAACAGAGCCGACTCACAGAACCCATGTCCAGATCACAGGCACACAGGGGACAAAACAGAGCCGACTCACAGAACCCGTGTCCAGATCACAGGCACACGGGGACAAAACAGAGCCGACTCACAGAACCCGTGTCCAGATCACAGGCACAGGGGGACAAAACAGAGCCGACTCACAGAACCCATGTCCAGATCACAGGCACACGGGGACAAAGCAGAGCCGACTCACAGAACCCGTGTCCAGATCACAGGCACACGGGGACAAAACAGAGCCGACTCACAGAACCCGTGTCCAGATCACAGGCACACGGGGGACAAAACAGAGCCGACTCACAGAACCCGTGTCCAGATCACAGGCACAGGGGGGACAAAACAGAACCGACTCACAGAACCCATGTCCAGATCACAGGCACACGGGGGACAAAACAGAGCCGACTCACAGAACCCGTGTCCAGATCACAGGCACACGGGGACAAAACAGAGCCGACTCACAGAACCCGTGTCCAGATCACAGGCACACGGGGGACAAAACAGAGCCGACTCACAGAACCCGTGTCCAGATCACAGGCACACGGGGACAAAACAGAGCCGACTCACAGAACCCATGTCCAGATCACAGGCACACGGGGGACAAAACAGAGCCGACTCACAGGACCCCTCTCCAGATCACAGGCACACGGGGGACAAAACAGAACCGACTCACAGAACCCGTGTCCAGATCACAGGCACACGGGGACAAAACAGAGCCGACTCACAGAACCCATGTCCAGATCACAGGCACACGGGGACAAAACAGAGCCGACTCACAGAACCCGTCTCCAGATCACAGGCACACGGGGGACAAAACAGAACCGACTCACAGAACCCGTCTCCAGATCACAGGCACACGGGGGACAAAACAGAGCCGACTCACAGAACCCGTCTCCAGATCACAGGCACACGGGGACAAAACAGAACCGACTCACAGAACCCATGTCCAGATCACAGGCACACGGGGACAAAACAGAACCGACTCACAGAACCCGTGTCCAGATCACAGGCACACGGGGACAAAACAGAACCGACTCACAGAACCCGTCTCCAGATCACAGGCACACGGGGGACAAAACAGAACCGACTCACAGAACCCGTCTCCAGATCACAGGCACACGGGGGACAAAGCAGAGCCGACTCACAGAACCCATGTCCAGATCACAGGCACACGGGGACAAAACAGAGCCGACTCACAGAACCCGTGTCCAGATCACAGGCACACGGGGGACAAAGCAGAGCCGACTCACAGAACCCGTCTCCAGATCACAGGCACACGGGGGACAAAACAGAGCCGACTCACAGAACCCATGTCCAGATCACAGGCACACGGGGACAAAACAGAACCGACTCACAGAACCCGTGTCCAGATCACAGGCACACGGGGACAAAACAGAGCCGACTCACAGAACCCGTGTCCAGATCACAGGCACACGGGGACAAAACAGAACCGACTCACAGAACCCGTGTCCAGATCACAGGCACACGGGGACAAAACAGAACCGACTCACAGAACCCGTGTCCAGATCACAGGCACACGGGGACAAAACAGAGCCGACTCACAGAACCCATGTCCAGATCACAGGCACATGGGGACAAAACAGAGCCGACTCACAGAACCCGTGTCCAGATCACAGGCACACGGGGACAAAACAGAACCGACTCACAGAACCCGTGTCCAGATCACAGGCACACGGGGGACAAAACAGAGCCGACTCACAGGACCCCTCTCCAGATCACAGGCACACGGGGGACAAAACAGAGCCGACTCACAGAACCCGTGTCCAGATCACAGGCACAGGGGGGACAAAACAGAGCCGACTCACAGAACCCGTGTCCAGATCACAGGCACACGGGGACAAAACAGAGCCAACTCACAGGACCCGTCTCCAGATCACAGGCACACGGGGGACAAAACAGAACCGACTCACAGAACCCGTGTCCAGATCACAGGCACACGGGGACAAAACAGAGCCGACTCACAGAACCCATGTCCAGATCACAGGCACACGGGGACAAAGCAGAGCCGACTCACAGAACCCATGTCCAGATCACAGGCACACAGGGGACAAAACAGAGCCGACTCACAGAACCCGTGTCCAGATCACAGGCACACGGGGACAAAACAGAACCGACTCACAGAACCCGTGTCCAGATCACAGGCACACAGGGGACAAAACAGAACCGACTCACAGAACCCGTGTCCAGATCACAGGCACACGGGGACAAAACAGAACCGACTCACAGAACCCGTGTCCAGATCACAGGCACACGGGGACAAAACAGAGCCGACTCACAGAACCCGTGTCCAGATCACAGGCACATGGGGACAAAGCAGAGCCGACTCACAGAACCCGTGTCCAGATCACAGGCACACGGGGACAAAGCAGCGCCGACTCACAGAACCCGTGTCCAGATCACAGGCACACGGGGACAAAACAGAGCCGACTCACAGAACCCGTCTCCAGATCACAGGCACACGGGGGACAAAACAGAGCCGACTCACAGAACCCGTCTCCAGATCACAGGCACACGGGGGACAAAACAGAGCCGACTCACAGAACCCGTGTCCAGATCACAGGCACAGGGGGACAAAACAGAGCCGACTCACAGGACCCCTCTCCAGATCACAGGCACACGGGGACAAAACAGAACCGACTCACAGAACCCGTGTCCAGATCACAGGCACACGGGGACAAAACAGAGCCGACTCACAGAACCCGTGTCCAGATCACAGGCACACGGGGACAAAACAGAGCCGACTCACAGAACCCGTGTCCAGATCACAGGCACACGGGGACAAAACAGAGCCGACTCACAGAACCCGTGTCCAGATCACAGGCACACGGGGGACAAAACAGAGCCGACTCACAGAACCCGTCTCCAGATCACAGGCACACGGAGGACAAAACAGAGCCGCTGGAAAGGAGGATAAGATGCATTAGAGCGCATTAAAGAGGAGAGCGGAAGTCACTGGATTCGGACTCAGGGAAGGTTCTGAGATAACAGTTCTGGAAGAATGCCACCTGCTCCGTGCAAGCATCACAGCCATTTGACTGGACACAGTATCTGCAATGTCTTCACAGAATCCCAAGCCTCCCACTGCACACGGATGTGTTCCTCACCACGGAGAGCGCTCCACCAGCGATGGAGTACTCAACAGCACGACAGCGGGAGTGTATTATTTACGCAATCGCTGGCCAGACTCAAACTTTCATCAGACGGGAGACTCAAAGGAGCAGCCACAGGGTGGCCTGTGTGTGTGCTGAGTTAGTTTGAATTTCAAACCGTGAATTAGGGGTAGAGAAAGTCCAGGGTGCAAATGACTTCTGTACTTGAACACCGAATGCCATCCTCCTGGAACACAATAGGCACTCCGAAGATACGCGTCAGAACGGATCGACTCACCTCGGCCGCCTCCGCGTTGCCCAACTTCCATCGGGAGACCCGAGAGAGAGCAGGATGTGTTTTTTCCACAAAAGTCTTGACTTCCAAAAGTCGGCTAAGGCAGTGGTCCCCAACCCCCGGGCCGCGGACCGGTACCAATCGTGGGCCATTTGGTACTGGTCTGCAGAGAAAGAATAAATAACTTACATTATTTCCGTTTTATTTATATTTAAGTCTGAACGATGTTTTATTTTTTAAAAATGACCAGATTTCCTCTGTTGCATCCGTCTAAGACTCACTCTTGATGCTTGTCTCTGTCACGTGATACATTTATCCGTCCCACCCTAAAGGCTGGTCCGGGAAAATATTTTCTGGCATTAAACTGATCCGTGGCCCAGAAAAGGTTGGGGACCACTGGGCTAAGGAGCCGCAAAGCTAGCAGGGTGCTTCACAGGCTGTTCAACAGACACGTGGCTTTAAGGACACTTCATTTCCATTTTGAAAGGCTACTTCCACCAGAAGAAACTGAGCGAGTGGCCATTGCAGTGCTTAGGATGATCCCTTTTTTAAAACTTTCCTTTTACACTGGGACCCATGCTAGTCTGACCGATCTCTATAGCATCTCCTTCCTCCTTCCCGCATTACACTGTTTGTTATACACTCTGAGTGTTTCCAAAATTTGCCTGTTTAACTGAAAAAAAAAAAATGCTTCCAAAGAGTCACACTATGACAAGCTGGCCCTGTGACAGACACGCTAATCTACTTTAAGTATAGAGTTCATTATTAAATAATCTTGGTGTGTCCCTAAGCGACTATCTGATACTTAAAACATGATTACGCACCAACTTCCCTTGATTCAAATGTTTTCCAATGATTAGATTAAATCGGAAGACCTTATGGAAAAAAAATATATGACCCGGAATAGGTCGTTTGTCAAGGCTCCTGACAGGCGTGTTTTATTTTACTTGGTATGCTGATATATTAATACATTTTTATGGACTAACCGAAATCGTTGTGAACGAGTCCTTGGCAATTTTAATCAATGAATAAATACCCAAAGTGAATATTCTCATTTTAGCCGGGGCCCTTGGTTTTTTGAGAAAATTGATCTCTCAGCTTGATTCAACACGCAGGTAAAGAGTTTAACTCATTACTAGTTCATGAGACATTTTTTTTTTTTTTTTCATTTTTCTGAAGCTGGAAACAGGGAGAGACAGTCAGACAGACTCCCGCATACGCCCGACCGGGATCCACCCGGCACGCCCACCAGGGGCGATGCTCTGCCCACCAGGGGGCGATGCTCTGCCCATCCTGGGCGTCGCCATGTTGCGACCAGAGCCATTCTAGCGCCTGAGGCAGAGGCCACAGAGCCATCCCCAGCGCCCGGGCCATCTTTGCTCCAATGGAGCCTTGGTTGCGGGAGGGGAAGAGAGAGACAGAGAGGAAAGCGCGGCGGAGGGGTGGAGAAGCAAATGGGCACTTCTCCTGTGTGCCCTGGCCAGAAATCGAACCCGGGTCCTCCGCACGCTAGGCCGACGCTCTACCGCTGAGCCAACCGGCCAGGGCTCATGAGACATTTTTAACAAAGACAAAATCTGTTTTATGATTTGCAACAACTATTTATTTCTGCTCTCATGCTCGTCAAATCAAGGAAATGTAAAGTTTCGTTTTCTGTGTCACTTTCTCATTAGTGGGCATATTATCCTGTGAAATACGAAGCTGAAGGGCTTTAAAATTCTATGTTACATTAAGAGCAATTGCATCACCCTTGCTGCTGAGACGTTTTGGTACTTGTGAAGAGGAAACTATCGCTTAAATATTCTGATTTTAAAACAAATAAAACATACCGTTAATATTGGGTAACATGTTAGAAACAAATATTCAGTAAGATTTACCCTTGCTTTCTCCATAGTAGTATGATCTGGAGAGTTTATATTATAATATAGGCACACCTTAGATAGACTGCCCACTGGCTTCCAGACCAGGGCAACAAAGCAAATGTTACAATGAAGCAAGTCACACATTTCTTCTTGTTGTTCTTTCCTAGCGCACATAAAGGTTATGTTTATACTAGACTGTGGTCTAGTAAGGAGGCAATAGCATTGTGCTTTTAAAAAGCCATGTATACACATTAATTAAAAAATACTTTATTGCTCAAAACTGTGAAGGCATCGCCTGAGCCGTCAGCACGATGGCTGTCGTAGGGTCCTGCCTGGATGTGAGGCTGTTCGCTGGTCAGCGTGGGGGTGCTGGAGTGGTTGGCACAGCTTGTTAAAATACAGCCATGACGTCTGCCACGTTCAGTGTTCATTTCCCGAGTGATTTTCCAGCACTGTGTGACGTCTGACGGCATTTTACTCAGAGCAGAACTACCCTGAGGGCTGGAGTCACCCTCTCGTGCCCTGCGGCTGCTCCGTCAGTTGAGTTTACGGGATGGTCTACATCCTTCATTGACATGTTAACAGTCTTCTCGGCCCTTCCCCCGGGTGCGGATTCCGTCACAGAGGAACCACTTCCTTTGCTCGTCCGTCAGTCTGTCCGTAAGCAGCAGCCCCCCCCCCCCGCCCTGACGTCCTGTCCTGAGGTCCCAACAGCTCAGTCCTGTCTCCAGGCCTCACTTCTCTCTCTGGTCCTCCTGCCTCTTCCACCAGGTCGGCAGGGACTTCCTGCACCGCGGTCCTGAACCCCCAGTCACCCCTGCGGGCTGGAATCCACGTCCTCCAGATCCTGTGAGTGCAGGCACTCTGACCACTTCCCGTGAATCGTGAATGTTCACAACGGTGAATCCTTTCCAGAAGCTTCTCTGTCTTCTTTGCCCAGATCCATCAGAGGAACCACCGTCTATGCCAGCTGCAGCCTGGAAAAATGCATTTTTCAAATAATACGACCTGAAAGTCAGAACTGCCCTTGGCCCTCGGGCTGCAGAGGGGATGTCTCCACCCGACTGTCCACCAGGTGCCCTGTCCACGAGCAGGAGCGTTTTGAAAGGACCCCCCCCCCAACCCCAGCATCAGGTCTCAGCTGTGGGCTTGAACTTTGCTGCTGCCTTCACAGAGTTGGGGGGTCGCTGAAGCCTCGTGCTGAAGGGATCGGGTTTTCAGCTGGTCAATGAGCCCCGGCTCCAACCTGACGTCACAGCCGCGTGAGCCCCTGACGAGAGAGTCCGCCTGTCCTTGCAGCCCTGCCCCCGGCGCTGTCTGTCCAGCCCGGAACGTCCCAGGTGGAGTCCTCGTCTGACCTGAGGCTTGTGAACCTGACACGGAAGATCAGCAGGTGAGTGTGGCCTCCTTCATTCCCTCCCTCGGCGTCTGCACCAGCACCTGGTCCTCCTGTCCTCTCTCAGCCTCCGCAGAATGGAGTCAGGGCCTCGCTCTGGATGAGGCTCTGGCTTCCGGGGCCCAGGTGGCTGGTGGGATCGTCCATCCAGACCCCTCGGACGCTCTTCTATCAGCAAGAAGGCCGTTCTGCCCCCTCCTCACCGTGTGCTCACTGGAAGAGCGCTTCTGTTTCCTCAAGACCTTTTTCGTTGTGTGTTTACGTCTCGGCTAACTGACACAAGAGGTCTAGTTTTCATTGTGTTTCAGTTTTTGACAGACGTACCCTCCTCACTAAACTCAACCATTTCTTTTACCGCTCACAAAAACTAGAGGATATTTCAAAAATGAATATGAAGCAATAAAATATCCCCTATTTTTGTAATCAGTATAGCTTTTGGATTTAACTGACAGACGTGCAATTCTTCCCTGACTTGTATACTTAGAGGCCATAGCTGGGTTAGTAATGAGTGTAATTTTGATACTGTGGTGCTCAGGAAATAAGGAGGCCTGAGGAGAGGACAGGACATCAAGATGAGGGACCGGCTGGTGGGTGGAACCCTCCAAATCCACGCAAGGTTCATCAGTTAAGTGAGCCATCTCAGATCAGTGTGATTCATGGTGCCCTCAAACCATTACAAATGTAATATCAAAGATCACTGTTCACAGATCACCATGACCGATATAATGATGATGAGAGCCCTGGCCAGTTGGCTCAGTGGTAGAGCATCGGCCCAGTGTGTGGAAGTCCCGGGTTCGATTCCCGGCCAGGGCACACAGGCGAAGCGCCCATCTGCTTCTCCACTCCTCCCCCTCTCCTTCCTCTCTGTCTCTCTCTTCCCCTCCCGCAGCCAAGGCTCCATTGGAGCAAAGTTGGCCTGAGCACTGAGGATGGCTCCATAGCCTCCACCTCAGGTGCTAGAATGGCTCTGGTTGCAACAGAGCGATGCCCCAGATGGGCAGAGCATCGCCCCCTGGTGGGCGTGCCGGGTGGATCCCAGTTGGGCGCATGTGGGACCCCTCACTTCTCACTTTGGAAACACACACATACACACACACACATACACATACACACACACACAGAGTAATGATCATGAGAAAGCTTGAAGAATTGTGAGAATTGACACCATGGGACAGGGAGACACACACCAGGCAAACACTGTTGGAAAAATGGTGCCAACTGATTTGCTCAACGCAGTTCACACAGACCTTCCATGTATTAAAACTGAAATATCCGCACAGTGTAATGAGGGGAAGCAGGGGAGCATGAGGTCTGTCTGTAGTAAGAAGATGCTTTATTTTTCTTAACGTCTGGCACCATCCGACGTAAAGGCCTCTTAATAATTCCATAAACTTTTTGTTTTGTTTTACACATGCTGTAAAACGTTTTTCTCTACCAGGACAACAACAAAAACAACAGAAAGAGTCAAATAAACCTTCTTGAAAATAACTGCAGATTTGGGGGCGGGGGGCAGAGTACTGTTATAAGAAAATGCGTAAGGTAGGGAATGTGTCCTGTGGCTGGAAGAACACGTGCTGCATGAAGCCTGCCTGGAATCGGACCCGGAAGAAGGCAACGAGGCCGTGGGGCCACAGGAAGTATTTTGGGGGAGAGTCCGGGCTCCAGTGATGGCTCACTGCTGCCCCTCTCCAGTCTGCTGCGAGCACCTGCCTGACTGTGCCCTCACAGAGCCCACGGGTCGGTCTGCCAGGTCCTCATCTCCTCTACTCACACGTGGCTGCCGAGTCTGAGAGCCTGAACCAAACACGTTTGGAGACAGCTGCACACTCGGTGCCGCCGCTGGTGCAGAACTGCCTTCTGTTCCGGGAACAGGGCAGATCAGCTGAGCGGATCCATCGAGGACACACGGCGTGTTTAGAGGTCAGTGTGTCGGTCACGAAGCGCGGGCGATCTGGATAACGCGCTGAGAGCGTGTTTCCCCTGCCCCGTCTTCGAGTGACCTCTCAGATGCTTTCTCCTCAATCTTCCGGGGGTCCCATGTACCACACGTGGGGTCAACACTGTTAAGATCAATATTAAAATGCTGCCAACCTTACCCCACAGTCCACAGGTCTCCCCCTCCAAAATCACCAAGAATTTAAAATGCATCTAGTTTAATGGGTTAAGTGAGGAAATAAACATAAACCCTGGAGCCCGGCAAAGGCACCATGTGAAGATGAAAGAACAGGTTAAGCACCTTTATTTTCACAGGAGAGATAACTAGGACTGTGTTGCATTTGGATGTTTATATAAATCTGGCCCCCTCTGCCGCGAAGTAACTGGGAATCGGAGCCACACTCAGTGGGTAGATCCCAGCCCAGTGTCCAGGACTGGCCTCCCAGATGAGACCACGGTCCCCTAGGGCTGCTCAGGGTCCTGCAGTCAAAGTCCTCTGGAATCAGACACACTTTGTACAAGGGACCGACTCCTCCACCCTTCACACCGCAGGCTTCTTCCCAACAAGATCATGGGCCTGCTGGCCACAGTTTGTTATCAATCAGGTACCCAGGAAGCTCCCGCCTGCCGTCTGGTCCTTTATCTAAAGCTGCTCCTCGATAATGGAACAGACAGGGGGCCAAAGGGGAACACGGGGAGCCCCAAATCCCAAGGTTCTCCTGCCCGGCACTGACAGAAGGCACGGGCTGGTGACGTCCCTGGGTGACTGACGTGTCTCTGCGTGGCTCGCTGGCTTGCTTTCGCACAGGGCCAGGCACTGGTCAGCCCTGCCGGCCCCCTGTGCACTGCCTTTCGGAAGCCCGCCAGGGTCAGCGCCGATGCACTGTCCCCACACAAATGGCCCTTTTCTTTTTTTAAGAGTGGACAGATGACTCGGCAGACTCAACACACAGCACGTGGGTGGAGGGACAGACTCCTTGCAGACCGGTGTTCAAAGGCCAGTCATGGGTCTGGGAGCGAAACGGGCCCACGGTCTGATCCCCACCTCGGGCCGGCTCTGTGGGTGGCCTAGCGCAGACCCTGTATCGTCACCCTCTCAGGTTTCTGTGGGTGGCCTAGTGCAGACCCTGTATCGTCACCCTCTCAGGTTGAAGTGTTCCTTTCCTTCCTCTGTAAGGGTCCTCAGCTGATACACACGACAATGCAGAATGAAATGGCAGCGCAGGAGGGCTGGGACGTCACACATCGTGGATGACGCGCGTGACACTCTGTGGACCCGTGACGCAGGGACGCTCCTCTGTGCTGGCAGCCGTGGGCACTGTGGAACGGCTCCTTCCCACCTCTCACTCCGGGGGAAGTTGTTCCCACGTACAAAATGTCTTCTCTCTGGATATTTCTTTGCTTTTACTTTTCTCTCTTCTGTTTTATTTTCAAGCACAAGTAACACATATTTGTACTTTGATATATTCAAACACTATATTAATATAAAAGCAATGGAATCCGACGGGCAGTGGCACAGTGACTAGAGCGTCAACCCAGAGTGCTGAGGTCCCTGGTTCAAAACCCCAAGGTTGCCGGCTTGAGCGCAGGCTCACTGGTTTCAGTGCAGGCTCATCGGCCTGAGTGCCGGTCACTAGCTTGAGCACAGGATCATGGATATGATCCCGAGGTCACTGGCTTGAGCCCAAAGGTTGCTGGCTTGAGAGCAAGGTGACTGGCTTGAGCCCAAGGTCACTGGCTTGAGCAAGAGGTCACTGACTCAGCCTGAAACCCTCCTGGTCAAGACACATATGAGAAGCAATCAATTAATAGCTAAAGTGAGGCAATTATGAGTTGATGTTTGTCATCTCTCTCCTCTCTCCTTCTCTCTCCCTTTCTGTCTCTCTCTCTCTAAGAAAAAGAAAAAGAAAAAAAGCAAAGCTCCCATCACCATCTTCTCACTCCAGAGGTGACCACCTATCTGCATGGTGAGTGGCTCTCCAGGACCCTGACTGCTCAGCTGCGTGGGTAGATTTATCCATGTGGACAGAGATCTTTTCATTCGTTTTATTTATGTCTTATCGTTTACATACGTTTACATACATCGGGTTCTAAGAGAATGTAAGCTCCAGGAGGTCAGGGGCTTTGTTCGTTCCCTGGTGTATCGATTCATCAGTGCTCGGAACACAGCACACACTCCTTGAATATCTGCTGCGTGAGTACAACTTGCTTTTCCAACTTAATCACACGTCTTGGTGACTCCCCCGCATCAGTACAAAGATGTGGAGCTGCCTCGTGTGTTTTTTACACACACACCCAGGATTCTACAATGTGGACATAGGATGAATGATTGAACCGCTGTAATTCCCAGTTTTAGTTTAGAAGTTCAGGTATCTGCTTTACGGGGGTCCTCCTCTCGGCAGTGAACCCGCATTGGGCCTGAGAGGACGCTCACGGTGGCCCTTCCTCAGTCTCTCCTTCAGGTGGGAGACCCTAGAACAGGGGTCCCCAAACTTTTTACACAAGGGGCCAGTTCACTGTCCCTCAGACCGTTGGAGGGCCGGACTATAAAAAAAAAACTATGAACAAATCCCTATGCACACTGCACATATCTTATTTTAAAGTAAAAAACAAAACGGGAACAAATACAATATTTAAAATAAAGAACAAGTAAATTTAAATCAACAAACTGACCAGTATTTCCATGGGAACTATGCTCCTCTCACTGACCACCAATGAAAGAGGTGCCCCTTCCGGAAGTGCTGCAAGGGCCGGATAAATGGCCTCAGGGGGCCGCCTGTGGCCCGCGGGCCGTAGTTTGGGGACGCCTGCCCTAGAAGGTGTCTGCTTCTGGCCACGTCTTTCTGAAGGACGGGGACTGTCTCCACCTCTCTGACAGAACCGCTAGGAGAGGGTTCACAGCAGAGAGAGCCTAACAGACCTGTAACATTGAATAAAGCCGGTGGACACCTCCCTGCACGGTGGGACTGAGGTTTAGAGGGACGGCTGACCTCAAACCGTGTTGGGTGGGGAAGAGGACGGACAAGGAGCTACTGTTATTTTTTAACCAAATGGCTCAACATGGAGTCGACCGCACCCAGGAGGAGATGGACAGAAATTGAACTGCCTCTTGAACATGCGGTTCTCTGTAATTGTTAATTAACACGCTCCACCCTCCCACCCCCCACCCCCACATGTTTCTCATTCGGGACATGGACAAGAGGATCGGAACGTTTTCAGATGAGGCGAGTTGGCCTTGCAGTTGTAACTTGCTCTCTCACTGGACATTTTTTAAGGCACCCCAAATAGTGTCCAGCCCTCTCTGTTTAAAAAGTGCAAAAATCAGCCCATTACCTCAACCTGTATTCAAATGAACTAGAAAGGAGGTTCGTGAAACCCGGAGAAAAGTGTGAGCCTCTCCCCCCCGGCCAACAGAACAATTGTTCAGCGAAGCAACCAGTTTTTTTAATTTTTTTTTTTATTCCCGCGTGAGCTTTAAAATAATGGCATCACCACAGCAACGAAAATATTTTTGTCCCCAGGTAAGACGTTGTTTCTGTCTAGTCATCTCAAAATATTGCCTTGGTTGTAATTGTTTCCTTGACAGAAAAATGATTGAGAACACGCCAATGAAATTTGTTGCTGAAAAAGGGAAACATTAAATTAGGCCCTGACTTCCAGTCAAAATAGAACCAGATGGTACGTGTAATTAGAAGTCGGGGAGGTATTTGAAGTTTTTAACTTAAGTGTTTACCTTACAACATCAGCTCAATTCTTCCACCCAGATGGGACATCATCTCAGCACCAGGACAGAAAAACAACACAAAAGATGGAAAAAACTCCAAAAATCAAAAATTAAAAAAAAATCCAAACAGATGAGTCCTGTACTGATTCTGCCCATCGAACGGCGTAGAACTCGGCAAGTTCACCCTGTGGGGTCAACCCTGTGAATTCTACTTCCCCACAACGTGTTGTTTTTGCTTCTGTTTTTGTTTTTTTTTCTCCTGTGAATCTATCATGGGCTTTGGGATCAGGGAGCCCTGGGTAACACAGGTGTGTTTTGCCAATATCATTTATTAACGTATCAGGGTCATTCCACAAATAGTGGGTACCTATCGTGTGCCCGTGACCAGGACAGACAGGGGCAAGATGCCTGTATTCTTTTTTTTTTTTTTTTTTGTATTTTTCTGAAGTTGAATATGGGGAGGCAGTCAGACAGACTCCCACATGCACCCGATCGGGATCCACCCAGCATGCCCACCAGGGGGCGATGCTCCGCCCATCCGGGGCGTCGCTCTGTTGCAACCAGAGCCATTCTAGCACCTGAGGCAGAGGCCACGGAGCCATCCTCAGCGCCTGGGCCATCTTTGTTCCAGTGGAGCCTTGACTGCGGGAGGGGAAGAGAGAGAGAGAGAGGAAGGAGAGGGGGAGGGGTGGAGAAGCAGATGGGCGCTTCTCCTGTGTGCCCTGGCCGGGAATCGAACCCGGGACTTCTGCACGCCAGGCCGACGCTCTACCACTGAGCCAACAGGCCAGGGCCAATGCCTGTATTCTTGGTGCTGCGGGTTTATAATTCGTAGGAACTGATGAGCCTTCGATAGTTTATTTATCATCTCTGGATCTCATCCTCATTATTTCTAAAATGGTAAAAAAAAAGTTACCTACTTCACAGGGTTATTGTGGTTTTAATAGGAGAGTAACGCTTATGAGAAAAAGTGGCACCGTGCTTCCACAGAACAGATACTGAAGAACAGCAGCCATGTGCCCCGACCCTCCATGGCCCGCGTCCCCGACCCTCCATCGCCCGCGTCCCCGACCCTCCATCGCCCGCATCCCTGACCCTCCATCGCCCACGTCCCTGACTGTCCGACGCCCACGTCCCTGAACACACAAGAGAGATCCGGCTCCCTGAGCTCGTGTCCTCAGAAAGGACCACTCTACTCCGAAGCCCGTGGGGGGCATGTCCCTACACTGGGCACCTTCCTGCCGGACGGTGGAGACCGATGGGTGGGGACAGGAGGCCCACCTGGGGGCTGTCCCTGCTCCGCTCAGCCTGCTGGCTTTGGGGCAAGACTCCAGGACCAGGGCCGGCTGCCCAGACAGAGCTGTCCAGATCACAGCTGTGGCCACAGCGACAGACAGAGCCACCTCACCCGTCCTGGCACGCGGTGACTGTCTTCTCAGACAGCTCACCTGGCTGCCGGCGGGGACAGCACCGTCCAATGTCCTGCTCTCGGGCGTGGAGGCTGTTTTCAGTGGGGACGGCTCTGTCCTCCCTTCACGGCTCGCTCCAGTTTATCCCCCAGACGCCCTCTTGCTCTCCTTCTCTGTTGGTGCCAGAGGCGGGCAGAGCGGGGTGGAGCCCATCCACCGGGCGGCCCATCTGTGAAGTACACTGACTCCCAGATTCTGGGACAGGCTCTGAGCAAACACAAGAAGAGCCACAGGACACCCGGGGTCCCGCGGAGGATGAGAGGAGACGTGACACAGCCCGGTCGCTGACAGGGAGGGAGCCTGGGCGGTCAGAGTGGAAGAGCCGGCTGGCCGCACCGTTCCCATTGACCGAGGCTCCCTGAGGAGCAGCTGGCCTGCACAGGGGTCCGTCGGGGAGACGGCCCCCGGTTGGGATGAATCATTATCTCATTTTCCTGCCTCCTCTGTCGGGCGCCTGGTGCAGAAGCCTCATCCTCCGTGGCTGCCAGGGATGGACAGTCCCCAACGACAGCTGAGTAGCCACTGCTGGTGCCCGCCTACGGCTGTCTGCCTGGTGGAGCGACACATGAGGTTAGGGACTCACAGCGTCATTAATGAATGACTAAGACAGGCGGGGACGGCGGTGAGGAGGCAGGGACCGTTCCCGTGTAGAGCGACACGGCTCAGGGCGCTGACACCAGGGGAGCTGGCTGGGGACACGGAGGACAGGGAGGACGGCGGGGCGTCTGGGGACACGGAGGACGGCGGGGCGTGTGGGGGAGCACGGAGGACGGCGGGGCGTCTGGGGACAGGGAGGACAGAGGGGCGTCTGGGGGACAGGGAGGACGGCGGGGCGTCTGGGGACAGGGAGGACAGAGGGGCGTCTGGGGGACAGGGAGGACAGCGGGGCATCTGGGGGGACAGGGAGGACGGCGGGGCATCTGGGGGGACAGGGAGGACGGCGGGGCATCTGGGGGACAGGGAGGACGGCGGGGCGTCTGGGGGACAGGGAGGACGGCGGGGCGTCTGGGGACAGGGAGGACGGCGGGGCATCTGGGGGACAGGGAGGACGGCGGGGCGTCTGGGGGACAGGGAGGACGGCGGGGCATCTGGGGACAGGGAGGACGGCGGGGCGTCTGGGGGACAGGGAGGACGGCGGGGCGTCTGGGGACAGGGAGGACGGCGGGGCGTCTGGGGGACAGGGAGGACGGCGGGGCGTCTGGGGGACAGGGAGGACGGCGGGGCGTCTGGGGACAGGGAGGACGGCGGGGCGTCTGGGGACAGGGAGGACGGCGGGGCATCTGGGGGGACAGGGAGGAGAGCGGGGCATCTGGGGGACAGGGAGGACAGCGGGGCATCTGGGGGACACGGAGGACAGCGGGGCATCTGGGCGGACAGGGAGGACAGCGGGGCGTCTGGGGGACACGGAGGACAGCACGGCGTCTGGGGGAAAATTACGAGGGGGGGGCCCATTCGGACCCGCTGACCAGAACAGCATCTCCATGTGGACAGGGAGTGAGCGCGTGCTTCTCCGTCTGCGTGTGGAACGGCGGTTTCCCGAGCGGCGCCCGGCAGCAGCGACTCTCCGTGGGGACAGGGGGTGAACGCAGAATCTCACCTGGAAGCACGCCGGGCCTCGCGAGTACGTCCACTGCGCCCCTCTCGCGCGCGAGCCGGGGAGGGAGGCTGGGACACGTGGACAGAGCGGGAGGGGGGCGGATGGAACCGACAGCGAGAAGCCAGTGGTGGAGGCGCGGCGGCAGTCGGAACAAAAAGCCAAGACACACTTTGAGAGGAGACACAGAATCTTTGGAAGGGCGTTGAACGCAGTCACGAGAACAAAGTATTGTACATAGTCTCGGGAGCTTCAGCAGCGGACGTTATGTATTTCTAAAAGTCCTGGTTGCCGTGGATTTTTAATAACCGCCAGAGCAAAATCTCCCTTCGGACTTTTCACAGCTTCTCAGCCCCCCCCCACCCCACGGGACGGACTCCTGCCGTGCAGCAGAGGGGAGACCCGTCTGGGCGCCTGGCTCGCGGCTGCGCCATGGACGTACACAGAGCGCCCGCGGCGTGTTCTAGGGCCTCGGACAGCTCCCCGGAGCCTGCGCCCCCTGCAGGTCCTGGTGACCGCTGCTGGTGTCGGTCATGCTGGCCCAGACTTGGGGCGTGGCACACCCCCGGGGCTCCGCTTGCAGGGGTGGGGCGGGGAGTCTGGACGGGACACAGCCCTCACTGCTGGTCACTGCACCATGGTTCCGGGGACTCAGCTGGGTAGTCTCCGAGGCTGGGGCCGCTCAGACAGTCAGGAGGGGTGTCTCCACTCGTACCCCTGCTTGTTGTCACTGGCTGTTTGTTGACGGGGCCGGCAGCGGGACCATTGGCCAGGAGCGTGTGGCCTCCTGTCCGTGCGGCCGCTCCATGTGGGTTCACTTGTATTTCTTCACGGAACGGCCGCTGGGTTTTATGAGTGAGTGCCTCAGAAGAGCCAGGTGTCAGGTCGCGTTGAGAGACAGTTACTTTTACCGCAGTCGCTCCCACTGAGAGTCCAGAGGGAGCTCCCCCCTCGTCGGAAGGAATGCCCAGGTCGCGTCAACAGCAAGGGCAGCTCACAGGACGGAAGAATCGGGAGCAGGCTCGGACATGGCCTCCCGCGCTGTGCTGCGGTTTAGTGAATGGTTGCTGATGAGTGAAGAAAAGTTCTGACGTTTACAAACGAGGGTGCAGAGAACAAGTGGTTTTCCAGCACAGTCACAGGGAGAGGGCGCTGCGTTTTCTTCAAGAGGCACGGTGACCCCTTCCTCGGCCGCCCCCAGAAGGTGACGGGTTTGTTTGGAGAGCACACCGAGCTCTTCTTGGGGGTGGGGGCACAGGGTCTCCGAGAGCTCGGACTGCTAACGGTCCATCGCCTGCTGAAGGGGTCAGACTGGGATTTGCGCCCTGCCTCGGTCGCTTGTGACCCAAACGACCGCAAACGACTGCGCCGTTTTTGCGCCTCAGATCCACTGTCTATAGAAGAGGAGATGACGGCAGCCCCTTCAGGAGGTGTTTGGAGAACGTCAGCCCAGTGCCTGATGCCGACTAAGCCCTCAGTAACCGGAAGCATTCATTCCACTAAGTCAGCGGTTCTCAACCTGTGGGTTGCGACCCCGGCGGGGTCGCCTAAAGCCATCGGAAAATACATAATGCATATCAGGTATTTACATTCCGAATCATAACTGTAGCAAAATTACAGTTATGAAGTAGCCACCAAAATTATTTTTTGGTTTGGGGTCACCGCAACATGAGGAACTGGATTGCGGGGTTACGGCGTTAGAAAGGTTGAGAACCAGTGCTCTAAGTGGTTAATAACGATAGTTTCATCTCTGAGGGCAGGAGGGATTTGGGGAAGGGGGGTGCTGCGGGTGCCGGAAGGGGCAGACCACAGACGGGCCCTCCGGGGGGCGGTGTTGAGAGTGCATTCTGAGGCAAGGCCGCCATCGCAGGGCGGGGCTGGCCACCTCCCCATCCCCGCCCGGAGTCTCGGGGAAGCTTCCCTTCCTGTCTGCGCCCTGTAGCTGCACGTGTCTTGGCCGCGACAGAGGTGCCGATGTGGCTTCACGTGGGAGCGGAAGGGGCGGGGCCGCCCCCCAGGCCTCCCCCACGCACACGGGGTTCCCCGGACGCCCCGGCAGGGCTTCGTGACGGCACAGGACGGGCGCCAATCGGCCCCTCCACCAAGGAGCCCTTTCACCTGGGGTGACAGACGGCGCCAGGAAGCCCCGAGTCTGTAGAGGCTCCAGCTCTCCGTCTCAGATCTGGTTCCGTGTGTTCTTCCACGTCATGCAATTGTGATCATACACGCAGCCTCCACGATGTACATGTGATCATACATGCAGCCCTCTACAATGTACATGTGATCATACATGCAGCCCTCCACAATGTACATGTGATCACACACGCGGCCCTCCACAATGTACATGTGGTCACACACGCAGCCCTTCCACAATGTACATGTGATCACACACTCAGCCTCCACACTGTACATGTGGCCACACATGCAGCCCTCCACAATGTACATGTGATCACACACGCAGCCTCCACGCTGTACATGTGGTCACACACGCAGCCTCCACGCTGTACATGTGATCACACACTCAGCACCCACGATGTACATGTGATCACACACTCAGCGTCCACGATGTACATGTGATCACACACGCAGCCTCCACGATGTACATGTGATCACACACTCAGCGTCCACGATGTACATGTGATCACACACTCAGCGTCCACGATGTACATGTGATCACACACTCAGCCTCCACGCTGTACATGTGGTCACACACGCAGCCCTCCACAATGTACATGTGATCACACACTCAGCGTCCACAATGTACATGTGATCACACACGCAGCCCTCCACAATGTACATGTGATCACACACTCAGCGTCCACGATGTACATGTGATCACACACTCAGCCTCCACGATGTACATGTGATCACACACTCAGCGTCCACGATGTACATGTGATCACACACTCAGCCTCCACGATGTACATGTGATCACACACTCAGCGTCCACGATGTACATGTGATCACACACTCAGCGTCCACGATGTACATGTGATCACACACGCAGCCCTCCACAATGTACATGTGATCACACACTCAGCGTCCACGATGTACATGTGATCACACACTCAGCGTCCACGATGTACATGTGATCACACACTCAGCGTCCACGATGTACATGTGATCACACACGCAGCCTCCACGATGTACATGTGATCACACACTCAGCCTCCACGATGTACATGTGATCACACACTCAGCGTCCATGATGTACATGTGATCACACACTCAGCCTCCACGATGTACATGTGATCACACACTCAGCGTCCACGATGTACATGTGATCACACACTCAGCCTCCACAATGTACATGTTTAACTTAAACCTCCGGGTCTGGGGCTGGGAGCTGCTCAAAGTCCAGGTGCCCGAGAGTGGATTCCAGGTTGTTGGCGGCTCCCGGGTTAATAACACAAACGGGGATGGTGAAAGGGGCCTTCTCTTCCCACAACGCGGGAACAAAGCGCACGGGAGAGTCAGGTCTGTTTTCGGCAGAACAAGTCCCCTGAGCACACGTGCACAGCAGCCGAGCCGCCATGGGGAGGTGCGGCCGTGTTGCTGGAAGGGGACTCCACACCAGGCTTCCTGGGACCTTCCTGCTGTGGCCTTCTTCTGTGTCAGTTTAGCTAAACGGCTGCTACGTTTGCAAAATCCCCCTCCCTGTGTGATTCCAGACCGGGACGAGGGACACGTACGGGAACGTGGGAGGCGGAACAGGAGCAGCGGCCACCGCTGCACTCGGAGGTCAGCGCAGGGAGCCCGGCTGGGGCAGCCCGCCCACCTCTGCCGGCTCCCCAGGCCCCCTCGTTATGGTCGGCCGCCCCTGCCCCCTACCCCTGGCCCCGCACGGCCACCACCCCCACGCGGGCACTGCGGCCCCCACCCTCGCACTGCAGCCCCCATCCCCACGCGGCCCCCACCCCCGCACTGCAGCCCCCACCCCCGCACTGCAGCCCCCATCCCCACGCGGCCCCCACCCCCGCACTGCAGCCCCCATCCCCGCACGGCCCCCACCCCCGCGCAGGCACTGCAGCGCAGGCCCTCTCTTCTGCTTGGCTTTTCTGAGCTCACCGGCAGATGTGCGGGCGCCTCAGGAGCTCTGCCAGATGACCCGCGCCACCAAAGGCGGAGGACGTGACAGCTCCACGCCTGGCACAGCGCTCGGAACCGTCCCCACCACGCCCGTTCCACCGTGCCACACCCCACACCTTAGAAACCTATTCTTTTCATCGTCCACTTTCCCCAACGGCGAAGAACCGCTTGTTTTCAGAACCTCGTGGGAAACCCAGAGGCACGTCATGGTCCAGCTCCAGCTGCTTCCCCGGTAACCTCTGGACACCCCAGGCTCCGTCCTCAGTGACCCCAGGCCCACGGCGCTCTCGTCTGTCTCCTGGTCTCGGCACGTGGCTGTGACACGCTCCTCCCACCACTCACAGGGGGAGCCTCTCCTCTCACGTTTCAAATATTTATTTAAAAATCACCCTGAGGAGAGAACTCCCCCTCCCCTCCCCCCCACTCCCCTTCCTTCTACACGACCGGCCCAAACTCTCCCCCGCGGCCTCTAATCTGAATTGCTTCTGTTTCCTCTGTAACGTGCGCCCAGATTCTTAGTGTCCCTGTGTGTGTGTGCATAGACATGTTCAAGTCCCTCTCTCTCCCACTGACCAACACGGACGTTTGCTTGTGTCAGGGACCCGAGTTTGCTTTCTTCTCAGCTGTGTTCACACCCCCTCACACACAGCCTGAGACACAGCCGCCTCTATTTGGTGAATAAATAAACGTCCCGGCTACATTAATGTGTGAGCAGAACAGCCCGGGGAACGCACGTGAACGCACGCACCTGGAATCACTCCGACTCCTCACGAGACAGGAGAGGAGGGTCCGAGTCCCTGCCCTGCCTCTGACAGGACGTGGCTGTGTCAGGCTGACCGTGACCTCGTCAGTTCCAAAGCTGCCATCCATGTCAGACTTGTGCCACATTCTAAGTCACGTCAGGGTTTTGACTTTGGAAGTTAAATCCAGCACTAAGGGTATATACATTTCTTCTTCCCTCAGAAGAACTGCCTTTGGCTATTGGTTTCTCTGGAGGAAGGAGTAGTTAAAAAAATGAAGTCCCGCCGAATCTGGATAGTTACCAAAACCATCCTAGATCTGGGTTGTGATGGACAACTGAGACCCAGACAGCCTGATAGAATACAGCCAGTGGCCACCAGACACGAGGAATGCTCACAGCCCTCTCCTTCTTCCTGAATAGAACAGACAGACACACGCGGGCTTTTAGGAGGCACTGTGTCTGGTTGGGAAGAGTGAAAAATACAGCGTATCTCCCTGGGTTCACACAGAGGGAACTGCTATCTGATCAACTGGGCTGATCCTTGGCTCTCCGGAGTCACGGATCTAGAAGGCAGCCAATAAAAGTGAAAAAAAAATCACACATACACCTACTTAGATACAGTCATTCTCTCTCTCTCTCTCTCTCTCTCTCTCTCTCTCTGTTTTTAAAGTTGTCATTGTCTGTTTCTATTGTCTATCTGCAGAGAAGCTAACTGCATGCAGCCGGGCCCTTGTGTCCAAACAGGAGGAAGATGAGAGCTTTGCCAGGGCCGCAGCGGGGTCAGAGGGACACCCGCGGCATCTGTCCTGGGACCTGTCCCTGCGTGTTCACACCCCTGCTCCGGGGGGCTCAGACCGGGACTTGTCGCTGCCAGCTTCCGTTTGTCTCTGTTACATTCCTTTCTGCGACAATTCAGAACCCACTCATCTGCTTGAGAAGAAAAAGAAAAAGCCAGAGGTAAAGACACGTGTCGCCTGTTGCCGAGAAACCCTGACCGACTCCCCTCCGACCTCTCTTCCCTCCGCTGACCAGCTCATCGCTGTATCTTGGATCTGACATGTTGATATGAACACTTTGATCCAATGACAGGAGTCTCTCCCATCCGAGAGGGGACGTCACGTGACGGTTGGGATGGAGCAGGGCAAGGGTGATGACGTTTCTCGCTTCCAGCTGCGAACCCGTCGCCTGGCGCAGCGTCTGCACCGGACGTGCTCGGGAAGCGGGAAGTATTCGCCTGGTGAAGGAACAACGCACGTCTGCAGAAGACAGTAGGGCGTGGATCACGGGGGCCTGTTTCCTTTCCCGCCTTCATATCTACACACACACGGAGAGACGAGAAACCAGAGGCGTGCAAAGCCTTCAGAGCATCTCGCAGGTGTTAGGAGACCCCCGCCCGCACTGATAATACTTAACGCAGCACCACGGCCGGGTCAGTATCCCCCCCAACCCGAGCAAGTATCACACACTGAGTGCCCAGTAAGACGCCGAGCCATCCACGTGGCTGTGACCCCCCAGGCCATCCAAGGGCTCTCCCTGCTCTGTCCCCCTCAGAGGTGAAAAGCCACGTGAGTTTTTCAATAAAACGGTTCCTTTGCCTGACCTGTGGTGGCGCAGTGGATAAAGCGTCGACCTGGAAACGCCGAGGTCGCCGGTTTGAAACCCTGGGCTTGCCTGGTCAAGGCACATATGGGAGTTGATGCTTCCAGCTCCTCCCCCCCTTCTCTCTCTCTGTCTCTCCTCTCTCTCTCTCCTCTCTAAAATGAGTAAATAAATAAAAATTTATAAAAAACAAACAAACAAAAAACCGGTCCTTCAACTTTCCCTACCGCTGAAATCGTCACGAACGCCCGATTCCTCTGACCTCCTTTTTAAAACGCTGGGCCTTGAAAAGAAGTCGGGTGCCTGGCAGACCTGGTCGGAAAGGGGGGGCGGAGAATGCGGGAAGAGTCAGCGGGACGCGGTAATGAATCACCCCCGTAATTAACGCTGCTGCCTCGGGCAGGGCTGCCGAACTGGGCTAACGGGAAGTCACAGTGTGTTGCACAGGAAGAGGAAGAGAGGTGACCAGCACGGCCGAGACCACCAGAGCGGGAGCTGCTGGGGGGTGGGGGTGGGGTAACCCGTGCTCTTTAACCTGCGTGAGTCAAGGAGTCTGATCGCCGGCAGGACGCTGTTTCCACAGGCCAGGGTCGCGGAGTGTCAGCCCTGACAGTCAGGGACTGTGGTGTGGAAGAGGGTGGGAGACCGCTTTCAGCGGGTCACAGCGGGGGTCTGCCGTTGTTCCGAGAGAGAAAGGGGGAGAGAGAGAGAGGAAGAAGAAGAAGAGAGAGAGAGAGAGAGAGAGAGAGAGAAGGAAGAAGAAGAGAGAGAGAGGAAGAAGAAGAAGAAGAGAGAGAGAGAGAGAGAGCCGAGTAACAAGCTGCCCTTGTATTGATAGGCAACCGTTTTGCTGAACTGAAACTTATGATTAAAAAAAGTCGTCAAGGAGAATTGCCCTGATCCTCTACATCAAAGGCCGGCTGGCCTCAAGCAGGGGAGCCAGCAGTGCCCTGATTAACACAGCCCTCGTTAATTACAGACTTCCAAGAGCTTCTGTTCTCCAAGTGTAGACACGCAGCCGAGAACGGGACTGCATCTCGTTCTGCACATCTTGACGCCTTCTGGCCACGGGGGAGGGCCCAGCTCACTCTGACCCACCGGCTGAGGGCGTCAAGTCCACTCGCGGTGCCCACGGATGCTTCCGGGATCACTTCTTGTCGCCCGCGGTGTGTGGCAGGGACAGAAAAAAAATAACAAGAGTTTTCAAACAGCCCTTGCCCTCGGGTGTGGGGCAGCTGGTGCGGTTCTCTGTGCCATCTCTTCCTTCCCTGTCCTGGGCCTGCTGTGCCCGCCGGTGCTGTCTGGGGGGGGCACAGGCCTCAGACGGGGGTGAGACCGACGTTGGTAACGGGAGAGGGTTGTGAAGGGTGACTACGGCAGGGCACGAGGTGGGGGCAACGAGAAAGAGGAGGAGGAGCGAGGGCATCACCACAAACAGCTGGCCAGGCCCTCTGTGGACCCTGTGCCTTCCTGACAGCCCCGAGGGGACAGCAGGCGACACCATGGTCACCCACCCACAACCCCTGTCTGTCCCACTCAGAACCCTTCAGTGTGGCCTGGGGGCAGCGGTCGGTGGAGCGACCCCTCACAGCAGTTCCGGGCAATGGTGGGGGGGCAGCGGCTGGGGCCCTGGGGAAGCGTTTACCTGAGACAAGTCAGTGACAAGTCAGTGTGACACCTTCCACGTCCCTCCCATGTCCCTTCCCTTGTCTACGGTGGACACGGTGGCTGGAGAAACACGAGGACAGCCCAGAAAGTGACACCGGGGGCCCTCTCCTGCCAGACTTCCTGGAGCGGAGCTAAGTCACCAGTCGGGGGTGACCCCCTGGCCCCCTTTTCCTGTCTCTCAGTGCATTCCGCACGCCGACGGGTGCCCTCACCGTCCAGGTGAGACCACCCTGTCACGTGGGCTGGGACACCTTCTCCCAGCACGCAGAGGCGCGCAGAGCTGGCGCAGGGGAGCCCGAGGTGGGTTTCAGAGCCTGTGCTGGGGGTGTGATGCTTGGAGAGCAGCCCTATGGATGGTGGGAGACGTGGAGAGTGAATCTGTGGGAGAAGGAGATTTTCCAGAAGCTTTACATCCTATTAAAAATATACTTTCCCTTTTTTTAGAGAGATGGTGGTCGTGATTGAGACAGCTTTTGTGCACATCTGGGTGGTTGAACTAGGGTTTATATTTTAATGATATAAGAGTGAGAAACACTTACCGCATGCCTGGCATGTTTAAATCCTTCAATTGGAAGCGGCTGTCGTTACTCTGCGACAAAGTTAATCCTAAAAGGACTGCAGTCTTCAAGCCGACCAATCTGGCCGCCCGTGGGCTTAAACAAAGTCCTCAGCTGGAGTCCCTTCCTCCGTAAGAACGTCCTTCCCTTTCAGCAGAAAAGCTTTTAGGGTATGTCTCTTTTATGCCCAGAGCCGGGTGAAAAGCAACACCCCCTAATGTGCACGTGCACAGACACCCCATCATATCAGTTCTTTGCTACCAGTCAGTTGATTAGATACTGTGTATCCAAGTTTAAGAGATTAACTTGAGAGCAGTCATTTGCCACTTGCTGGTGACAGGTTCTGAGAAATGTGCCAGTAGGCGATTCCGCGGCTGTGGGAACGCCCCAGAGGCCATTGCACACAGCTGACAATGGAGCCTGCAGCCCACCTGGGCTGGACGGTGCCGTCTGATGCCCCGGGCCGTGTCCCACGCTGCACAGGACTGCACAGGGCAGCACGGGTCTGCACCAAACACAGGGGAAGATGACGCCGTCGGGAGATGCGACAAGTGTGTGAGGTGTGAGGCTGCCGGAGCAACACAGCGACCGGTTTTCAGCACCCTTTCTGCTGTCAGCGCAGAGAGCGCTAAGGTAAGGATGAAAGGTCCAGCGTAGCACATCCACACCCAGTCCCAGCCATCTGCGCTCGTCACCCGGGCCAGTCACCGCGCACAGCTGCATGTGCCACACTGCTACACGACGGCTTGTCCACACTGGCATCACCACGGGTGCGTGAGCCATGCGCTGCCGCAGGACGTTATGGTGGCTGCCAGGCCACTGGGTGACGGGTTCTTCAGCTCCAGGGGTCATCGTCACATACACAAGGCCGCAGTCGACTGAAACGTCACTGGGAAGTGCGTGACTGTATCGTCACTTCAAATCTTCCTCACTCTTGGAAACGTAAGACATCTACAGTTCGAATGCCACACTGGGGACGCGTGTCACCCGCTCGGCAGAACCTAGAGCACTGGTTCTCAACCTTTCTAACGCCGTGACCCCACAATACAGTTCCTCATGTGGCGGGGACCCCAAACCAAAAAATAATTTTGGTGGCTACTTCATAACTGTAATTTCGCTACAGTTATGATTCGGAATGTAAATACCTGATATGCATTATGTATTTTCCGATGGCTTTAGGCGACCCCGCCGGGGTCACGACCCACAGGTTGAGAACCGCTGACCTAGAGCACGAGTGAGTGAGTCGGGGAGTGTTTCCCAAGTGCGCGGACGTGTGGAACCTTGTGGGCCACAGCCAGGTGGATCAGACAGGACTTCCTCCTGGGAAAACCACAGGCCCAAGCAGAAGACAGTATCTATTACGTTATGTTAAATCATATCAATACCATGTGTTTTCTTCTCCACGAGGTTAAATTCTACTTCATTTCTTTTTTTTTTTTCTTTTTTTTTTTTTTTTTCATTTTTCTGAAGCTGGAAACAGGGAGAGACAGTCAGACAGACTCCCGCATGCGCCCGACCGGGATCCACCCGGCACGCCCACCAGGGGCGACGCTCTGCCCACCAGGGGGCGATGCTCTGCCCCTCCTGGGCGTCGCCATGTTGCGACCAGAGCCACTCTAGCGCCTGAGGCAGAAGCCACAGAGCCATGCCCAGCGCCCGGGCCATCTTTGCTCCAATGGAGCCTTGGCTGCGGGAGGGGAAGAGAGAGACAGAGAGGAAAGCGCGGCGGAGGGGTGGAGAAGCAAATGGGCGCTTCTCCTGTGTGCCCTGGCCGGGAATCGAACCCCGGGTCCTCCGCACACTAGGCCGACGCTCTACCGCTGAGCCAACCGGCCAGGGCTTCATTTCAATATGAGGAGAATGTAAATGGTGCTGTACTTGATGCGTTGTGGCGGCAGAGGGAGGGACCGCTCTGCTGGTGGTGGGAACATCCCGAGGTCGGCGGTTGAAGACACGCCGCGCGCGCGTGGACGTGAACTGCGGGGACCGGGAGCAGGATACCCCCGGAGACTGAAGAGTCAAGGCAGCGAGTGTCCGGCGAGTGTCCGCTGTTTGTTGAAGCTGAGCTGCAAAACGCTTGGAAACAGGAAGATGACATTCTAGAAGAGTTAAGAAGTACGGTCTCACTTGAGTATAAAATTAGGACTCGGGTCATTGAGGAAAATCACTGCATTTGTCTTTTAAGGGGAAAGACAAACTCTGGCAGCAAATGCGAGGGCTTAGCAGCCGGGAAGAGAGCTGGAAGAGCCCCTGCCCCCTGCTCCGCGCTCGTTCACGCCGATGGTCTTCTGACAGCCCCTGCATCCCTCACCGACCGGGCTCGGTCTCATGGAGGAGAAACCGATAGCTCGGAGAGTTCAGACAACTTGCCTTAAACCATGCAGGTGATGAGTGGGGATAAGATAGAGGAGTTCAGATGGTCAGTACCTTTTTTTTTCTTTTTAAATTTTTATTTTTTCATTTTAGAGAGGAAAGAGAGAGAGAGAAAGAGAGAGAGAGAGAGAGAGGGAGGGAGAGAGGAGAGAGAGACAGGGGGGAGGAGCTGGAAGCATCAACTCCCATATGTGCCCTGACTAGGCAAGCCCAGGGTTTCGAACCGGCGACCTCGGCATTTCCAGGTCGACGCTTTATCCACTGCGCCACCACAGGCCAGGCGGTCAGTATCTTTGAGATGATTCGGGTTATAGCCAGGACGGGATCCGTGGGAGCGATCTAAAATGCTCAAGAAAGTTTTGGCAAAGCTTGTAGGAACCGACCAGACCTGAACAGGAAGTCCAGCCCGACGACCTGGGAGTTCACACCCTTGATGCACGGAGGAGGAGACGTGTTTTCCAGGAGGGGGCTTACACACTGGGTGTGTTTGGACTTGGGGGGAGGCCACCATAACGCAGCAATAACAGCGCAGCCGAAGGGCAGTGAGCAAGAGTGACCCTCCAGTGTGCACCAAGGACACAGAGTGCGGGACAGAGCCAGGAAGCAGAGGGTGTCCGGGTCCCTTGAGGATGCCTACGCACAGGAGGACAGTTGAAAGACCTTTAAACTGGTCATAGGGTGACTCATTTCTCTCCCTCTTATAGGGCACGTCACGTATGCTGAAGTACATAAAACGGGCTGTTCTGTGAAGACAGAAAAGCATCAGGTGTTTTCCTGGTGATCTTGTCACGTGTGTGTGTGCACTTTTAAAAAATTTTTATTTTTTATTTAATTTTTTAATTTTTGTATTCTTCTGAAGTGAGAAGCAGGGAGGCAGAGAGACAGACTACCACATGTGCCCGAACGGGATCCACCCGGCATGCCCACCAGGGGGCGATGCTCTGCCCATCTGGGGTGTTGCTCTGTTGCAACCGGAGCCATTCTAGTGCCTGAGGCAGAGGCCATGGAGCCATCCTCAGCGCCTGGGCCAACTTTGCTCCAATGCAGTGGTCCCCAATGTTTTTTGGGTCACGGACTGGTTTAATGTCAGAAAATATTTTTACGGACCAGCCTTTAGGGTGGGACACATAAATGCACAAAATGAAATTATGCCACCGGTGTAAAAACCATGGTATTTTTAAATATAATTGTTGAACTTACAAGATAAGCGTCAAGAGTGAGTCTTAGGCAGATGTAACAGAGGTAATCTGGTCATTTTTTTAAAAATAAAACATCGTTCAGACTTAAATATAAATAAAACGGAAATAATGTAAGTTATTTATTCTTTCTCTGCAGACTGGTACCAAATGGCCCACGATCGGTACCAGTCCGCGGCCCAGGGGTTGGGGACCTCTGCTCCAATGGAGCCTTGGCTGCGGGAGGGGAAGAGAGAGACAGAGAGGAAGGAGAGGGGGAGGGGTGGAGAAGCAGATGGGCGCTTCTCCTGTGTGCCCTGGCCGGGAATTGAACCCGGGACTTCCACACGCCAGGCCGACGCTCCACCACTGAGCCAACCGGCCAGGGCCTTATTTTATTTTTAATTTATTGATTTTTTAGAGAGATAGAGAGAAAGAAGAGAGAAAGAGGGGGAAGAGCAGGAAGCAGTGGTAGTTGTTTCCTGCGTGTGCCTTGACCAGGCAGCCCAGGGTTTTGAACAGATGACCTCCGTGTTCCAGGTCAGCACTTGATCCACTGTGCCACCACAGGTCAGGCGTGTGTGCATTTTTAAATGAACTATTAAAGTCTCTTATCTGAAAACAACTCAATTTCCCAGTGAAGACTGGGGTTGGGTTTCCAGGGGACACAGGCTCCCAGTGGAGAGGTGTCTCCAGCACAAGGAGAAGATGTATTTGCCACAAACCTCATTTCCTCGAGGAAAAACTCCAGAAAGGCGCCCGTTGGTCTGTGCGACCAGCGAGGTCTCACCAGGGGGTGTCCGCCAGGGGAAGCAGGTGTTTCGTCCTCACACACCCACCTGTCTGTTGGAGTCCCTGTGAGGGAACAACCCCCCCCCCCCGCCTGACTGAAGTGTCCTGCGGGGCCATGCCCAGCTCCCTGAACCCCGCTCCACTTCGGGGTAACTCTCCAAGATCATTCCGGGTGCGAGAGCCCCGCCCCATCCTTACACCAGACGCAGAGAATTCCTCCCGGCCTGGCTCTGGATACTCCACTTCTGGGCACATTTGTTTCTCTTCAGGAGCGAACCTTGAAAAGGATCCTTTCAGAAGATGAAAGGGCGGCCTGAGACCTTCTCATTTTCTTGAGGAATCTGGCTGTTTTACGCAGAAGGAACAGAGACAGAGGGGAGACCCAGTGGTTGGTACGCACACACACAACTCTGCAGGCTTTCCTGTCATTTCACCGGTGAGTTGACTCCACGAGTCGAAGATTCCTGTTTTCTTTAAAAAAAGTTTTTTTTTTTCATATATCTGTTGGCCATTTGTAATTCTTCCTGGGAGAAGTGTCTGTTCATGTCCTTTTCCCACTTTTTTATTGAAAAGATACTCCTCTTCATTAGTTATTAGAGAAATGCAAATCAAAACTACAATGAGATACCACCTCACTCCTGTTAGATTAGCTATTATCAACAAGACGGGTAACAGCAAATGTTGGAGAGGCTGTGGAGAGAAAGGAACCCTCATTCACTGTTGGTGCGAATGTAAAGTAGTACAACCATTATGGAAGAAAGTATGGTGGTTCTTCAAAAAACTGAAAATAGAACTACCTTATGACCCAGCAATCCCTCTACTGTGTATATACCCCCAAAACTCAAAAACATTGGTACGTAAAGTCACATGCAGCCCCATGTTCATTGCAGCATTGTTCACAGTGCCCAAGACATGGAAACAACCAAAAAGCCCTTCAATAGAAGACTGGATAAAGAAGATGTGGCACATATACACTATGGAATACTACTCAGCCATAAGAAATGATGACATCGGATCATTTACAACAACATGGATGGACCTTAATAACATTATACTGAATGAAATAAGTAAATCAGAAAAAACTAAGAACTGCATGATTCCATACATAGGTGGGACATAAAAACGAGACTCAGAGACATGAACAAGAGTGTGTTGGTTATGGGGGGGAAGAAGGGAGGGAGGGGAGGGGCACAAAGAAAACCAGATAGAAGATGACGGAGGACAATTTGACTTTGGGTGATGGGTATGCAACATAATTGAATGACAAAATAACCTGGAGATGTTTTCTTTGAACATATGTACCCTGATTTATTAATGTCACCCCATTAAAATAAAAAAAAAACAAAACGAAACAAAAAAATTCTGCCCCTAACTACCCAGTCCCCAAACCCTGTAAATCTCTCCCTCATTTTCCAAACCTGTCACGTTTGCTGCGCTGCTTCCCAATACCTGTCCCTTCTCACTTAAAAGTGAAGAACAAAGAATGCCTAGTGATTCGGCAAGCGATGAAAGGGACCTGTGTGGGGCAGTGACTTATCAGCTGCCTGATCATATCCGGAAGCCACCCCACTCCTGCCCACTGCCCTCTCGCCCTGAAGCCAGCCTGCTCACTGTGACCACGCCCCAAAGCCAGCCTGCCCACTGTGACCACACCCCGAAGCCAGCCTGCCCACTGTGACCACGCCCCGAAGCCAGCGTGCCCACTGTGACCATGCCCCGAAGCCAGCCTGCTCACTGCCCTAACGCCCTGAAGCCAGCCTGCTCACTGTGACCACGCCCCGAAGCCAGCCTGCTCACTGCCCTCACGCCCTGAAGCCAGCCTGCTCACTGCCCTCACATCCTGAAGCCAGCCTGCTCACTGCCCTCACACCCCGAAGCCAGCCTGCCCACTGTGACCACGCCCCGAAGCCAGCCTGCCCACTGTGACCACGCCCCGAAGCCAGCCTGCCCACTGTGACCACGCCCCAAAGCCAGCCTGCCCACTGCCCTCACGCCCCAAAGCCAGCCTGCCCACTGTGACCACGCCCCGAAGCCAGCCTGCCCACTGTGACCACGCCCCGAAGCCAGCCTGCTCACTGTGACCACGCCCGAAGCCAGCCTGCCCGCTGTGACCACGCCCCGAAGCCAGCCTGCCCGCTGTGACCACGCCCCGAAGCCAGCCTGCCCGCTGTGACCACGCCCTGAAGCCAGCCTGCCCACTGCCCTCAGGCCCCGAAGCCAGCCTGCCCACTGTGACCACGCCCGAAGCCAGCCTGCCCGCTGTGACCACGCCCCGAAGCCTCCACGCGGTGCTCTCTTCCTCCGTGATATCAAGTTCATACTGATAGGGCCACAATGCAGTGATTGTCCTGCGATTAGCAGATCCAGATCAGGTGACTCAGCAGATTGTAATGAGTCTGACCTACAATGTCCCCTCCCTGCCATGGGTGCTTTCAGCATCCTGGGGACACTGGGGACATGGTTATGCTTTGTTTTCCAATGTGACCTCCCAGAGAAAGATCCTGGTAGAGTCCACCCGGCAAAAAAAAAAAGGGGGTTCCTGACTTCTAATACCGTCGTAGGACACGCCAGAAGGCAGTCACAGAGGCGTGCCCCTTAGGGTGTCTGTTTGTCTGCATCACTGGACGTAATAAACCCTCACGCCCGGCCTTCCTGTGGAAGAGGCCCACTCCTGACCTGAAGCTGTTCCAGAGTGTGGACGGCAGGTGTGCCTCACAGCCGGAGCGACACAGGCGTCTCAGCGGCCACAGGCGGGTGTGTGTGTGTGTGTGTGTGTGTGTGTGTGTGTGTGCTGTCTCAGCCCTCTCCCTCGGCCCTGCTGCAGCTCGCTGGTGCCCCCAGAAAGGAGCTGGCACACATGCCCGGAGCCCCTGGCTTGCAGCTGTCACCCAGGGGACACCCCAACTGCCTGGTCTGGTGGCCAGCAGCGTCCCCAGTGCCGTCCTGCAGGGTGCTGCCCCCAGGATGGTGCACGTCTGCTCACTCTGAAAGCCCCCGGCTGAGGGTCTGGGTTCACAAAGTGTGGAAGCCGGTGCTGGCGGAGGTCCTGCCCTTCAGAACACGGGCAGTCAGTCATGGGTTCACGTTCAAGCACGTGGGCCCCCCGTCAGGAATAAACCAGGCTGCGGGGACAGTCACGGAAGATGGGGGGACAGCCAAGAGCTAGCGCGGGGCTGAGTGACAACTTCCGTCCCCTCCCCGGGTCACTCCTTCGAGTCCGGGAGGGGTGGGCGCTCACCCACTACCGAGGAACAAACGTAAGGAGGCCAAGCAGAACGAAGAAACAAGAAAACATGTTCCAGAAGACACGGCAGATAAGTCTTCAGGGAGAGAAAAACATAATGAAATGAATATAAGTAACTTACCTGATACAGAGTGTCAGTATTTGCTCGTAACAACGCTCACAAAACTTGAGAGAAGAACAGATGAACATGGTGGAGATTTGAACAGAGTGACAGGACACGTGAGAAAGTACCAAACAGCCCTGGCCAGGCACTCAGTTGGTTAGAGCACCATCAAGATGTGCCAAGGTTGCAGGTTCTATCCCGGGTTAGAGCACTTACAAGAATTAACCAAAGAATGCATGAACGAGTGGAACAACTACTTGATCTCTCTCTCTCTCATATACACATACATTCAAGTCAATTTTTTTTTTTTTAAAGAAAGCGTCAAACAGAAGTCAAAGCTAAAGAATATAGTAACTGAACTGAAAAAAAAAAATGCCCTAGAAGGTTTACCGGCAGACGCGACCGGACCAGCGGTATGGAACTCACCCAGATGGCGAGGCAGGGAAGGTTCAACGCTGCGCTCACCTGCACGTGATGTATCACACCAGCAGAATCAAGGATCCCAATAGCAAACTCATCTCCATCAATGTAGAGAAGAGAACGTGTCACAGTCAACATCCATTTCTGACCAAAACTCTCCACGCCGTGCGCAAAGGGGAACGCACTTCAGCGTGATCAGGGCCGGACGGGACAAGCCCGCAGCTCACAGCGCACCCGGTGCAGGAAAGCCGCAGGGGCCGTTCCTGTTGGATCAGGAGCAAGACACGCTGCTCACCCTCATTACCCACCCTCACTGCCCACCCTCACGACGCCCATCAGCCCAGTCCTGCGAGTCCTAAATATGGGTACAAGGCGCCTACCTTGGGAAGAAAGAAGCAAAACTGTCACTCCTCGTGAACATCCCGATTTTACAGATGACCTCACGCTCGGGTCTGCACAGAAATCACGGCCTCAGCTGGCCAGCCCCACAGAAGCGCCCACCCTTTCGTCGAGACGAGAGTTCAGGAAGGCGCCCTTCACCAACACGCCCGTGAGCACCGTGACACTTGCGGTCGTCACCGTCAGACTCACTACTAGTACCGATCGGGTACTGGCGACTAGCTCGTTTTAGTCCTTACAGCAACCCAGTGGGTTCGGCACTACGACTCCACCGTGGCAGTGGCAGCCGGAGACCTAGGGACACCCCTGGCCTGCTCTCGGCCATCTCGCCGGCCAGAGGCAGACCGAGAGGCTGATGCAGTTCTGTCCCGCATGAGAGCCAGCGTGGTGCAGCCGGCCGCCTCCATGCCTCCGGGAGCCGGCGCCCTGGGCGTGGGGATGCCCCATGGCGGGCAGAGCAGCGGCGGCCTGGCTGCAGTGCCCAGCTCAGAAAGGCTGGCTGCTTCCTGCGTGCGCTCACTGGAGGGTCGGAAACAGATCAAGGTCACTGATGGAGACCCCAAATAAACGTGCCAGGGAAAGAGTATTAAATGGCCAGCGTTAGGCACGGTGAGACAGGAAGTACAGGGGGACTTCTCTTTGAACACCAGACGGGTTTTCACCCCGGGTCAGCGCCCACTGAGTATTCATCTCCGACCCCTTGCGGTGTGGGAAAGATGGGGTGGCAGGGCATGGGCAGGGTGCACCACCGTGGTCACTGTCCCCACGGAGAGATCGGTGCCCGCAGTGCCTTAGCCACGGCAGACTTACGGGGCCCATGCCTGCCGGGTCTCTGCACGCAGGTCTCTGCCTGTCTCGGGCACCCCTGTGACCCGTAAGCGCAGGCCAGCCCAGAGCTGGGCAACAAGGAACACGGGACACCGAAACTCACCATCACCGGCTTCCTCCTGTTTCTTTAAACGAAACCTCACACGAGTATCCGTCCTTCTCGGCCTCTCCTGCAGTCCCCTTTTCTCAAAGAGCCGTCACTTTTTCCCTTCTAATGAATCAGAGGCCCCATCTTCAGAGAAACTGCAGCAGCTTTTAAGTTGGCTGGCTTTATACTTCAGTCGTGATGGCCACAAGCTAAAACCATGCGTGCACTGCAGAGAGCGGCTCCGGAGGACGTCTCTGTGGCTGGCGGGGAGGGGGCCGTGCCCAGGTGCGCACGCCCACGGAGCAGAGAGTCCTTTCTCTAAGATGCGTCCTCGGGTGGGTGGGTGTGTGTGGGGGCGGGGGGCGGCTCTGACAGTCTGAGAGGGACGTGGGGAGGGGAGCTTGGCGTGGACTCCAGACATTCTGTCTCAAACACCAGAGTCACCTGTAGTATGTCTTAAAAGTGAAGTCAGAGGCTCATGCAGACAAATGACGGTTTCTGGGAATGTTGGCATTTTTCATGCCTACTCAAGGTCAGTTCCCCCTGCCCTGCTGGCTGAGGAGCGCTGTTAACAATGTGTCCTGTGAGAGTGGAGGCACCCACCCACCAGTGGATGAGAGTGGAGGCACCCACCCACCAAGAACCCTCCCTGCCCCCCGCCCCTCCTCTCTGTCTGAAGCCTCCACATTGTAACAACATCAACGGTAAGCGGCCAGCCTCTCCTCTGCGTCCTGCAGACCAGATACTTATGTGTCAGGCGTGACACAGTCCATGGAACTGCGCCTTGCTGCTCCCGCACACCAGCTCCCTTCTCAGTCATGGATGAGAAGAACGACGCTGGGAGGTGTGTGTGACCTGTCCACCGTCTCAGAACTAATTCACAGGACAGAACAAAGTCACCGGACAGCTGACGTCGGGGCCAAGGCCTCCATGCGTCTTATAACCGCAATCTCACATGCTATATTCCGTCTAAACAACTCGCAGTGAAAAGCACACGGCGACTTATTAATTCAGATGGGTCTTGCAAATAAGAAGGTACACAAATCTATATATATCCATTTATCCATCTACCTATACACATACATATACGTGTATATATATACATATATTAATATATGTGTATGTGTGTATATGTGTGTATATGTGTGTATGTATGTATATGTATGTATGTATATGTGTGTATGTGTGTATATGTGTATATGTATGTGTGTATATATGTGTGTGTATATGTGTGTATGTGTGTATATATGTGTGTATATGTGTGTATGTGTCTGTGTATGTGTGTATGTGTGTATATGTGTGTATATATGTGTGTATACGTGTGTATATGTATGTGTGTATGTGTGTATATATGTGTGTATATGTGTGTATGTGCGTGTGTATATGTGTATATGTGTGTATATGTGTGTATATGTGTGTATGTGCATGTGTATATGTGTGTATATGTATGTGTATATGTGTGTATGTGTATATGTATATGTGTATATGTGTGTATATGTATTGCGTGTATATGTGTGTGCATATGTATGTGTGTGTATATATGTGTGTATGTGTGTATGTGTATATATGTATGTATATGTGTGTATGTGCGTGTGTATATGTGTATATGTGTGTATATGTATGTGTATATGTGTATGTGTATATATGTGTGTATATGTATGTGCGTGTATATGTGTGTGTATATGTATGTGTGTGTGTGTGTGTGTGTGTCATTTCCCCACTTCCTGGGTTTCTACCCAGAGCTCTCAGACCCTTGTGAGTCCCTGAGTGATGGCATGTTGGACACGATTTCTCCCGAATCCCTGGGGACGTGCTGGGTGACAGACGTGTAGGAGCATCTTCTCTCATAATGAGGTGGCCCTGAGGGTTACCAGTCAGAGGCTGGTCCCCGGAAAGACCAAGGTGCGTTCAGAGGCTCCCTCCTCCAGGGCGGGAGAGGGGCTGGAATAGGACTTAATGGTGAGTCCCACCCACACGGTGACAACTCCGTCAACTCCTCAATGAAGGCGTGGGAAGAGCTTCCACGGTGGGGAAACCATCTGCATGCCAGGAGGGTGGCATGGCCCCGTCCCCATGGAGACAGGCATTCCTGTGCTTGGGACCCTGCACGCCTCACCTCACTCTGTCTTCGCCCCTCTCCTGCTGTCTCAGATCCTTTCTTGGATAATAAACGGTGCACGTAAGCTCGTGTTGCCTGGCGTTCCGTGAGCTGTCCTAGCAAATGACCGAACTGTGGAGGGGTCCTGTCATGTTGGACAGAAGGATGGGTAACCTGGAGACCTGCTGCTTACAATTGGTGTCTGAAGTGGGGGGCCGGCTGGGGGGGACCGAGCCCTTTACCCTCGGGGTCTGCGCCCCTGAGGGCGGTCAGAGTCTGAGCTGCGCACAGCGGGAAACCGTTCATCGGGGGTCAGGCGTGCTGTGGGCGCGAGCGTCATGGAGAGGGCAGGGGAGACAGTTCTCCCTTAGCAGGGTTGACACACCCCTCTGCTCTGACTCTCCTAACACTGAAGGGGCCGGTTAGGCAGCACCAGTCCCCCCTGACGGAGCGCGCTCGAGCTCCACAGCCAGGAGCTGGTTTTGCTGAGACCGAGCCTCCGGGTTTCCAGTGCCCGGATGTCGGGCACCTGCGTGTGCCAACCCCGCACCCACCGGCCGGCGGAGAGCTCTGGTACCGCCCTTCCGCCGGGCAGCGTGCGCTCCGTGCCGAGGCTGGCTAGATGCCGAGCTGGGGTGGGGATGCTACTTGAGAGCGTTCGGTGATGACACACTGGCCATGGGGGTGGGGTGGGGGGCGGAGGGGGCGGAGACCTGAGGTTCCGGGAGCAGCCAGAGACACCTAGCCAGGCACTGGTCAGGTTTCGGACCTGCAACACCGACCTGCTCCCCTGTCCCCAAGAGATGGGGCCCATTTCATCGGTGAGAGGGCAGCTGGTGACAGTAATCTTGATGATCAACTTTGGGGACAATCGGAGCTCCTCTGCCACTTCCAGAGCTAATGCTGCTTTCTCCTCCGGCCGCTGCCAGGGGGTTCACGGGGAGTGTGCAACCTCCCAGCTCCCATTTGCGATCATTTAGCATCATCTGAAATGTATGAAAAAGGGGTTTTATGATCATTTTCGCTCATTACTCCTCACCAGCCCTGCGGTAACTCGGCATGGAAATCATCAGGTAGATGTTATTAGAGCTATTAATACCAATAATAGCAATAATTTGAACGCTATTGTCATTTTGGCAAATGGCCTGAACCCCGAGGAGCTGAAAATGATGACTGTCGATCTATTGGTCTGATAAAATGGTTTAAATCAGACTCAGATGATAGCGTCTTAAGACGCGGGGTGGGGGTTCGGCAGGAGAGTCAGCTTCGCACACAAAGAGCCGCCGCCAGCCCCCCCCGCCCCCGCCCCCCAGACGCAGTGCGGGCCGGGCCCGCCCCCCGACCCCCTGCGGGCCGGACCCCGCCCAGGACAACGGGACCAGGACGCTCCGAGCACCCACCGTCACAGGGGCCCTGTCCCGCGCGGGTCTACAGCAGACAGATGCCGGATACCACGTACTGCACGCACGCTCTCCCGTTTCCATGGGAAGTGCTTAGAAACACTCGGACGCAGAGGCGAGGATGCCTCCGCTCAGCCCCCGATTTGCACCTGTCCCCGTGTCTGGCGTGCACCCACCCTCCGTCGCTCTCTCCCCGGTTCCCCCGCAGCGGTTCCCTGCGTCTCCAGGAGTGAGCACAGACATGTGCGGAGGCGCCCACGGGGCACGGGGCTCCTCGCGTCCTCTGACCTCGCGAGAACGGCCTCCTCACGGAACGAGCGGGGGACCGTCAAAGGTCTACCGATACCAGCCACGTGGTCACGGCGTTCTCACGCGGTTGACAAGATACCTAACTGAACACCCCAAAGATGTATTATGGTGGAGCACTGAGAAAGCACAAACTAATGGCCCCAAATAAATGTAAAATTACGGAAAATATTGATCTGTTCACAAATAAATTTCCAAGAATAGCAAGCTGTATAATAACATAAATTTTATAGAACTACCAAATCTGAATTTTAAGGGACTTCAAAAATTATTTTATTCAATGATCCAAATAGTTGCATTTTGTTATTATACTATTGAGAGCATTAGTATATAACGTATTTTTCGTTCCATAAGACGCACTGTTTTTCCCTCCAAAATGGAGGGGAAAAGGCCCGTGTGTCTTATGGAGAAAAAAATATGGTATTTTATTAAATAACTTAATGCACCATTTGGTTCAGAATATTTTTTTTCTTATTTTCCTCCTTAAAACCTTAGGTGTGTCTGATGGTCAGGTGCATCTTATGGAGCAAATAATACGGTACGTGTATATATATGTGTGTGTATTATACACACATACACATACAGATACATACATAAAATTGTCTATGTATATTCACATACACATATGGATACATATATAAAATTGTCTATGTATAGTCTTTCCTCATTTCACTCACATCACATATCAGGCATGTACAGTGATCCTACTTTTACTGATAAACAAGTTGGGACTAAGGAAAGAACGAGTTATTTGGCCACGACCCACACCATCCCCAAGTTTGGCGGGAGGAGAGGGGGCGGGGACGTTTCCCAGTGACCGCTGCGTGCAAACATGAGGCTGGCTGGCTTCCACGTTCTGTTATTTAATCCTCACGGCAACAGCGGAGGTGGGTCTGACTGGCTGTCCCCCCTCACAGGATACGAATCCAGTTTTCAGGAAGGAGGATTCCCCGCGGCCACATGGCTAATTACCAGGGCGCGTGTGAGGGCACAGACCCCAGTCTTGGGGCGATCGTCGGATGACTAGCTGAGATAATACCTCAGGGCTCGTATGTGCATTCTGCACCTTCCTCACACCCGGAAACCCATGTTCACGGGGGGAGTCTTCGTAAGAGAGGTACACAACACTGTTATTGGGGGAAAGGACAGTGTTATAGTGGTTCTGGTGAGGGAGAACCATACATGATGTTTTCAAAAATCACTTAAAAAAATCTTAATTCTAAACATGTAGCAGGAAATAGTCATTTGTCATCCAAACGACTAATTTGTAAAGCCTGTCAGCAAAAAGAAGACAAAAGAGAAAAAAAATCCTAAGTACCCATTTGGTGGGAGTGGATTTTTAGAAGAATGTCTTCATATGTAAATAATTTACAAGACAGTTGAAGAATTTTGGGTGCTATATTGGAATTTTTTGATGAGGAAATTTTGTTAATTTGAGTGGGACTCATGCAGTTCTCACTTCTAAATACAAAAATCAGAAAGCATCAAGGATAATTTGCATTTGAGCCTCTGCTGTAGCAGTTCAGTTGTTTACTTAGCTAAGTGGAGCCCAGTGTGAAATCACTGGTTTTTAGAATTTAACTGTATCAACCATTTACATATAATCATATAATTTCTTTTTAGCGTTAATTCACTATTCTAATGACTGAGCTTAAAATGTTTTCTCCACTTGAGTAACATACTGAAGATAAAACCACAATCCTTTCTATTAGTTAAAATTTATTTTCTTCTTACTCATCTAATATAGATTTTATATATCTATATGAACTTATATTTATATGGAGATATATATTTATTTGGAGATATATATGTATATATGATACATTTATATGTGCATATATGTATATATGATACATTTATATGATACTTATAAATATGATATATTTGTAAGTGCATAGAAATACTCTTCTCTTTCTATATGGCTATAAATCTATCTATGGCTATCTATTCTATCACAGTGGTTTAGCATTCCATAAGAAATACACCAGTTAAAATGAAATTCTTCCATTAAGGAAGGAAAATAAGGATGTAATTTCTTTGAGCACTATTTTGTTTTGATTTGAGTATATATTCAATACAAACTCTAAGCTGTCAGTACTCTAGACAAGTGGTAAAAAAAATGTGGTAATTGTAGCATTAACTAATATCCCCATTCTGAGTGAAATAAAATAGTCTGAATAATCACCCTTATTTTTCTTAAAGGCGTAGGCAGAGATAGAGCCATGCTTCTTTTTATTTTACAAAACTTAGACACATCTCTTTTGTGAAATAACTTGTATGAAACGTTCCACCTACCAAAATGAGGACCAGTCCTTAGACTTCTGAGAAAACCCAACAAGCTGTTGCTCATTAGTTCACAGAACTTAAAAAAATGTATATTTTTCCTGACATGTGTGTGATGTTTTCCCCTGAATAAAATCTTTTCCCCTGATTAATCACACCATTGCCCACTCTAGACTGCTGCATTGTTTGAGTGTATAAACAATTTCACAGTCTCCCAAAACCCTTTTTTTTTTTTTTTTTTTTGGAGTAAATGGTTGGAGTCTTTTTCGTGTGATGGACTACCTGTATTACCAACACCCCGAAAGACAGACTTAGGAGAATAAAACAGAATATGCACTTGAACTAAAAGAGAATGTTCTTGTAAAGAAGAGGTGTTGAATGCTGAAACCAGGTTACTGTGGGGCAGAAGCTGGAATTATTTTCTCTGAAAGTGACTAGAAATGGGACGTGGAAGAATCTCTGTGGGTCCTCTGAGTTCTATTTCAAGTCAGGGCAGCAATCTTATTTCTTTAATAGAAATACTGAAAAAAAATTTTTTTTGTTGTTGTAGAAATAAAGCATGTTTATTATAAAATATCAAAAAGAAAATAAAGCGAACTTATAATCTTATATCAGAGTATCACTAAATATTTTAGAGAATTCCATCCATCCCAATAAATACAAACATATCCATCCATCCATGTATAGATACATTGTTCCTTCAGTAAATAGTTACAATGCAAGTCTGGGTATCAGTCACTATTCCATTCAGTGAAGATAGTGAACAACGAGAAAGGCCCAAGGGCCCAGAGGACTCCTGTTCTAGAGAAGACAGAAAGAAAGGAAAAACATGGAATCAGCAAGCAAGTTCATGTTTAACCGATTCTGGGCAGACCCCTGGCGGAAAAGCAGCGTGAGGCACGCCCGGGTCCTGCTCGGTCACACAGGGCGGTGAGGGAAGGCCTCCTGCTCAGACGCCCGTGGGAAGGGGCCCAAAGGAATGACCCCTGCCAGGGTCGCGACCCACAGGTTGAGAACCGCTGACTCAGAAGGTCCTCTAAGTCCAGGCGACGCCTGTGCACCAGGTCTTATTCCGTGGGGTTCCGGATGTGACTGAACAACCCATACAGGACCCCGTGGCGGCCCACTGCACAGGGAATGCAGAATCAGTGCTGGACTCACCTCCTCATTCACAGTCAGGCCCCGGCCAGGCCTGCGGTTCTGGGGAGACGCGTGTCTAGCTCATGTGGGGGCCTGTGTCCCCCACACCTAGCGACACCATGCTTCCCACCTGAATTCCTCATCCCAGGTCCTTGTCAAGATCGTACGTCCTTATCACCTAACATGGTGTGTTCCCAACCTCACTGGTTGCTTCTTTCAGGGATGACTCGGCTAGGAAAGGTTTTCCTAGTCAAGAGACATTTTTTAGTGATTTCCGACAGGATCCATTCTGACCTAGTTGTAGCGGGAGAAGATTTCTGCCACCTACGAAAAAGTTTCTTAACCATCGTTCGCTGCAAGCATTTCACCGCACCTAACCCAACCGGGGTGCTCTCCGAGAGCTGGGCCCAGCGGCCGCACAAGCAGGAGAAAACAGGGAGCAAACCAGGGCTGCAGACGCGACACAGGGCCTCCGCTGACCACCTACAGATTGATTTTCCACAGGGGCTCCTGCTGGGATGCCCACGCCCCGTTCGCTCTGCTGTGGTTACTTCTACAGCCCACAGGTGTGAGTGAGAATCACCTGCATCGTTTCTGAACAATTTGACATAAGTCAAAACATCGCCTCTCACGTCCTACCAGTGACCAGTGACCCCCCTCTGATCGTCAGCCAGTTCTCTCTGGTGGCCGCGCACGCCCTGCTCGGATCTGGTCTCCGTGGGAGTCAGAGACAGTCACAGGGCTTTGCGAAGTAACGACGAGGAACACAGCCATGGAAGAGCACGTCCCCAGAGCCTGCTTTCTCTATGGGTTCCGGACTCGCTGAGGGTCCACCACAGAGACTGGAGCCCGGCGAGGATGGAGGATCCCGTGGGACCGGCACACTCACACACACCTGCTTTCTCTCTGAAAGCCCTCTTTCTGAAATGCCCCCCTCTTATGCTATGAAGGGATTTCTCCCCAGTTTTACTGAGAAATAATGGATGTCCGTCGCGAGTAAGCATGATGCTTTGATTTGCATACACCGTGACGTGATTACAATGGGTCAGTCGACACGCATCTTCTCATGGAGATACTCTATTAAAAAAAAAAAAAGAATAAAGGAAAAAGATTCTCCTGAGTGGAGAACTCTTAGAATCAACCCTCTCAGTGACTTTCCTAGACGTCAGATCACAGTGTTGGCGGTGGTCATCATGTCGATGACATCACCAGGACTACTTATAACTGGACGTTTGTGCCTTTTTGACCACCTTCTCCTCAATCTCTGTCCCCCCGCCCTCTGCCTCTGGGAACCACAAGTCTGATTTGTATTTTCTATGAGTTTTTTAGTTAGTTAGTTAGTTTGTTTAATTAGATTCCACCTATAAGTGGGATCATACAGTTCCTGTTTCTCTCTGTCTGACTGGTTTCAGTTTGCATAATGCTTTCAAGGTCCATCCATGTTGTTGCAAATGGTAGGATTTCCCCATTATTTATGGCTGAAAATCCACTGTAGGGATATGTGTGTGTGTGTGTGTATACACACACCTCACATTTCTTTATGCATTCACCCACGGATGGACACTTTGGTGATCTCTGCATCTTAGCCATGGTAAATGATGCAGCAATGAGCATGGGGGTGCGGCGACCTCTCTGAGCTAGTGTTTTCATTTCCTTTGGACATATTCCCAGGAGGGGAACTGTTGGATCACACAGCAGTTCTATTTTTAATTTTTTGAAGATCCTTCATGCTGTTTTCAGTAGCGGCTGCATCAGTCCCTGCAGCATTGCAGAAAGGTCCGTTGTCTCCACATCCATGTCAGCATTTAAGAAAAGACTCTTACTGTTTTGAAAAGGGCCATTCTAACAGGCACGAGGTGGACGCTCACTGTGGCTTGCATTCGCCTTTTCCTCATCATGATGGCTTCATCAAATGAATTTGGAAGTGTTCCATACTGCTCAATGTTTTGAAAGGGTCTGAGGACTGGTGTTGTCTACGTTAAATGTTTGGTACATTCACCTGTGAAGCCACCTGGCTGGAGCTTACCTTCACTGGCAGATTTTTATTACTGATTTAATATCAGAATTTAATACTGATTTAACATCCGTATTACTAGTAACTGGTCTTCAGATTCTCTGTTTCCTCCCAATGCAGTCAAGTCTTGCAGAGCTGTATGTTTCTAAGCAGTTTTCTGTTTCTTCTAGGTTGTCCAGTTGGTCAGCATGTGCATAGTAGCATCTTATAAGGCTATGAGCACTGTAACGGCGCCATTTTCTTTTCTTTTCTTTTTTTGTATTTTTCTGAAGCTGGAAACAGGGATAGACAGTCAGACAGACTCCCGCATGCGCCCGACCGGGATCCACCCGGCACGCCCACCAGGGGGCGATGCTCTGCCCACCAGGGGGCAATGCTCTGCCCCTCCGGGGTGTCGCTCTGTCATGACCAGAGCCACTCTAGCGCCTGGGGCAGAGGCCAAGGAGCCATCCCCAGCGCTCGGGCCATCTTTTTGCTCCAATGGAGCCTCGGCTGCGGGAGGGGAAGAGAGAGACAGAGAGGAAGGAGAGGGGGAGGGGTGGAGAAGCAGATGGGTGCTTCTCCTGTGTGCCCTGGCCGGGAATCGAACCTGGGACTTCTGCACGCCAGGCTGACGCTCTACCACTGAGCCAACCGGCCAGGGCCATCGGCGCCATTTTCATTGATCACTTTGTTGATTCGGTCCATCCTAGGACAGAGTTCACGTGCACTCTGAGAAGAACGTGCATTCTGCTGTTGTTCAACGGAGTGATCTGCATGTCCGTCTGTCGGGTTCGCTTGGTCTACAGCAGGGGTCCCCAAACTTTTTACACAGGGGGCCAGTTCACTGTCCCTCAGACCGTTGGAGGGCCAGACTATAAAAAAAACTATGAACAAATCCCTATGCACACTGCACATATCTTATTTTAAAGTAAAAAACAAAATGAGAACAAATACAATATTTAAAATAAAGAACAAGTAAATTTAAATCAACAAACTGACCAGTATTTCAATGGGAACTATGCTCCTCTTACCGACCACCAATGAAAGAGGTGCCCCTTCCAGAAGTGCGGTGGGGGCCGGATAAATGGCCTCAGGGGGCCGCATGCGGCCCGTGGGCCGTAGTTTGGGGACCCCTGGTCTACAGCCTCGTTCAAGCCCGCGGCTTCCTTCCTGATTCTCTGTCTGTTCTGCCCAATGTTGAGTGTGGTATTAAAGGACCGTCTATTCTTGTAGCACTGTTCCTTTCTCATTTGAGATCTGTTCCTGTTGGCTTTATCTAGTTAGGTGTTCCAATGTTGGGCACATCCATATTTACAATTCTTCTATCTTTGTGATGTAGTGACCCCTCTATTCTTACAGAATGGCCTTCTTTATCTCTCTCTACTTCATTCATTCATTCATTCATTCAGAGAGACAGGAACATCAAACTGCTCCTGTAGGTGCCCTGACCGGGGAATCAAACCGGCAACCTCTGTGTTCTGATACAACGCTCCAAACAACTGAGCTATCTGGCCAGGGCTTGATTTGCATTGACTTAAGGAAGAGAGACAGAGAGAGGAAGGAAGAGAGACAGAGAGAGGAAGGGAGAGAGACAGAGAGAGGAAGGGAGACAGAGAGAGGAAGAAAGAGAGACAGAGAGAGGAAGGGAGACAGAGAGAGGAAGAAAGAGAGACAGAGAGAGGAAGGGAGAGAGACAGAGAGAGGAAGGAAGAGAGACAGAGAGAGGAAGGAAGAGAGACAGAGAGAGGAAGGAAGAGAGACAGAGAGAGGAAGGGAGACAGAGAGAGGAAGAAAGAGAGACAGAGAGAGGAAGGGAGACAGAGAGAGGAAGAAAGAGAGACAGAGAGAGGAAGGGAGAGAGACAGAGAGAGGAAGGAAGAGAGACAGAGAGAGGAAGGGAGACAGAGAGAGGAAGAAAGAGAGACAGAGAGAGGAAGGGAGAGAGACAGAGAGAGGAAGGGAGACAGAGAGAGGAAGAAAGAGAGACAGAGAGAGGAAGGAAGAGAGACAGAGAGGAAGAGAGACAGAGAGAGGAAGGAAGAGAGACAGAGAGAGGAAGGAAGAGAGACAGAGAGAGGAAGAAAGAGAGACAGAGAGAGGAAGGAAGAGAGACAGAGAGAGGAAGGAAGAGAGACAGAGAGAGGAAGGGAGACAGAGAGAGGAAGAAAGAGAGACAGAGAGAGGAAGGGAGAGAGACAGAGAGAGGAAGGGAGACAGAGAGAGGAAGAAAGAGAGACAGAAAGAGGAAGAAAGAGAGACAGAGAGAGGAAGGGAGAGAGACAGAGAGAGGAAGGGAGACAGAGAGAGGAAGGAAGAGAGACAGAGAGAGGAAGGGAGACAGAGAGAGGAAGGAAGAGAGACAGAGAGAGGAAGGGAGACAGAGAGAGGAAGAAAGAGAGACAGAGAGAGGAAGGAAGAGAGACAGAGAGAGGAAGGGAGACAGAGAGAGGAAGAAAGAGAGACAGAGAGAGGAAGGGAGAGAGACAGAGAGAGGAAGGGAGACAGAGAGAGGAAGGAAGAGAGACAGAGAGAGGAAGGGAGACAGAGAGAGGAAGGAAGAGAGACAGAGGAAGGAAGAGAGACAGAGAGAGGAAGGAAGAGAGACAGAGAGAGGAAGGGAGACAGAGAGAGGAAGAAAGAGAGACAGAGAGAGGAAGGGAGAGAGACAGAGAGAGGAAGGAAGAGAGACAGAGAGAGGAAGGAAGAGAGACAGAGAGAGGAAGAAAGAGAGACAGAGAGAGGAAGGGAGAGAGACAGAGAGAGGAAGGGAGACAGAGAGAGGAAGGAAGAGAGACAGAGAGAGGAAGGAAGAGAGACAGAGAGAGGAAGGGAGAGAGACAGAGAGAGGAAGGGAGACAGAGAGAGGAAGGAAGAGAGACAGAGAGAGGAAGGGAGACAGAGAGAGGAAGAAAGAGAGACAGAGAGAGGAAGGGAGACAGAGAGAGGAAGAAAGAGAGACAGAGAGAGGAAGGAAGAGAGACAGAGAGAGGAAGGAAGAGAGACAGAGAGAGGAAGGAAGAGAGACAGAGAGAGGAAGAAAGAGAGACAGAGAGAGGAAGGAAGAGAGACAGAGAGAGGAAGGAAGAGAGACAGAGAGAGGAAGAAAGAGAGACAGAGAGAGGAAGGAAGAGAGACAGAGAGAGGAAGGGAGACAGAGAGAGGAAGAAAGAGAGACAGAGAGAGGAAGGAAGAGAGACAGAGAGAGGAAGAAAGAGAGACAGAGAGAGGAAGGAAGAGAGACAGAGAGAGGAAGGGAAGCATTTGTTGTTTCAGTCCGTCATGCATTTTCTGGCTGCTTCCCATGCTTGTCCTGACCGGGGATCGAACCTGCAATGTTGTGGGTTTGGGGGATGACCCTCTTAACTGAGTGAGCTAACTGGCCAGGGCCACGCTTGACTGTTTTTAAATTCAAGTATCTTTTATCTCATACGAGTACATCTCCCTTGCTTTTTCGGTCACAATCTGTTCAAAAGGCTTTTTCCATCCCTTCATTCTTGGCCAGCGCGTGTTTTTAAGGCTAAACCGAGCCTCTTGTCGACAGCATATTGTAGCCATTCTGTGTCCTCTCACTGGAGAATTTACTATCTTTACATTTAAAGTAATTATGAATAAGTGAAGACTTAACATTGCTGTTCTGCTAATTTTTTTTCTGGCTGTTTTGTAGGGTTTTTGTTCCTTGTTTCTTATCTGCTATCTGTGTGTGTGGGCGTGGAGGTCTCCGGGGTCAGTCCGCATTGACTCCTTCAACGTGAGGATTTTTCTTTCATGATTGGTATTTCCTTGTTGAATTTCTTGTTTTGTTCATGTGTCATTTTTCTCATTTTGTTTAGATGCCTGTGTTTTCTTGTAGCTTACTAAACTTTCTGAAGAGACTCATTCTGGATTCTTTGACCGTTCACAGATCTCCATTTCGTAGGGTCAGTTACTGGAGTCTCATTAGTTTCCTTTGGTGGTTTCCTAGTTTCCTGATTTCAGCGACCCTCATTTCCCCGTGCCGGTATCCGAGCACCTGAGTCACACAGCTCCCCTTCCAGACGTGACCGGTTCCTTATGCAGAGACCACTCTGCACCAGTCCGCTCAGACTGGGTTCTGGGTGTGTCTGAGGGTGATGTGTGCGGGCAGGTGGGGCCTGCCACTGTCGTCTACACTTGGGAGAGGGGACAGTCCCGGCTCGGGGAATGGGGGTGGGGTGGTGCGCCTGGCTGAGAACAGGTGGACAGGACTGCTGGCCTGGTTCCCCACCCGAGAGAGCCTGTGGGAGGGCAACATTGTTGCTTGACTTCTCTGTTCACCCTTCCCAGATGGTCAGGATTGCAGGCTGCATTTAACAGTACGTGGGGCTACGAATGAGCTTCCCTGCCCGGCCAGGGCATCGGGACAGCCTGCAAAGCCTGTACGACTCGTTGTTTGAGGCCCCGAGTCAGTCCTGAGTGTGCAGTGAACATTCTGGAGAGGCAAGGCCACCAGCTGTACCCTGCAGATGGTGGGGGCCGTGGGCAGTGCTCTCTGTGCAGGTACAGCGGGCGGGCCTGTCGAGCAGGCTGTGCCGTCCCCCTGTGCCCTGTCCAGTCAGGTGCCCTGGTCTGGCCCGCCGAGGGCCGTGTTGGGCAGCAGGGCTGTGCACCTGACTCCCTGCCCAGACAAGAGGAGAAGCAGCTGCTGAGCCACGACCCCTCTCTGCTGTCTTCATGTGAGTTCCTGGCCCAGAGCCCGCCCCAGCGTGTGTCTGCAGGTGATCTGGGCCGCGGGGTGGCACTGCTGGCTTCTCACTGCAGCCATGTCCCATGAGACGGAGCCCCGCTGAGGCCCCCACAATGCCCAGGGCGTGAGATCGGAGCAGGGCTCCTGGGTGCCCCCACCCCGTGCTCTCTCCCTGCTGGCAAACTGGAGTCTCAAGGGGAACCACGCCCAGTGGTGCTGGGGTGCTGGGGGGACACCGTGATGGACAGCTCGCCGCATTGCACCTTCTCCTCCCCTGAGTCTCTGGGGGGGGGGCTGCCCGGCCTCACCCGCGTCCCGGGACTCTCTCGGGCTGCCCGGCCTCACCCGCGTCCCGGGACTCTCTCGGGCTGCCCGGCCTCACCCGCGTCCTGGGATTCTCTGGGGCACCTTTGCTTTGGAACTGCTGTCAGCTGTTCCGCTTGTGAGACGAGCCAAGTCCGGAAGAACCCAGGTCGCCGTCCTGCGGAGGATGCACCCTAGTCTCCTCTGTAAGTGGGAGTTCGCACTGTCAGGGTGGACGCAGGGCCTTGGAAACGTCCTCTGACAGTCTCTTCTGCTCCTGATGTCCACTCTTCCTTCTGGGACGCCGGCCGCCTCTCTCACGGGCTCTGGCCAAACTGAAGGAGGCGGAGTCAGCGCAGGCACCCCGCTCAGCGTCGGCCGGGAGCACACGGCCGGGTTCTGCCCAGCGGCTGTGCCGCCGGAGAGGCCGTGAGGCAGGCTCTGAATCGGTGGGGGGTCTCAGCCGCGGAAATCCAGATTCTAAGCATGTCCTTGCTGTGGACGCACAATTCTGTCAGACTTACCGGACGGACGTTAGCAGAGATGTCACCCTTCGACTAAGATCTGAACTAACTTTGTATTTCGGGGAACTTCACCATCGTGGGCGTCCGGGCAAAGCCAGAGATGACCTGGTCTCTCTGTCACAGGAGTCTCAACGTGTCACACCGTCCAGCCGGGCAGACACTCCTGTCCCAGGACTGGATGTGCCTCCTTCGGACTGAAGAAGCAGAGGCTGCAGAGAACCCATGTCGGTGGCTGGAGGCACGCTGGCCGGGGGTCGCACCACCTTTCCAGGGCGGCTCCAGACGGGCACACAGCGCAGGGTGGAGAGTGCAGTGGTCAGCGACAGCACGTTCCCCACTGAAACGGGTCCACGCGTGATGATGTTGGCGTGGCCCTGACCTCTGCCCGCCTCTGTAGTTCTGAAGCTGATGCACTGCACACGTCTGCGACTTAGTGAACAGTCTGCCGATACGTCCACATTCTGCTTAAGTCATCCGAAGTCCGTTTCCATTGTCTGCCATCGCAGCTGTTAACTGCACGGTGCAATAATACCCATTAGGGGGTAATTATGCAGCTTACACCTTGCTGATAACGTAACTCCCTGTAGGGAGTCAATCAGTTCCTACACTCAAAAGGATTTTCAGTGCATTTTAAAAAGATTATCAACAGTAGCCTCTCTTCATGACATCCTGTGATGACAGTTTTATTCTGATGCCATGGCAGAGACAGGCTCAGCGACGCCCGGTGAGTCGAGGGTACCGCCTTCAAGATTTATAGTTTGGGCTCCTCCTGTTCACGTCTTTGTTTCCAGAGCTAAACAGTTGAATGAACTCCAGTGTCTGCAACCATCAAGATGAAACCACCTCAGACCCGGGCTTATGATGAAAATATCACAGAAATGGGGTGTGTGCCACCCAAAGAGAACCAGCATCCTGAGGCAAAGAGGGAGGCTTCGGGGTGCTGTGACTGCTCTGTGTCTGATGCCAGGGGGCTTGCAGCTCGTGCTGTCAGACCAGAGGGTCCGGGCCCCTGAGCCGGGGTGCGCTGCACGCTGGGAACGAGGGGCGGTGAGGAGACCGGTCCCTCCCCGGTCTCACCAGCAGCCAGAGCGTCCTCCACACGTTTCCTGCTGGCTCTCGCCGAGCACGGGAAGCGGCGTTCTGGTGATTAAGCTGCAGTATCGTTATACCAGCCAAATGAGTAATCATCGTGTTAATGAACTTTATCTCGGAAAAGATGAGTTTTTTAATATTAAGCCGCTTTCAATAGGAACGAGAAAATGTCGTTCCCGTTCCATTTAATCAACTGGAGATGTTTACAGTCTGTGCAATTTCATACCCTGTCGGCACACAGGCCTGCAGACCCGCACTCAGTGACCTCAGCGTGAGCCATCTGGTCACGTGTTAGTCACCTCTCCCCTCTCTCTCTCTCCCTCCCCCTCTCTCTCTCACACACACACACTCTTCCAGGAACAGAGCTGTAGACTCTTTGACGAATTAGACAGATTCAACTTGTCGGTAATGAACAATCATGATTCACAAATTAGTAATGACAATTAAATACCTGAGAATTAAATTTTGCCACTTAAAAGAAATTTGGAGTGCTTCACTGGGAGAAAAAAATACAAATTGTATTTGGGAAAGGGGTTTTATGAGCTTCGGGTCCTGAATTGCATTTTTTTTTTTTTTTTTTTGGCAAGAGAGATAGACAGACAGGAAGGGAGAGTGAGATGAGAAGCATCAACTCGCAGTGGTGGCTCCTTAGTTGTTCATTGATTGCTTCCTCATATGTGCCTTGACTGGGGGGCTACAGCAGAGCGAGTGACCCCTTGTTCAAGCCAGTGACCGTGGCACAAGCCGGGTGAGCCTGCACACAAGCCGACAATCTATGGGGTCTTGAACCTGGGTCCTCAGCATCCCAGGCCCATGCTCTGTCCACTGCACCACCGCCTGGTCAGGCCCGAGTTGCACTCCGTGGACCAGTCCCTTCTCAAATACAAGGCACTCCCTCCAAAACAGTGAAATGACCTCCGCTAGACAATAGCAGCACCTTCTGGTCCTTTAGCCATGACCCCTAAATATCTGAATTCTGGTCCTTTAGCCATGACCCCTAAATATCTGAATTCTGGTCCTTTAGCCATGACCCCTAAATATCTGAATTCTGTTCCTTCTGTATCTCATGTTCTTAAGGAAATTCCAGCGACATAAGACAAATGCCAACCTCTGCTACGACCACCCCACCCCACTTCTCTCTCCCTTCCGGTGCCACCGTCCTGGATGCTAATCAGAGGATGCCCGACGGGGTCCTTGCTGTGTAGGAGCTCAGAACTCTGATGGACACTTTCAAGCCGGGCCAACTCCAACAGGAAACACACAGTTCTCTCACACCGGAGGGACGCGTCAGCCAGAACCCCACCAACTGTGTCTTAACAGTTCTCTACTGTGGTGTGGACCCATGATAAAGAACGTGTGTGTGTCTACTGTGGTGTGGACCCATGATAAAGAACGTGTGTGTGAGTGAGGGCATGTTCGTGAGGATGCCTGAAGCCTGAGAGGCAGCCTGTGGTCTCAGGGAGTGACCGCTGCTGATGGACAGGGCTCGCTAAGAACAGCGGAGACCCGTTGTCCAGGCTGCGTTCTCCCCGAGTGAGACCTGGACGCAGGGAAGGGGCGGCCGGGGCCTCTTCAGCACCGGGACGCCGTCAGTGAGCCATTCTCCGTTTTCACCGGTCCCACTCGGGTGCCTAAGCGAGGTGAACGCCTCCCACCAACCAGAGGGTGGGTTTGAAGAGAGAACCGTCTTTGAAACCCATTACCAACAGAAGAGAAGGATATCGTGTCTCAGTCTTTCCTGTTTATGAATTATAGAGAGAAAAAAAACGCATTCGAGAAATTAACTTCCGCAAGCATTTCTCACTGGTAAATCTCCCACTTGCTTGACCAAAAAAAAATAATAAAAAAGCGTCCTTCTTGTGGCCTGACCCGTGTTCCTGGGCGAGGACTAAAGTGCATCTGGTCTCTCCGCAGAGCCTCATCGCCTCTGCCCGTCCTGGCCGGCTCCAGCGCAGCCCCGTGCGACCACACGTCACTCAGATCTGCAGGGGGACGGCGGGCAGAGAGAGTGAGGAGAAGGTGACACGGAGCTCGTCCACCAGCGCTGTTTGCGGGCTCCTGTCGGGGACGGGCAGGGGCATCGCCCGCAGGGCAACGAGCCACACCTTCTCAGCACAAGTGTGGCCGCAGAGCGCCCTGTCTCTTCCTCCTCTTCTTCTCTTCCTTTTTTATTCCTCTGTTGAAATAACGCCAAATGGCTTAGTGTCGCCCGAGTAGACATTATGTACTTACCAGGTTGGCTTGAAAACAGTTTGGGAATTAGCTCCTGATCCATCAGCAGGCAGCCGGGAAAGTACAACTCCAGAAAGGTCTGTGAGCACCCCCTGCGGCCATCCCCAAAGTCAGCTGTTCCCCCCTAAAGGTCTGTGAGCATCCCCGCGGGCATCCCCAAAGGAGGGGAGGGGAGGGAAGGGGAAGGGAGGGGAGGGGAAGGGAGGGGAGGGGAGGGGAGGAGAGGAGAAGGGAGGGGAGGGGAGAGGAAGGGAGGGGAGGGGAAGGGAGGGGAGGGGAGGGGAGGGGAAGGAGGAGAGGGGAGGTCAGGGGAGGGGAGGAGAGGGAGGAGAGGAGAGGAGAGGGGAGGGGAGGGGAGGAAGGAGAGGAGAGGAGAGGAGAGTGCAGGCTGGGCAGGCAGGCTGACAGTCGTGTACACAACAGCAGGACGGGCCTGAGTCATCTTCAACAACGGCTAATCCAGTTTCTGAAGAGACCCTGGAGAGAATCACTTGAATTAAAATGACTCAGAGTGTACAGCTTGAAAGTCTGAGCACACCGCCTGGATCAGGGCTGCTTTTATCAGAGGAACACCCTGCGTGGGCCAGGAGGACGCACTCCTCTGGGGGCCGCTGCTGTCATTCTGACAGGAGACCCCAGAGGAGTAATTACTGTGCTGATGAAGGCCGCCTCCTTGAGACAGGATGCCTGAGCCGTGCTCACACCCGGCGTCAGGGGGTGAGGCTCACAGGTTCCCTTCTCAGGGGTCTCCCTTCGCGCTGGCCCCATGGGAGTCCGAGCACCGTCACGCCGGGGCTGGGAATAAAGACTTGTCAGGTCCCCCCTCTGACGAACGTGTCACCTCTGAGGAGTCCCGCGGGGAGGGACAGTCTAGCCGTGGGGTGGAACCAGAGTCCCCCGCGGCCGTCCCACGGCACCTGCTCCAGGCTGCCGGGCACCGAAGGCGGCTGCACCGACTTGCTTCTCCCCCACTCGCCCTGGAGAAATGTCTAAGCTCCCCGGGGTCTTGCCAGACCACGTTCTGCCCAAGACCCGCCCTCCCTTCTTTCCAGCCAGGAACACAGTGCCCATGGCAAGTGGACCTTCTGTGAGACCGAACCTCTCCACCCTGGCACGTCGCCCAGGACGCCCCGTGGTCACTGAGGAGCCTTCTGCCCCCGTCGGCGGTGCCACGTTGTCAAACAACGGGGTCTGGCCCCGTCCCTCCTTCCCCTGGGTTTCTTCTGAGTCCTGTGTTCCTTATCCCCCGTTTCACGTGCAGACGCTCAAACATACTTATCGTCGTGCTGATCACATTGGTGTTTGCTGTATTTAAACTACAGAGAAATGTAAGCTAGTTGTAACAACTCAGAACTAGAGAGGAATAGAAAATAACAACAGTCCTCTCTTCTCCCCGCCCTCAAAGTCTGGCCCCTTTTGGAAAGTCATGTTAACTCTAACCTTCAGGATATTAAACATATGAACAGAATAGTTTAAATGTGAAGTATTTCAAGCATATAAAAAATTAACAATGATTAATCGACTTAATGTATGTTCCGGGCCCAAATCATTGTCTGGCTTATGCTAAGTGCTATTAAACTTTTGTGAAAATAAATATGCCAATTTATTCACTGTTCAGATTTGAGATGTTAATTTTTTTTTTATATTTGCATCAAATGGCTTTGGGCTTGCAAAGAAATAAAACATTATAGCTTCATTCACACTTCAGGGCCACAGGCTCTCCCCTCCCCCCTCCACCCCTCTCTGCAGAACCTGGGTGGGGTGGGGGAGCTCTCAGGACAAGCCGGTTCTCGGGAAGGAGACTCCACAGAAATCTCAGAATGTGATGCTCCGTGTGTGGCAGCCTCATGGGTGTTTGGGAACCTCACTACGTTGGGGAAGAAAAGTAATGTTACTTCTACCCTCGTCAGTTCTTCTGGCTGATCTGATCATCGGGTCAACAGAAACTGTTGGGGACCGCAAGCCAACAGGGCCTTTGCAGTGCAGACTTCTGGGGGGCAGAGGTGTGGGGAGCTGGCAGTCAGCTGGCAGTCTACCAACCCCCCACCTCACTTGTTCTGTGAAGTTGCTAAAGGCTCTTTAGCTTATGGATTGTTTATACTCATCCTGCCCGCCATGTCCCTCAGAAAGACTGGAGGCAAGTTTCTTTTATCCTTTGTCCTGTGAAGTTAAGATGTTATGTATGGTGGGGGTTTTCTTTTTTATTCTTTTTTTTATTTTATTTTTTTCATTTTTCCGAAGCTGGAAACAGGGAGGCAGTCAGACAAACTCCTGCATGCGCCCGACCTGGATCCACCCGGCACGCCCACCAGGGGCGATGCTCTGCCCACCAGGGGGTGATGCTCTGCCCATCTGGGGCGTCACTCTGTTGCAACCAGAGCCATTCTAGTGCCTGAGGCAGAGGCCATAGAGCCATCCTCAGCGCCCAGGCCATCTTTTGCTCCAATGGAGCCTTGGCTGCGGGAGGGGAAGATAGAGACAGAGAGGAAGGAGAGGGGGAGGGGTGGAGAAGCAGATGGGCACTTCTCCTGTGTGCCCTGGCTGGGAATCGATCCCGGGACTCCCACACGCCAGGCTGACACTCTACCACTGAGCCAACCGGCCAGGGCCATATGGTGGGGGTTTTCTGCCTTTAGAATTCTTGAGTTGCCTTGGAAATGTGATCAGAGATCTCTTTGATTTGCTAATGGCCTCACTTTGCCCTATAAATAAAGCAAGCCAGCGTGGAGCGCTGGCTCTGTTCTTGCCATCAGTGTTGCAGAGGCCTCCTGACCCCATCCATCCCATCCATCATTCCCACTCAGGACCTGGAATTAGCAGCCGCGCTGGTTCATGGCAAGAAACCATTAACAGGAGATCATAACCAGGTCTACTGCGTACGTGCACATGGGGGTTCCATGAGAACTGGGCCCACAGTGGGGTCTAGAGGCTGACTGAGCTCAGAGGAGGGGCAGGTGTGGTCAGAACTTCACAGGGAAGGAGGGCAGTTCACAGGCTCAGGACAGGAGCAGATACCGGGTACACAGCCTGGCTGGGCCAGCAGAACCGGTGGGACACGAGGGAAGGGGCTCTACAGGCCCCCCCCACCCCTGTCTGGCCCCCAGAAGGGCACAGTGGCAGGTCCCTTCCTTCAGAGCTCTCCCTACCTGAATTCCTGCGGGCAGCAAGGGGAGGTGAAGGACTCCTCTTGACTTTTATTTCTTAAAGTAACCAGCTGACAATAACCAATATCCCCAAAGGCACAGTTTGGGGTGGCCAACCCTTACCCCCCCCCCACAAATGTTCATGCCCATGTCTGCAGTCCAGCATACACGGCTGTTTTGTGTATTTTTTTAAACTGTAGAAAACTGGCCTCGTACCGAACACGTTATTTTGTGATTTGCGCTTTCCCCTCATTACGCGTGTGAGGGTTATTCCTGTGAATTCAGGCCATGCTCGCCTCTTGCTTTTCCGCTGTGCACATTCGCACGCCCAGCCCATGGTCTGTCGGTCCGACACCTTTCCCGGGCAGGCGGCCGGCCGTGTCCCTTACTCCGTGAAGCCGAGGCGGAGACAGGATTCCTACTCGTGCTCCCCGGACACTTAAGCAAGAGCTGTTTCAGGACAGGGACCGACACATACACCTCCCCAGCGGCAGCACGTGTGTCACGTGTCAGGGAAACCCCCCCCCCCCCGTATCCCCGTATGTCTCCTGGCATAGGGTCATTTTCGGCTGGTTATTTTATTTTATTTTTTTTGGCGAACAGCAACATGGGAGCAGCTCTGGGAACCAAGGTGGAGTTCCCCTTTGTAAAGGGGACACTGTGTTTGTAAAGAAAACATCCACGTCGGAGGGTGCCTCCCCCTCCCACGCCCCCGCCCGCCCACCAGACGGAGGGAGAAGCCCTACCTTTAGAAATGCTCATCAGCGGAGAAGGCTGGGACTCAAAGACTCAAGTCTGCACAACCACCTTGCCCCTGTTCACTGCGCCTCCCCGGGAACCTCTCATAACTCGTCCTCCCCACCCCCAGCACCTGTTCTGTCTCTCGCTGAGGATGAGGGGCGGGTGGCGGCTTCAGCCTCCTGGGGGAGTCAGGGTTCCGGGTCTCCCCCACAACACAGGACGTTACCTCGTTTTCAGTTGCTCTTCTCCTGCTGATCTGTCTGATGGCAATTTGATGGTACGAGCTGGGAGGACTTAGAAGGGTGAAGAAGAAACTTTTCTTCTCAACAAAATACACTTTCAAATTTACTAGGTATTATCAAGTTACTTCCTGAATTATCCACGCCAGCCGCCACCCTCCCGGGCGAAGCCTGGACATCTCCCTCTTCCCCGCACGCTCGCTCACGGGGGACGTGACCAGAGGACGTCTGGATTCTCGCCAAGCTGGGCATGAAGTGGTGTCTCATTATAATTTCAGTGAGGCTGCCGTGAATAATATCGTTGAGGAAATCCGTCTCTTTATACATTGATGGGTCGTTGGCTTTGGCTTTTTATGAACTACACTTTGTTTATTTTCCCATTGGGTCATTTTTCTTATTGTTTTGTTCATTATTGATGCTTGACATAAATTATTTCTTGGTTATTAACATTATAAATATCTCCTCTGGTATGCAGCGTATAACTCTTGCTCTGTTTATGGCATCTTTCATCTTAACATAGTCAAAATTCTCATCTTTTCGATGTTGACTCTTCTCTGCCTGTTGTAAATAAGTTCCTAATATTCCCTTTGGAACATTTTAAGGCTTTGCCTTTTGACTTTTAAGCCTGTAATCTGTCCAGAATTTATATTTGTGTCCTGGTAGCAGAAGGTTGCAACTTTTTCTTTTTACAAATGAATAAACGATGATTCCAGCATCATTGACTCTTTTGAAACTTCTTTTTTTTTTTTTAGTTAGAGCTGAGCTACCCCATGTGTTCACCACGTTTGCTGGGCTCCCTACTGGACTCGTCCGGTCTACCTCTGAGTCCTTCTCTTTCACTTTTCTCCACTATCAGCACCGTCTTTTAATCACGAGGCGTTCTTTTGAGAATTGTTAGCTAGTTTGCATGCTGCCAAGACTCCCCTATTTAACATCTTTCTGTTTTATTTTTTGTTTGTTTCTAGCAAAGCAGCTGTTTATAGCGGGTCCTCCTTTTGGCAAAACGGGATCCCCCCCCACGCTCCCATGTTCTGTTTGCGGGGAAGAATCTGTTCGGAACGGGACCCCGAGAACGTCAGCCCATTCGCGCCTCACTGTCAGGGTAGCTGAGGGGTTTCACGCTCATTCCCGGAGAAGAAGTGACAAGCAGGTCTCCCAGCAGCAGAACCAGGACGTGGTCTGGACTCCGAGGGAAGAGAAGGGATAAGGAAAACGTCTGAAACAAGAAGTTATCGGTCAGAACCTCCTGTTGCCTCCGAATCTTCCACCACCGTTAGACGGCGTCTATTCCCAGAGCAGGAAAAGGACTGGGAATGGAGCCGTGGACGCCACACCGAGCCACGGGCATCTCTCGGGACAAGTGGCACAAGCGTCACGAGACCAGGGGCAAGAGAAATCCCTGCCACGCAAGCAGGAATGTGAGCCGGAGCGCCCGCTGTCAACACAGAGGTCGGCCCCACCACACGCACACTGTCCAGCCGCACGCGGGAGGCAGGAAGCGGCCCTGAGCCCTGAGCCCTGAGCCCGAGTCCGGATGCGGCAGCTTCTCCTGGGGCCTGGGGTGCTGTCCGCGCAACGCTAGGACTGCTGACGACCGCAACGTGTCCAACAACGAACTGGCCCGCACCGAGACCCCAGGGAAGAACTGCAGCGTGCTCACTGACGGCACCCCGGAAAGGGAGGTAAGAGACAAGTCCTCCTCTCTCCTAGCTGAGCTCACGGAACAAAGTCGTGCATTCTTTAAAATTAAAACAGTAAATAAATAAGAGGAGGAGGGTCGGGTAAAAAGGTGAAGGTATTAAGCAATAAAAGAAGAGAAGTCATCGACAGGCAGCAGTCTGGGATTAGAGGCAGGAGGGAATGGAGGTGGGGGAGGTAGGAGAGGGAACGGGGTGGGGGGCAGATGGTGATGGAAGGAGACTTGAGCTTGGGGTGGTGAATACACAGCACCCCAATATACATCCGGTATACAGATGATGCGTTATAGAGTTGTGCACCGGAAATCCTAGGTATATCATGTCAATAACCAATGCCACCCAAATAAATTCCATTAAAATTGTTTCAGAGGAATTCTGTGAAGAGGAACCTGTCAGGTGGTCTGATCATCAATGCTGCACGGGGCAGGTCTTGGTGGGCAGTCATGCCCCAGGCCTGTACCTCACTTCTTTAGTGAAAGGGTTATTTTTGCCTTCAGCAAGCTCTGTCTGCTCTCTGGGCTCCTCCAGGTTAACAGGCCTTTGAAGCACTCCCTTGCAGACCCCTCAGGCAAACACGCCCTCCAGAGAGCTCACAGTCTTATGAACTCTCCTGCCATTGCCTCTTCACCCTGCTTTCCCCACCTCCTCGGCCTTTTCTGCGCCCTCCCTGACTCCAAACGCATGGAAGAATGCGAGCCAGCATTCCGGGAAGCCTCTTTCCCCGTCTGCGGGGGTCCTGTTGCCTGGCATGCCATCAGCTGGGCTCCAATAAATTTTTATAAACATCTCTCCATGTGTGGGCATTCTTCTGTGTCAACGAAGGGATGGTTGTTTAGTGGCGGGACCCCAGAGAAGGGCGAGGGCACCCCAACTTCTCTTAGCCATCCTCCCGGGTGGTGGTGGGGACGGTCAGTGACCGGCTGCCATGAAGGAAGCATCAGGTGACCTTGGTGTTGGCGAGGGAGCCCCCAGCAGAGCCTGTGGGGGCACAATGTCCCCAGCTCCCTTCTTCCCCGGGGAGGCACATGGGTACAAGAGCGGCGGAGATGGCTTCGTGCCAGCGCTCATAAAGTGTCCCGAGTCCCCGGAACTGACTCCCCGTGTGCCAAGGAACAGCAGGGGAATGAATGGTGAAGAACTTAGAAAGCCCAGCGGACTTCCCTAGGACCTCTCTGCCACGAGGCTTCTGCCCTAGGCACCTGTAGCAGCCCCCGCCCCGGGCTCGTGTCCAACACAGAGAAACCAAAAATGTGTTTTCTGGGGGGGAATGGGCGGGGATACACCACCCAGGGTTCCCCCCAGCAATACAAACAAGAGGATTCTACACTTTGCATACGTCGGATGACCTCAAGGTCCCAGCCGCTAGCAGTGGTTATTTTTCTGTGGTTGTTGAATGGCTGTGGGACAGAGATGGACGCAGAAATTAACTTCAGGCTGCCGTGGACCTCGCATCTCCCACTGCTTTCCTCCTTGCGAGTTTAATTAAATTATTTTATGTGTGAATATATTTTTTCAATGACTCACTTCCCAAAAGACTGAAAGCGACTTGTGAGGAAGGATGAAGGCTGCCCCGCCCCCCCTCCACAGTCCCCCTTAAACCGAGTGGAGCGCCCGGTACGCAGGTAAATGATCGTTGAGTGAATAGATAAACACAGCCGAGGTCCACACCAACATCAGGCTTATACCTAGCGATACTAGGAAGGGCCCTAGTGTGGGGTTTAGGTATTCTGGGAGGTAATCCTGGTCTATTCACTGATCCCGTGTGACCCTGACAAGTCCTGAACTTTCCAGAGCCTTCTTCACTGTAAAAGGAAAGGATTAGATTCATCAATGACTGTGGGGGGGGGGGTGTTCTAGGGCAGGAGAAAGTGTGTGAGATGAACTCAGTGCCTCTCACTTCTAACTCAGAAAGAACAAGAGTCATTTACTTTCATTCATATGAGGCTTAACATTTGGAGAGTGTGTCTGTGGTTTGCACACCCAGGCACACGCTCATGCACACACACACACACAATCGTAGAGACTATCTCCAAGTTTCTCTCCACCTGCACAAGACGAATGTGCGTGTCTAGAACCAGCGAAGATGGCACGGTGCCTCCCCTCCCTCTCCCTCTTCCTTCTGTAGTAAGTGGTTATGAATCTAGATTGTTCAGAATCTTACCTTTCTTGACCAAGAATACGTAGGAAAAGAGTTCTGAGGAACCGGGACAGTCGGCCAGTTCTCCCTCTAGAGACCTCATGTATGAATTCTAACAGACATTCTCCAGAGCGTTGGATGTATATCTGTGTGTGGCAGGTGGATATTTATTTTTTTTTGTAAGCACTTAACATGTACCAGATAGCTTACTGAGAAGTTTAAAAAAACCAATAAAATACAGCAGTGCTATAAAAGTAGACACAACTGTTATACCTTAGCCCCGGCCGGTTAGCTCACCAGTAGAGTGTCAGCCTGGTGTGTGGACATCCCGGGTTCGATTCCCAGTCAGTGCACACAGGAGAGGCGCCCATCTGCTTCTCCACCCCTTCCCCTCTCCCTCCTCTCTGTCTCTCTCTTCTCCTCCCACAGCCAAGGCTCCACTGGAGCAAAGTTGGCCCGGGTGCTGAGGACGGCTCTATGGCCTCTGCCTCAGGCACTAGAATGGCTCTGGTTGCAATGGAGCAATGCCCCAGATGAGCAGAGCATTGCCTCCTGGTGGGCATGCCAGGTGGATCCCAGTTGGGCGCATGAGGGAGTCTGTCTGCCTGCTTCCTTGCTTCTCACTTCAGAAAAATACCAAAAAAAAAAAAAATAATAATAAAAAGAACTTGGCATTTTGGAGAACAGAAACAATGGAGAAACTGAGGCACAGAGAGTTGACCTAGTTTTTTCTGCCACACCAGGAGTATATGGAAAGGCCACCATGGCTTGCTTCCTTCAGAAATGCCCGAACAGCTGTCCAGAAAGCCTGTCCAGGAAAATAGACCAGAAAGCCTCTCAGGAGAAAAACGCGGAATGGTTTTGGTTACATTGTGAAAGTATGTAACATCCTGAACTGACACACCGGGGAGCTTTCCAGCAGGATGATCCAGCAGCAATCAGGGGTCCTTTTCTTGTTTATATTAAGAGAAGCCTGGTGATCACCCCCCTTCCTACCAGCTTCACAGCCTCTAGTGAGATGGGGCGCCTCCAGGCAAGGACAGGTAATTGGAACTGCAAATTGATAACAATTAGATCTTTTGAACTTGAACAGTGCAGGCCGTGCCTGTAATTGACAACGGGGCAGGCGGAAATTGATGGCGATAATTCTGAAGGAGGCAGTGAACACAAAGGCAGAAGGCTTAGGCTGTGTCTGTGTGCATGACAACCAGGCACAGGTTAGTCTAGAAAACAGGGCTAACAAGTTGTGTATAAGCTACAGACTTATGAGTTTAATTCTTTTATTTTTTTTAACCGAGAGCAACTGACAGACAGACAGGAAGGAAAGAGATGAAAAGCATCAATTCTTCATTGCAGTACCTTAGTTGTTCATTGATTGCTTTCTCATATGTGCCTTGACCAGGGGGCTCCAGCCCAGCCAGTGATCCTTGCTTAAGCCAGCGACCTTGGGCACAAGTCAGTGACCATGAGATCACGTCCACGATCCCACACTCAAGCCAGGGGCTCTGCACTCAAGCCAGCGACCTTGGGCTCAAACCAGCAACCATGAAGTCATGTGCATGATCCCACACTCAAGCCAGGGGCCCTATACTCAAGCCAGTGACATTGGGCACAAGTCAGTGACCATGAGGTCATGTCCATGATCCCACACTCAGGCCAGTTACCTCGTACTCAAGCTGGCGACCTCGGGGATACCAACCTGGGTCCACTGCACCCAGGGGATGAGGCATGTGGCACGGCATACTGTCTGTAGGATGGCACCGACTGACCCTTGCTTTGATGGGGTCTCAGAACTACGTAACTTTCACCGGGAAAATTTCTACAACACTGGGCCTCGGGCCACAGTTTTCAGCTCTTGTTCCTACAATTCTTTTGCGTTTCCAGGCCCGTATCAAATCATGTTAGTCCCCAGACACGAGCAATGCCACACCGAGCGGTTGTGGAATTGACTCTTGATCACAAAGCAGTGGAAAAACACATCGGGCGCTGTGGCCTCTCGCTCTCCCTGACGGTTCCGAGGACAATGGAGTCACCGTGTTCACGACCTGGGGCTAGCGAGGGGCCACGCGGCATCTGAGGCAGAGCAACCCCCTCTGCACGCGGTCAGGGGCTGCGTGACACATGTTCACGCGGTCCACCCTCTGCAACTCCCCGTCAGCGCCTCTCCTCAGTACGCACAGGGTGCTGACTCTCATTTCAAAGCGCATGAATGTTTGTGACGAACAAAACCACCCGAAGAGAGAGCGGGAAGTATCGTCCCCCAGTGCCAGGAACACTGTCACCCAACACGGTTTTCTTTCTGTGATGGCGTTTCTTTCCGGGGCTGAGAGGTTCCTGCAATAGCCGTCTGGGTTCCGCTCTGCAGCTCGCTAGGACGGGACGAGCGTCTTCCGCGCATGAGCGAAGTGTCAGCGGCTGTTCCTCATTTCTCTTCATGCTCAATTTACTGTTCTCACTTCTTTTTGACAAACATCATCTCAAGGATTATCTTTGTGCATAATTTTTGCATTTCAGATTACTGAGAGCAAAACGAATGGATTATAACCACTTAACTAAAAATGGCCCATGAAGGTGCTGGTGAATAAATTCATAAGTAAATGAGCAAATGAAGTAAATAAGGGTGACAGCCTCTTTCTGGTAGGAAAATGAATGACAACCGTTAAATGCAGAAGCCACGATTAAACTGACACTCAGCATCTTGCGGCCATCATAATAACAATGGTCACAGGCGAGACTAAAACCCTTGGGCGAATTTAAGAAGAAAAGGACATTTAACAGCCTCGAATTGCTGTGCCCGGTTTCCTTGAGAATTAGGAAGGAACGATGATGACTTTAACGTGCAGGACAGAGACAGACCCCACCTTTAACAAAGTGAACATCACTCACTGGTCAGGAGACAGACCTGTCCTCCTCACTGTGCTGTGTGACTCCCCGAGGACACAGTGTCCCTGACACTGACACGGAATTCCATCCGAGACACCCAAAGCAAGCCAGGGACGTTCCGCAGAACAACTGACCTGCACTCTTCCCATCTCAGCGTCATGAAGTATGTAACAGGATGAAAAACCATTCCGGGTTAAAGGCTAAAGGACCAGGACGACTCAAGGCCATGGGGGGACCCTAGATTAGTTCATGAGTGGGTGAAGAATCCTATAAAGGAGAACTGGAAACTTAAATGAGGACTTCATTATCAGTATGATCAATGCTAACTTTTTGTACCTGTGATTATTTAGTATACTTTGTTTTGAGAGAGAGACAAGAGAGAGCAAGAATAATATTTCTTAGATTTTTAACACCACCATCCATCCACCCTATATACTTGGTCTCTTTCTCTTATATATGTAATGAACATTTATTTTAAATTTCTTGGTCCTAACTAAGTCTTCTAGTAGCTTTTTCCAAGAGGGTTCCACCAAATCACTGCTTCTCCTCAAGCCTGTTAATTTTATGCTGTTCAGCCTCCAGGTCAAATTCTCCTGTCACCCAGCTCCTTCCCCTGAAACCTTCCGCGTGATGATTTTCCCCCTCAGCTCCACCAGCTGTCTGACAGTTCTGGCTGCTTGCACTGTCTTCGAGTTCATTCCTACCTGCAGCCAAAAAAAAAAAAAAAAAAAAAAAAAAGAAAAGATGCCAGTTTTACCGAACATGAAGACGTTTCAGGAAATGATTCTCAGGGGCTTCCTTTCCTGGGTTTCCAGATGATGCTACTTCTCTTGCGGACTTTGTGGAGTTTTGTTTTCCTGGATGCCAGGTTTGTTGGCTTTTTTTTTTTTTTTTTACTGCTGACTCATCCAAAAAAGGTGTGGAGCAACCAGCCTGGCCGGTGCTGAGCTAACACTAGCCCAGGTAGGGTGTCTCATTGTTCTGATGCTCCTGTGTTAGAACAGAAAACTCACCTTCACCCGTCTGGTTCCCGAGGTGGTATTTTTATAGGGGGTTCGCTGTCTGACGCCGCCCGCCTGCAGGATACCCAGCCTTGTGTCCGTAAGATTGTCCTTCCTCGTGCATCCGAAAAGTCTTCCCAGACACCCCGCCCTTGAAATCAGTTCTTTCCATTTGGGGTTTATTCCCTGAAAGGCGGTCGTTGCTCCAGATCATTGTCTCTGCACTGACAGACCTGTGAGTCCTGTCTCCCTGTTGGTATAGGTTCTTTTGTTTTGTTTTTAAATGAGTCCAGGTAATAAAGAAAGGTAAAAGGGTCTTTTTTTTTTCTATTTTTGTATTTTTCTGAAGTGAGAAGCAGGGAGGCAGGCAGACAGACTCCCGCATGTGCCCGACGGGGATCCACCCAGCACACCCACCAGGGGACGATGCTCTGCCCATCTGGGATGTTGCTCTGTTGCAACCAGAGCCATTCTAGCGCCTGAGGCAGAGGCCATGGAGCCGTCCTCAGTGTCCCGGCCAACTTTGCTCCAATGGAGCTTTGGCTACGGGAGAGGGAGAGAGAGACAGAGAGGAAGGAGAGGGGGAAGGGTGGAGAAGCAGACTGGCACTTCTCCTCTGTGCCCTGGCCGGGAATCAAACCTGGGACTGCCACACACCAGGCTGACACTCTACTGGTGAGCTAGCCGGGTAAGGCCAAGGTAAAAGGGTCTTTTTCATTCCCCTGAGGACCACAGAGAGTCAGAAATGATTGTCATTTTATCCCTCTTCTTAGACCTACCCAACTTTTGGAACTAGAAGTTTGATGTGAACAAAACTTTTAGGTCTTGGAAATAAATTAAACTTCCTGCCTCAGAATTTTAAAAGTTGAGTCTTCATTATTTTTCAATATCCCAAATATTTTAGTTGGAAGCGGACAGATGGATGATTCATCAGAGTAAGGTAGTCTTCTCATACGAACTAGATTCCCTCATGAGTTTTATCTGTTAAAACGATGTTTGCATGAATAGTGGAATCTGTCTGGGATAAAGCAAAGAGCTAACTTAGAGAAAAAGTGAAGTGTCGTTCTAGTATCAATACACACCCGTTCTCCCTTTTTGAACCGAGCCCCTTTGTTTCTGGGGTACGTTTCCACAACGCGCCGACGTGTTGGACCGTAACTGCGTTACGGGGGACGCGGAGTCTGTTCTTTACTCAGGAAATTGCTTTGGAGGTCTGAACCTTAGAATAAATCATGTTAAGATATAACTTTTGTATTAGTTTGGAGTTGTGTAGTAGTAAATTGCAGCGAATGTGGCTGGATTTATTTCTTCTTTTAGGGATTTATTGGTGTTTTCTTTATGGCGTGATATACGAGCAATCATTTTAAATGTTCCATTGGCTCTTGAAAAGAAGGAGCAGTACTTATATAGAATTTAGGATTTGAAATACAGTTAAACATAAAATATCCCCAGTAAATATATTACTCAGGCCCCTTTTCTGTATATGTGCTCTATCGAACACTAGGTAAAAAAACAAAACAAAATACTTTTCAATTAAATCTGTGTTTCTGCCTAGTTCCCTTTATATAGTTGAGGATGTGTTTTGAGTAGCTAAGTCCTAGGTTCAATGCTGAAAGGTTTACTATTTCTACTTTCTGCATCCTGTGACTTGTATCTTTAGTGGAATGATATATAGGAACCATAAATATTGCATATATACGTATATTAATTCTATTCTCTTTTGTGTTTATTGCCTCTAACAGGGGCTGACAAGAACCTATTAAAAGATTCAAGGACTCGGCTTCCATTTCTCTTCATTTGTCTAGTAGTTATTTATTTTAATTTTATTTTTAAGATTTTTTTATTGCTTTTAGAGAGAGTGTAGGGACAGAGAAAGGCAAGGGGAGGAGCAGAAAGCATCAACTCCCACATGTGCCTTGACCAGGCAAGCCCAGGGTTTCGAACCGGCGACCTCAGCGTTCCAGGTCGACGCTTTATCCGCTGCGCCACCACCAGCCAGGTGTCACTTATTTATAACAGCTGTCTCTTCCTGAAGTCTCACCGCTGTTTCACACTTGTTGTGGGCGGTGTGTGTCCTAGCGGAGAGCGTCTTGAACAACTCACCTTGAACTCCACTTTCACACTCTTGGGGAACCCTGGCGTTAGTTTGATTGCGCTGGTTTGCATTCGTCCCTCGCTTTCCGCCTGGCCTCTCCAGCCTACTCTTCCTCCTGCGTTTATCTGGTGGCAGCTATGTAGTTTATCTGCATATATATGGAGGTGTGCCTACTCATTTAAACCACATTCAAGAATCATTTTTAAAATTAAGCACTCTTGCTGAAGTATAATTTTCATACAGCGAGACGCCATTTTTTTTTTAAACATGTAATTTGGTGAGTCTGATGCACAGCAAATAACACCCCTCGAGACAGAAGATATTCACGTGTTACAGAACCCGTCCCTCCGGGCCCTTTCCCTGTCAGCCCGCTGCCCAGAAGAGCCACTCAGCTGATTTTCACGATGACAGGGTCATCTTTCCCGTCATCAGCCTTTACTCGATGTAACCACACCTGACACGCGTACACCTGTGTATACACTGCTCACTAAAGTTAAGGGAGATTTCACAATGAAGATGAAGCGATAAAAAAAAAGCATTTGATTTTTTTTTAAATTAAACAAGAACATCAGAAAAGCAAGCGACAAGTCAAAAGAAGTTGTTTGATGATGCAAATGAGAAGCAAAACCAAACTTTTATTTCCTTGGTGAAAATGCGCCCCACGAAAGACTGGAAGTCTTGGAGTGTCTGCACGCTCATATTCATTTGGAAATATCCCCTAATTTTTGTGAGCAGTGTATCCGTGGTTGTGGATTTGTGGGTCATCGTGTCATCATCAGAGGACTTCCTGTGTCACTGAGACCTGTTTTATCGCCCTGGCTGGTCTGTTTAGGAAAAGGTTCCGCGTCCACTTGAGAAAAACGTGCACCGTGAAGGTCCCAGCTCTCCTCGCGTCGGTCACCTCGCCGCGGACCCGAAGGAGGGTCCCGGCTCTCCTCGCTACCTCCGCGCGGACCCGAAGGAGGGTCCCGGCTCTCCTCGCGTCGGTCACCTCCGCGCGGACCCGAAGGAGGGTCCCGGCTCCCCTCGCGTCGGTCACCTCCGCGCGGACCCGAAGGGGGGTCCCGGCTCTCCTCGCTTCGGTCACCTCCGCGCGAACCCGGAGGAGGGTCCCGGCTCTCCTCGCATTGGTCACCTCCGCGCGGACCCGAAGGAGGGTCCCGGCTACCCTCGCGTCGGTCACCTCCGCGCGGACCCGAAGGAGGGTCCCGGCTCTCCTCGCTTCGGTCACCTCCGCGCGGACCCGAAGGAGGGTCCCGGCTCCCCTCGCGTCGGTCACCTCCGCGCGGACCCGGAGGAGGGTCCCGGCTCTCCTCGCTTCGGTCACCTCCGCGCGGACCCGGAGGAGGGTCCCGGCTCTCCTCGCTTCAGTCACCTCCGCGCGGACCCGAAGGAGGAACCCGACTCTCCTCGCTACCTCCACGCGGACCCGGAGGAGGTCTCATCATGACCTTCACCCCTGCCCGCGGCTCTCCACCGCCAAGCCGCACAGAGAGCTCCGCCTGCTTTCCCTGGGTGACCTCCAGGTGTGTCACCCGCGCTTGGAGCTGCTCCTGAACACGGCATCTCACGTACCCTCTGCCCCTTCTCACCCCTGTATGACCTCGCGCCCCATCCCCCCGCACACACCTGGTCGAGGCTCGCACCTGAGGCCTCAGAAGGTCACGGCCTGTGCGTGCCACATCGGTGCTGGCGAGGTGACGGTGACCGTGTTGTCTGACTCTCCTCCGAGCTTCCTCAGTTTATTTCTGTCTCCGCGTTTCCTCCGACAGGAGCAGGGCGCCCCCCTCCCCCACGTGGTGGCGGGTGTGTGTATAACGCCCTCCGGCTGTCAGTCTGCTCCACACATTCCCGGGCGGGACTGCGCACACACGGAGAACTGTTAGGCCTTCTGGCCGGATCCACCCTCCTCATTGTTGTGAAGAGCTTCTGCTTATTTCATGGTGACTCTTGTCCTGAAGTTGACTTGGTCTGCTATAAATAATACCACATCAACTTACGTTCTTTTTTTTTTTTTTTTTTTTTTGTATTTTTCTGAAGTGAGAGGAGGGGAGGCAGAGAGACAGACTCTCTGCACCCGACCAGGATCCACCCAGCATGCCCACTAGGGGGCGATGCTCTGTTGTAACTGGAGCCATTCTAGTGCCTGAGGTGGAGGCCATGGAGCCATCCTCAGCACCCAGGCCAACTTTGCTCCAATGGAGCCTTGGCTGCAGGAAGGGAAGAGAGAGACAGAGAGGAAGGAGAGGGGGAGGGGTGGAGAAGCAGATGGGCGCTTCTCCTGTGTGCCCTGGCCAGGAATTGAACCCGGGATTTCTACACACCAGGCTGACGCTCTACCACTGAGCCAAATGGCCAGGGCACCACATCAACTTTCTTAATTTTTTCATGGTGTACACTTTTTCATTCTTTGGCTTTGAACTTTTTTGTGTCTTTAAATTACATATCTTGTAAATGGCTTAGAGATGGTTCCTGACATTTCCATTGGTCCGTCAATCACTGCCTTTTGATAACAATGTTTTGTCCGTTTATATTAAATGTAATTATAAAAAAATAGCAAGTTTCTCTCTTGGTTCCCTTTGTTCTCTGCTCCTTCTTTTTTCCTTCTTTGGATCAGCTGAGTATTTTTCAACTGAGTATTTTATTTCTTCAAATGACTTTTTAAGTATACTTTTTATTTTGGGATACATAGTTTAACTTATCATTAACTTACAATTGGATTACTATTCCATTTTTTTCTCCTTTCTTTGTGTTACTGTATTCTCATATATATAAATATATGGGATTTTCATGTTAACAATCATTATCATAATGTTTTATTTTCAAAATAAGGAAAGAAATAATTAGTTGCTGAAATCTGTATATGTGGGTGTTTCTGATAATGGTCCTTCCTTTTTTTGGATATGATTTTCCTTCTGTATAATTAATTTTTAAGTTTAAAAATTATTTAGCATTTATTTTAATAAATTTCTTTAAGGCTGGTGAAAATTCCCCCAGCTTTCATTATCTTACAATGTATGTATTTCCCATTTTCTTGAAGGTTTTTTTTTCTGCACATAGAATTCTAGGTTGACAGATTAAGAAAAAAACGTTCTGTTTGCATTTTAAATGCTATTGTCCTATATGTACTAGACTCCTTTGTATCAGAGGAAAGGCAACCATTATTTTTATCTGTGTTCCAATATGAACAAAAGAAACATGTTGGCTTTGTTTCTGACTGATTGTAACATTTTCTCTCCATATTCGGTCTTTGGCATTTTGGCTTTTGATGTGCTTTCATTTGCATTTGTACTTCTGTGGGCTTGCTGAACTTACTGAGTCTGTAAATTTATATTTTTCAGTGCACTTGGAAAGATGTTCAGCCATTATGTCTTCAAATATTTTTTTCTGAATTGGTCATTCCAATCATACATCAAGTTTGACTATTTGATATTCTCCTCCATGTCGCCAGGGTTCCATTTACTTTTTTAACACTTTGTTTTCTGTCTCTTAGTTCTTAATTCCCTCTCTCAAAGATCATGGATCCTTTCTTCTGATAGGACTAATTTTCTGTTAAGTTTATCCAATAATTTTATTTTCAAATACTGTATTTTTATTTCAAATTGTATAATATTATTTTGGGTTTTTTGATAGTATTATTTCTCTAATGGACCTCTCATCATTTTATTAATTCTGTCCTCTAGTCCATTTTTAAACATCTTCCTATTAGCTACTCAATGCTCTGCCCGGGGCTTCTGTTGATCTGCTTCTCTCGCCTGTTTATTCTGCAGATCACCCGCCATGTTTTTCCCATGCGGTGTCTGTGCGGCGATTTTCACTGTCTATTTCACATGGTGCGTGATGCACTGCAGAGCCCCTGGGTCCTGTCTGCCTCTGGAGAATATGGAGCCTCATACTTTCAGACAGTTCTGTTATTGGTAGGTCAGCTTGATCCAACAAAGGCTTGGTTTGGGCTTCGCAGTAATGGGAATAGTCTGGTTTTATTCTTACCTAAGGCACATAATTCTTAGTCTTGGGCTAACTTCTAAGACATGGCCCTTCTGAGCTGTTAGAGGAATGCCCATGGTGTTCAACAAGCTGTTCCAACTTGATTGAATTGTACTTAACATTTCTGTCTCCCTAGACCCAGATAAGTGTTGGAATCCTTGCTTCCTACGTTAACATTCTCTTCTAGGCTGCGTGGATCCTTCCTCTGCATACATGCTCTTTAGTATTGTCCAAGCATTTGAAGGCACTGAGTGTAGAGTGTGGCATCTCCCCTCTGTGACCTCTTCCTTTCTGGAATTTCTCCAGTTCCCACTATTCTGGTAGTACTGGACTCCGACTTTCGTCTTTTCAGGGCATTTTTGTTTGAACCCTGATTTCATTCTGTGATATAAAACTAAGAAAGGCTTTTAAGGAAATGGTTGTATATATATGTTATTCTCTCTCACGAATTGTGTCCCCTGGAGTGTCTGCCTCTTTCTGCTTCCTTCTCAGTAACCTGAGGATGTTTATTTTAATATTTTTGCAGAATTATACATGTTAATGGTCACGGGATTAATACAGAATACAAAATAAATTTTCTGTCATTTCAGAAACTGGGGCTTCTCTACGGCTCAAGATAATTTTCTTTTATTATTTATTTCATTACCAATGAAAGTAAAATACATACCCATATATATATTTGATCTGTGATCTTATTTCATGTTTTCTGTTCCATATACTTTCTTGATATGTTTCATACTTTCAACCATTTTTTTTCCCTTACAAACTTGGTAGATATTGCGAATAAGTTCCCAGAAACTTAGGGCAAGGTGGAGAGCCTTGTACATGTGGTACCAGTAGCATCCTGATCGGGTTTACAGCTGCTCCATCGATCAGCAGCATATTACAGCCAACATGTGGGGGATGGCCCCGTGTGACAAGCCAGCTAGTCAGAAACAGCTCCTCTCCGGTGCACACGCCACTGAGTTCCAAGCAATGGAAATCCCTGTGACCATGTGACAGGGATGTGACTGACGGTGTCCATCCATGTACACCTCAGAACAGCTGCTCTCCAACAGCCATGGAGGACTGTCAGTCTGCCCTGCTCGGAGAGACGGTCCCTGACCACCAACTCTTCTTTACTGTCATAAGCAATAGATTTAGCTTAATTTATTTTTATTTTATTTTATTTTTTTAGCTCTTCACTGGTGGTTGGGCCATCACAGTATACAGTCTATCTTACACTCTACCAATTGTTACAATTACATGTCTCTGTCAGTGTCAGAATGAATCCCCTGCTCCCTTCCCCTCTCCCCTCTCCTGCTAGGTATTTTGGTAACGATTTAGGATTCGTATTATAGATTTCTTCGATTATCTTACTATTTTGATTCTTATTATAATATTGCATGTATTCCTCACTTGATTAAGACAAGTGATGTTTTACACCCGTGATTTCTGACGCCATTCGCACTCAGTTTTGTATCTAAGGTGCTTTGATGCTCCTCTTCCATCTTTTCCCCTTTATTTTACTTCTATTTTTTTATTTGTGTGGTCTTCATTTTGATTTATGTTTGGAGTACTTAAATTTTGCTCTTGAATAATTTTTTTCAGGAGTGATGCCTAGTTTATTTCCTGTGTTTTTATGTTTCCAAGATTACCTTTCGATGGTTGGCTTCCAACAGGACGGTTGCGTACTGCGTTTGTTGACCACAGCTTTTCACACTCAACGCTCTGCAGACCTCGCCCCTCGTTTGGTGGTATGTCTGTGGCGGAAGTGTGGGGTCACGGAAACACATTCCTTCTCCTCACAACTTTCGTTCTTCCCGATGCCTGCAGAGAGCTTTGTAAATCCTTGAAATACAAAAATTTTATGAGGGTTGTTTCTGATTTTCGTCTCTATAACTGACTAATTTTACCTTGACTACAGGGAATCCTTTTAGTGTAAAGTAAGTTCTTTCTTCTTGGTGTGACATTACTTACACTACATGTTTAAATCGTCATTTTTCCCCACTTAATTTATTCCCTTCGGATTACTCGAGAAGAAGGTCAAAGCTTATGCATCACGAACTCCAGGTCTCCGCCCACCGTTGTGCCACTAAGTACCTTTGAGACTGATCTTTTACTCAGGCCTTTCCTCTTCACACCTGGTGCCTCAGACACGCCCCTCTGCTTTCTGAATCCTGGCTCAGCATCACAATCAGGTGAAGCCTAGTGCCCACACTCCCCGGACAGAACCGAAGCTGGGTCCATCAGTGACGCCCTGCCACGGGCACAGACTCTTCAGGGCGCGTGTGACACCCTGATGCAATGCACCCATATATTCTTCCCCATGAGACTAGACGTTCAGAGGGTAGGCAACCTCCCCGAGTTGTCCGAGTGTCACCTGCACCTCGCAAATGCTCGGCGCGGAGGGATCGCTGTTGAATGAACGCTTGTAGCATGAACGACTATGCGTGAGGCTGTCATTCGTTGGGAGAACACTGATCGAGAAGTCACGAACCTGAGATTTAGTCACGCCTGGGAACTTCCTGATGATGTGACAGTACCTCCGTGCCCTTGTGTCCTCACTAGGACACTGGTGGCGTTCGGCTAAGTGACTAAGAAGTTCCCTCCCAGCTCTGAAATGTCATGACTCTAAATTCATTTCTGCAAATACCAACATTGCCTCTGGATAGGAAGGTACTTCTGTGTAGAAAATTTAACAAAAATTTAAGTCCCTCAAGCAAACAGAACTGAAACAAGAGATAGCTTTTACTATGTGCAAGACACATAACGTATCTCCTTCATTCTCCAAAACAGCTGGATTGCACAGAGTTGTTACCTGCATTTTAGAGATAAACTGAGAGAGAGAGAGAGAGAGAGAGAGAGAGAGGTGAATAGGCCCAAAGGACAATGCTGATATTAAAATGGGGGACTGACTCCAGGTCTGTGCTGTGAGTAGCATGTTGGGCTGCCCCCCCCCCTTGCTCAAGAGAGCTAGAACTGCAGCAAATCCAGATCCTGCTTTCCAATAAAGGTCACTCTTGCTTGCTCAAGAGTAGGTGCCGCTTTATATGTTTATTAAACAAACGCCTAAACCTTCATCACGGCCCTGGAGAAGGCGTGGAGGTCACAGGCACACGCAGTGAGCTCCTCGTCAATGTAACAGACTCGCTAATTGGCTTTCTTGAACTTTTCCATGTGTGTGTGTGTGTGTGTGCAGCAAATACTAAAATAAAATAAAATGCAATTAAGATCTTTGTGAAGCACCAAACGCAGCACTGAAGAAAAATTTAAAAATATTATAAAACAAAAACATTTTCCAAGTTTTTAACGTGTGAGCTTAAGAATGCCACCCATTGGAGCGTCCCCTGTGACACACAGCGGTAACAATGCTTTCTGTAGATTGTCAGCATGGAGTCCGTATCCCAGCACTGACACTGTTAATGCACCCGGCAGATCTAACACCCAACTGTGTTGAGCGCCATCAGGATATCGCCCTGTTCACATCGGGACAGAAATTTAGATGTCGGGTGTAGTCTTTACCATAAGCTTTTTATCTTTAAAGATAGGGTTTGACGAATCATCGTGGTGAGTGCAACTCCGTTAAAATCTTGATAGGCGCAGTTTAGGATTAAAGGTACCGTATGTATGATCACTATATAAATTATAGAGCATACCGCAAGCAGGAGAATGGAGATCTCAGAGATAACTCCTGGGCACATGTGGGTGTCTCTCCTTGTCTTGTGTAAGCAGTGTGTGTGTGCGTGTGTGTGTGTCTAAGAGAGAGAGCTTGAGAACACCCCGATGCGTGGGTAAGGGTGGAGACAATGGCATGGACACGCACCTCCTGCTGAGCTGTCTCCTACTCCCTCACCTCCCAGGAGCACCCCTCCCCCGTGCTGTGAGACCCTCACCCAGTATTTCGGGACCCTGGCCCCTGCTTTGACTCTCCCACTGTCCCGGCTTGCCCGTGTTAAGCCCAGTCACTCCTGACACTGCCCTCTGGGAGCCTGCCCCCATCTGTGCCAGACGCCTCTTCCCGAGCTGAGCTCTGCGCAAGATGAGGAGACCGCGCCTTCCCCTGTCCTGTCACCCAGGCTGTCACCTGGGCAGGCGGCCGGGGTGCCACCCCGCTCCATGAGTCGCCCAAGTCTCTTCATGGAGACTCCTCCTGCAGGTTCCACCTCTGACTACCCTGTACGTCGCGATCCCAAATAAACACAACCACAGACGGACGACAGGTGAGGGGTCAGGTGCCAGTGAATCAGTTTTGTTTCCTTGACTTTTTTTCTCTTTTCAAGCCTGTACTAAGATCCACCACAGACAATCGCGCACATCCAGACCTTTTTTACACAGGAAAGCCAGAACTGGGCACCTGGCGAGCTCAGCTAATGACTCAGCCTTTCTCCCGTTTACAGTGGTACCCCAGGGCCCCGCGCTGACTCCTCCTTCTCCTCCTCCTCCTGCATCCTGTCTCTTTTCACCCTTCCTCACAGTGGTAGAACTCCTTCTGTTTCGGTCGGACAGGACCACATGCCTTGGGGACCACCGTTCCTCTGTCCCACGCCGGCGCGGCACCTGGGAGACAGACCCACACACAACACGCATGTCCTCCGTGCCCTGCGCGGCTGCTCAGGAGAGCACTGACATACTCCGGGTCCAGATTCAGAAGCTGGAGTTTGTTCCCGGGGTCTGTGAGTCCCGGGTGCCGACCTCAGAGGGTGGTGTCAGGATGGGAGGAGTCACACGCTGCTTCTTTCGAGGGCTGGCTCTGCGGTCTGTCCTCCAGCTTTGGTGACGGGAGTCCAACGAGCACACGCAGCTCCTATTTAATGGTTTTTTCACAAAGTGGCTTACCCACACATATAACCGCATTTTCCCTTTCGGGATATTTTTGACAAATTTTGATTTAGTGCTTGTTGCGATTATAAAACTATTTCAGCTTGTGTGTCATAGGTAGACAGGAGTTGTTGTTTTTTTTTTTTTAAAGTTGCTCCTGAAGGATAGAAACCCTGTCCTATATTTTGTCTTCCTCAACACGTCTAATAAGACTCACTAAACACCCGTCACGCTTCACTTAATCCATGTGGTAGGAAAACAGACCCCAGTCTCCCCAGTACATGGTGAAAGTTCTCGCGTGACACGTGAGCTGTAAATTCAAAGGCACATAGCTTTGAACTTGTAAGCAACTACAGTGCTATTTAGTAATATATTGCTTAAAAGTTCTAATGAACACCCACAGAGCCCAAAGGGATTAATGTCGTTTCCAAATAAATAATAACAATAAAAACAATAACAATACAGAATAAAAAACAGTACATAATACGTCATGTTATTTTGCACTACAAAGAGAAGAAGCTGTTAATTAGACTATGGCATGCCACTGACTGTCGGATGTATGTGATTTAAGAGATATAAAAAAAAAATGTCAAAATCATGTCTTATGACTCAGAAGTGGCTGAAGTAACAGGGAATGGTAACCACACCAGCAATGCGAATACCACAATTATTCTCGCTGTGTTCAGTATTAGCATATGTGTCCTACATGCATGACCTCATTTATACCAGGAGCTTGATGTTATTAGTTTATTTTATGAACATCAAATAAAGTCTGGGGAAAAAAAACAGCCATTTTGCCAAGGCTGCATGTGTGTCCAGCAGTAGGTCCAGGAGATGAGCCCATCTCCTGCGGACTCTTCCGAGTGACCTCTATAATCTAACCCAGGTGGCACGAGCTCTTCTGAGAGCAGGGACTTCTGAACTGGAGGAGTGATTGGGTTTGGACTCTGCTCACCGTCCTAAACGTTGACGGATTTGTTTGAAGTCCCTGGCATGCCCTTCCCCACCTGTTTTTCCATACTTATGATGTGCCATTTGTCTATGTTACTAAATTGGATTTAAAAAAAAATTTTTAACAAGTTTCCGTAAACATCTTGTTGTATATATTAACTGTAGGGTGAGGTTCAAGTGTTGTGGGGTTCCCTAAACAAAAGCCTTTCTGTGGCTGCTCATGAGGCCACGTGGAAAGAAGGCGCCTCAGGGCTTCTGCGCGGATGAAAAGGAAGTTCCCCATTTTCACACCCTGGGAGACACAACTCATAACGGGTGTGCTGTGTTAAAAAAATAGCAAACAATTAGCCCTCTTGGTTGCTCATCCAGGACAAGGGTTTTGTCTGTAAATCAAAGACTGCGGGGTCCTTGCTCCGGAGGGAGCAGAAGACAGATCCGTACTACTGATTGTCTCAGGTGTCTGGGTGCTGATGAAGACGTCCTCTGCATGGCTCCCGGGGTGGGGGGCACTTGGCAGGTCTCAGACTCGGACAGTGAATAACCACCTCCGACCGGAAGGGAGGGCCTCCCGTCATGGACTCTTCAGCTTGTTGGCTGCTCGAGGAATTTGGACGGACCAACAGGAGCAGGAGCCACCCAGGTGCCCAGGAGCATAGTGAACAGGTCTCGCACAGGAATCCCTAAGGCTGGGCTTCCACAGAACCAAGATGGCGGAGTCTGTCGTCCAGCCGGGTGGATGTTTAGATCACACGTATATCCTGCCAACCTCACCAAGTTTGTACGGGCTTCAAAAAATAGATTTGCATTTTTATAAACTGGAAGAGTGTCTTGTAACAAGCACCCCACATATAGGAACTTCCGTTCTCCAAAATACAATTCCTCTGACTAGCTCAATGTTAAGTGTCAGCATCAGCTTGCGACAAGTAGAACTACTTGGGGCGATGTTTCCTTCCAACCGTTTGTGATAAAGGACCATTAAAAAGCTTCATCCGTTGGGCACTGAAATTTTTCTAAATATCAAAAAATAATTGACTACAAAAAAATACGTAAAAAAAAGTGATAGGTTAAAATACAAATTCCAATTGTTCGTTATTAAAGTCAACAGGCTTGATATTAATGTATCAAATTGCTATGAAAGTTTCTAAAACTTTCCTCCCCGTTTCTATATTGATTTCACTACGGAATGGTGATCCCTCTTGCCGCGACCAGCAGTGGGCCACACCTGGGGTACCACTGGACGCGGGACCACACGACGTGGCCCTTAGAAGGGGTACAGGACTCTGTAAGACCTGCCCCCTGCTGACTCACCACTGTTCAAAGGTGTCACACTCACTCCCCTCGTCTGGGCCACCAAGACCTTGTCATGCTGCTCTGTCTGCATGTGTATTTTTTATATTAAAATATAATTTTAGATTTTTCTCTACTTCACAAAAATATCTATAGTATAATAGTTATCAGGTGATTTATGATCACCCTTTCCTGGGAGATATTCTGCTCACAAAAATTAGGGGATATTTTTATCACTTCCTACTCCTATTCAGTTTGAAATATCCCCTAGTTTTTGTAAGCAGTATAGTTTTATATCCACTATCATTTTAACATTCACTTGTGTATCATATTAAATAAGTTTAGTGGTATATGGTATTGTATATGTGAATAGTTTTATAAGAAAATATATTATTTTATTCTTTCATTTTTATTTCTTTATACACATACACACACACACACACACACACACATATATATATATATATTTTATTTTATTATTATTTTTTAGAGAGTAGGGGAGGCTGAGATCCTGGATCCACCTGCATGCCCACCAGGGGGCAATGCTCTGCCCATCTGGGGTGTTGCTCTGTTGCAACTCGAGCCATTTTATAATCTGAGGAGGAGACCATGGAGCCATCCTCTGTGCCCAGGGTCAACTCTCTCTAATCGAGCCATGGCTGCAGGAGGGGAGGAGAGAGAAAGAGAAAGAGAGAAGGAAGAGGGGCAGAGAAACAGATGGGCATTTCTCTTGCATGCCCTGACCAGGAACTGAACCGGCCAGGGCTATACTTTCATATTTATTTTTAAATATTATATATAAACATGCATTTCCATTTACATATTTCTAGTCATATCAACATCAATTTTCATTAGCATTGTGAAATGTTATAAAATCACTGCCATGTCTTAATCCATGATGACTTTTCAAACTAAACACATTAACTGATGGTATTACGGATTTCATATTGTAACAGGTAAAGGAAGGTTTTCATCTTTCTGCTGCTTTATTCACTTTTATAGTGAGGCTGATCATCTCTATCTTAAGGATAACAGTTTTTTAAAGTGTTGTTTTTATTTTCAACACCATGGTTGCAAAAATAAACAAACAACAGTTTCCTTCTGAATAATATAAGATTTATAGATTTATAACAAGAGTCTGAGTGTGAGGCTGGTTATCTTGGTAACATCCCATAAATGTAGACAATTGACCTTGACCCAGAAATACCATTTTTCTGTAAGAAGACTGAATATCTAGAAAGCAGAAGTTGTATAAAGCTCTCTAAAATTCTCTGCTTTCTGATGAAAGTGAAATGATATAAATTACAAACAGAGGGGTCCGTGACAACTGCAAGATCAAATCAGGAACCAGTATTTGAAGAAACTGGGAAGTTTCACAGCCTCGAATATGGCCAGGTTGGCCATGACGTCCCCCCTTCTCAATGGACAATGGATTCTGAGTCCAGATGAAGACGGAGTTTGGGACTACCACCAGGCGAGACTTTATGGCAGGAAGAAAAGACCAATGATTTAGTGGAAAGGTCAGAACTCAGCTCTGTAGCTGGTCAGCAGTGTGACCGTCGGCCAGCCGTCCACCGTGAGTGATGGGGACGGATTCTGAAACCCTGTCCGCACAGAGGGTACATCTTTTACCTCTCATCTCATTTGGAATTTTCCCAGTGAGTGCATCTTTCTAAAACAAATAACAGACTTCCTACTGTATCTCCCGAGCTAAAGATGACTTTGGCGCTGGTGAAGAATTCTGTTATAAAATTCTTGTGTAAGATATAAGATTCTTCTTATCTCACTGAGATTATTTGAGCAGCATATATGTATTTATGAGCGACATGATCAACTGACATCGGCGCCAGCCCCAGCCGGTGGCGCGGTGTGACACTTGATAACGGGGTTTTGTTACTTCAGGTGGAATTTAATTTGGTCAGACAACGCCGAATGAAGAAAACCCATAATTGTGCCACAGATCCTTATTTATTCAACCTGCCTTCCCCAGATTGCAAACATCAGCGGGGATAAACACGTCAGAACAGTTCCGGGGGGAATGGAATCACGCTTCGCTGTCGGACAGTGTGGGGGCTCCGTCACAGCTCCGCCCCCTGGGCCAGGAGGAAGGACGCTGAGTCACGCGGGGAGAAGAATGATTCCTGGGGAAGGAGCACTCATTACCCCCCACTGACACTGTGGGGGCTCCGTCAGCAGCTCCGCCCCCTGGGCGAGGAGGAAGGACGCTGCGTCACGCGGGGAGAAGAATGATTCCCGAGGAAGGAGCGCTCATTACCTCCCACTGACACTGTGGGTGCTGGCACTCCTCCTGCGTGGGCGATGAGCCTGCCCCCACGTGGCGTGGCGTCTGAATCCCGTGACCCACTGGCCGGAGAGAGCCAGGGTTGAGGGGGCCGTCGCGAAGCCCGGGAGGGGCAGGGGGCTGGCCGGGAGGCAGGCTTCCTTTTCTAGCCACAGTGTCCTCGCGTGCGTGACCAGCCTCCTACGCTCTAATTACGTATTGATTCCTGAGCCCGGCGTTCGAGACCTGGCGCCAGCCCCGGGGGCCGATCTGGTTCGGGGTTCACGTAGAGCAGGTTCCTATTCTGCAGTGATCTTCTCCATCAGCCACGTGTGCGACAGTGACAGACGTAGTGTCCATGGGGCTGCCGTGAGGGCGGCCACAGCTGGCCGGGCTGACATGGAGAGAAGCTCCCCAAGGAGCGCCGTGGACAGAGGCAGCTGTTCTCCATGGAGAACGACGCGCGTTTTGGTTCTGGAAGCGGGCTGCGACCGGCCCCAGGACAAGGGGCCACGGCACTGAGCCAGGGCGCCCGCCACGCTGTCCCTGAACCGCAGGCCGTCAGTGAGCACCCCTGGGAGGGCACGCCACAGCCGCGTGCGGCCTCCTGTGCTCGTCCTCCTGGACTCCCCGTCCACACTGAGGCCCCCGCGGTCACTCACAAAGACCCTCCAGTCTCCGCGCCCCCGAATCGGGCCTTTGCTGTCCGCTGCAGTGTATCAGGCAGATCTGACGAGCTCCCCACTACCGAGAATTAGATTATATAGCGTGAGGGCCAAGGGAAAAATCGTTCAATGTGCCATTCAGAAAAGAAGCCCCTTCATATCCCGGCTCAGGCGTTTCCTTTAGCTGAACCTTCCATGGTGAAGAGTCCCCCGCGGTCTCCCCTCCTCTGTGACAGTCCCGCCTCTGCCTCTGTGGCCCTCCCCTCTCTGTGACAGTCCCGCCTCTGTCTCCCTGGCCCCGTCCTCCTCTGACAGTCCCACCTCTGTCTCTGTGGCCCTGCCCTCCTCTGTGACAGTCCCGCCTCTGTCTCCGTGGCCCCGCCCTCCTCTGTGACAGTCCCGCCTCTGTCTCCGTGGCCCTCCCCTCCTCTGTGACAGTCCCCCCTCTGTCTCCGTGGCCCTCCCCTCCTCTGTGACAGTCCCGCCTCTGTCTCCGTGGCCCCGCCCTCCTCTGTGACAGTCCCGCCTCTGTCTCCGTGGCCCTCCCCTCCTCTGTGACAGTCCCCCCTCTGTCTCCGTGGCCCTCCCCTCCTCTGTGACAGTCCCGCCTCTGTCTCCGTGCCCCTCCCCTCCTCTGTGACAGTCCCGCCTCTGTCTCCGTGGCCCCGCCCTCCTCTGTGACAGTCCCCCCTCTGTCTCCACGGCCCTCCCCTCTCTGTGACAGTCCCGCCTCTGTCTCCGTGGCCCCACCCTCCTCTGTGACAGTCCCCCCTCTGTCTCCACGGCCCCGCCCTCTTCTGTGACAGTCCCGCCTCTGTCTCCGTGGCCCCGCCCTCCTCTGTGACAGTCCCGCCTCTGTCTCCGTGGCCCTCCCCTCCTCTGTGACAGTCCCGCCTCTGTCTCCGTGGCCCCGCCCTCCTCTGTGACAGTCCCCCCTCTGTCTCCGCGGCCCTCCCCTCTCTGTGACAGTCCCCCCTCTGTCTCCGTGGCCCTTCCCTCCTCCGTGACAGTCCCGCCTCTGTCTCCGTGGCCCCGCCCTCCTCTGTGACAGTCCCCCCTCTGTCTCCGCGGCCCTCCCCTCTCTGTGACAGTCCCGCCTCTGTCTCCGTGGCCCTCCCCTCCTCTGTGACAGTCCCGCCTCTGTCTCCGTGGCCCCGCCCTCCTCTGTGACAGTCCCCCCTCTGTCTCCGCGGCCCTCCCCTCTCTGTGACAGTCCCGCCTCTGTCTCCGTGGCCCCACCCTCCTCTGTGACAGTCCCGCCTCTGTCTCCGTGGCCCTCCCCTCTCTGTGACAGTCCCGCCTCTGTCTCCGTGGCCCTCCCCTCCTCTGTGACAGTCCCACCTCTGTCTCTGTGGCCCTCCCCTCCTCTGTGACAGTCCCGCCTCTGTCTCCGTGGCCCTGCCGCGGCCCCACCAGGCTCCACCGCACGGTCCGATGGCCACGTCTGCTGATCAGAAGCACTGGCCGCGGATGTCCCGGGAAGCATGTCTGTCCGCTGCCTTGTTTCAGATGCCCCCCCACGTCCTCCCTTGACCATATGCTCCACGAGGTCTCACCTACCCTCTGACCCCGCGCGTCCCCGACAGAGGTTTGGGGCTCTGCCTCCTTTTGTTTAACACTAGGCGAGCACCCGGGAAATCTCTCCAACGAGGCCGCGCTGTCCGAGAACCCCGGTCAGGCCGGTTGAAACCCAGCAGCGGGGGTGGGAGGTGAGCTGACATTCTCGCCTCCACCGTGCACTCTGGCGTCCGCGTGCTAGCGGAACGCGGAGACAGGCCCGGCCCGGCCAGCCCCGCCCTCATACTTCTCCCCTCCGTTAGACTCAAAAGGACAAAGGCCTCGTGCCTTCACCCCCCCCCCCCCCCCCACGTCCCCTTCCTTTCTCTGATTCCACAGACTTTGTGGAATTTAACGGGGTGAGCTGGCTTTTCCTTTTCTCAGCTCAAATCGCCAAGCGGTTCAGGATCTGGGGGGTCTGCATCGACGAGTCCTCCGCCCCCGCGGAGGGGAATTGGAGGTGACCGAAATGGATCCTCCATGCACATTTGGGGTCGAGTCCCTCACGAGAGGCCGGGCCCGCCACGCCATAAAGATGCGAGTTGCCAGATACAATCATGGGAATAAATGAGACGCCGTCCCTCCCAGCACGAGGGCGGTCCTGCATGTTTCACTGCGCGGCATGGTTGTCTGTGATTTGTAACCTTCCGCTTCCATTCAGAGAAAGTTGCACTTATTCCAAGAGGCTATCAACCTGGAATTTTTTTTTTTTTGATGCATAGTTCAATCAGCATTATTTACTACAGAAAACAACACTGGTGGGACGTGTAAATTTTACCTTACCTTCACCGGCCTAATAAATCATTTATCAAGCACACTATCAAGGGGAGGAAAGCATGCCTGCTCTATACAGCTGTCTGGATATTAATTTGCTTTGTGACCAACTGTGCGTAAACCTGGGCTAGTCAGTGCGCGGGGAAGCCACACCACCTCCAGATGGAGGAAGCGCCTGCCCCTTCACAGTGCTGGAAGCGAGCTATCCACCACCGACACAGATCACTAATACCTGACGGCTTCGGTCCAACCCCTGCGTTTCACCTCCATAGGTCTTTGTTATCCAGGGCCATGACTTTGGAAACATCAGTGGACAGTCTGAGCCCACCTGACCTAACCCCTCCACTGTGTTCAGAAGAGGAAGGAATGTAACTGTGGGCTCACGATGACAACGTAACCAAGGTCCTCATATTCCTAAGGTCGGTATAAACAGAACTTGGGTGTTTGTCAAGATCCTCCATTCTGTTTTGGGGATTGAGGACACCTGGATGGGCTACTTATCCCTGTGCATTTGGCTAAAGGTTTCATAAGGAAAGCTCTTTACTGAGTTTCTGTTGCTGTGCTGGGTGGTGTCCCTCACGAACTCTCCCTTGTCCTTAGTTCTAGGAAGCCTGTGTGTTGGAACTGGTTCCCCCTGGCCCCCTGAGAGCTGATTCTGCTCCTCTTCTCCCAAGTCCTCATTTATGGACTGCGTACTGGTAGCTGGAAACAGACCACGGTGAGAGGATGATGTTATGGAAGCCGACAACGGCTACAAATCTCAAATTCTCAATCTGACGGCACACCTTGCCACCTTCGTTAGTATTGATTATATTAGTTAGTATAGATAGGCTTATGTCCATCTAACCAATGAGGTCAGTTAAGTCTCAGGGAGGTCAAGCATTAAGAATGCTGCTGTGGCCACTCCGGTCAGCATGGGAACTTCAGGCTATGGTCTGAGTGCCCGACTGGGTCCACACCAGAACCCAGGCTCTGCCCAGGCCACGGGTCACACTGAGCCTGCTTATCCACTCAAGCAGGATTGGCCACTATGAATAAACTGACCGTTCTTCAATAAAAAAAAAATAAAAAAAAACCCACCAAACATTTACCTTCCTTAATGTTTCGGTTACACTGGATTAAAAGAAAAATGCAAATAGCCAGTTCTCTTGGTTGAGTTTTTGCATCATCAAACAGCTGTGCTTTTGACGGGGGTGGTGACTGGGAGAAGATGCACTGACCTCTTTCCTCTCAGTGACACTGACACTCAGTGCTGATCCTCTGGCTTTCCCATTGCAGCTGACGAGAGCGGCAGGAACAGCAATGGCTGGCAGGGGGGGTGGGAACAGTGGGAAAGGACTCTGGAAATGTATCCAGATGGAAGAAACCACAGAACACCTGAAAGAAAGCGTGCCAGGATTACACCGGGGTTCTTCCTTCCGCAGAGGATTCGTAGCCAAACAAAGAAAGAAAGGAATAAAAAACCTCTGTCGTGTTTCCCGGAGTAGGCAGGGTTCACTTCCATGGCGTCTGTACCGGGATCCAGAACACTTTCTAGGCTCAAACGCTCTTGCTTGTCTGTCTGACGGCGTGTCTTGTTTCCGCCGTCTGTTGTTACGGAGAGGACGGGGATGTCAGAACATCCTTCCTGTGACCCCACAGGGCGTGGAGGGTGTTAGGAAGAAAGCTCTGAGAAAGGGTTAGAGGCCAGCGAGAAACAAATCTGGACTTTGCACTTAAAAATCAAAGCGCGTTTTGTTTTGATTTTTGCTTGGCTGTGCCCCGACTTCCTGTCTGCTTCCTCCACACGGACACCCGGCCCTCCTCCGCTCCGGGGAGGCCCCCACACGGACGCCCGGCCCTCCTCCGCTCCGGGGAGGCCCCCACACGGACGCCCGGCCCTCCTCCGCTCTGGGAGGGCCCCCACACGGACGCCCGGCCCTCCTCCGCTCCGGGGAGGCCCCCACACGGACACCGGGCCCTCCTCCGCTCCGGGAAGGCCCCCACACGGACACTCGGCCCTCCTCCTCTCTGGGAGGGCCCCCACACGGACGCCCGGCCCTCCTCCGCTCCGGGAAGGCCTCCACACGGATGCCCGGCCCTCCTCCGCTCCGGGAAGGCCCCCACACGGACACTCGGCCCTCCTCCGCTCTGGGAGGGCCCATGCGGCCCCCTTTTCAGAGATCTGCCACACCCCGGTGACCCAAGAGCAGGCAGTGACATCGCTCATTGCCTGCGCACTGGGAATAGTTCAACCGCCAGGATCAAAACGACCGGCCCTAATAGAAATGAAATCAACCAGTTATTTGGAATCATGGGCTGGCTACATAATTGCTTAAAATACCTGCAGTCGGTCAATAGATTTTCATTAGTTTGTGAGGATAACCGTAGGTTACCAAGATCGACTCTTTCTTCAGTGTAAATCCATGGTCCCAAACTATTTTAAAGATCAAATGAATTGCAATAATTTTAATACAGGCTTTAAAATGGGGGGGGGGGGATGTGAGCTTCAGAACACCAGTATCAAGAAATGTATTCCTGTGAATACACACATTTATTCTTTCTCATTTAGGGTTTAAGCACAACTCGCCACTTCCCACTGTCTGGCTTCTGTTTGTCTTTTGTACATGAGAAGCTCAGAGCTCCGACCTGCCTGGCAGGAGGCCGAGAGTGGAGGGAGGGGAGGTTGGGGGAGCAGAGAATGAGATGACTCTTTGGGGACTCAGCCTTCAGTGGGCCAAACGCCCGTCAGAAGGCGGCTCCTTCTTTGGGTCTCTCCCCTGGAACTTGCATCACACATGTGCTTTTTCTCACCTGGCGGGTCACGGTCAGCCAGGACGGTCCACAGAACAGCACAATGAAAGATGCCCGGTCTCCCTTTCTCAGACCAGCCCCCGAGCCCTGGGTGTCTCTTCCGCCTGAGCCCCAGCGGTCCGTCAAGGCCACACGGGTGGGGACCCGGTCGGGACCCGTCAGCCCTGCCCTGCTCCAGGACCTGGCCTGTCATGGTCTCACAGTACGTGTTTGTGGACTCAGACCGAACCACCCCTAACTTTCCGCGGGAAAATGGGAACGGGGCCAAACAGGACGCAGGATGTGGCCGTGGAGAAGGAACAGAGATTACATATGTCGACGTGTTTATAAAGGAAGAATATGGTTTTTTTTATTTGTCCACAGTACAAGTATTGCTCCTTCTGTGATTTCTGGCACCAGAAATATAAAATATGTCCATTCCGTACTTGGAGAGGATTAGTTACAGTAGGTGTTAAAAAGTTAACATTAAACACGGGTGATGGTTTTTTTTTTTTTTTTTTTTTTTCCAAACTTGGATTCTTCTCATGCAAATTCAATGGTTATTTTTCTAAACGGAATTATTTCTGCCTTATTATGAAGATCTCGCAGTGCTACCTTAGGCGGTATGAAATTATTTCTAGATAATTAAAGTACTCTATTATTTATCTGTATCATGTTACTGCTGCTTCCTTCGCTGAAACAATGTCCGACGTTCATGCTCTCTGGAGTTCTCCAGGCAATGCTTAAAATTGCACCTTTGCATATTTTATACTTTTCTCTAAAGTTGAATTTCTCACTGTTAACTAGTGGGTCCCCATGTAATTCCTACTTCTCTCTCTTGGCAACAGTTCATTCTGAATAGGTCTGTCAAGGTGGCTGTTCAGTCCCCCGAAAAGGGAAGTGACCACTGGTTTAATCCTGATGACGTGATTTGATAAGTCACAGCTATCTCCCACCACTGCCCACTCCACAGCCACTTAATTACACAATTCCCACATACATGTGAGCATTCCGAACCCTCCCACTGCCCCACAGGAATCGGTGTGCCCTCGAGAGAACAGCGCCGGGCACAGCTCTCGACGTGAGTCCTGGCTCCCACGTGTTTGCCAGCGTCACTTGGGTCTGTATCTCTTCCGCCCTCTTCTCCGAGGGGACTCCAGACATTTGTCACACTGTCCCGATCTCTGTCACCGTTTCCGTTCCGTGTTGGAGTCCTCAGCTGAAGTGTTGTTCTTTACAATTCCCTCTTCCTGCTGTCAAGTTCTACTGAGTTTTGATACATGAACGATGTCATGTCGTCACCCTGATATTCAGGGTGACAGAACTGCCCCAGGACTATCTCCCGCCGCGCCTGTGCCCCCCCCCCCCGCGCCCTCTCCGCCCCCCCCCCCCCAGCGCCCTCTCTGCCCCGCCCCCCGCGCCCTCTCCACTCTGCCGCCAGCCCCGCCCGGCTGCCTCTGTCTGTGCGAGTTCCTTGCAGGACCCGTGGAATCAACGCACAGCCTCCAGGTGGGCGTCTTCCCCGCACAGTGCCCGTCCCTCCGCTCTCTCTGCACGCCTCATTAGCTCACCCCGCCGTGCGGACGCTCCGCCGTTTGCTTCTCCATTCTCTTACAGAAAGGAACCCCCCGCCCCGTCCTGGGTGCGTTATGAATACAGCTGCTATAATACTGTGTGGGGGCATCATTCTCCTCATCCGTGCGGTGAATACCCAGGATCGAGACTGTGGGCCGGTACGCTGAGACGGTGTTAGCTCTGTGAGAACAAGTCAGTCTCCCAGGCCGGCTGCCTGTTCTCATCCCACCACCAACGACCGGCATTCCTCTGGCCTGGGGTGCTGACCATGGGTGTTGTCGGGTTTTGGGTTTTTGTTTTTTTTTTTCGGTTTTAGTCATTCTAATAGGTGTGTGGTGGTATGTCGCTGTTTTAATTTGCACTTCCCTAACAGCAAAGGATGTGAAACAGGTTTCTCTTCTAAACAGACTTTTTAAAGAGCAGTTTTAGGTTCACAGAAAAACGGAGCAGAAAGGAGAGCTCCCACGCGCCCCCCGCCCACCGTGGGCATAACCTCCCTGCCCACGTCCTGCACCAGACACTCTGTTGTCATTGGTGTCCGTACTCTTGGTGTGTTATCTTCGCACTGATGTGGGCCGGACGTCTGTCACCCCTGCCGCCCTAACCCCCATGTGACAGTATGAGAAGACGGGACGGTGATGGGATCAGTACTGTGTTCTTCTCACAGGAGAAAGGGGCAGCGTCCCCTTCCTCTCCGCCCGGACAAGAAGGTGGCCATCGGCAAATGAGCAGGAGGCTCCTGCATCGTCGGCCCGCATCTCAGCCTGGGACTGGCCAGCGGTCAGCACTCTGAGAGACGTCGTTCTCTTGTTGACGCCACTGTCCCTGGTGCTCTGAACTTGGTCAGCTCGGGCTGACCAAGATGCACTCAGGGGGCCTGGCTTGCCTTAGGGTCCCTCGTGGGGTCGAGGTTCTTTCATATTCTTTGTAGCTTCCTTTATTTTTTGGTAAGGTGCTCTGTTCCCATCTTTTGCCTGTTTTAAAAATCGGATTTTTTTTTAGGTTTTCTTATTTTAAAGAGTCCTTTTTATATTTTGTAAGCAAGCTCTAAATCAAGATATGGGATCTGTACATGTTTCCTCACACTGTCTTTCATTCCCTTAAAAAAGTTTTTCATGGAGAAAAAGTTTTTAATTTTAATGAAGTCCAAATGATCAATTGTTTCTTGTATGAATCATGACCTCCGTATTGTAGCTAAAACGTGTCACCAAAAGCAAGGACATGGAGATTTTTACCATCTGTTTTCTTCTTGAAGTTCTATAATTTTGCATTTTACATGCAAATCTATGATCTATTTCGAGGAAGTTGTTGTATAAGGTCCATGGTCTGTGTATAGGTTCATTAATTTTTTTTGCATACTGACACTGACAACAGTTGTCCCAGCAGCATTTGTTGAGAAGAATATCCTTTCTCAATTAATTTCCCCTTGTGTCTTCGCCAAAAAAAAAAAAAAAAAAAAAAAGGCACCGACTAATCACATGGTCTATTGCTAGCCTCCCCGTCCTGCCTCACGCACCCACGCGCCTACTCCTCACCAATACAGCGCCGCCATCGCCCATGCAGCGAGGAATCTGTGGAGTGAGAAAGGAGGGCTCCTCCGTCTTTGCTGTTCGTCTTCGGCATCGTTCTGGCTGCTCCAGATTCTCTGCTTCCCAAAGAAATTTTAGAGCCAGTGTTTCTTCACATTTTGGTGGGTTGTTTCTTTCTTTCAAGACAATCATGTCATCTGCAAACTGAGACAGTTTCCTTCCTTCCTTCCCAGTCTGTGTAACGTCTACGAATTCTTCTTTCCTGGTGCCCTACGTGGAGACTCGGCCGTGATGCTGAACAAGAGCGGCGAGTGTGGACGCGGCCGCCCGGCTGCCAGTCACGGGGGAGGTCTTCCTCCTCTCACCGGTTGTGTGACGTTCTTCGCCGTCAGTTCTCAGTCTCTCGCTTCCATTAGTTCTAAAGAGGTTCCCTTCTGTATCAGTCACGCTTCTCCAGAGAACGTGACAAATAGCGCACACGTATGTGTGAGTGTGTGTCTGTGTGTGTGTAGAAACAGAGGAAGATTTTAAGGAACTGACTCATGATTACGGAGCCTAGTGTGTCCCAAGTGTGCGGGCTGGGCCGGCGGGCTGGAGACCTGGTGAAGAACTGAGGCTGCAGCTCAAGCCTGCTGGCCGAATTCCTTCCTGCCCAGGGGAAGGTCGGCCTTTGTTCTATTCCGGCCTTTCACTGATTAGACGAGGCCCACCCCCGGAGGGAGAACAACTTGCCTTACTCAAAGACCACAGACTTAAGTGTCCATCTCCTCCAAGAACCACCCTTGCAGAAACACTCAGAATAATGTTTGGTAAAACTATCTGGACACTATGGGCCAAAGAAGTTGATACATAAAATTAATGATCATGCCCTTCCTACTTCTAGTTCTTTGAGACTTTTTGTCATAGACAGGTTTGGATTTTGCAAAATTCCTTCACTGCCTGTACTGGCACAATGAAGCATTTGTTAGTCTGTTGATGTGATGAATTTTATTGAATAATTTATAAATGTTGAGCCAGTCTTACATTACTGCAGTGCACTCTCCTTGGTTGGTACTGTTTTTTTATGTGTTGATGGGCTTGGTTTGCAAAAGTTCTGTTGAGGGTTTTGTGTCTCTGTTCAATAAAGGTATTAGAGTATATGGACAAGTCACACTTTTTCCAAAAAAAATTTGGGGTCTAAAAACTGGGTGCGTGTTTAGACAGTGGTTGTAGATTCTTGTGCTTACATTTCTATATATGTATTTCAATCTATGAAGACAGTGGTTCATCCTCAGACACAGACGAGGACAAGCTCGTGGATGGGAGTGTTGACAGTGGTGAGGAGTTGTATGAATCTTATGATGAATAAAACTTGAATTCAATAACTTTATGGAATATATACTTTTTTTCAAATTTTGGTCCCCAAATTAAAGTGCATCTCACACATGAGCGTGTCTTATACATGGGGAAATGTACTTTCCTGTAGTTTAAAAAAAATCTGTTTTGTGATTGAGGTGAAAGTATTCTTATGAAATGATGTGACAAGTGTTACTTCTCCTTTTAGTAATCAGTCATTGTGACTTTTCGCTACAGGAACAGGTGTGCCTGTGTCCTCCTGCTATGGATGTGCTCTCCAAAACTGGCTGACTCGCAGCATTTCTTATTGTAGAATTAAACATTAAGTTTAGGTAAATAAACGTGTCCTTTTCAGTTCAGTTCTATAAAGAAGACACCCGGTTCTACACGTCACAATGAAACCTCAAAGGGAATGACTTCTTTATGCCTCTCACACTCTCCCATGTCCGTCCCGTTACTGCCCCCCCCACGTCCACTCCCCACGTCCACTCCGGGGAGTCAGTGAGGCTGGCCACCTTGCCCCAGGGCGTAGATGAAGTCACTCAAGTTTATCAGAACCTATTTAAGTTTACCCACAGTTTCTAAGCGGTGATGTCAGTTTGCCAAATGTTTTCATGTCCGCAAGAGCACAGGTCTTTTGCATCAATAAATAAATCCGCTCTCCCAACGCATTCTTCCAGAGGCTGCCCTCACCTCGCTCTTTCCCGGAAACCCTCCTGCACGTGGAAGTCAGTCTGCGGCCTCCCGGCGGCCCAGCTGCCCTCGCTGCTCTTTCTGCTGCTGTGCTCGCAAGCGTTCAGTTTTCTGCTGTAGGAGTGCCTCGCCCTATTACGCGACAAACTTATTTTTGTAAAAGGCAACTCGGCCTCTCTAGCAAAAGAGATCACGGCACTGGTATGAGGTAGAGAGAACTGTGAAGCAGGAGGGGAGGGAGCACTCTGGTCTGACCCAGGGAAAGGGAGGTGTGCCCACTGCTCCCTGCACCTGCTGGCACACCGGTCTTCTCTGTGTGTGTGTGTGTGTGTGTGTGTGTGTGTGTCAGAGATGGGGACAGACAGGGACAGACAGACAGGAAGGGAGAGAGGTGAGAAGCATCAATTCTTTGTTGCGGCACCTAGTTGTTCATTGATTGCTTTCTCATATGTGCCTTGACCAGGGGGGCTACAGCAGAGTGAGTGACTCCTTGCTCGAGCCAGCAACCTTGAGCTCAAGCTGGTGAGCCTTACTCAAACCAGATGAGCCTGCACTTAGCTGATGACCTCGGGGTTTCGAACCTGGGTCCTCCGCATCCCAGTCCGAGCTCTATCCTCTGCGCCACTGCCTGGTCAGGCACACTGGTCTCTTCATCGCCTGGTAGCTACAGAGTGTCGCTAATGACAGCGCTCCACAGCGATAGCAGGCTGGTGATGCATGGCTCATACCCTGAGGCTGCCTGTCAGAGTCTGTTCGTGCAATCTGAAACAGAAACCGGGTCTGGAGAGCCTCTAACCCACACAGAAATGGTGCTGGACTCCCCCACCACGTCCCCTCCACCCATCCTGGTCAGAGTGAGCCGCGTCGTCCTGGCAGGGGTGTGTCTGCCCCTGGGAGGGGTCAGCACCTGCATCAGGTTTGAGGATGGATGTTGTCAGGCGATGGGCAGTGGGAGGTCACTGTGTGAGTTAGAAGTAAGGCATCCTGAGCTTGGTGCTGGATGCTGAGTTGGCCAGTGAGTGGCGTCTCCCCAAGCAGCAGCAGTTTCCGCCGAGTGTCTGCCACGAGCCTACGGTAGAGTGCGGGCGTGCATCCGCCCTCAGGGCCTGCAGTGTGTGTGACGTGGGGGAGGAGGAGCAACGTGCACCCATGGGAAGGAGGAAGGCAGACAAGGAGGCTCAGGAGACGGAGGTCTGAGAACGTTCAAGGACAAGCAGCTCCAGGAAGTGACACCCATGTGGCGACCACCGAGCTGCGGTCAATCCAAGGTCTTCCCTCAGGGGCTTGGGTGTGGGAGGCGACCACCCACGAGGTGACTCCCATGACAATAAGCCTCATAAGAGCAGTCACCACTGCTGCGTGCTGTGCTGAGAACTCAGAATAGCTTTTAGGAACACATTCCTCCTCCCACTAACCCGACGTTGCAACCGCTAGTCCCGTTCTCCCTCTATAGATGAGGAAACCGAAGAGTCAAGGTGTTGAGTGACCGGCAAGGTGATGTGCAGATAGTCACCGGCAGGGCCAGGACTCTAGAGAGTTCCGACGCTTTAGAGACGCCCGCTCTCGGCGTTACCACGACCTTGCTCCCCTATCTGAACGGGGGTGTTGCATCGGGAAGACAAGGCATCGTTTCTCGGAACAACTCATGCTGCACGTGTGCACCATGTCCGACGCCCGGCTCGGCGTGACGAGGTGGGTGGGACACACACAACAGAAAGCGCGAACACAGGCTTTGCAGTCTGACCACCCTTGTGTCCTGCGAGGGAAACAGACAGCAGAAGACAACCCAGGGCACCTGCTTTCGGGGTGATGACCACACCCCGGTGCGTCAGTTTCCTCTGGACCGAGTAATAATCACAGCCCGTTTACGGCTGAAGATAGCGTGGCTTCATATATAATATAGTCGCATGTCAGCCACCGATCTCGCCGGGCTGAAATCAGGATGTCACACGGCAGGTTCCTTCCGGAAGCCTCCAGAAGACAATGTGCCGTTTGGACTCCCCTTGTCCTGTGGCCCGAGCCTCCCTAACCAAAGGCAGCAACCTCGCACACCTCTGACCATTCCGCGGTCACATCCCCACGGCCACAGCAGGCAAGGCTCTGTGACCTTGGGACTCGTGTGACCGTATCGGGCCTCCGTGGGTCATCCCTCGTGCTCTCCACTCCTTGAGGCCCGGAACGAATGACAGCTGCCAGGCCCTTTGAGCCACACAGCAGAGCAAGCTCCCAGCTTCTGGTCTGAGCACGTGGGCATCTCCGGGGAGCCATTTCTGCCTCCCTCGGTATAGAGCGCGCACAACCAGGAAACACAGGCTGAGGTAGGCGCACTCTGGACAAACATGGGAAACACCATGAAGACCGACCTCGGGCTAGGCTAGGGTAATATCCTAACAGAAAGAGACGTCCGTTCAATTCCGTCCGCACCTCTCAGCTTCAGCGACGAAAGCGGCTCCCTTACCTGGAGCTGGGTCTGGTCCTCTTCTCCATCCTTGCCCGCGAGGCACGGGCGATGTCAGGAGCGGGAACAGGCTCTCCTCTTCTGGACCCTGCCCGACGCCCCGTGGAGCTGGGACGCCAGCTTCTCCTGCAGGAGAAGAGCCTATGTCAACTCATCCTTCTCGGGAAGGAGCAGCCTTTCAGGGCTTAGAAGGAACAAGATTCCAGGGACACCGTTACCTGGTCCAGATCAATAATAAACATCACATTCTTCTTCAAAGGACATCTTTTTCAGGTAGCCACCCCTGCATAACCATACCCAGAGCAAATATACATACAAATATATATATGTTTATATTTGTAAATAAGTGTGTATATTTATATTTGTACATATGTATATAAATATACATAGGTATATTTGTATGTATACATGAGTGTATGTGTATACACTCTCACATACACACACACATACTGCTCACAAAAATGAGGGGATATTTCAAAATGCACTTTCAAGATGAGGGAATGTATAGATATTCCAGTACTTTCCAGCCTTTTGCATAGTGCATTTTCACCAAGGAGAAAAATGTCGGTTTTGTATCATCAAACAACTTTCTTTGACTTGTCATTTGCTTTTCTGATGCTCTTGTTTAAAAAAAAAAAAAAAAAAAAGTCAAATGCTTCTTTTTTTATCACTTCATATTCATTTTGAGATATCCTCTAATTTTTGTGAGCAATGTACATCTACATATATATCCATCTTTTTATTTACATCCATCTATCTATCTGTCTGTCTGTCTATCTATCTATCTATCTATCTATCTGTCTGTCTTTAGCCTGGAAGAAAAGGAGGACGTGGCAGTCACTGGAGGTTGCTCATAGCACCCACAGGAGACCCACTTCCGCTGAGCGACGATTAAGAACGAGAACAAAGAACGCCCGAGAGCCTGCCCTGGCGAACACCAGCACTCGGCTCAGAGAGCCCGCTGAGGGACCCGGCAGTACAGACACCCTTAAAATCACATGAATGCATTCTCACCAAGCCACCCTCCGTTTAAAGAGTGAATCACTAACACTCAGGGGATTTGTGTGAAATCCGAGTGCAGCCCTCTGACCCCTCACAGAATAACCCTGCTGTACCCTCCCAGGAGCCGGGGGTCACCGACTGCTAACACCAAGAGCTGTGAAAAAGCTTCGAGTTCCCAGGGAGTGACCCATTTCTGCAGCCGAGCGCAAGCGGACGGCACACATGATGTTACAACAGAACCAGCGAATGTTTTAATTCAAAATCCTACTTGAACAAAGGAGGTGAAAAAACTCAGGGAAGTACGTTCATTAAAATACCCTAGGCTGTCAGCATGTTCAGAAGCCCCTGGCGGGGACCCAGCCCCGTTTCCTCCCCCGAGGTGACTCTCCTCCGTGTTGGCAGGTGAACTGGGTCGCCGAGCATCTAGAAAGGAGGTCAGTGATGAGAGCGTCTGCCTGATGAGAGGAAAACGAGGTCCTTCCAAGATGGGCTGTTCCCCAAACCCTGTGCGGTCCCCTCTCTGAGCTGTGCCACCACGTCACCTACGACAGGACCCAGCAGAGCAAAAGAAGGGACTGAAGCTGCCGCGTTTTCATCGGGGACATCGAGGCGGCCCGGGTGGACGCAGCTGGGCTCTGTCAGTGTTGGCGGTGGGTCTCAGCGACTGTCTAGGGTGGCTGTGCCCCACGTAGGCCCGAGGTGGGCAGCCTGTGGCATCTCCGCTGTGCAGGGGCTCTCAGAGTCCACTGTGGCAGGTGGAGCAAGCCTGGAGAGACGCACTGACCGCCACTGGCCTGGAGAGACGCACTGACTGCCACTGGCCTCTACTGGCTCTGTTCACAGGGCGGCCGTCCCCAGCCGGTTTCTCAGAGAGAGCCGCTGGGGGCAGCGGGGAGGGGGTTCGCTACACGGCAGAACCAAACACAGCGGAGAACACGGGGATTGTGCCCACCGAGGCGGCCCGTGACAACGGCTGGACTGGGGGGAATCGCGTCAGGACGGGGTGGGGGCTCCAGGGACAGACACCCGGAGCTGACCCCTGACCGCCGACGTCTGGTCGTGCACAGCCTGAGTCGCTCCCGTGCTGCAGAGGACGTGAGAGATGGGGAGATGCACCAGTGGGGTCCTCGGCGCCTGGCGGAGCACACCGGGCCTCTTTTTTGTTTTGTTTTGTTTTTTTCATTTTTCTGAAGCTGCAAACGGGAAAGCAGTCAGACAGACTCCTGCATGCGCCCGACCGGGATCCACCCGGCATGCCCACCAGGGGGCGATGCTCTGCCCATCTGGGGCGTCGCTCTGTTGCGACCAGAGCCATTCTAGCACCTGAGGCAGAGGCCACGGAGCCATCCCCAGTGCCCGGGCCATCTTTGCTCCAATGGAGCCTTGGCTGCGGGAGGGGAAGAGAGAGACAGAGAGGAAGGAGAGGGGGAGGGGTGGAGAAGCAGATGGGCGCTTCTCCTGTGTGCCCTGGCCGGGAATCAAACCCGGGACTCCTGCACGCCAGGCCGACGCTCTACCGCTGAGCCAACCGGCCAGGGCCAACACCGAGCCTCTTAGAGGTGACACACACCACACTGACCACATCGCTTCCACACAAAGGATGTCGGAGACACTGGGGAGCCCCAGGGCAAGAACCCGCACTGAACACGCTGCTTACCTCTTGCTTTCATCAACCTGGTGCGGGCCTTTCATTGACCAATTTATGTGCTAATGATACATTTCTTTTGCCACAATGGGTATAAACTGTCTTCTTTCGTGGTCAGGGTTACACAGAGCTGTATCATTTTATTTCCAGTTATTTTTTGACGTGGGATTCATCTGAGTCGTTGTAAAGGTGATTCAGCTCTCCAGCCTGGTAGGGACGAGAAATGAGCTGGACCTTCGAAGTCCTAAGGAAGTGAGTGCGCAGGTCCCTCTGGGGACTTCCACAGCCTTCAAGCAGAGCGCTGTGAGACAAAAACGCCAAGAAGACACCAGAGAAGATGAGGCTGTTGGGTGAGACCTTCAGAACCAGCATCCCTGAGCTGCGAGGACAGCTCTTGTGGGCGGCCAGGCTCATCTGTGCCCCAGAAGGATGCCCCCCGATGCAGTGGCTGGAGGTGCAGGGTCACGCCGGAGGGCGCCATGCAATGCAGTGAGACCACGTTCAGCGCCACGTCCATCTCCTGTTCACTTTGCTCCTTTGAAGGAGTCATGGCATGTGGTGTTCTTGAAGGTGAGGACAATGAGCCTCATGCTACCAGGAGGTGTTCCTGTAACTCCGCAAGCCGGCCCGGCCTCTGGGGACAGGGTCTGCGTTGACTGAACAGCAGGGAGCCACGGGGTCTGTGACAGGGGCAGGGAGCGGGTGTGGGGAGCAGAAACGCCACGCTCCCTTTGCAGGAACCCTCACACCTTCCTCATTCATTTCTCTCTTTTCTCCCTTCCTGCAACAAACTGCTCTTCGAATATTTACCGTGTACAGTTGACCACGCCAGGTGCAAGGGAGTTTGACAAAGACGGGTCAGATGTGCTTCCCAGACATGAACGCAGATAGGGACCTTGTGTCCACAGGGAGGCAGTCTCCTTTCCGCTCCAAAGCCCCAGTGTGGTGTCTGTCACAGAGAAGCCCTCGGAATGACCAGACGTCTTCTCTCTGAGGCTGGACCCCCTGGCAATTATAAAGGGACGTGGATGTTTCCGTGTGGCTATTTTTGCTTTGGCAGCTCAAAGTGTACGGTTTGCAAAAGTCTCTTGATTTGTAGACCTATGTTTCTGAAAAAAAAGAAAAAAAGATCCATGGTGCTTTTATCTCCTGAAAGTTTTGAAAGACTGTGCTTTACTTAGCAAGCCTAGAAATAACTTCACCTGCAGACCACCCCTGAGCATCTTTCCATTTCTTTCCCCCTGAATACTTTTAAGCAATCCTGGCTCTTAATTCATACAAGACAGAAGAAGGTACGCACTTGAAACGGACGTGATTAACAGCACAAGTGTCCAATGAACACCCTCCAGTCATTCCCGGGCAAGAGCACGTTCAGCCCACCTCCCCCCATCTCCCTCACTTAGGAAGACTGAAGTGCCGTGGCAGTCTCGTCAATAGTTGTTAGCGTTTCTGAAAGCCAATTATAATCTACCTTCTCATGTGGAACTATTTAAGAGGAGAGGGTGAAGTTAATGGAGTTTGAGTAATTAAGATGAGAATTTCTCACGGAAAATGACTGACGCTAGGAAGAGAATCCGCTGATCAAAGACAGCTGGATATTACAATCTCTGACTATAAATTGTTGCTGAAATTTAACAAAACCTTCTGGTCATGTAGCCCAGTTGGTTCGAGTGTCATCCCGATATGCCAAGGTTGAGGGTTCAATCCCCAGTCTGAGCACATGCAAGAAGCAAGCAATGATGCACAACTAAATGTAACAACAAATCAATGTTTCTCTCCGTCCATCCTTCTCTGTCTCTAAAATCAATCCACTGATAAAAAAAAGTTAAAAGTGTTTAAAAAAGAAAACCGAACAGCATCTGGTCAGTATCGCAGTCTCAGCTGATAAAGAATCACATGAACAGGTCCACTCCGGGGTACTAAGCAGATAATTACGAATCTCCCTGATTGCTGATCTCAGATTAATATGGCTATAAAAGTTCATCTGGGGGAAGGAAAAACAGTGTAGAACAGACAAGACATTTTCCTTTGAAAAAGTGAGGTGAGAAGATCTGTCCCATTAGATACTAAAATGTATCAATATTATGAAAAAACAGTAACCAAACATCTATGTCCCTCTGAGAACCAGAGCACAGTGTATAGAAAAGTGACAAAAAGTTTTGTAAAAAACAAACAAACAAACAGATAAAATATGGCATTTAAAACTAGCCAGAGAAAGACTGGATAAGTCTAGTAATGTGGGATAACGGGCAAATTATTTGGAAAGAAACAAACTTAAATCTTTGCTCACACTTTATTCCAAAATGAATATTATATGGGTTAAACAAGGCGATCATCAAGTTAACAGGAGGACATCCAGGTGACCATCCCACGGTATTGGTTCCTAGGAAGGTCAATGGATGGCGTCAATGGTGAAACCATTAAGCATCAGAATGAGACAGAAGTGCTTTAAAAAGGAAGCGCTCATGCACCAAGACTTTCACCTGTGCCTCTGCTGTGACCCGATTCTGAGTCACCTGGTCATCGACCGTGATTAAGGTGAGCTGGCCACGATTCCACACAGGCTTTAATCAAGCAGGTAGACAAGACCGTCACCGGCAGGAAAGTGACTCAGGCAAAAGGGACAAGCAGTCATTGAAAAACACACAAAAAACTGAAGTGGTCAGTCAACACATCACAATGTGTTCACTGTCAGATAAGAAGATTAGTGTTAGAGGATTTGGGAGAACAAAATCTATTAAATCTATTAAAAATACGCCTAAGGGTACATGCAACAACTCCACTTCCGTGAGTGTTCAAAGACGCTGACCGACATGTCTGTTGATAGCTGAATGTGAAAAAGATTTTTGAAAGAAAATAAAAACACAAATCATAATTGATAAAATTGCAGATTTTCATATAGTATAAGGTGTCATAATACAGGTCTAGATTTACACATGTAGATATGAGAATATACTATTATATTTTAAGTGAAGAGGGCAAGGTCTATATTAGCATGCATTGTTAGACCTCATTTATCCTTTCAAACCTTCTCTCTCTCTCTACACACACACACACACACACACACACACACACACACACACACAACTCCTAGAAAAATATATACAGTATTCACAGGAATTTTAGCAGTCTGGTGAGAATCTAGATTTTTCATTTTGATATTTTAGGTATTTTTTACATATTTTACATTAAACAGGTGAATGGTTTTGTAATCTAAAATAGTAAGACTATCTCCATACTTAAAAACAGTAGGTGATAACAGTACTAGATGCCACTACCATGTGGCTTGAAAGAATATTCATTCGGGAACTCTATAAGTAGGTTAGGGGTTCTGGTCATTTCAAGACAGGGAGTTTACCTAAAAACTCACACCTACTTTGTCTTAGAGAGAGTGGGGCATCTCACTGCTATTTTTTTTTTGCCACACGAGTTTGGTGGCATCAGAGCCCATGTACCCTCTTTGCACCTTTATCTTCACATATTCTTCTAAATCTACTAAATAGATCCTAGTTTAGATGTTGGTGTTTGCTTTTAGACCAGTAGAGTAGACAGAGATGATTATACATCTCAACGTAACAGATTCTATAGGAGGTTAAGAAGAAAGGTGCAACTTGTGAGTGGGCCCATGATAAACAGGTCGGTGGGAGAAGGGGGCTTGATCTTGGAAACAAAAGGATGGTCTCCATGGAGATGGAAGGAACGATGGCATCCCGGCTCTCCGTCGCAGTAAGGTCCCTGCAGTTGGGAATGAGGACAGGTGGGTCCTAAGTGGATGACAGGAGGGCAGTCCCATGTCCGAGGCTGATGGTGAGGGAAGGAACAGGGAAAATATACTAGAAAGAGCACGTCACACACTGTCTTCATGGGACGGCCCGGCATTTACTTAGCCGGTGACAGGAGGCAACTGAGTATTTGAGGAAGTCTGGAGAAGTGCTTGCTCACAGCTGTCCTCTTGTGTGTCAGAGAACGGAGTGGACCGAGAAAATGAACGTGTTTCAACAAGAAAGCCACGTGGAGAAATCTCTACGCTCAGGCAGAAGAAACCGAGGCCAGGGAGAAACAAGGGCATATAGAGCCCCAGCCACGGAAGGAGGAGACAGAGCTCTCTCCAACGTGAGTGTCGGGAAGGTCACAGAAATGGCAACTCTGGAAAGGGCTTGTTAGCTCAGCGTAGATTTGCGGCCAGGGGCGGCATCGCTGTGGGGTGCAGGCTTGGAGAGAGGAAGGGCACAGGGGTGTGATTCTGGGGGTGGGCAGCAGACGGGCAGGTGGAGTCATAAGAGAACATGGAGAGGTGGGAGACTCCTGGACAGCTCTGAGCAGAAGGGAAGGCCCAGGGCAGACGCTGAGAAGGGTCAGTTCATGAAGGCGGACTGAGGGGCAACGGTAGCCGGGGTCGCCAGGGACGGTGCCTGCTGTGTTCAGTACGGCCCCCCCCATACCTACATGCCCGCCTGACCTACAGAATAGCTTCAGATGTGCTGCCTCGCGGACGTGAATAAAAGAGGGCATGGCAGAGGAAGAGGTTTGTGACCCGCGCGCAGTACTGCCCAGGCAGAAGGGAAAGGGGGCCTCTGGGGGAAAGTGGGTTCTGTGTTCAGGAGGTCGGTGTGGACCCTTGAGAGCAGGTTCGTTAGAAACGAGAAGGGGAGAAGGGGGCAGACATCAGACCATCTGGGAAACCGTCCTTTGCTTTCCGCTCCAAGACTGAGTATTTATTCTATCTTTCCAAACCAGAATTGTTTCTGTCTATAACATCCAGGATCTGGGATATCTGTGACAGTATTATTTTATTTTTCTCAGAAGACTATTACCCTTGCAGCTTTATGCTTTACTGAAGAAGAAAAAAACAAACCCAAAAAACAAACAAAAAACAAATAAAAACAAAACCAAAAAAAGCCTTTTTTAATTAATTAAATCCAAGAACCACAGTATCGTTTCCGCTGCATACAATTCAGAATACTAATTCAGTCCTTGGATAAAGTGGGCTTTGTCCCAAATGCTTAAACATTGATTTCACGAGGAACAATAAACAGTCACCATGAGTGATATATAGAGTCTATTATTTTCAGTTAGTTTCCCGGGCATTAAATTATAAGGTGTGTGTGTGTGTGTGTGTGTGTGTGTGTGTGTTAGTAGTGTTTGTGTGAGTCACAGGTTCTTGTCTGTGTGCCCAATGACTGATGAATTTCTGACCCCAATACCACTAATCTCTTTGAATAGAGGACAAATTCACGTGGGAAATCCCAGACTTCCGGGGGAAAAAATTGCATTTAGTCTAAGAGATTCGATGTGCGCCCCTCAGGAGTGGGCTCTGCATTTGTGGTTTACTTAGGCTCAGCGCGTTACAGTGTAACCTTTAGGTTCGCCACAGAAAAGTTACAAAACCACCGCATTAAGGGAAACATCAATTTGCTCTGCAGGTAACGATGGTTTGTTTACTTCCCATCTGAAAATGAATGGTTACGCGGTGCTGGTTTTAAAGCACTTTTTATTACAAGGCCACGGGATAGATTTTGTTAGATTGGACACTTTGTCAGAGCAGAAGAGATGAAAAATATGTGTAAATCTCACTGACACTCACTCACGGTGAAAGGATGTCCTCAGCAGAGGACTTTCTGCAATTATGCAAATTTAAAAGTCCAGGACAAGGCAGCGCAGGAGAAAACAGCTCTGCGTGCAGACCTGTGAGGGCCCGGCTCGGCCTCCCTGCTGTGCGTCCACGGGCAAGATGCGTCCCCTCCCTGAGGCGCTCAGCCCTATGCAAAGCCTGGACGGCAGAGGCACAGGCACAGCCAGAATCCTCCCAAACCCTGGCTTTCGGGAAGATGACAGAAATACAAACGGAGAAGCAGCTGAGCCTCCGGACAAGAGCCGGCAAATCCAGCTGAGGTTTGTTGAGTATCGGAGGTGCTGACGTAGCCTGAGAGACGTCATTCCGGGGTGGGGGCTCTGGAAACGGTACAGTTTGAGGCCATGATGCAACAGCACGCGTCCAGCACGCAGCGCAACACGTGCAGGTGCTACGCTGAGTGGTCCTTCAGTTCCCGCGCAATCGCCGTGCAGGACAGAGTGACTGGAACCCCCGTTTTGCACGGGAGGGAACTGAGGCTGGGCGAGACCGAATGACCTTGGATTCAGGGGATGGGGATAAATGGAGCTCAGGGGTCAAGTCAGAGCTGTCCGGGCCAGGCTCTCCCAGGTGGCATCCCTGCTTCCCGAGCACGACGACGGTGACGGTGACGGTGACAGTGACGATGACGTGCTACTTAAAAGAGAAGGGCAAATCTGCCCCAGGCTGTGAGGAGCCCTCCGTCCACCTCAGGGGCGGGAGGGAGACTGAGCCTTCGACGGAGTTCTGCTTCTTGAGCTCAGAACTGGGTCCCCCGGAAGCTCAGGCACGGTGAGACCCATAACGCCCACGACGCGGCCGAGGGAGTCAGGTGCGGGGACGTCTGAGAGTCTGCGGTGATTTACCAAGAGGCTGCAGCTCCTGCTTCACCAGCTGACCACGGCCCAGGCGTCTGCAGGCCGAAGACAGGCCCACCACGGGGGGCTCTGCATCCCCCCCACCTCTCACTCCCCGCTCCCTCCCCAGCGCGGGAAAGAAGAATGGCCTGCGAGGCGCTAATGTCCCCCGTGACCCAATTCTGTTCTCCGGGTAGAGATACTGGTGCTGCTTTTAAGTGGCCTGTAGATACAATGTTTGCCAAACTAATTTAGAAGTTAACTTGACCTCGGAGACAACTGTCTCCGGTAGCAGCAGGGGGAAAAAATGAAGAGAGGGCTGCAACTGCTTTAATGTCGGTTTACCTGCAACATGACCAGCAGCAAATGGGGCAATTAGAGGAGATGGAGGGCACTGATTATCTCCTGAAGGAAGGTCGGATGAAAGGCTGTGTTAGCAGAGGCTTCCAAGGTACAGACGTAGCCTATAGATACACAAGAAAGTCACACAGCAACGTGTATTTTTAAACATCCCAGGTTGCCTTACAGGGGGGGTTAGACCTGGAGGGGTCTTCGGGACCCTCAAAAACACACCTGGCAGGGGCGTGCGTCTGCATGCCGTGGGACCTGCCCTCCCCTCAGCCGTCACACAAGAAGAACTCCAATCTCTTCACCACCCAGGTGCGCACGGTTCTGAGGCTAAGAATCCTACACCCAGCGTCTGGATTGTGTCAAAACAAACCTCTTTGGGTTATTTATCAGACGTCCCAACCCTCCCTTGGGTGGACACATGCGAATCAAGGGGAAGGCATCGCGCATCATTAGCCTTAGGGATGAAGAACCAGGGGCTGTCTGGCCACACAAGTGGCTGTGACACGTGCACTGGACATGAACACCAGACCCGCCTGCAGCCTGGGGCCTCGCACCTGCTGCCGCCGTGAGCTTCTGTGGCTGGTGGGGGCTCACCTGGGCTTCCCGGAGCCGGGAGGCACCCCACACTGGACCGAATCCCTTCCCGCGCTGCGGTTCACACAGGGAAAGGCAGCCACAATTAGGGTCACCCAGCGCCGCCCACGGTGGGGCCGCTTACAGTGAACTCCGCGACTTACCCAGAATTACTCAGTTCAATTGCCTGAGCTCGGCATGCCAGAGAAAACGCATTTCCCCCCTGGACATGGAGAAGTGAGTATTTCGCTAATGAGACCACGGAAGTTCTGGCCCCGAGTTCAGACACAGATCAGAAAGCTGGGCACGCAGAGTTTCGTATGAAAGCTTCTGAAGTCGTGTGTGTCACTCTCACGGGAAATCCGAGAGAGGCGCAGCACCCTGGCGTGCTCTCTGCATCACAGGGTGTGAACAGACGCCGTCTTGTGAACACGAAGTGCGGTGGAAATGAAATGTCCCGTACGTCAAACAACTGAGATGGGAATGTAATTTATGACTTGATTTAGAGGTAATTATGACAAATGGGCCATATAGGTAACACATAAGGAGGAAGGAAGGCTTAAGGCGGAAGAGGAAGGTATCAGATGTAGACAAAAAAAAAAAAACACAGCAAACAAAGCAGCTGAGCAAGTCAGCCCGGCTTACGCAAATGAACTTGGAATCCATAAAATCGGTCCATTTAATTCACTGTCTGCAAACCTTGAGTCTGTTCAAAGCCTTTCTGTGCTGTTTATTCTTAGCTAATCTAAGTCAATATATTGTGCTCTGATCCAGGTGGACTAATCATTCCCAAATTAATACAACTCAAGTGGAATGTATACGAACCGGGCATCGGTGAGGAAGCATACTCATCTATTTTTAAATTCTCTGTTATCAAAGATATATATATATTATATATATAATATATATATTATATATATATATATTTTTTTTTTAAGAGAGAGAGAGAGGTACAGGCAGACAGGAAGGGAGAGAGATGAGAAGCATCAACTCATACTTGTAGCAACTTACTTGTTCATTGATTGCTTCTCATTCGTGCCTTGACCAGGGGGCTACAGCAGAGCGAGTGACCCGTTGCTCAATACAGAGCTTTGGGCTCAAGCCAGTGACCCTGGGGTCATGTCTATGATCCCACGCTCAAGCCGGCAACCTCAGGGTTTCAAACCTGGGTCGTGCGAGTCCCAGGCTGATGCTCTATCCACTGCGCCACCGTCTGGCCAGGCAAAGGCATCCCTCTGGGTCTTTATCCTCTATGAGAGTCTATGTTTCCAGGTAGACAAAGCCACTTTTAAAAAAATCTCATCTATATATAACATTTGCTAACATTAAAATTAGGTTGACTTGGTCAGACGTCTCTCTTAAAGCATGATTATATTTCTTGGAATTTCATGTGTAATTAAGACTTTAAGAGATTACTGACAAAATTTAGCTTTGATGTTTTCTCAACAAGATAATCTTTTAATTAATGTTGGTTTCTACTCACTTAAACCCTGAAGTGGAAACTCACTAAGAAAGATGAATAAAATAGTTCTTAGAAGAAACACACATATATCGAAATACCATACCATGGGTCTAAGTATCATAGTACATCACACCACTGACGCTTCCTAATATGGAAATTGCCATCTTACTGTGTTTTGTTGGTACATAAAAATTTTCACAAGCCCTGGCCGGTTGGCTCAGCGGTAGAGCGTCGGCCTGGTGTGCGGGGGACCCGGGTTCGATTTCCGGCCAGGGCACACAGGAGAAGCACCCATCTGCTTCTCCACCCCTCCCCCTCTCCTTCCTCTCTGTCTCTCTCTTCCTCTCCCGCAGCCGAGGCTCCATTGGAGCAAAGATGGCCTGGGCGCTGGGGATGGCTCCTTGGCCTCTGCCTCAGGCGCTAGAGTGGCTCTGGTCATGGCAAAGCGATGCCCCGGAGGGGCAGAGCATCGCCCCCTGGTGGCCTGAGCGTTGCCCCTGGTGGGCGTGCCGGGTGGATCCCGGTCGGGCGCATGCGGGAGTCTGTCTGACTGTCTCTCCCCGTTTCCAGCTTCAGAAAAATACAAAAAAAAAAAAAATTCACAAAAAAGTTATGTGTGCTGATTATATGCACAAAAGTATGTTGTAATAGATGGAAAAAATATGAAGACTTAAAGGTTTTAATGAGTACTGGATATAACCATGAAGGACATGACTGAGAACCCACTGTGTCCGAGGCACTGTGTTTGTGTTAAGCCCCGCCTGCCGCAGGGCAGACTGCACAGAGGGAGGCGGTCCGGGCCTCTCTCCAAGCTGAGCGCGCACGCGGCATTGTCAGTGTCAAAGTAAACTCTCAGCCGTGCAAAGCACCCTGAAGGCGCATGAGAGGAAGACGCTGGCCCCGTGAGGCTCCGGAAGCCTTCCCCGAGGAAGCGGTCACGGCACAGAGACAGGAAGATGGTCATGGGGCCGGTGGACGGAATTCGAGGGGCTGGCACTGAGCACGAGAGAGGACAGAGCAGGCAGGGGTGAGGTCAGCACGGAGCGGGGCGGTCAGTGCGGTGGTCAGAGGGAGAGGGAGAGGGAGAGGAGGGCCCTCCGGAGGAGGCGGCAGAGACGGGCACCAGGCCACGCGAGGTCAGGTGGGTTACCTGGAGGCGTTCAGCGTTTATCTGGGAACATTGGGAGCCCCGGGAGAGATTTCAATAGGAGGTGATGGATTCGCATTTTACTCTGGAGTCACTCTGCCCACAAGAGAGGAAGCAGGGATACCAGCGAGTAGCTACGCAGGAATCCAGGTGAGAAAGAATGGCGTCTGGTCAAGAAATGAGAACCAGGGAGACTCGCTGACCAGGAGACACACATGGGGCAGACGCAGGTGTCCCAAATGGCTCCCTAGTTTCCGGTTTTCTACCCCCGCCCTGGCAGGAAAGACGCTTACCAGAGTGATGTATAGGCCTTAGGAAACCTGGCTGCCTCTCACGTGGCTCTGAAGCAAAACGTCGTGTCAGTGAAGTTCAAGTCCGGTTCCTGTGCCTGGACCTTGCTCCTCATTCAAGGTCAGTCTACTGTTACCGTCTTCTATTCTACCATTCAGCTCCAGTTTATAAACTCATTTCCTTTTGGAATTGTGTCCAAATCGATCCAGTCTCTCTGTGTTGTGAAACTGAAACAGAATAATTTAATTTTAGTTGCCCCTTTAAAGGCCCCATCTCCAAAACCGTTGCATTAGGGGGCTAAGGCTTCCACGTATGACTTGGGGGGGAGAGGTGGGACAGAATTCAGTGCACGTGACCCTCCTTGCGGTCCACACCCTGCGGTGGGCACTTCACATGCAGGCGCATCAGTGCCCCATGCTTTTCCTGGATCCGAGCCGGAGGATCCACCTGCAGCCCAACGGAAGCCCCTCCCCTCCCGTGGGAGGTACTGCAGTGTACGTGTGTGGAACGAAGCCCCGCCCCTCTGTGGGAGGTACTGAAGTGTACGTGCGGCTGAACAGAGGCCCCCCCCTCCCGTGGGAGATACTGTGGTGCACGTGTGGTGGAATGAAGCCCCGCCCCTCTGTGGGAGGTACTGCGGTGCACGTGCGGCTGAACAGAGCCCCACCCCTCTCGTGGGAGATACTGCGGTGCACGTGCAGTGGGATGAAGCCTCGCCCCTCCGTGGGAGGTACTGTGGGTGCACATGCTGGTAGAGGCAGCCGCTAACTGCGCACCATCAGCGCCAAGCGCCCCAGGACCCGCTATTTCTGTGGACCCTGAGAAATGAGGCAGGTGTGTTACAATGAAAGGTCGGACAAGCAACGTACCCAGAAAGAGCACCCCAAGCCTGCGCGGAGTCCACCCTGAGGAGCCGCGCTCCTCCCCAGGTCTCACAGGTGCGCATGCGGAGCAGACCAACAGGAAGGTCTATCTTTAGTAGCGGTGCACACCCCACGGTTGGCAATAAACTCAGAATTATTCCTTTTGATCCAGGGTAATTTCAGTCAAGTAGCTCATTATAATTACAGATAACCTACAGTATTGTTAGAACTTAGAAAACTTTACTTAAAAAAAAAAAACCCACATAATTATACAGTTGTTATTCCAGAACGGGAAAATTACTTTCTCTCTCCTCCTAAAGAACACGCGCAGTATGGCACCCCACCATGGGCTTCTTCCCCACGGTCCCTCCGTTTCCACACGTGCCCACGTGGGCTTGGGGCCCGGCAGCTACTCACGCCAGCGCACCGACGGGCCATTAATGGGATGGGGGGACTGATGCAGATCTGGGACGGGCGTGGGACTACATGCAGAAGCGCACCTGGAACGGGGCGGAGAACGAGGCCGTCCCGGAGGGGCACATAGATAGACCCCCGCTTACTGCAGGAGACGACTCACGGGGGCTGAGAGGATACAGAAAACTAACGGGACATGCGGCAGGGGAGGGCGCGGGGGGGGGGGGGGAGCCGGGGACACGCACAGAGCCCAGAGGAGAGCAGGAAGCCTAGTGGGCTGAGCATGCAGCTCTCCAGGCCACTCTCCGCGCGCCCCTGCAGGCAGCACTGGGGCTCTGCTCCCTGGCAGCCCCGGGAGACGGACGCCGTCGGTCTCACACTACATTGTCTCCAAAAGATAAGCCAAGCCAATTAATTGCTCAGGAGAAGTATAATTACAAGACTCTCGGTGCTAAAATTAGACATTTCTTTTATGGATCCTCATAAAGGAGGCAGTGTGTAGGACTTGGCAACATCCTGCTAATAACTGATTAAGCAGCTCCCAGGCCGGCTTGACTGCGTCCGAGGGGGCCCACCGCAGAGAGGGCTCCTTGCTCTTCTGGGGAGCCGGGGACACACGCTGGAGACTCATGACCTGGTTCACAGTACCACCCTCCCCCAGCATGAAGAGCAGCAGAAAACCCCTCAGCAACGCCCCAGGCAGAACAACGGGATTACATACATGCCCGCTCTAGGTAAAAACAATGTGTATTTTTTATGGAAGGATTTATGGGACACTGGCCAAGGCACTCCACTTTTTGAGACTTGGAACTCCTCACGTGTCACGTGAATGGTATAAAGAAGAGCTGTCCTTGATATTTTTTTGCCAAGTATGTTTTCTAAGGCTGACGTTACAACGGGCCGCAGGCTGGGGGCTTGAATGACAGACATGGATTTGCTCAGCATCCCGGGGGCGAGAAGGCTGAATTCAGGCTGCTTCCTCTGAGGCGTGTGTCGATGTCTGCTCAGCACGCCGCCATGAGCTCACTCCTCCGCGTGTCCCTGTGGCCCAGGCGCCTCCTCCGGTCACAGGCACCAGTCTGATTGGCTAAGGGCCACACATTTGTCCTCAGCACGTCTCTGTCACCTCTTCACGGACCCCCCTCTCCAAACGCAGTCACATCTGAGCTACTGGGTGCCGGTACTCAACAGAGGAACTGGGGAGAGGAGCCGGGTGCAGAACGCCCAGCACACGTACTGGACTCTTGACGTCAAGGCTCAGAAAGAGGGAACCCAGCACAGCGCCAGCTCACACGGGGCTTCCGTGGAAGTCCTCACCGGAGTGGTGTGATTTGCTCCACTGCTCCATGCACGTCACGGGGACGCGTGCTGTGGGCTCTCCTCACCCCGCGATCTGTGACGCACCCTGCACACTTCTGTCCTTTCCACTCCCACAGGGCTCACCTCCGAAGCCCACAGGCCTCGTTCACACCTTGGGGTGTGTGCTTTCCTCGGATTTACACCTTTTCCCGCAACTAGACACATCCTCCACGTGCTTCAAACACGGGACTGAAACGCTTCCCGCTTCATTCCTTCGTGATGGAGATGAGAGAGACGGTATGGCTCTCTTATTTTTGCATCTCTCTTCTCTGATCCAGCCCCTTCCGCAACTGTCCTCCTGGACCCCAGATAAGGGCCATGGTGTTTCTGCCCAGAACCATGCCCACGTTATGGGTACTGAATGCCTTGGGTGACCCAGGGCAGGCCTTTGCTTTCAACAGACCATGTCCAGCTTTGCTGCCCTCCGAGAGGAACTGCATGGTTTCTGTGAGCCACCGTGGCCTTTTCCAGTCACGGGAGAAAACGCAGTGGTCATCACACATTACGGTCCCCGCATCGGTGACTGCTTCCGCCTGGAGGGCGTTCCTCCCAGCAGGTCCACCCGGACTTAGTTCTGGTCTCAGTGCCTTGTCACATGTGTGGCGGCCCTGTCCTGGACACCCTCGTTTACGCGGGGTGCCTGTTAAGTCACGCTTCACATGTTCCCAGTGCGCATCGCTACCCAACCTTGTTTACATCTATGCGATAGGAGTCCGCTTAGCGAGCACAGGGGTGTCTGCGCGTTAGTGCATCTCCGTGACCAAAGCAGCACAGGACAGGGTACGGCGGACGTGGTGATGACCTCAGTGGCTTTTTATTTTTCCTTCTGAAGATTCAAGGGCAGAGAGCGCTCCCAGGGCAGCTGAAGCCACCAGGCTGAGGAAATCAAGGAGTCAATAGAGGAGTTTGCATGGGGACTCTTGCTGCCGGGGGTGGGGGGGCACGGATGCAGTCCTCACTGCCTGGTTCCCGCAGGGGAGGGGCACGGATGCAGTCCTCACTGCCTGGTTCCCGCAGGGGAGGGGCACGGATGCAGTCCTCACTGCCTGGTTCCCACGGGGGGGCACAGATGCAGTCCTCACTGCCTGGTTCCTGTGGGGGGGCACGGATGCAGTCCTCACTTCCTGGTTCCTGCAAGGGGGGGCACGGATGCAGTCCTCACTGCCTGGTTCCCACGGGGGGGCACGGATGCAGTCCTCACTGCCTGGTTCCTGTGGGGGGGCACGGATGCAGTCCTCACTTCCTGGTTCCTGCAAGGGGGGGCACGGATGCAGTCCTCACTGCCTGGTTCCCACGGGGGGGCACGGATGCAGTCCTCACTGCCTGGTTCCCGTGGGGGGGGCACGGATGCAGTCCTCACTGCCTTGTTCCCGTGGGGGGGGCACGGATGCAGTCCTCACTGCCTGGTTCCCGTGGGGGGGGCATGGATGCAGTCCTCACTGCCTGGTTCCCGCGGGGGGGGGCACGGATGCAGTCCTCACTGCCTGGTTCCCACGGGGGGGCACGGATGCAGTCCTCACTGCCTGGTTCCCACGGGGGGGGGCACGGATGCAGTCCTCACTGCCTGGTTCCCAAAGGGGGGGCACGGATGCAGTCCTCACTGCCTGGTTCCCAAAGGGGGGGCACAGATGCAGTCCTCACTGCCTGGCTGCATGGGGGTCATGGATGTGGGGGTGGTGCATGCATGCAGTCCCCCCTGCCTGGCTGGACATCTTTCCACACTCTGAAACAAGAGTGGACGGACTCAGGCCCTGACTTCTGGGCTTCCAGGTTTTTCTAGAAAATGAGAGTCAACAAGTGCATCTGGTTCACTTCTTCAAGTAAGAACCTACCAGACAAATACTATGATCGTCCCCTGCAGTGAGAATAAAAGCTGGAGAGGTAGTGGCATGGTGAGTTGCTGCTGACCCGAGGCAAGTGACGGACTGTGTGACCACAGAAGGTGACTCGGTGTCTCCCGCCTGCCTAGGACCTGGGATGAAGACCCCCCCATGGCCGGGGACCCTGTTTGCTCGCTATTTGCATCCCCTAAAACACTATTTGCATCCCCTAAACGCGTCTGTCTGCCAGGGCAGCGATGACAAAATACCACGGGTGGGGTGGTTCACAGGAGAGAATGTATCCCCCCAGTTCTAGAGGGCAGAAGATCAAGGTCAAGGTGCCAGCGGGCTGGTTTCCAGTGGGATCTCCTTGCTGGCTAGCAGACAGCTGCTATATCGCCACGCCCTCCCACGGCCTTGGAAGGAGCGAGCGGCCTCCGGGGGTCTCTTCCTCACATGAAGACACTAGTCCTATCAGATTAGGGCTTCACCCTGTGACCACAATGAACCTTAACTATCTCCTTCAGGGACCTATCTCCACACACAGCCACACTGAGGGACTCGGGGCTTCAACCTCTGAATACGGGGGCCGCTCAGTACAATTCATAACAAGCTCATAAAAGTTGACTGGATAAACTACTGGATCCAACACATGGTGTTATTGCACACAGAAAAAATAAAATACATAAAACACATTCTGTTTCATGAGTGGGTGTGTGAATGTATGTGTGGTATGCGTGGGTGTGTGTGTGCCTGTGTGAAATATTAAAAAAAAAAACACTTCAAAAGTACAAGCAACAAAAGAAAAAATAAACTTTTATCAAAATTTGAAACTTTGTGCATCAAAAAAAACCCAAAAAACACTGTCAAAGAATTGAAAAAACAACCCAACAACATGTGAATGGGAAAAATATAAAATTATATACCTGATACGTTTCTAGTTTCCAGAACATGTAAGAGCCCTTCCAAGTCAATGATAAGAATACAACTCAATTAAAAAGTGAGCAGAGAACTTGAATAGACACCTCTCAAAGGAAATACACACATGGATGACGTGAAAGGCGTGACGTCGTTAGTCCTGAGGGAGACGCGGTCTGTGACAGCGGTAATGACGGCGACGTGACCACAGCTGTTGGTGGGATACTGACAGATCGCAAGCCTCAAACGTCGCTCGTGGGAATCTACGATGGTGTGGCCCCGTGGAAAACAATCTGTGGTGTCCCTCAAAACGTTAAATGTCGAGTTACATACAGCCTTGTGTTTCTAAGGTGCGTGCCCGGGAACTGAACACAGACACGCAAACAGCTCCACGCACACGCGTATGTCAGCAGCACTTTTCACACCTACAAACAGGCAGAAACCGTTCACGGACGGAGCTCAGAAACATCCTGCTAAGTGAAAGAGACCAGACACCCAGGGGCACACGTTCTGTGACTCCACATGTAGGAGGCGTGAGAACTGGTCCGCGGAGAGGGATGGAGCCGGCTGGTGGTCACCGGGGGCTGGGGAAAGACGGGATGGAAGATCCTCACTGGTGGGTGAAGGCTTTTAACTTGGGAGTGTTGAATGTGTTGGAACTAAACGGGTGGCAGTTGTACAACACTATAAATACACTAAATGCCACTAAATTGTTCACCTTAAAATGGTCGATTTTGTGTTTTGTGAACTCCACCTCATGAAATTTTCAAAATGTACGGTGCTGATTCTGTGGATAGCAATAGTTAATGTACTTGATCTAGACATCTGAATATGTCACCTAAAATATATATTAAGATGAAGAACATGAACTACATTCTAGCTACACGATTATGTGGCGATGTACAGGACTGGAACCCGATGGCCATCCCTCAACACCAGCCACTTGCCCGTCAGCTGACAGAGACATTCCCTCCTTGTCCGGCTGACGGAAGATTTCCTGTGTTACAAGAAGGTGTGCCATTTTCATTTCTTGTCTCAACCGCCAGTAACCACAGCAACCCCTTTTGGACAATATTCAACACTCATAATAGACACATTAGGATATTCAACATAATTTTCTTGATCGGTAAGTATTCAAATGAGGCATTTACAATTAATTATTGAATTCTTCTCACTGGGTTTCTGTGGCTCATTATGGCAGCAATCCCGTCAGCTGTCCCAGGGTCCCGTGGAGACCCACAGGAGCCCCGGAGGACAGCTTCAGCTTTGAATCCGGGGGGCTGTGCCCACCTGAGCCCCTCATCCCAAAGTGTCCATGCCCCTGCCTGCTCTGAGCTGAGTGAGGAGCGTGAGCAGCCTGGTCAGTTCTGGATGGGTGGTCTCCCTGGGAGACAGCTTCAGTGGACCCTATACATTCCACATAAACCATTCCTAAAAGGTGTTAAAGAGTTGAATTGTGTCCCCTTCAAAATTTATGTTTGAAGTTGTAACCTCCAGCACCTCATGTTGTGACTTTGTCTGGGGAGAGATCCTTTGTGGAGGTCATGAGACTAAAGTGAGCTCATTAAGATGGACCCTATCACAGTACAACTGACATGCTTACAAAGAGGGGACATTGGGACACAGAGATACATGCAGAGGGGAGATGGTGTGAAGAGACATAGATAAAAGGTGTCACCTAAAGCCAAGGACATTGTTCCTGCACTGTCCCCGGAAGGAACCAAGCCTGCAGACACAATGACTTGGGACTTTCAGCCTCCAGTACCGAGACAATGATAGTCTCTGGGTTTTTAAATTTTTTTTATTTTTCTGAAGTTGGAAATGGGGAGGCAGTCAGACTCCCGCATACGCCCGACCGGGAACCACCCAGCATGCCCACCAGGGGGCGATGCTCTGCCCATCTGGGCTGTTGCTCCATTGCAACCAGAGCCATTCTAGCACCTGAGGCAGAGGCCATGGAGCCATCCTCAGCACCCGGGCCAACTTTGCTCCAATGGAGCCTCGGCTGCAGGAGGGGAAGAGAGAGACAGAGAGGAAGGAGAGGGGGACGGGTGGAGAAGCAGATAGGTGCTTCTCCTGTGTGCCCTGGCCGTGAATTGAACCTGGGACTCCTGCACGCCAGGCCAATGCTCTACCACTGAGCCTACTGGCCAGTGACAAGAGGTCTCTGTTTTTTAAGACATCCCATCTTGATACTCTGATATGACAGCCCTAGAAAACTAATGCAATTCCAAACCTTCTTCTCCCTCATCCATTTCCCTTGAGAGACTGAGGGGAACAACAAAACCCTCTGGGCTTAGTACCCATTCCCCATCCCTCATTCTGGCAGAGGAGGCACAACACTGGTCAACAATGGTTGGCTTCCGCTGAAATGACGTAAACTAAAATTAACTTGGTTCAGTAAAATCAGAGGGAAAAGCTTGGGATAGCTTCAGGGGAAATGTCTGCTATCCCGAGAGAAGAAACAGGTGTCACTGCCCTGTCCCCTTGTGTCCTCCTTGCCCTGAGCCAGGCAGGCAGGTAGTTGGGGGCTCATGACAACATGAGGTGAGAAGCAGGCACATTAATATTGGAGTGTTAATATATAAGTGCCCATGGTAACAAGACCACTGAGTAGCCGCACAGACACTTAGCAGACTAGTCAAGTATGCTGGATCCAGGCAGAAAATAATTCCTAATGTAAAAGTCGCCATCAGGTAGGCATTGGTGAGTTGCAGTCAACAGTTCCCCTTACACACCACACCCTATCAGACTCTTTCTCCAATTAAAAAAAAAAAGTGAGTATAGCTCTTATTTTAGTCCCTTATTTTACTCAGCCACGCTTTCCTCACATGCCTTCTCTGTCATCCTCAGAAAGCTCTTCCTGTCTAACAAACACCTCTATTTATTGAAGCTGGGAGGGAATACAACAGTCAGGGCCAGAGCTACCCTCATAAGAGAAATGCAGGAACCATGTTCTTCCTTGTATATTCTGTGTGTGCCAAGTTTTAACTTTATTCTCCACTGATCTCATTTCCATGTTCCGTTCCGAGTCCGTGGAAGCCCCGCCTAATGCCCTCCGCGGCCCTTTCTACCCGCTCAGTGACTCGCGCAGTGAACTGCGGACCTGTCCTCAGGGGGCCGCGGGCCCCACTCTCCAGCAGGCACAGCTGGACGGGCCCAGGGCACCTGCACACGTCGCCAGGTCCCCAGCCCCGGGTTGAGGGGCAGGGAACCCAGGAGTTGGCGCCGTCCACCTCGCTGAATCTCCTTGGTCAAGGGGCCGGCAGAGGCCGGGCTCCGCCCAGTCTCCCCCCCCCAGCCCTGCACAAGCGGAGGTCACGCACGACCCCGTGCGTGACCTAAGGAAGATCAAAAACCATCATTCTCTAGGGAGTGCCTCAGGTGCTCGTAGGAAGGAATGGGACCTTGTATTTTTCTTTGTAATTTTTATTTTATAGAGACAAACAGAATGTCATCAAAAGTTATTTCTGAATTGACCATTTCTCTACCTAACACGACCCCCCACGGGCATCCGCAGAGAGGGGGCTGGCGTGGCGTGTGCAGGGCCTCCCGGGCCAGCGCCTGCAGGACACCTGCCGAGTGAGCCCCTCTATGCGGTGTAGGGGGAGGTGTGGAGCACTGGGGGTGTCACACGGGAGGGGCTGGTGCCCAGGGGCAGCCGCAGCTCCCGGGAGGCCATCTGCATCCGCCGCGGGAAGGCTGCGGGAGGGAGGTGGACGGCGACAGGAGCAGCAGCAGCGTCCGCGCGGCCCGCTGGCCGGTGTCCCTGGGCACGGTGACGTTGACAGCCCTGCGGGTCCCAGCGGCGAGGACGGCAGGAGCTACTGCAGGAGCTTCTCCCAGGTTCTCTGCCCGTTTATCTACGCTGCCGACGCGTCACCCTTCCTTGTATACACGACAGCTGCCTTTGGAAGGCAAGGTGGGTGCCACCTGCATGGGCTTCTGCTGCAAGGGACCTGAGGACATCCTCCTCCGTCCCCTGCAGGACACCGAGGGCGCGGACGCTCCGAGAGTGTCCCGGAAGCTGTGACAGGAACGCAGACACGCTGTGTAGACCGCGCTCTACTGAGGTGACACTTTTCTCAAGAAGTGGGTTACATGACTTTTAAAAATTAGAATGAAATGTGAAATATATATATAAAAAAACCCACCTAGAGCAATGTTTATATTTTATAAATGGGGGTGAGGGTGGGCAAAGCAGCAATCTTTATCTTAATATTTTAGTTTTACCTTGCTGATCAGATAGGAATATTTCCTTAAATACTCATTTATCATTAAAATGGTAAGGAGTTTGTATTCCGTTCAAGAGCACATCTTTCCCCACTCACATTTTGATGTCTTTTAAATGAGTATCCCGTTACCATGGCGATAAATGACATGGGAATGCATAGATTAAATTGGAAAGGAACGAAGCAGCGGCTAAATTCAGACTCCAGGCAACACCTTCATTTCCAGCGGGTCCTTTCTCTGTCCCGCCATCTTCATAAATGATGGTCAATGCAAACAATCTGTCCTGAGAAAACCATCCTCACAGAACGCATTTCTGGTGGCTGGGATCCAAGCCAACCACTGCGGAAACAGTTCTGGTGAGATTCCACACGCTTTTCTCCAGCCCAGTGTTTTTTTGACAAGGGGATAAAAAGTGACTGGAAGTCTATGGCCACAGAGGACTAACCCGTTGTCGGTTCTGACAAAAAAAACAAGTGGAAATTTCAGTGATTGTACACTGCCTTAAATTCAGAGGGATACATAATGAATCTATTTAGAAACTGTATTCTCTCAATAATGGGAGAGCGTGTCTGTCTCATTAACTGGGCACGTCTTCACTCCCAATTGTACCTTTGTGGACCTTGTAATAGGCAACATATAGGTATTTTAAGAATAAGTATGTATTTGTTTATTATGAAATCTAAGTAACAACTCAAAGCCTGGGAAAACTTTCGTGTCCCAGTGGCCGTTGTGAATAATAATGGTTTGATGAGCTGGTTTATAACTTTTGCGCATAGTTATTAATATAATTGATGCATGTGACCTAAGGAAGATCAAAAACCATCATTCTCTAGGGAGTGCCTCAGGTGCTCGTAGGAAGGAATGGGACCTTGTATTTTTCTTTGTAATTTTTATTTTATAGAGACAAACAGAATGTCATCAAAAGTTATTTCTGAATTGACCATTTCTCTACCTAACATGATTAGAAAACCTTAAACCTTTGAATTAAGATCGGTTTAAAAGACCTATAAAAGCTACCTTTATTTCATTTCTAAACCTTGCACTTCATAGCTTTTTTAGAAGACCCTGAAGAAGGATGAAAAACCATACAGCTTTAATTTAAAACAACAACAACAACTTCTCCCCTTTTTCTTCTCTCAACAGCGAGCATTCTTTGTTTCCCGTGTAGACAGTGAGAGCCCGGGAAAGAGGACGGACGTGTGAGCTCTCTTACGTACTCCACCAAAACGGAAACCTATTTGAATTGATGGCAATTATTTTTATATATATTAACATCTTTTTCACTTAAAAAAAGCTACTGAAACATCTCTTAGGGTGACTTAAAGTTCAATGGCCGCTTAAACGAGGGGGCCTTGGCACTCTGTTAGGAAGACCGCACAATACCGTTAGAAGTTCGCCTTCCCAGGGTGCCTCCCCACAAGCAAACTCGTCCCCAGAGAACCGCTGAGATGCCCAAGGCTCTGACCGGTTCATTGTCCAGCCATCTTTTAGCCACAAGCCACGGGGATATTGGCAAACATTGTTCAGTACCAAAAAAAAAAAAAAAAAAAAAGTAATAATCTTTTCTAGAACGTCTATCCACGGCTAAGCCTGTGGGGGCCTAAGAAGCGCAGAGCGATTGTGAACATAGGTTTCCTGGGTTAATAGCTGGGAATCAAGTACATTAGGAAGTGCAGCAGGAAGGGGACGATAAGGAAGAGTCCTTTGTTCCTCCGGTTACAGCGACACTCGAGATAAAGCCCGAGCGCGCTGGAGAGCCTGCCCAAGTCTATCTTGAGAACGCAACGCGGAGCGAATATTGAAAAGAACGGCAGGAAAGCATTTAATGTTTTCTTCTCACTCAGCTAAATATTCATTGCTCAAAAAATAAATGATTTTCTAGCCATTTTTAAGGATTCTCGAGTCTGGAAACTCCATTCACAGGGAAGAGCCGCTGTTAGATGTTCCCTGAAAGAGTCACTGGGACCAATCGGAATAATAAGTACGTTTATAAAGGTGAAATAAAGCATTATTATATCAAATGCCACTATTGGAATTTGTCTCCATATGAAACAAGCCTGCGTGTGCTAACGGGTGGCTTAAGGTATCACGTGATCTTTTTGCTGTCATGATCTGGATGATAAAACAGTACACGTTCACCCATACCCCTGATGTCATCGCTCTTGACGAAACCATGGGCGGAGCCTTTTTCTTGTTGTCTGTGTAAACGTACACTATCATTTGTATACTGCCTAATTTACTTTTACAAACAAAAGGCACTCTACCGACGTGGGAAATAACTGAAGACTGACTCAAGTGAGAACCAGTGACTCTTTCTTCAGACCTTGCTGCCGTAAGGGGATCGGCCCCTGGAGCCTGTGTTTGGCCACCAGAGGAGGGAAGGAAGCAGCTTCGGCTGGGACTGAGGCAGGCTCAGGTGTGCCCCGACGGGTGGCCCGGGGAAGGCGTAGGTAGGAGGGCTCGCGAGAAGCGGGGCGTTCGTCCCCTGTGGTTGGTTGGGGTGCCCAGTTGGTGCTCTCTGGTTGGGTCTAAGTTGGAAGTAGAAATGGAAATGAACAGAGCCATCAGTTATTAATCAGCTCTTTGTTGTCTGGGGCCAAACGTTACTGTCTGGATTCCTGGATAGGCAGTCAGAAATAGAAGTCTGACTTCCTGCAAGTCTGACTTATAAATAGCAGGTTGGCCATCCAAAGGGTGGGCTTCCTGGGCTGGTAGTTATGAGTCGGATTTCTATCTTTCTGTTGTACATACACACACACACACACATTATATACACACTATATATAAAATATATATTCATACACATATACATAGAGTCACTGTATGTGTGTGTGTCTGGCCATTGCTCATTTATTTGCATGTTTAGTCTTTCAGACACTACTAGATAACTTGATATTTTTGCTTGAAGGTAATTCCCTGCCAGACCTGGAAGTCAATGTATGTATTTTTTCCTCATTTTCTTCAACAGTTGTATAATATACCATAGCAACAACAGACCACAATGTAGTCGGACTGTTTTGGAAGGACATTCAGATAGCTTTCAGCATTTTTCTCTTTCAAATAATGCTACAATAAATGTCCTTAACTAAGCATCTTGACTTAATGGCGTCATTAACAGTATTGGTCAAATTCCCAGAATTTAAATGGCTCTGTCCAAGGCAGAGTATTTGGAATTTTAATACACAGAAATGCATCACTTTGAGTGCTCCTCACTGTTGAGGCTGAGCTCTCTGATGCCCTCGCTCTTGCTCGCTAGACATGGATGGAGATGAGACAGCACGTCCTTCCGCGATGGCAAAGCAGGCCGCCCGCACCGCCCACAGCTCCCGTCCCCGGGGGTCACACTCACCAGCACACGCACAACAAGGGACAGGACTGCCTTATGGACACATGGGGAGAAGTCCAGGAGCGAGTCCCTGGACCTCTGGAGTGACCTGACAGTTCAGCCTCTGCGACATGCTCGTGGGCAGGCAGACGGTCTACACATCTGGGTCCAGCCTGGAGCCGTGAATGACTCCGCTTACACCAACTGGGGCAGCACCTCATTACCGGACAGTGAGGGCTGGGGACGGATGAGAAACACTCGGACAACCGGATGCTCAGTCAGTCTGTACTGCATCTGTTCTCACTGAAAAATGGCTCAGGTTACAGCTGGAGCCGGGAAGTTGTGCAAAGAATAAGAGAGATCGTCTGGTACGAGACCTCGGGCGCCAAGAGGAATTCACAATTCCTTCTCAACACTCACAGAAAGTCAGGGCTGTTGGAAGAGAGAGAACCAGCCACACGGGACAAACACACACGTATCAGAACCAGAAACAGGAGAACATTTAAAAAAATTAAAACTAGAAGTTTTAGAATTCTGTATTTTATTCAATAGTAAGAAGAGGCAGATATAAGGAAGAACCAACGAGGGCTATAAAAATAAAAACTGAGACTGCTGGGTCAGGCTCACGGGTGGCATGGACGTGGCGTGCAGTGAGTGAGAACGCTGGAACACGGAGGGAGAGAGATCGTGGAAGGAAGTGAAGAGACTTGAGGACAGTCCAGACTGTCCAAAAAAAAAAAAAAAATCAGCTAAATGCAGCTTCGAAAGAATCATCTACAATGCGGAGTAGCAGTATTTGAAGAGCTAGAAAGGACCTTCTTCTGTAAAGAAAGAAAAGCATGAAGTGAAACTGAGGGCATTCTACGCTGAGAATTCTCAAAACCAAAGCAAAGCCAATCCAGCAAAACCAGAGTTAAGAATCCAGACCGCCTGGTTCCAGGTGTCCACGTATCTCTCCGGACATATCCGAACTTTCAGTGTGAGACTGCACATCCTCAACATTCCCAGAGAAAGTGGACCGTACGAGTCAGGACCAGTGATCACGACGGACTTATTTCATCTGTGTGCCGTGTGGCGGCCACAGGATGTGCCATCTGGGGTGGCACGCGGATCCGTCACCCTGAACGGGCTCCCGCCTGCATCGCACATGTGTCTGCTCCACACCAAGGGGCTCCGTCTCTCGGGCAGCCTGTCACTGTCCCTCATTCTGAAGCTTCTGTTGACCTGCTTTCCTGACCTTCGACCCCCTGCCCTGTCTTCCGTCTTAGCTCCTTCCAAGCAGATTCTTCACGCAGAGACTGTCCACTAACAGCACTTTTCCAACTGGCCTTGTGAACCATGCTGCGGCCGCCCGATGGCATGGCACGCCCTCCTAAAAATGCCCGGTCCCTGCCCACAGCCTCCGGGCAACCTGCGGTCAAGACATCTGTGCTCTGAAAGCTGGGAGAGAGTTAAAGATACTAGGAGCACGTGTTTTAGAACTTAAGGATGGTGGGTCCCTCTTAAACATTTGTATGATGTCTGAATGCATCTGCAAACCCTTCGTGTTGTGTTTGAACACATTTTAAAAATGCACAAATTATACATTAACATGTTCTCCTGGAGTAAATAAAATATTACAGAAGAGGCAATGAGCTGCTGTTGGCTGGGTCCGTTTTCCACCCTCAGAGTTACCAGCCATCTCACTCTGGGGGTGTATCATGCAGATAGTTTTTTTCTCTGTAATTGTATGCATATATCTGAAAAGAAATATAGTATTGTTGATGTGTTTTTAAAATATAAATCGTATCCTACTGTCTGTTTTGTCCTTCAACTGGCTTTGTTCTCTCCGGTGCTTTTCTATGAGTGTATCTAGGTCTCCATCAGGTTTGACAAGTACCGTTATTCTATCTTTTCCTTTATCACAGATATATCCTTATTTATTGTGCCATCACCTTATGAACATGTACGTTGTTTCAAAAGCTTGTTTATAAACACTTCTTCAACATAGAGTGTTTACTGGTTAAGGGCCGATGAGCACTGGCAACATTTGGAATGTTAACAGATGATACTGAATTCCCCGAGAGGGTGAAGGTTGTCGACTGACTTCCTTCTCCGCGGAGGGGAGGGCGCAGACCCTCAGACTCTCGAAAGGTTATCAACCATTTTAAGTGCATGAAAACCCAGCAAGCAAACAACAGAAATCATTGTTTGAACCTCCACTGAACAGCTTTGTCACATTTCCGGGGTATCTTCACACTTTTTTTTTAATAGAGTTAAGCCTAAAATCACTAAAGTATGTAATCATATTTTAGTGATTCTGTAAGTCCCTTGAAACCTGAAGCAGAGATGGTTTCCATCTATTTGGATGTAAATTTAGTTCTTCAGTGAAGATTTCTATCAATAATCACTCACCTTTGTCTACACGAAGGGGGGGGTGTGATTCTTCCCTAAATAAATAACACCGTGTGTGTGTGTGTGAGTCACCAAACACTAAAATCAGAGTCAGATTTAAGTACAATAAAAGGAAATTCAGATCTCTGGCCCGTGGGTTCCACACCCAGTGGTCACATTGAGCTCCAGTCTCGCACCCCATATCGTATTTACGTTACGTTTATGTTACTGACACTTTCTGCTTGTTGCTTCTTTCTTCCCCATTTCTCGTTTCTTTCCTTCAAGTGTGCTGTTTGAAAAAGTTTTAGGATTCCACCTGGATTTATTTACAGCAGTTTTCAGTGTATCTCTTGGTATAGTTCTGCTTAGTGGTGCTCTGAGGATGACAATATGCTCTATTGGTATTATTTTTAGCCACTGCAAGTAGAGTATTAAACACTCAGTTCCTTTTGGGTCCCTTAACTCTCCCAATTAAATATATATAAATATATATGTATTTATAAATATATAATATATATATAATTGTTTCAAGTATTTCTCTGCATGCATTAAGTAACATAGCAGAGACTATGCATTTTTTATTTCCACCACCAACTATGATTTGAGAAACTACTAAGGATGATGGGCTCTGTGTATGTACCTCTACTATTCACATTTCGTTCTCTTCTTCTGAGGTTCCACACCTCCTTCTGTTATAAATTTCCTTTCTCTTGGACAGCTTTCTCTAGACAGTCTTTAAAGGTAGGTCTGTCTGCCTGCAGCAAATTTTCTCAGTTCTCCTCCATTTGAGAATGTCTTTATTTTCCATTCATTCCTGAGAAACAGTTCTTCCAGATATAGAATCCACATCTGACAGTTCTTTTCTTTCTACATGTGGCAATGTGATGCTAATTCCTCCTAGCTTCTATAGTTTCAGATGAGAAATCAGCATTTCCTGGGTTGCTTTTAACAGTTTCCCATTGTCTCTCTCTCTCTTTTTTTATTCGGAAGTTTAATTGGGATGCGTCTTGGCTGGGATTCCTTTGTGTTCCTCCTCCTTGGATGTGCTCCTCTCGGACTCCGCAGGCTTGAGTGTCCCAGCAGAGGCAGGAAGGGTTCGGCCACATTTTGTCGAATACCTTCCAGCCTGAGCCCTCTCTCCTCCGTCCCAGGACTCTAATAACATGATTGTTCCAACTCCTGCTACTGTGCCAAGGTTTCTAAGGCTCTCTTCATTTTTATGGGTGGGGGAGGGGATTGTCCACTTTCTCTCTGTTGTTCAGACTGAGTAAATTCCATTGTTCCGTCCTCAAATTTCTTGATTCTTGTGTGTGTGTGTGTGGGGGGGGGGTATATTGAGTGGGATACTTAAAACCATGTCAACACAAAAAAATTTAAAAAATACAAGATTCTCAGTTCTTTCTTCCTTCAACTCTGCATGGCTCTTGAGCCTGTCCAGTGAGACTCTATGTCAGTTTGTGCATTTCTTAGTTCTAGAATTCCTATCTGGCTGGTTTTTAATCATTTCTATAATAGATATTAGCAAATAACATTGCCAATAGTTTCTGGGTTCTTTTTCATTTGTGCTGAGAATTTTAAATGACTCGTTGAAACTGTTTCATGAGGGCTGCTTTGAAGTTTATGTCCGATAGCGTCAACATCTTGATTCATCTCAGTATCGTCATCGGCCAACCGTCTTTTCTCCTTCAAGCTAGGTTTTTCCTGCTTCTTGGAATAACAAGTGATTTGTGGTTGTATTTTGGATATTTTCAGCATGGCAGGAGACCCTTGATCTTACTGAAATCTTTCATTTTAGTAGGAAGTCTCTGCTTGGGTTTAGCATGCCGGTCATGGCTGACTTTTCTGGGTTGTATTCTAATGAGAATTTAGTTTTCTGGCACTTGATGTATTAATATTTTTTAATTTATTTTATTTTATTTATTCATTTATAGAAAGGAGAGAGAGGGAGAGGAGAGAGAAAGAGAGAGAGAGAGAAGGGGGGAGGAGCTGGAAGCATCAACTCCCATATGTGCCTTGACCAGGCAAGCCCAGGGTTTCGAACCGGCGACCTCAGCATTTCCAGGTCGACGCTTTATCCACTGCGCCACCACAGGTCAGGCGGCACTTGATGTATTAATCTGGTCTGTTTTGCTCCTCTGGTGCTGTCTGAATTCACAGTGAATTATTGCTGGAGTCACCTTGGGGGTGGCAGGTGCTTCCATGGGCTCCTGGGTGGGGACACTGGGCTCCTGGTCTGAGAGTGCTGCTTCCCCTGGCCAACGGTCCAGTCACGCAATGCCCTCGGGTGTCTTATTCTCTCTCTGCTGGTGCCTTCAGGGCGGGGTAGCTAGGTGTCTCCTATCCTGACCTTTTCCCCAGAATGAGCAGGCTTTTCTTGTTTCTTTCTTTTTTCTACTCCTGTTAATATTTCCACATCACAGGTGCCCAGTCTAAGATCTATGACATACAGACAGAAAATATAGGAAATTTTCTGTGATGTCTTATCCTTTAGTCATTAGATCCCTTGCCGGTCCAAGTTCTTCTTTCTGTCTTTCTGGGTTTTTTACGATTTCTAGAAACGCTCTAGTAAAGTGATTTCCAGAGTATTCCGTTGCATTTAGAATGCAGGAGCAGGAAGACAGAAGCTCCCACATCTTGTCCCTGAGCTGCCTTTTGCAACTTACAACACTCTCTCTTCTGTCGGTCATCTTGTTTTTCACCAAAGTCTAGTGGGGTTTGCTCTTGTTTTTCACCAAAGTCTAGAGGGGAAGGTGTAACTCTCTCTCCATAAGGTAAGATTCAAAAAGTATTTGATCTAATGTAAATGTATCCAACTTGTAGGAAGCAAAATGTTAAGAATCAAGCTTCCACTATAAAACAAAACATCCCAAAACCTACTAATTAAAAAAAAAGAAAAAAAAGGATCCATTCAGCTGACCATTCTCGGGGTGAACTGGGTCACTGACTTGGACCGCCTGGGCTGAGCCCTGTGGGGCTGCTAATGGCTCACTCTTGGGTCTGAAGATCACAGGTCTTGCAGCTGATGGCAGTTAAGCTGTGTGATGGAGGTTAAGGTCACACACCGGTCAGCGGTCAGCGGTCAGCTCAGGCTCCTCCCATGCTGGCGGAAGGACACCGAGCACAAGGGAAGGAGACCCCGGTGAGAAGCAGCCTTCAGGTCTGAGTCTGCCCTGTGTCTGCGCTGGTCCCGCCGGTCAGAGCAAGTCACAGGCTGCGCTCAGCGTCAGCACAGGAGGTAACCCGTAAAGGGTGTGGATGTAAATCTGTGGCCATTTGAGCCAGTCAGAGCAAGTCACAGGCTGAGCTCAGCGTCAGCACAGGAGGTAACCCGTAAAGGGTGTGGATGTAAATCTGTGGCCATTTGAGCCGGTCAGAGCAAGTCACAGGCTGAGCTCAGCGTCAGCACAGGAGGTAACCCGTAAAGGGTGTGGATGTAACTCTGTGGCCATTTGAGCCGGTCAGAGCAAGTCACAGGCTGAGCTCAGCGTCAGCACAGGAGGTAACCCGTAAAGGGTGTGGATGTAAATCTGTGGCCATTTGAGCCGGTCAGAGCAAGTCACAGGCTGAGCTCAGCGTCAGCACAGGAGGTAACCCGTAAAGGGTGTGGATGTAAATCTGTGGCCATTTGAGCCGTCTCACCACAGCACAGTCAAGTCCTGACCTCACCACGAGTGAGCACCTAGTTACATTACCATTACAATTTTTGATGTCTGTAGTCTGTCTCCTCGTTTGTTTCTCATAAATATGTTATGTTTGCCCTGTCGGAAGGCATAATTGTCCTCCCTGATATAAAATTCAGTATGTTCATGACTTGTCCAAATACAACGAACTTATGTTAACACTTCAACCACAACAAAAAATTAACAACTGGCTGGCAACATTGTATCAGGGCGTTTTCCAGGTCACATGAAATGTTAGGTATAAGGGTAGGACCTGATTGTTACTGTGTTTCCCCATCCAGGCTACTGATATAATGGGCTTCTGCTTGACGGTTTATTCCAGGCTTTGCTGGAAAAGCCCATGTGCATCTCCACCACATTTTCCATGACTTCATAAAATATGAATATGTCTTCTCTGCAGGCTGAAGACAATCTTACTTCCTGTCTGTTCTCATCTAAGTGGCTCTCAGATGTCTTGGTCATGTTCATTGCTTGATGCAAACCATTATAACTTTAAGTATGGCTTTTTCAAGGGAAAGTTATAACAACACAACCTTTGATGTATAGATTTACAGTAGTTTATTTTGAATACAGGAGAATCTTGCCTTTCATGTTTGTTTTGGGACTGTTACTATTGTCTATGCTTTATTCTATTAAAAACATCTTCTCAATGCTGTCTTTGAAGATAACTGGTCCAATAATTTCAGTTAAAAAGTAAGTTCTAGCTCTCCTTCAGAGTTAAAACTGACAGTTTAGCACATACAGTTCCGTAAGAATCATTCAGGTTTCCCCAAAACATGGCGCCCAACAGTCGCAGTAACGGACTGAGCGCTCTGATGTCCTCGTGACTTCTTTCTCCAGCTCATCCTCATCAGCTTGTAACTACACGTCTGCGAAACCATCCTTCTGCACTGGGTCAGCCTCGCTTAGGTCAGTTATTATGTGAGAAGCTGCACTTTATAAAAATGTAAAACCAGTCTGGACACAGCGCTCACTCCCGGGTCCCCTCCTGCAGACGCTGCTTCCTCCATAAGACGCCCACGCTCTCCCTCCCCTGTTGTCTCTGTACTGCGTAGGGTGTGTGCACGGCCACACCTGCCTTCGGACATCCAGTTCCCGAATGGAGGAGAGCAGTTTGGTAAAGGTACGAGGGGTGCAACGCACTGCCAAAGGCTGTCCTTTTCTACCGTGCCTACACACTTGTTCTCCCTCCTGGAGAACTCTGGAAAGGTGTGTGCTATTCCTCCTTGGAGAACGACGTGCCGTGCCTCCCCCTTCCACCCCTTCCTCTACAGGCTGTGCTTTCTGCAGTGTGCAATGCCCCCCCCCCCCCTTTAAATATGCTGCTCCGACCTGCTGGGCAGGCAAGTGAGTGTTACGGTCTGAAATTCTGAATCTTTCCACAGTGCTTTTTATGGGTGGTGTCAAAACAAAGGCAAATTAAAAATAAATAAATCCGCCACACTCACTTAGTGTCGGGGCTTAGGACAAGCACCAGCCGGTGCAAATATGCCAGCATGTTCTAACACACGCTCTCCTCGTCACGGGCATGAGGAGACCACCAGGGTCAGACTGGGCACCTCCCCTGCCTGTAAACCTAGAGGCACGAGGCTTCCTCGTTGGTGACACCTCAGTCCTTCAGAGTCTGTCCTTGTGCCAGTGGTGCCACCTGGGTGAGCACAGGCCCTTCTTAGGGCATCTGGAAGTGTCTGGAGACACTCATGATTTGCACGTGTGGACACGGTGGCGGTCCTGCCGCCTAGTGGATGCGGAGCCCGGGTCACTGCTCACACCCCACATCAGACAGGGCAGCCCCCTATGACAAAGGACCCGTGGTGTCCACACTGCCAGGACAGAGAATCCTGGTTTGTGCCATTTCTTTTGCCCTTGTGCACTTGGTTGCCTGGTGACTTTTGCCCAGTGTTGCCAAGTGCTCACCCTAATCATGAACCTGACACTGTTCTGAGCAGGAGCCGGTTTGCCTATGACTTCAGAATGTAAGAGGAACATATGCCTTCTTGCATATCCAAAGGAAACATAGTCCTCTTCCATCTTAACTTTAATCTGGTAGCTGTTACTTAAACAGGCCTTGCCTTGGAGTGCATTATCTTTGGACCGTACACACAAGTTATTTTCATTTTCCACGGACTCCTAGATGTCCTTGTCATGAAAACACTGCTCATCAAACCTCGTAGAATTACACTGCTTATCAGGAGAGGTGCGATGTCTACTGCCTTCCGGCTGACCGTGGTTCTGAGTCCGTCCCTGTGACCGGGCAGTGGGTCCGGCTGACCGTGGTTCTGAGTCCGTCCCTGTGACCGGGCAGTGGGTCCGGCTGACCGTGGTTCTGAGTCCGTCCCTGTGACCGGGCAGTGGGTCCGGCTGACCGTGGTTCTGAGTCCGTCCCTGTGACCGGGCAGTGGGTCCGGCTGACCGTGGTTCTGAGTCCGTCCCTGTGACCGGGCAGTGGGTCCGGCTGACCGTGGCTCTGAGTCCGTCCCTGTGACCGGGCAGTGGGTCCGGCTGACCGTGGCTCTGAGTCCGTCCCTGTGACCGGGCAGTGGGTCCGGCTGACTGTGGTTCTGAGTCCGTCCCTGTGACCGGGCAGTGGGTCCGGCTGACCGTGGCTCTGAGTCCGTCCCTGTGACCGGGCAGTGGGTCCGGCTGACCGTGGTTCTGAGTCCGTCCCTGTGACCGGGCAGTGGGTCCGGCTGACCGTGGTTCTGAGTCCGTCCCTGTGACCGGGCAGTGGGTCCGGCTGACCGTGGTTCTGAGTCCGTCCCTGTGACCGGGCAGTGGGTTCACCGTGGGCTCTGCACGTGGCTCTCGTGGCCCACAGCCCCCTGAGCGGCATGAGCACCGCATAGAGAGACAGACCCAGTGAGACTATCAGGGTTTCAAAGAGAATGGTCATTGCCAAGAAAACCCGACTAAGGGACAATAACTGAGAGGTAGAAATGATCAGGTGTCTCTTAGGTCCACTGCTATCATTCATTTAGACCCAATTTAATTCGAGCTAAGGAATATGAGGAAATGTTAATTTGTCTGGGTGCTTCAGCAGTGATATTAATTAAGACTATTACAGTTCATTGCAATGTCAAGAGAAACAGTTTTTTCTTTTACAAGCCGATAGGTATTAATGAGAAACGAACAGACCCCCTTTTATCTGTGTGTGACCCATGGAACAAGAACTTCCAGGATAAAATCAGCAATTTCGCAGTCCTGTTCTCGGCCAAACAACTCCCCGCCAACAGAGTTTGATTCATGAGCGGAGTTTTCATCCGTCAGGCTAGGATGCCGTGGCTTTTAGCTCTCGGTCAATTTAATCATCATACCATTTATGTGGCTTATTCGCTTTAGTTCACATTACAGGAGGCGTCTGCGCTTGCAAACAGGGTGCCCCGTGTGTGGTGGATCAGAGACTCGCGGGCCGGAGCGAAACCCTGAGATCACCGTGTCTCAACCTCATGGATGGCACAGGCTGGACCCTGAGGGCAGGTGGCGAGTGCCGATGGTGGCAGAGGAGCGGGGCAGACGCCAGTGGTGAGCCCCGGGCTCAGGGGCACCGTGTCTGTGCTGCCATCTGCTCCCACCTTGCGGCTCTCCGGTTGGATGCGGGCCTGACGTTACAGCACAGCTGTGCTCTTCTTACCAGGAACTTGTGCGCCGCCGTTTCGCATTACAGACCAGAGACCATCAGTAAGTGTTCTCTCTAGTAAATAAGATTTTTTCTTTTAAATGATGGATTATTTGGCCCTGGCCGGTTGGCTCAGTGGTAGAGCATTGGCCTGGCATACGGAAGTCCCGGGTTCGATTCCCGGCCAGGGCACACAGGAGAAGCGCCCATCTGCTCTCCACCCCTCCCCCTCTCCTTCCTCTCTGTCTCTCTCTTCCCCTCCCGCAGCCAAGGCTCCATTGGAGCAAAAGATGGCCCCGGGCGCTGGGGATGGCTCCTTGGCCTCTGCCCCAGGCGCTAGAGTGGCTCTGGTCTCGACAGAGTGACACCCCGGATGGGCAGAGCATCACCCCCTGGTGGGCATGCCGGGTGGATCCCAGTTGGGCGCATGCAGGAGTCTGACTGCCTCCCCGTTTCCAGCTTCAGAAAAAATACAAAAAGATGGATAATTTTAATGCAAATCATTCTTTCCAGTGTCAAATGGACCTCAGGAATAACTATAGCCTTTAAAACTGGACTATCTGCTATCTTGTAGGTAGAGGAGTGATAAACATATTGTTTACTGATTACTAATTCTGCAACTTTGGGCAAGGCACAGAGCCTAAGTTGGGGTTTTTTTTGTACATTAAAATAATAATTAAAAAAACACTTGATTAACCATGTGCCTCATAGAAAGCATTAGAAATAAGACAAATGGGTCGCCTTTGTAAACTACAGACATCAGATCTGTGTTAAGTTCATGTTACCATATTTTTAAAACTGTGTTTTTGCTCAGACTCCAAAACATCTTTACGTCTGTATTATTCTACTTCCTTTTCTATTCCTCAGTTTTGTTATTCGAGTAGCTATGCTGATACATCCTGACAGTAAATGCACAGTAAAATGGACAGCAGTGGATTAAGCATCATGTAAATTTTTTAAAACAGGCTGTTCTGATAGAAGTTTTTATTTCACAGAAAATGTGAGTGAGAAGTAGAGGCGGTGCCTGTCCACTACCTGCCCCCAGTCCACAGCCTCCTACTGTCAGTGTCCCCACCAGGTAGAACATTTGTTACGAGTGATAAACCTGCACGGACATGTCCTTGTCACCCAAAGTCCACCGTTTACATTGGTGTCTACTCTCGGTGTGGTACAATCGGTGGTCTTGACAAATGGATGACATGTGCCCACCAGTGCAGCGTGACACGGAATAGTTCCACTGCCTTACAGAGCTCTGTGCTCCCTCAACCCAAGCCCGAACACCGCTGGTCTTTCTCCCGTCTGCATGGCCCCGCCTCTCCCAGGACGCCCTGCACCGTGTCCAGCCCCGTTTGACTGGCTTCTTCCACTTAGTAATGGGTACTCGAGATTTTTCTTGTATTTTCACGCTTACTAGCTCATTTCTGACTCGCTCCAGTGTCTGAATGGAGCACAGTTTATCCGTCACCTGCCGAGGGACAGGCTAGTGGCTACCAAGCACGGACACGTAGGAATAAGCTGCCACAAACATCCACATGCAGGTCTCCGAGTGCACATACCTTTTTAACTCTTTTGAGTATACTAGGGTGTGTGCCGTTGCTGGTCTCTACGGTGGAAGTGTGCGTAGTTCTGTAACAAGTGGCCCGGCTGGCTTCCAAAGTGGCTGTTGCATCGGTGTCCCTGCCGGCACTCCGCACTCGGTGTTGTCCCTGTCTGGGTGTGGGCCCTTCTCCCCGCTGTGCCGTGGACTCCCGCTGTTGATTGATCTGCATTTCCCTGACAGGTGTGATGAGGAGCCCTTTGCATTGGCTCGTTTTCATATGCATGCCTTCTCTGATGGGGGGAGGTCTTCATCCAGTTTTTTAAATCAGGTCATTTGTTGTTGTTTTTTATTGTGGCCCTTAGAGAGCTCTTTGTGCGAGTTAGATCAGAGCACTTCCACCAGGGTCTCCTTCCCTAATGTGCTCCCCTACTGACCACACCTTCCACCTAGTCTAACTGCTGAAACCTTACGAGGAACCATGACCACGGTCTCCCATATCTGCAGTGTCCCGGGAATAACGGCTCATTGTCCCTCATAGTGAGCCCGCCCTTATGCCTCCGGGGGCTGCTTCCCCGGAAGCCGCATCCAGTCATGGCTTTTTTCTATTCACACCCCGATTCTTGGGGCCTAAAGGTGAGTTTGTTGTCCTGGCTCTCTAATGGAACTTTCCGGATGGTCTCCCTTCTTTCCTCCCTGAACTCTCCAATGTGAATTTCCCACCACCAGCGTCGGCCATGAGTCTCCCCAGGGACCTCAGGTGCCCCCTCACACGCATCTCTCCTGCATTTCCTGCTGCCCGCTGGGTCAGGTGATGTGCTCCTGACCCCCTGTGTCTCTGCTCAGGTGCTGCCTCTGGGAAGACCTCTCCAGGCCCCCCGTCCACTGGCTGAAGCCGACACAACTTTTCCATTTCTGAATATTCTTTTCCCTCTTGGCACTTACTACATCCAACATATTCTAAGGCATGCTTTATATGTTTATTTTATTTTCTCTACCAATTGACTAGAACAAATCCCTCATAATGGTCGAGTTTCTGTTCTCATTTAAAAATCCCTTTTAAGACTCTGGCTGGTTGGTTCAGTGGTAGAGCGTTGGCCCAGCATGCAGAAGTCCTGGGTTCGATTCCCGGCCAGGGCACACAGGAGAAGCGCCCATCTGCTTCTCCACCCCTCCCCCTCTCCTTCCTCTCTGTCTCTTTCTTCCCCTCCCATAGCCAAGGCTCCACTGGAGCAAAGTTGGCTTGGGCACTGAGGGTGGCTCCATGGCCTCCGCCTCAGGTGCTAGAATGGCTCTGGTTGCAACAGAGCAACACCCCAGATGGGCAGAGCATCGCCCCCTGGTGGGCATGCCGGGTGGATCCCGGTCGGGCGCATGTGGGAGTCTGTCTCTCTGCCTCCCTGCTTTTTTTTTTGTATTTTTCTGAAGCTAGAAACGGGGAGAGACAGACAGACTCCCACATGCGCCCGACCGGGATCCACCTGGTACGCCCACCAGGGGGCGATGCTCTGCCCACCAGGGGCATTGCTCTGTTGCGACCAGAGCCACTCTAGCGCCTGAGGCAGAGGCCTAGGAGCCATCCCCAGTGCCTGGGCCATCTTTTGCTCCAATGGAGCCTCAGCTGCAGGAGGGGAAGAGAGAGACAGAGAGGAAGGAGAGGGGGAGGGGTGGAGAAGCAGATGGGCACTTCTCCTGTGTGCCCTGGCTGGGAATCGAACCCGGGACTTCTGCACGCCAGGCCGACGTTCTACCACTGAGCCAACTGGCCAGGGCACACACTAAATAAATAAATTTAAAAATTCCTGTTAAGTTCCACGCTCTTCGCATAGTGACTGGTGCACAGTGGACACTCAGTGAACACATTTAAATGTGTGACTGCATGAAAAGCAGAGTTTCCATCCAGAGAAGGAAAGGCCTGCACGGACCTTTCCGTAGTTTGCATCTTTTCCTGAGGTTGTATCACTGATAGACTCAGCTCAAGTCTCCCCACGCCCTGCATCTTCTGTACCCGAGACCGTGGGTGTGTCCCTGCCACTTCACTGTCTTGAGCCGAGTAGTCACACTAAGTGTCAGGACACCCTGACTGCCTCCTTTTGTTTCTCCTAGCAAACCTCAAAAAAAAAAAAAAACAACACCCGCATTTTAACAATCCCCACAATTCTTTTTCTGCTAAGGACAGAAAGACCAGCAGGCAACCCTCCCTCCTGGCTTCCAGGTTTGTGACAGTCTAGGAATCCACACTCCGATGCCTCAGGGTAAAAATAGAACACTCGTGTTTTGTTTTCACTCTGGAGAAACAGAGCAGAACCAGCCAAGGAGAATGGCTTCTTTCTACGTGCAAATGAGTGTTGACAAAAATTAATTGTGCTATGAAAAATTTTAAATCTAATATTTACACTGAATTTGACTCCTCAATGAAGTTCTGTGGTCTTGTGCATGTTAGACAAATTCCGCAACTTAGAAAAGATATAATTAAAATAATTTGCATAAGACTGTTGTTAAGAAGATAATAATTCTTCGGCATACTCAAAGTAATTGCAGAACTGTTTTTAGATCTATCTCTTTCTCTCCTTGCCCGTTCCATGAACCCCAGTGATGTAATGTTCTAACATTGGTTTTCTCAGCAGAAATACTCTGGGTCAGATTAAGTCCCCATTTCTGTGTGTCCACTCTTGAATGTTTAGGGGTTTCTTGACACATTTCTCAGACAAAATAGTTCCGTGTGTTGGAGACTGGACAGTCAGGGCCGGGGATCAGGATGCAAGGGCAGCCCTGTCGCTGTGGGGCGTGTCCTTCTGCGCAGCACACGGTTAAACCAGCAGCTTCTATGGCTGGGCAGGCCTGGACCCACGCTCCTAATTCATCATGGCGTTGTGAACAGATGCAAATGAGTCAATGTAAGTACAGAGCCTAGCACGCTGCCCACTGTCACTAATTGTTGTTACTTCTTTCTGGATAGTGAGAACATGGAAATCTACCCGAGGAAGTGATCAGCATTACCGATACACTCAGAGTCAGAGGAGGCTGGGCAGCTGTCCCCACACCTTCCCCAGGCCGCCAGACAGAGGTGGGCAGGGCCATCGCGCATCCCGGGGTGCAGCACCAGCGCTGGGTGGAGGGGAACTGGGGGAATCGTGGAGTGAACCCCTGGACTGTGCACGAGGCAGAGGAATGGCGGTCACCATGAATACGGGTGTGACATTGGGAGGTGTCAAGGCTGCAGACAGAATCAAGGCTGCTGAACCACTGACTTCAAGGCCCAGCGGTTATCCCAGCTTCTCCAGACAGCCGACACCATCGCTGAGGCCCGTCAGTGTGGAGGAGGGAGAGAAGACTGTGTGGGGTTAGGCTCCGTGACCCCCTCACCCGTCACTGCCGGTTCTGACGCTGGACTGGGTCACGGGCTGAGACCCACTCACCCCTCACTGCCGGTTCTGACGGTGGACCGGGTCACGGGCTGAGGACCCCGGTGGCTTCCAGGAGCTGGAAAAGTAGAGACGATGGATTGTACCCTGGGACTTCCAGAACAGAATGAAGCCCAGACAGCAGAGTGTGGTCCTGTGAGGCCCCGGCAGACCTCTGAGCCCCAGAACTACAGGACGGTAGCCATGGTGTCCTGAGCCCCTGAGTGGGTGGGGCAGCCGCAGGAGACGAAGGGGAGGAGCCAGCCAGGGAGGGAGCTTGCCAGGCAGGAGACATGACGCCCGGACGGGGGCTCAGAGAGCAGCGATCGTGTCAGGGGAGAGTGTGCTACAGGGGATGCACAAGGGACACAGGGGGACTGAGGACACGAGGCTGAGGCTCGCTGACCAGAGAGCAGGGTAAGAAAGTCACAGTGCTCCACGCTTTGACGTGTGGACCCTGGGGGCCATTTTCCTTGGGAAGTCACATGAAGCACCGGCTGTGGCTGTGCCGAGTCCTGGACAGGGCAGTTGTCACACGCCTCCCAAGGCCTCGCAGCCACCTGCAGCCTCGTCAGCAGAGGAAGATGCACTTCTCTCGAGACGGAGAGCTTGGTTTTCAGGGACAGGTTAACCTCGCTCCTCTCTCCTGTTCCTTCTTCTCCCGTGAGTTCTGAGCATGCTTCTTGTGCGACAACAGAGATCATAAAGGTGCTGGTCCATGTGGCTGTGCGCCCACACATTCAGCATGGCCACCGCCACGCAGGCCCTAAGACAAGTGCCATCTCTGGCAAACAGCCCCTGGTCACCCCCTCTGTACTCCTCAGATCCACCTAGGACAGAGGCCGGTCTCTCCAGCACAGGGTGGTTTTACTTGGTCGCCTCCCGAGGGGCCTCCCTTCAGCTTCTGTTCGCAGAGAGGAGGCACACTGGCCCATCTGAGCTTCACAGCCGGACTGACGCTTTGATGCCAGGACATGGTGACATGAACTTTGCAGTGGTTCACTAGGGACAAACCGATGCTATCTTGTAATAGCCCATCATTTAAAAAGACTACATCACTCGAGACTGTAGTCAGAGCTTCCTCTTACTCTGCCGAGAACTGTCACCTCACGGAGGCCAGAGGGGAGCGGGGTTACTGGACTGGTGACTGTCCCTGGTGCACCCCTGCTCACCAACTCTGAAGCCCACACTGCAGAGACCCGCCCTTCCTCCCCTCACCGGTGACTCTGCTCCGTGGGGCCTCAGATCAGAGGTTCACACCGCAAACCCATCACCTTGGTTTCAGCATTTAGCTCTGTCCCCTCTGTGTGTGTGTGTGTTTTGATCTGTCCTATTGCTCTGGCTCCCTTGTTAGCAACAGAACAGCCCGCTCTCTGCTCTGAAGAACTGAAGGCAGAGGGGGCATGCTTGTCAATAGGGCTGGCTAGAAACTCTGTGATTAAAAGTTATGTTACTCATTACCGGGGAAAATCAAAGTGGGAACAATGGTTATGGACCATTCTGAGAAACAATTTCTTGCTCATTGCTTTCTGTGATCTTAAAAAACAAAGCTGTAAATTGCCATGTTTTCCGAGATGCCGCACACGGAGTGATCTGTGTTTATGCAAAAAAGGCCTCATGACTCATTTTCTTTCAAATTCATTTCTGAGAGTTTCTACCTGAAGAACTGCTACCCTGGGTGGTTATTGTAAGACGTATTAGGTGGTGATTTACAGATTAAAACCTCCGCGTTCTTGCGCTGACAGATAACTATCAGCGTGGTTCATTTTCCCAAGGATAATGGTTGGAACACATGAGCCACCCAGTCAATAACATGAATGATTATTTGCCAGTGAAATAAATGGTTCTAACTCCTATTAAATGTGTCCATCATGAATCAAAAACATGATGATAATGGAGGCACGCTGGCGGAGTGCAGTGCAGCTCAGAGGGGCCCCAGGTGTGCATCCCAGCAGCCCCGAGCTGGTTCCAGTGAGAGTCTCAGACTCACACAGCAAAGCTAGGGACACAGCGAGACAGGCTCAGACAGAACGAGGTCTTTCAGGGGTCAGAAAACCGTCACAAAGCTCCTGCCGAGCCTGGTAACACTTACTCCTTCCCCCAGAAAAAATACCACCTTGACACATGGACAGTAGAGTGTGTCATCATCTTGAGGGTGATAAGTCCTATTAAATGTCAATGGGTTAAATTCTTCATTCGATGTGATGTTTCCTCTGCAGAGACTTCACCAAGTACTGTAGAATGCCTTCAGGGGTGGGGAGCTCAGTATCTTTTTCCAGGCACCCCACAACAGAAAAAGACCGCAGCACTGGATTAAACAATACAGGAGTCCATAGGTAGTGTAGTCCCCAACAGGTGCTTTACAAACAAATCATTAGGATTTCAGAGGGAAGGGACTTAATTACAACCTAGATACTTTTAAAATATCTATTTGGAAAAAAAAGCATAAAACTGTTGACAGTTTTCATCATATTTCAGGGGACAAAGCATTAGCGTCTAGAAGAGTTTGCCACCCGCTTGGTGATGGGGTAATGTGGAGAGAAGCCGGACCCCACTGGTCTTAAGAGCCGGCCCCAGGCTCGCCCCAGGAAGCCTCTGTGTGGGTGCTCAGGGGCCTGGAGGAGACAAGTTTGTGAATGAGCAAACTGGCATTAGACCTCGCAGGACTGGGATCAAGGGGTAGGAAAATACAAGGTGACAAGTGTCCTCTGAGCGTGTCCTGTTGTGGCCTGGGTTGAACTGCCCTGATGTCACCGGCAGCAGGGGCTCTGAGACATGTAATGAGGACAGGGGGCCAACCTCTGGAGGATGAGAGGGACCTTGAACAAGAGCCACATCAGAGCTGCGGCTTAATCTGGTGCACGGCCTACTTCTCCAACCGCCCTCCCGGATTCCAGGCCTGCCACGCATACTGATGACGGCACTTAGGATGCACGACGACTAACTGAGGGCTCTCAGGGCCCGAGGGCCAGCGCTTCAAAGCCCAGGCCACCCCACGTTCTAGCTGTATACAGCTGAAGGGTGGACACTCAGTGTGTTTCGAGACCTGCTTCTGTCCTGTCAGCAAGGCCGAGGGAGCCGTTTTCTGATGTGGATGTGTGGTCCCGGACCTGTCTAAACAGTAAGACTCGGGAACCAACCACCACGGCCGGATTCTTAGGTGACCGCTGATGACCCTGTCCACCTCTGAGCCTCTCTAGTCCTGCAGTCATGTGACAGCATCTCATTCCCTGCTGATGTCACAGACCGGCGTGCCTGTTGTTTCTCTGGTGGTCTGCTTCTGAATTAACTGGACAGGGTGGAATTCACTGGACTCTGAGAGAATCAAGAAAAGTGAAATACACGCAAGCAGGCAGTTTCATTTTTCAAAGTACAGGATCTCCTAACAACCAATCCAACCCGTTCAGTCCATCAGTGAAATATTCAATCTCTCTGAGTTCCTGGGCACCACTGAGACAGGCATTGCGCTGAGGAGCAGCGAGCTTGTCAGGATTCTGCTCACAGGTGTGTCACAGCCTGGCCACTCACTTCACTGGGGGCTCTTTTTACATATCGTCGTTTTGGGAAGGCCTCCTCCCCCGACTCCCCTGAGAAATGGCACGCCCCCCGACTCCCCTGAGAAATGGCACGCCCCCCGACTCCCCTGAGAAATGGCATGCCCCCCGACTCCCCTGAGAAATGGCACGCCCACTTTAGCATGCTCTCTGCTCTAACCCTGCCTTATTGTCATGGACAGAATTGACCACCTCACGATACTCTTGTTTCCCGCCTCCTTCCACTAGACTGCACATTCCGCGGGAAGGCTCTGGCTACTGTGTTCACACCCACACCCTTCTTTCCACAGGTCGCACTCTGCGGGGCACAGCTGATGCTCAAAACACACGTCCAGTGAATGACCCAGTTAGTGATGAATGAATACGTAAACCTAACTGCCTGGCTTAATGAACACTTTTGAAATATACGAGGAAAATTAAGTTGCGAACAGATACGACTTAGATAATATAAACGTAGTTAAATTTAAAAAAAGGGTTTCTTTAGTTTATATTTTGAATGCTAATTTACACGAACAGACTGAAAATAACTAAGGCAAAGAAACCATTTTTAAAGCAATTATAAAGTTTTGTGTCACGCCTTAGAATGGTAAATGAAACTCAACTTGAGGAAAACAAACACATTCATTATAAAATGGTGGCTGCATGTCTGGGTGTTCCTGTCAAATCACGTTAAGACCCACATTAAACTTAACGAGAGAGGCTTTTGTAAGTAGTGTGCCCAATGGTTAACCTCAAGGTGGTGTGTGCCCACGGGAATGCGTGCCCTGTAACCACGGGAGGGGCGGAGACGCGGTGGGGAAGACACCGTTCCGCTGCTCTGCCCTGTACTGGGGACCTGGTCATGGAGCAAAATTGATATTGACATTTTAAAATAATTGGTCTCTATATTTTCCTGACCATTGGCCCACCATGATTTATAGGACCTGATGAGTAATGTTAATGCTAATTTTCAAAAATGTGGTTTTCTATATAGATGGCCAATATTTTTGCTGGTTATCATCTGGTTATTTATTTTAGGTATGAAATTATGAAAATCAGAAGTAGCAAATGGTCCTCTCTGATGGTCAGTTACATCAATTCAGCAATACAGCTTACTCAGAGGCACAATACGCATCATTGTGAATATAGAAAAACAAACTTTCCTATGCACAATAGCCAATTGTCTACAGACAGAAATGAGTTTCTGAATTATTTTCAGAAGGAATTTTGTTACATATTAGAAAACTAAATATAGTAAATGTTACATGCTAGAAAACTAAATATAAATCAATAAATCTCAAAATATTTGATCTAATATTTAAAGTGTCACCATATCTCAATACTTTTTCCCCGAATGAGGAAAATAATCTATTTTTTTTAAATGTAGTTCAAGTTTGAAAGGCAGTATTTGCAAATACAAAGACTGCTGAGGCAGTTCTTGTCTTTATTCAGAAAGAAGGGCAGTGTGGGGTAACAGAATCAGCACCCGGTGCTGGGCGTCTTCGATAGACATAAACACTTCAGCCACTGTGGGGCTTTGTCACCCTGAGCCGACCGGGATTCATGGAGCTCCACGTGCTCCACCTGAGAACAAGACGCTATGGAAATAGAAGCAATGGTTGTGCTTAGAAAAATATGATGGTCCAAGGGATGTCCCTGACATCTATCTCTAAGAAGTCCCAAGAACGATGTAAGAAATCAGAAGAGTCAACTTCATGAAACAGCAGAAGGCGGAACCAATACGTTAAGTCACGCTAGAGCTTGAAGGATGCTGGCGATCTTCACCCCCGACCTCTTCAGTTTGTACGTCAGGAACCCGAGTCCCGAACAGGTGAAGAGGGTTCGGTTCCTCCAGCTACCTGCTGAGACCACACTCTGCCCAGACGAGACCCCTGGGTCGTCCAGGGACTGCCCGATCCTTCTCTCCACTCTTCCGTTTCTCCGGCCTCCCCTGCTCCTGCCCGCTGGCTGGCACCCTCCCTGTTCTCAGCCCTTCTTTCCTCTTGTTCTTTTCTTTTAATCACGTTCTCTCCCGCAGTGATTTCCAACCTCTCTCATCTCATGGCACACATACGCTAATTACTAAAGTTCTGAAGCACACCGAGAAATATGTTTTTTACTGATCTTATGAAAAAAAAAATAGGTTATAATTTTGACTCATTTATACAGGACAGCTATTGTTGTGTTGGATACTGTAGTTTTTTTTTTTTTTTTTTTTTTTTTTTAATTTGACAATCTAAGGGAAAAGAGGTTAGTGCCCCCGACTCAATTGACAGGTATTCCCCATTTTAACAATTCTTGCGACAGACCGGTTGAAAATTGCTTGCTCTAGCTTATCATTAAATATGATGTTTCTGTATTTTAATTAAATAAACACACGGTACTGAATCTGGCAAATCTAGAAAATCAAGAAGACACGTGTTTCATTATCTTATCATTCAGAAATATTCAGGAACTTCCTATCAGGGGACCTGGCTCAATGATAAATAATTAGAGCTATCCTTTATTTGTCACAAAGTCAGACGTTCAGAAATGCAAAATAAAAATGGCAGAAGACCACTATCATGGTGAAAAGACCCAATCCTTGCCTCTCCAACCCTGGGAAGTATACCCCAGGGCAGCATTTTGAGGCCCGTTAGAGAAATAAAGACCAAGCTGCCCTTCCAATGCTACTGCACTGATTGAAACAGAAACTGGCCGGTGGCCTGCGAGTAGCGTTTACCTTTGGGCTTTGCCTGGTTCTTATCAGCTGCTGTGAGCAAATAGACACATGGAGGCCTTAAAAGCTGTCAACCTACTTTAGTTTCCTTAGAACTGCTGTATGAATATGCCAGTGTCCACGAATTTGGCCAAGGCTGAAATGGAATATTTGAGGCATCTCACTGGTCACTCAGTCAACAAACCTGCTTTACTTTTCCTATTCAAATAAGTTTTTTTGGAGCGTGGGGAAGATCGTATTAGGAATGGAGCTTGAATGAGTTTGTTTAGTGTCATACGGATACAGCCTGTGTGGCATTAGTTGAAGACCCTATTCCATCCTAAGTAAACGCATGTCAAATGCCAGTATGAAGACATTTAAATATTAATAAAGATCCATTTCTTCCAGAAATAACAATAGACAGGAGACACACCACTGGATAGGGCTGTGTGCATGCTGATAAGCTCCTCGTTAAAACCGAATTTACCGAGGGTAGAATTGTCAATTAAGATACGAGACACATACACAATAAAATCATATATAATTCAAACTGTTCTCACTTTACAAAATAGACAATTGAACAACTGCAATTGATTCATGTATTGCAATTTCCATTCCATTAGTTAGAGTATGTATCCAAAATTGGGGCTGTCAATCAGAAAATGAATGCCTGTTTGGTATTTTATAGGATTAATTGAAGGTGGAAAAATCATTCCTTTGTACTTCGATTCAAAAGGACGCTTCACATTTTAGACTTCTCAACAGTAAACAGACATGTTTCCCGTCACGTAATTAGTTTGAGTAAATATATAAAACTGTGTTAATATGAAGCTCTGTGTAATAACAAAGGTGGTTTTCATTTCATTTACATTCCCTTTACTGACGGTACCACTTCTCAGCGCTGTCGTGTTATTGACTCCTCTGTTTACTTTTGTATTTTGAAGGGCTCTGTTTTCATTCAGAGTCTATAAGACTACACTGAATTACTAACCCAAGACGGTCATCTCATATCTCCGAGGACCAGTGGACTGTAGGATGCTGTTAATGAAATCTGGGATAAAAACACTCATACACAGAAGTAAAAAATTACATTATTGAATTCAAAGATATGAAGCTCTTCTTCTGATCTCCACACTGACTTTCTCAAAAAACAAAAACAAAAAAAACTCCCATACTTTTCTGGGTGTTTTTTAATCCAACTTGACTATACTACTTCATATATTTTCTGTGTATTTAATTTTCATACCCTTCCAACAATCGGCTTTGAGCGTCATTTCAAGAATGCCCATAAACACACCAGGTAGTAAGTACCATATTTTATGTTTCGGACACCAGCCAGCACGGACCTGGAGAGCATCGGAAGAGGGATGGAGAAACACAAGTTTGGGGACTTAAAATCTAACTGCTCGTACAATGAGTCTTACACATGATGAACTAAACCTTGTCATGGTCTAATTTTCACGACATATCATTTTTATTTATTCTATTTATTAAAATAAAAATGGAGAATTTTAAAATTATGATTGATAATGAAGTATCAATGAAATTGACTTAGGACCCAATTTTTATTAGCTGAACCACATGCAATTGATCAAATATGACCATTTTTTACCTAAAAAAATGATAGCTTCACACGGTTCAACCTAATACATGATAAAACAAGCTACAGGGAAGCATGGTAGGTGAGGCACAGCTGATATGTAACAGCACCGGGGTGCACAGCCCTGCGTGTGCATGTCCGTTCCAGACTTACCATATGCTGTGCTGAGCACTGCCTGCCTGAGACTTAGAGCCCTCCTCTGAAATGAGGGGACCCCCACTGTTCAGCTGCTTCCCTGTCCAGCAAGATGATCCAGTTCTGTGATGTTCACGATGGGAACGGTGCGATGTTGCTCATACGGGGAACAGACACATGTTGCCACACCTGACGGTTCCCTGGCTCACTCCACACCCGTGGCCTCTCCACTCGCTCCCACGCAGCTGGGGTGACTTTTGGTCCCAGAGAACATTACCAATAAAACCCTAGTTCGATTATGCCTCAGAAGAATCAAGTCCAATCAGGTTTTCTAAGTCATGCAGACTCCAGTGGCCCCGCACATCTCTGACCTCGCAGTTACCACAACTCAAGCCACTAGGCAGGAGGGGGCCCAGGACCGCCTCCTTGTGCCTGTCCGTCCGGGTCCAGGCCTCTCTCCAGGACATATTTGTATCAGCTGGCTCACCACCTGCCCACCAGTGCTCTGTGTACAGGTCCCCTCGGTCCTTGGCTTGGTCCTGGAATGCTCACAGAACTCTCAGGGGTGCCATGCAATGTGATCCGTACTTGGGACACCCTGGCAAGCTAAAGCGATCAAGTCTTAGCTCTCCGAAATCTTATGATTCAGTCATTATCGGATAATAACAGAAGTATTAACTCATAATTTTGTTAACTGCCTCACTGGAGAAACACAGAATGGTAACTATGCATGTGACAGGGGGCCCCAGGCTAGATACGTCTCTGGGAGAAGGGAGGGCTGGTAGGACCAGGAGATCAGGGTCAGGGTTAGCATGAACTACGTACCAGTCACCTAGGAACAAACAGGAAGCCGGGAGCACTTCCGAGCTGGGTACCAGGGAGTGGAAGGCCCCGCCCGGGGAGAGGGGGGCAGGCAGAGGCCCCGCCCAGAGCAGAGATGGGGGTATGGGCTGGGCTCACAGGGGAAAGGTAAACTCTTGTTGAGAATTTTGTTTTTTCTTCCCACTACAGAGGCATTTTAAGGAAAAGTAATTGCTTTAGATATTATGTTGGATAATATCAAGTTTTCTGTATTTTATGTATGAGAGAGGAGACCTGGTTTTAGCAATTTAGCTGAATTATAAAAGGATAATAAAGATCATTGTGGAGTCACAAAACTCTTTAATAAGGACGTTAAATAAGGGTATTAGGTCCTGTTTCACACTGAGAGAAAAGGAAGGACACAATGTCCAACGCTGCGTACCCCCCCGCCCCACACGCTCCAGCTAACCCTCGGCATTCCTGATCCAGTGCCTCAAACCCTGGACTGGGAGCAGGACGGACGCCGTTGCCCTTCAGAAATGACCGGGTTCTGGAAAGTCAAGGTGATTACGGTCTTTGATCTCACAAAATAAATAATCAGAGCTGGTGGGAGAGTTAATACAATGTTTTGACTCAACCAGAACTACAAGTAATCTTGTTACCCCTGGTGCACAGTGTCTGTATTTTACACAGGTCCTGTTTCCCCTACAGTGTCTTTCCCGATCAAACAAAGACCACATCCCCGTGGAATTCCACCTCTGCCTAACCCAACTGTCCCAGGGTAACAATTCCACTCATTCTGGTATTTTTCACTTGACCTCTGCAATGAGTTGAGTACTTGTTCCTCCAGAAGATATGCCCGAGTCCTAATCCTCAAAACCTGTGTTATCTTATTTGGAAAAAGATTCTTGGCCTATGGACTTCTATTAAGAATCCTGAGATGAGAAGATCATTCTGGATTATCTAGCCAGACCCTAAACCCAAGGGCAAGTGTCTTTATAAGGAAAACAGGGAGATCTGAGACAGACAGACAGAAAGACAACATAGAAGGCATAGGAGGAGGTCACGTGGTCCAGGAGGCAGAGGTTGGACGGACGAGGAATGCCCGGACAGCTCCCAGAAGCTGAAGGAGGCACAGAACAGATTCTCCTCTGGGTCCCCCCGGGGGATGGTAGCCCTGCTCTGCCATGATTTAGGGTTACGGCTTCCTGAATCACAATACAATACATTTATGCATTTTAACCACCAAGCTTGTGGTAGTGTGTTATTACCAATGGCAGCATCAGGAAATTAGTATAGAGTTTGGTGTTGAGACATGGGGTGCTGCTATAATTAGTGGCTAATGTGAAAAGTGGTATTGGAATTGAGTAAAGAGAGTAGAAGAATTTGGGGAGCAAGATTTAAGAAAGGAAAAACAAGATTACCTTCAAGAGACTGTAGAACTACGAATGTTAAGGGCGATACTGGTGAGGACTCTAAGGAGATGAGCAGCCGAAGAGAAAGGGTGTCATCCTAGTGGACACATGTCATAGAGAGATTGCGGGAGAAACAGGATCACTGAAGGTGTTGCTGACGAGGGCTGAGGACGCAAAGATGAACACAGTCCTGGAGGAAACGGGTCCTTACTGTCCACTGCAGAAAACTTCCCAGAGTTTTATTTGACCGTTTTATTAAAAGCAGAATTTGTAGACACCGAACTCAGATATTTAAGCAAGGGAACTTCCAGGCAAAGTGCTGAATATGTGACCTGGTTCTTCTCTGCTGCTTAGAGCAAAATGTAAGTGGAAAGATAAACTGAGGAAGGCGCTGACAAGCCAAAAGGAAACACCACTTGGTATTCTGTGCGACTGCAAAAGATGCTAGAGGGACGGACTTCATTCTTGGGAAAAGCATGTTGTGGAAAGAGTGCCGAGAGGTGTAAGTGGGCAGCCTTTTGTCGAAGAAATCAGGCGTGTGACTCATGGATCCACTCAACTGTCAGGAAGAGATGAGGTTACCCAGGAAAGATCTGTGGAGGTTCTCCTGCCCAAGGGTGTGGATCGTCCTGAGGTTCATGGGAGACCCACAAGGCTTTGGAGGATATATTCAGCAGAATCAATTCCGGTAGGAACCAAAAGGAAGTGATGGAATGAAATGAAGAACGTCTACTGGACTTCTGGGATTCTACAGGCAGGAAACGGGGGCAGAGCGGCTGGCTGCACAGGGGGTACTGGTCGATCACATGAAGGGGGGCTCTTAGGAAAGAGCTTCGGGGCAGACACAGGGCTGGCAGAGCTAGGGTCCAGAGAGGAGAACACCGAGTCTCAAAGAAATCATCTCAGGCCTAGAAACCTGAGGGAATTGATTTTGGTGAATGCCACACTTGCCTGTAACTGGAAAGTGATTTATTCCATTTTTTTCTCCCTTTAGAAATGGAATGTCTATCACATGCCTACTCCACTGTTGTATTTTGAAAGCAGATAATTTATTTTTGTCGTTTCACTGGTCCACCAATGGGGAAGAATTTTGACCCAGAAGGGATCGTATTCAAAGTCTCACTCATACTTTTCTAGATGTGTTGATGACGAGAGCTGGGGGTTTCAGGCCAACTATACATATTTAGATGACATTTTAAATTTACAGTTAATGCTTTCATGGGTTGAGACTTTTGAGGATGTCTGGATAGGGTGAAGGTGTTTATCAGATAGGATGGACACGAATATTTGGAGGCCAGAGAACAGCAGACTATATTCAAATGAGTGACCCCACCCCTCAAGATACATCCAGGTCCTAATGTCTAGTACCCGTGAAGGGTCCATTCTGTGAGCAAAGGGCCTTCGTAGATGTAACTAGAACTGAGACGAGGCGATCATCCTGGATTATCTGAGCGGGCCTTAAACCAAGAACAAGTGTCGTTGTCGATAAATGAAAGGTGGGGAGATCTGAAACAGATGAGAAGACAGAAGAGGAGAAACCAAGTGACCCCAGAGGCAGGGAGTGGAGTGAGCTAGAATGCTGAGCCAGCTGCTGGGTGCGTGGAGAGGCAAAGGACAGGTCCTCCCCTGGAGGACACAGAAGGAGCATGCCCCTGCTGATGTCTTTTTTTTTTTTGTATTTTTCTAAAGCTGGAAACGGGGAGGTAGTCAGACAGACTCCCGCATGTGCCCGACCGGGATCCACCCGGCACGCCCACCAGGGGGCGATGCTCTGCCCACCAGGGGGCGATGCTCTGCCCCTCCGGGGCGTTGCTCTGCTGCGACCAGAGCCACTCTAGAGCCTGGGGCAGAGGCCAAGGAGCCATCCCCAGCGCCCGGGCCATCTTTTGCTCCAATGGAGCCTCGGCTGTGGAAGGGGAAGAGAGAGACAGAGAGGAAGAAGGGGGGGGTGGAGAAGCAGATGGGCACCTCTCCTGTGTGCCCTGGCCGGGAATCAAACCCAGGACTTCTGCACGCCAGGCCGACGTTCTACCACTGAGCCAACCGGCCAGGGCTGATATCTTAATTTAAGGCTTTTGGGCGCTTGAATTATGACAAGAAACGTATGTTGTTTTACATCACCAAGTTTGTGACCATTTGTTTTTTCAGCCAAAGGAAAGTAATACAACCTTCTCCCCTAATGCCATATTTCAATTCTGATATCCATAAAGTATACTCTTTTCTCCCCAAGTCAGAAGCTGTAGCATGGAATTCATACTTGTATTCAAAATAGTCATGAAAACTAGGGTATACACAGGTGAACACACAGAGATAAAACTCCTCAGGGAGAGGTGACAGCCAACGTCAGCGGGGCTGCGCGCTGCCTCCTCCTCTGCAGACACCAAGTCTGGGGGGGACATTATGGTACCCTTCACGGCAGACACGGCTGTACCAGCCTGCTGTGAACACTGTGGACAGGAACTGTTGCTGCATCATGGGAAAACCATGACCAGTTAAATCCAAGTCATTTATTGGAATAAGGAGAGCTTCTGACAGGACTGTGGGTGATTTGCAGAACAAAACACTAGGTGACGTGTGTCGTGCCCCCCACCTGAGATTCCTGATCCTGTGTCATTTGAAAGTTAAGTTCGGAAGCAGGGATGGCGTGTGAGGAAACGGAGGAGCTAAGTATTTGGGGGCACCTCATCTAGACCTAACAAACGCAGACCAGTGGTCTGTGAGACGGGCTCTGCGGGGGCTGGGAGGGCCCACGTGCTGGGGGCGGGCTGGGGGGGACGAGGGAGGCGAGGCCCAGGCTCTGCGGGGGCTGGGAGGGCCCACGTGCTGGGGGCAGGCTGGGGGGGACGAGGGAGGCGAGGCCCAGGCTCTGCGGGGGCTGGGAGGGCCCACGTGCTGGGGGCGGGCTGGGGGGGACGAGGGAGGCGAGGCCCAGGCTCTGCGGGGGCTGGGAGGGCCCACGTGCTGGGGGCGGGCTGGGGGGGACGAGGGAGGTGAGGCCCAGGCTCTGTGGCTCCCTGCCCACCCACCGCATGTCCAGTGTCGTTTCTGCATTATGCATCCTTCGGGCAGCAGGACTCCAGTTCCACACCACATGTGAACAAAACTAGCGTCAACATGCTTCCTTGGCTGCAAGTGTCCGTCTGCTACAGTGGAGCTGAAAGGTGTGGCGCTGAGTCAGCCTCCCGGTTCTGAGTTTAAAATCGTCCTGAAACTGGAGAGCTGACACCACAGGCTCCCTACGTGGGATTGTCAGAGGAAAGGAAGAATGACATTCTACCAGGTCAGTCTGTTTCTCTGTTTTATGCCACAGTTTAGGAGAGAGAGAGTGGTAGATACAGATATTCTATAAATTTCTGGGAAAAGATGTTCTTGACCTTGAAGGAATCTGTAACCTTCTTGTCATCAAATTAGGTTGGAGGCTAGCAGGAAACACGTTTGGTTTGCTTAGTATCACTGTTATGTCAATGAGACATTCTGAGGGTTCTCTTTCCCCCGAATAAAAGCTCCATTCTTCCTCATCCAGACAGGCTCTCCCTCTGCCAGCACTTCAGAACCAGGGGGCCGACATCAGAGTTCTCAAAGTGGGTTTTCAGCATTTAGTCTCCAAACTGTTTGAAGAACGATCAGTTAATGAGCCTGTCTTCAGGTCACAAGGGTAGGATACTCTCGGTCCTACCCTGGCCTGGTGAGACTTCCTGTAGACAGCTGGACCCCTTGACCACATGAACCATGTTCTTACCTGCATCATGCCTTTTGACACATACGGAATAAGCATGCTAGTTCAAGAGAGAAGTTTCCTCCTATCCTACTTTCATTGTATCACGCTAAACACGTTTTTCTGATTTTAAAAAAAATCTGCGTTTCTCTACATAATGTTATTTCAGTGTTTCAGTTGATAGTGAAATCAATACATCAAACCATGGCAGTTTCCGACTGAGACTGTATCATCGTATTAATCAGTCAGCTTGTGGAGACGTTCAAAGGCAATCCCCCTGACAGCCACAAAGCTGAGAGGAAGATCAGAGGGCAGAAGCAGCATGCTGGACACCACAAATCAAGGGGCTTTAGAAAGAAACAAATTTACAGAGGTCACTCGGGGTGTGACATGACAGTTCTCCAATGTGATCGATATTTTGCAAAACAACATTTCTCCTTGTGCCAATGTTAGCATAATGAACCTAGTTTACTGTACCGTGGCAATATAAAATAACAATAAATTAAGGTAGTAGAGACGCAACCGGTACCGTTACGAGATTGCATGAGATTGCTTTAGAGTTCTGTTTCATTTATGAGTTCCGAACACTGCTTGGAATTATAAATTATTTAATAAGAACACAAAGAGGCACAGGTTTGCCATTTGAAAATCTGAAGGACCTGTAGTGACTTAAGAAGTGTAATATAATATAAAGAGTCATTTGCTTCCTCTGTCTCATCATTTTAAAGCAACTTCAGAGGACCTGCTCTAAGGCGGCTCCATTCAGGAACACGTTCTTTGGAAATGGTACCACCTCAGGACCGAGAGTAAACAGAGATCAGCGTGGAGGGTAATGAGAGCCTGCTTTTCTGACCAGCTGCACAGAGACTCTTTTTACCAACAAGGATGAAGAATTGAAGGCTCATTCTGCTACATTTTTTTTTTTAACAAGGGGACATTAAGCAATCGAAGAAGTGATGGTAGACTGAAGCTTTGGAGTGGTGGTCACAGGTGAGCCCTCTAAGGAAGTTTTAAAACTCTGAACTCTGAGGTTCGTGAGAAACCACAGCCATCATCTCTGTAATCCGAGTTTCCTCTTACTATTTTGAAGATTACCACTTCTTCGTCCATCCTCCTCATCCACACACAGGTGGTCATTCAGAAGTGTTGATGACCTGAGATGAGTATGTCCCTTAAAAACATGCAATCTAGTTTAGTACGGTTTTCCTTGTGCAGGTTAATTCAGGTGAAATCACTGAGCTCGCATCTGTATCTTTTCTTCCTGGACACTGGCTTTGTGATCTATTTATTTAGCTGTGTGTCACGCTCACTCGGTATTTCTACGACACTGGATCCCATAGAAAGAACCCACTGTACTATCTTTGTCCTCTTTGCAGGGTTTCCAGGATACTTTCAATTTTCTGCTCATGAACCACGATTCTGCCACGACCATGCCGCGTCAGCCGCCACCTGGCTCCGCGCACGTCTCTCTGGGCCGGCAGGGGCACCAGGAGGGCACGGGGTTCCTGCACGCCGACTTCATCACTTCTGGACGGCTCTCCAGGGTCTGGGCCCGGGCACATCTCACAGGCACAGCCCCACGCGGCCCCTCTCGCCAGCAGCTGAACTGGCCTCACTTTCCACCATATTCAATGTGCTGCTGGTATGACCACCAAATGGTTGTTTTAACACTCATTTTTTTCTGATCACTAGAAACATGGAGTGTTTCTTCATATACAGTTTCCTGTTCAACAAGTTACTTTTTAATACTTTTTTTTCCCTATCAAGTTTGAGGCCTTTTGTTGTTGTTCTTGTTCTTGGTGACCGCATGTTATATATATCCCAACTAGTGATACTTTGTGGTTTTAAATATTAAAAGCACATTCTTCAGACTATTAATTGTGCCCAAGGTGTCCTAGGTAGAAAATAAACCCATTATTTTCATCTGGTCAAATTCGTTAATTTTTCAGTTTACCATTTCCTCTTTTTCTCATTCTTTGGCTTTTCATTCTTTTCTCTTTAAAACGTCGTCTCCGTTTGGCTTCTGGACTTGACCTCCTCTGGGCTTCCTGCCAGAAGTCCAGCCGATGCTCAGACTCATCTTTCTCAGCTCTCCTCCTCGCCTCCACCCGGGGTCCCCCGGCTTCCGCTGCACAGGGAACCCACCCAGCGTCAAGGCTGTGAGCAGCAGCTCCACGCGCATGAGCCCCAAGCCGCTATCCACGTCCTCCAGGAACCCCGAATCAGGCGGGGTCCCACTGGAGGGGCAGGCGGGTGGCTCCTGTGATGGGGGACCTTAGCTCATGAGATGGGAATCTGTAGAGCAGGCTGTTGGAATGGCTGAAGCTGTTCTCTACCTTCAGCTGATAAAATGGGGCCCACCCAGGTTATGTAGGATAACTACCTTCCTTGAAATCAACTGCTTATGGACTTGAATCATATCTTCAAAGTAACTTCACGGCAACACCCAGACTCCTGTTTGGCGAACTTACCGGAGACAGCAGCCTCGTCAACTCGACACACGGAAGCACCCCAAAACCTAAATTGGGGTCCTATGCTTTCTCCCCGATGCTCAAGCCGTCTGACATGCCTGCCCCACCTTGGTGTGTGACAATTCCATTTCACCAGCCCCTCCCATAGGGCTGCAGAATAGCCACCCACCCCTTTGTTCTCTTACGCCTCGCACCTGGTACACGACAAAACCTGTCAGTTCCCTGGTCAAAATATACCTATAACACGACCACTTCCTACCAGCACTGCTGAAATATGGTTCACCCATGCTCACTTATTTCCAGAGTCACTGCTGAAGCCTCTCGACAGGCAGGTGCCTGTGCCCTGAGCCCTGAGCCCTGCTGCTCTCCAGCTTCCATTCCGCACAGCAGGTCACACCACGGGCTATCAAGTCACGTCACTGCTCCCTTTAAATGCCTAATTGTTTCCTCACAGAAAGTGAACATAAGGAAATAAGTTTGTTCAATGAATGGATGGATGCCTATTTTCTCTTACAATTTTTTTCCAATTGGGGAAAGAAACATTTATATATGCAATATTTGTCCTTCCTGTGTAGACTAGATGTTTTAATTAATAATAAAAAGTGGTAGAATATAACATGGATTAAGCACTTACTGTGTGACCAGGCATTTTTCAAGTAACTTAAGGTGTTTTCATGGTTAAGCCTTGTAACAATGCTGTGAAGTACGTATTCTTCTTGCCGGCAGACTTCATTCAAGAGAACAGAGGCGCCTGACCAGGCGGTAGCGCAGTGGATAGAGCGTCGAACTGGGATGCGGAGGACCCAGGTTCAAGACCCCGAGGTTGCCAGCTTGAGTGCAGGTTCATCTGGTTTGAGCAAAGCTCACCAGCTTGGACCCAAGGTCACTGGCTCGAGCAAGGGGTTGCTCTGTCTGCTGTAGCCCCACAGTCAAGGCACATATGAGAAATCAATCAATGAACATCTAAGGTGTCGCAACAAAAAACCAATGATTGATGCTTCTCATCTCTCCGTTCCTGTCTGTCCCTCTCTATTCCTCTCTCTGACTCTGTCTCTGTAAAAAAAAAAAAAAAAAAAAAAAAAAAAAAAAAAAAAAAAAGAGAGAGAGAGAGAGAGAACAGAGTTCGCTGAGGGCTAGCTTTGTGCCCCGATTCACTGCTGACAAGTGGGGGAGCCTGTGTTTGAACGCAGACACTCAGACTTCAGTGTCTGTCCTAAAATTTACTTACTGTAGGAAGAGACGATACCCCACATTTACAGGGATAGAGAGCTTTAGGTAACAGAGGGTAAGGTTAGAAATGGACCGGTATCCAGTGTAATTATAGGCGGCCAAGGCACACCTTTATGCCTCAAAAATGAGAAATTTGCTAAGACATTAATTGTGCAACTTCTTGTGGAAATAATCAGTAGCGAAAATGACTAAATAAACACGGGAACCACATAAACTGAAACATCTCAGAAAGGGCGCTCTAACACAGCACTGTACACTTTTGGGGGAACCGATGTTGTATTTCTGCAATGAAGGAGCTGCACTGGTCCACAGGCGCAGCATTTGGGGAGCCCTTACCTCTGCTCAAGCGACTGAGAGCAGGACTGCTCCTCTCTCCCCTCCCCCATCTCTCAGGACGACACTGTCTGAGTGAACCTGTGTCCTGTGTAGAGGAGGAGGAATGCTGGGGAAACATCTTAAGTCTGAGTAAGACAAAACACCTTTTCTGTAAGTCTTACTGAAATTATTCCAATTATAATTGATTCTACTTGTGAGGAAAGACATACAAGGTTCAAACCTGGCCCAATGTTTTTATATTTATTTATTTATTTATTTATTTATTTACAGAGAGAGAGAGAGAGAGGGAGAGGGAGAGGGAGAGGGTCAGAGAGAGGGATAGATAGGGACAGATAGGAACAGAGAGAGATGAGAAGTATCAATTATCAGTTTTTCATTGTGACATCTTATTCATTGATTGCTTTCTCACATGTTCCTTGACCGTGGGCCTTCAGCAGACTGAGTAACCCCTTGCTCAAGCCAGCGACCTTGGGTCCAAGCTGGTGAGCTTTGCTCAAACCAGATGAGCCCGTGCTCAAGCTGGTGACCTCAGGGTCTCGAACTTGGGTCCTCAGTATCCCAGTCTGACGCTCTATCCACTGCACCGCCGCCTGGTCAGGTGCCCATTGTTTTTAAGTGAAGTGTTTTGGAACACAGCCGCATCAATTCTCTTGTGTGTGTCCGTGGTTGCTTTCACGCTAGGAGGCAGAGCTGAGTAGCTGTGGAAAGACATTATTACCTAGAGCTAAAAACATTTATTATTTACCCTTTTACTGAAAAAAAATGTGCTGACCAGTATTCTAAAAGAACGTTCTTGAACACTATTATTGTATAGAAAGATTTAAAGTCAGATGTACTGAAATATGTAAAAGTTATGCTGCTTTCCTTCTGCGAGTGTCCCAGAGTGTTCAGCGGGTTTTGAGATAAAGGAGGCAGAATCTGACCCTGGGGTTGTGGGAACAAATGCTCCCCCGAGAGGCCCCAGTGGTCCTCGGGGCTCCGACAGGGGCCCGTGCTCAGACAGGAAGTCTGCTTGAAGTCAGGAGACACGAGGGCACGGCAAACGTGGAGATTTTGGAGCCGTCTGGGAACGATGTTTGATTTACTGACATTAAACAGATGTGCTCACAGTAGGATCTCAGGGTCCATAGCATGGGGTGAGGCCTGGGAGTGCACCTCAAGGGGCGGCCGTGCGGGGGCCTCTGCCCACTGGCCCTCTGTGATGTCCCCCCTCCAGCCGCAGCCCCGCGCCGTCTCCTCCTCTGAAGGCTGTGCTGCCCAGGTGCGCGCTGGGCAAGCTCTCCTGTCAACTGTCCTAACAGTCACCTGAGAAAGTCAGCAGCCCAGGTCCATTTGCTTTATGGTTCAGGAACAGTATTAAAATAATAAGAATAAACTATCAAGCACAGAATGTGTCCCGCTGTGTGCTAGGAGGTACTTAGAAAGTAAGCTTCTATTTATGGGGCAGCATCAACAAAAGATATTACAGGAGTAAGGGGCCACTGCTGATATACAGACTTGTCACATGGTGTTTAATTTCGTAGAAACTGTTACGAGTATATAATTCCATAGCTATGGGGGGATTATTGGATATTTAGTTATTTATGGTCTTTAATATTTTCTTAGTTATAAAACTCTCTTCCCCACTGGCATCTTACTTATGTAGTTATTTTTATTTCAGGGTGTACCCATGTCCTGGACGTGTTTGCCTATATGAACTTACACAGTGACTAAACTAGAAATGCCTCATTCACTGAGCATTTGCTTAAAAGCTATGAAGTTATATGTTTTATGCAAGTGGTTGAAGATACAGAACTAGTTCTGGATTTAAATAATATAATCCATTAAAATGAGTAATTTTAGAACAATAATTACCAACATATAGGGGCAGGAGCTAAAATTACATTCAGAGACTACTTATATATTTCAATCTGTTTGATCGTAGAGGAAAAGAGAATAAAGACCTTTCTCTAGTCTAGAGGACTTCTGGGCTCACAGCACGACGGAGCAGAAATGAGAGTGCCCATGACCCCCCCACCAGCACACGGATCGGCCTCCCCAACAACCAACTCCTGCATCGAGAGGTCGCTGCTCCCATAACTGTCCCTGCACGGACACTGCAGGCTCACCCAGAGACCACGGGCTACCTCAGGGTGTGCTCTGGTGCTGCCCATGTGATGGGCCTGGACGGACGTACAACATAATGACACCTATCTACGTGGTGGCATGGGGAAGAGTCCTTTCACTGCCCCAGAAACCCTCTGCTCTGTCCCTCCCTCCCCACCGGCAAGCTCTGATCTTCTTGCTGTCTCCATCGTTTCTGCTTTTACAGAATGTTATGCAGTTGGAATTCTACAGCATGCAGCCTTTTCAGAGTGGCTTCTTTTACAAAGTCGCACATATCTGAGGTTCCTCCACGTCTCTTCAGGGCTTGAGAGTTTATTTCTTTTTAGTGTTAATATTACCTTATCTGGATGGACCACAGTTTGTATATCTAATTCACCCACAGAAGGACATCTTGACAGCTCTGGGTTCTGGCAATTATGAATAACACTTTTATAAATATCTGTCTGTAGGTTTTGTTTAGACATAAAATTTCAATTCATTTAGATAAATGCCAAGGTATGCAATTGTGAAGTGTTAAGAAATGGTACTGAAACATTCTATTGTAGATGCTTGTTTTCTATGGTTTACCTACCAGGACCAGCACTATTTACAATATAATAGTCCTCTTACTATTTTTTTCTACTTGCTTTGGGCATTTGAGATTTAACGACAGTAATTTTGGGGGGCTATTTTATGGTAGGATAAAAGCATTTTTCATCTAAGAAGGAAAGAAAACTAAAACTTTATACATAAATTGCAATTATTTAATTAATTACCTTTGAATTTGGGAAACCAGTCTAAGGACCCTTAAGAAATCCCTGGCTTTCATTTGTTGTCTCTAGGAGATTGCAGAGTGTTTTCCTTTGTTGCTATTTATTCTTTTTCTGGGTGTATTTACCTAAGGGGTAAAAAGTAGACTTAGAGGACCTGGTTTTGGTGTGAATCTAGGAGCAAACAGATATACTGCAGCTCTGCCAAGTTCAGTGATTTTGTGAGGAATACATGAAGAAAAATCTCCACATGCTATACCAATATCAAGAAAAGTTTTGAGTGGCCTTCTGTTTTATACGCTACTGATCGAACTCTGAGAAACAGGCTGACCTGAGTCAGTCAAGGTTGGTCCATCGCAGGACACGCGGCTGCGTGGACGTCACGTGCAGGCGCTGCTGCGGCATCAGGCCTTTCCTGAGAGCCCACACCTCAGCATCTACTCTCTGCTGGGCACGGGCACCGTGGCCTGTGCCACACAAGGAGAGCTGCTGCCTGCACGCAGGGTGGCGAGAAGCCCATTATGAGGCTCGTTTAGATAGGAGCAAATGAATCATGGAGGAAAGAGACAGAAGGAATGTGGCATTGCCTCTAGGTGGAAACATAGCTCCTTGTTGAGGAAAAAGTGACATCTCCCAAGTAACAATTATCTGCACAGCTATGTGTCTCAGTGACTAAATCGAGTATAAAAAATGGCACACACATCCATCAGGGAGCATATGCATGGCTAATTATGTCTGAAATAATAAATGAATGATTTCCACAGGATAAGGTAAACAGCCAATTAAAATAAGAGATGATATACACTTTCTCTACTCATTAGTCAAAGCATAAAACATTTTAATATTGCCTAAATAATTTACTTGTGTTAAAATAAAGGGAAATCCTTAAAACATTAATAGGGTGCATTACCGTCCTGAAGTCGATAAGTCGTTATATGATAGTTAAGTAAATAATTCACAAGTCCATTCTGCAGAGCGAGACGAAGGTTTTTCTGTGCAGTGCTCACAACTGCACAGGCCCCCCGCTGGGCCCCCGGCTACAGTGGGTGCTCCCCGAGGACGCCTGGAGAGACCCTGGTGCTAATTCTCCTTCTGTCTCTCCACGGAGACGCCGTTACCTGGGAGCTGCACGCACTGTACTGAGACGGACCACGACTCCGGTGCTATAAAGGGGAACAGATACACAGTGTGGTCACAGTTTATCATACTTTTTGAGCAAAACTGAAATAAGGATAAGCAACAGATATATAAAAAGTAAACGGCAGTAACTTATACATGTTATCAGATAAAAATTGCTTTCAATATACAAATCTCAACAGAGTCCATAATTTCATACACAAGAGAAATCTTCCGTTTATAGAATAATTTGACCCAGTATACAACGTAAACTATATTTTGTGACCAAAATATGTACACAAGTGAGACATCAGGAAGGCAAAGCACCACAAAACACTACTGGTCGGGTTCACGGCAGATTTCAGGGTGAGTACCACCTGAAGGCCTGAGGGAGGAGAGCGGGTCATTCCGGGTAGGGCAGGGGTGCGTGCAGTGGCCAGTGGGAGGACACTGTCAGAGAGGACACCTTGCATTCCCGCTCTCTGACCATATCCAGCAAACATCCCTGCTGAGGACTAGCTCATGCGGAAAACAACAATGTGAGTGTGACGCTCTCCAGAAGACGACGTCCTGTACGTCAGCTGTTTTACGTAACAGCTCAACTCCCTACCCGGCCACAAGTGTCTCGGCGCAGGAGTCTTCCCCAGGTTGTAACGATCCGACTTGTCTGGGCTACGGGTCTTCACGGAGGTCCATGCGTGCGAGGGAAATCCACTGCTAAAAGACTGAATTACGGAACAAACGTGTGGCTGTATCAGAAGCGCCTTTTCCTTTTGACACTCCCAGTGATACAGAGTAAACTGGGGGCTCCGTGTCCCAGGGCACCGCTGTGTGTGCTTGATGATGGCACCAGGAAAATACAGAAAATTTCCAAAAAAAAAAAAAGAAAGAAAAAGAAAAGTCAGAGCCATGCCGTCACTGGCTGAGTGACGCGCTCACGCCCTCAGCCGCCTGTCAGAGCCATGACGTCACTGGCCGAGCGACGCACCTACACCCTCAGCCGCCCATCAGAGCCATGACGTCACTGGCTGAGCGACGCACCTACACCCTCAGCCGCCCATCAGAGCCATGACGTCACTGGCTGAGCGACGCACCTACACCCTCAGCCGCACGTCAGAGCCATGACGTCACTGGCTGAGCGACGCACCTACACCCTCAGCCGCACGTCAGAGCCATGACGTCACTGGCTGAGTGACGCACCCACACACCGCCAGCCACCCATCAGAACAATGCCGTCACTGGCTGAGCGACGCACCCACACACCCTCAGCCACCGGCCCTGATGCACAGCTGGCGTGTGTCCTTGCTCCAACATACCCACCAGCATCCCTTGCCCAGTTCATAACAGCACTCGGGCCACATCAGAAGAAAAAAAACATGAAGGACCCCATTAATCCTTTTTTCATCACGGATGGATTACATAATGGGGCCAAGTGCACCCCATCTATTCCCCCTAAATGCGCTCCAAGCAGCAGAGATGCAGCCAGAAACGAGAACACGAGGCTAGAACATGCTACTGTCCGTCTGGAGAGCCCGTCTCCATCAAAGACCACGAGCGTCATCAGAATGTATGAGCACAGGTCAGTCTTCATTCTTCCCACCGCATGTCAAATGACAGGGAGTCCTCACCACTCACATACAACTAGAGGTATCACATGGGGCCCCTGAATGGACACACACACGCACACTCCTGTCGGACATGGCGGTGAAGAGATGGTCCATTAATGTGACGAAACACAGAGTGTTTAGCTATAATGAGCATCCCAAAAGAAATGGCTGCATTTTTAACAGTTAAAATAAAGTACACCTGTAAGGGGAAGGTCACAGAGCAGCAATCAGTCTTTCTTCCTTTTTTTTTTTTTTTTTTCATTTTTCTGAAGCTGGAAACAGGGAGAGACAGTCAGACAGACTCCCGCATGCACCCGTCCGAGATCCACCCAGCACGCCCACCATGGGGCTACGCTCTGCCCATCCTGGGCGTCGCCATGTTGCGACCAGAGCACTCTAGCGCCTGGGGCAGAGGCCACAGAGCCATCCCCACCGCCCGGGCCATCTTTACTCCAATGGAGCCTTGGCTGCTGGAGGGGAAGAGAGAGACAGAGAGGAAGGAGAGGGGGAGGGGTGGAGAAGCAAATGGGCGCTTCTCCTGTGTGCCCTGGCCGGGAATCGAACCCCCATCTTTCTTCTTTAGAGAGCATCTACATGTGGTCGAGGACTGGAGAGGGATTTCCAAAGTGACTGCTACACTCACTGCTCATTTTAGAAGTGTAAAAAGAACCACATGCTAAAAAAAAAAAAGAAAGAAAGAAAAAAGTTATTTAGATATATTCATCATGATGGTTAGTTGTTTTTTTTTGGGGGGGGGGCGAGTGCCATTTTCTCTTTAAGCTCATAAACAAAACACAGTATTAGCAAAGCTGATGTCATTTGATTATGTTTTAGGTTCCAGGCAAAAGAAAATGTGCTAAGTTATCTTAAAGTTCACTTATTGATTCAGAAACCTACCCAGTCTACAGAGCAGATATAAACCGTAACAGTGATGTAATTATTACAGCTCTCCCAAATTTGAACAGCTTTTTTCTTCTTTTTATACATGTTTGTGTCCATATTAGAAATGATGTTTGAATGAACTATTTTATGAGGACTGTATGCATTTTGAAAATATTAAACATTTAAAAATGTCATTAAAATACTGAAAATGTGTCCCTGAAAGGTGAGTTTGATGCATATTACCCACTTAAAGCTTGGAAATTCCAACTGATGTGTCCTTTCTGAGCACTATAACTTTATTTTCCACACACACAGTCTATTATATATCCTCAGCACTGTAGAGAAGACGCCTCAAATTAACACTGCTGCAATTGGGGGCATGGCCGATTCAGAAGGTAATTTTTTCTACTTACTCTATCTTCTCAGACACACAATATTAAAACAACATCTTATTCAAAAGTTTTATAACATCCTAATAAGCAAGACAATCTCCAACTCAACTGTGTCAGCTAATAAGCATTCCGTCTTTAACCTATGCTCTTGATCAGTCATTCAGTTTATAACTTAGGAAAATAAAACTGGTTACAAGAAAAGCCATTTTAAACTTCCTAAACACATGATGTGTACACATATTTGGTCTAAGATGGAAACTGAGGTTTTCATTTTTCTACACGCCACACAGTATGAACCTGAGTAGAGGTGTGAGGGAGCACAGAGGTACGCCACACGCCACATAACAGACCGCTGTGCTCTAACGACAGCCACTCACCATGTGCAGCTAAATTTAAGATTCAATTCAAGCTAAGCAAAAATAATTTAAAAATTTGCTAATTAAAATAAAATATTAGGATAAATCCATTTGCTTGGTCGCTCTGACATTTCAGGTGCTCAACAGATATGTCTAGTGGCTACTCCACTGGACAGCACAGCACAGGGCAGACTGATCACTGTAGAAAGTGATCTTTCTCAGCCGCTGAGAGAGCAAAGAAATCACATGAATTAAAGTTTTATTTATTTACTTTGTTGATTTTTTTTGTCCTTCTATTGTTCATATTTTTTATCTTTTTGTTTCTTCTTCTTGAAGAAGATCCTTTAAACATTCCATGTAATACTGGTTTAGTGGTAATGAATGCTTTAGCTTTTCCTTGTCTGGGACGCTCTTAATCTCTCCTTTAATTCCAAATGACAGCTTTGCTGGGTCATCTTTGTTGTAGGTCTTTGCTTTTCCTCACTTTGACTACTTCATGCCCATCCTTTCTGGCCTAGAAAGTCCCTGTGGAGAAATCAAGTAACAGTCTACGGGAGCTCCACTGTAGGTAACTAACAGCTTTCATCTTGCTGCTTTTAAGATTCTCTCTTTGTCTTTAACCTTCTGTGTTTTAATTATGCTGTGTCCTGGTGTAGGCCTGCTGGACTTCACCTTGTCTGGGACTCGGCACTTCCTGAACTTGTATGTTCACTTTTCTTCTCCAGCTTAGGGATGTGTTCTCTCACTTTTGGCTCTCTCTCTTCTCTGGAACCGCAGTGCCACTGATGTGCTGGTGACGTGAATGGATGCACGCTTGAAGTTGTCTTAGAGGCTCATTACACTATCCTTAGTTTTTTAAATTCTTTTCTCTCTTTGCTGTTCTGACTGGGTGGGTTTTGCTTCCTTATATTCCAAATTGCTGACTTGATTCTCAGCTTCCTCAACTCTACTGCTGATTCCCTATAAGTAATTCATTTCAGTGAGCGTAGCCTTCACTACACACTGGTCCTTCTTTACGCTGTTGTAGTTCTGAACTCTGAATCTGGTGGATTGCTTGTTTCCGTTTTGTTTAGTTCTTTTCCTTGAGTTTTGTTCTGTTCTTTTAGTTCTCCAAGTCGAGAAATCCCACAGGCTGGAGTAGCGGCAGGGAGGTCCTCCCTCACCGTCCTCAGGAGACGTGAACCCTTCTGACACCTTGATCTCAGACTTCTGGCCTCCTGGACTGCGTGACAGTCAAGTCCTGTTGTTTAAGCCACTTGGCTGTGACACTGTGTTACATATACAGCCCTGGGGAACCAGCACACCTGCTGGGAGGTCTGCCGGCCCCTCTCTCCTCCCCCAACTGCTACCACTTGGCCTTGTTTGTTTCACTCGTTACTCATTCCTTTCGTGTGCTTTTTGTTTTCCCTGCTAGAATTAAGTTCCGTGACTTTTGTTCTACTCAATTCCCCTTCTTTTTGAGATAAATGCAAGTGCAAGGTGTCCAGTGGCACAAATTCTACTTGGCACTTTGAAGCTAGAGTGAATGTAATGGTCAGACCCACAGGCACAGGTCAGCCGATCATGAAGAATTCGTGGTTTTGGAGGACCCAGACTGCGTGACACTAACATGAGCAGGTAAGAATCGTAAGGACTGGAAAAATGAACGGTCTCTGAAATCTGTATCTATTGAGACCTCCCGTGAACCAGTTATTAGACTAGACGTCTCATTGTTTTCCTGCTCTGCTCTCTCCCAGCTTCTGTAACTTCTACAGTCCCGTTTCTTCATCTAAATGAAAGCAGTATTACCTGCCCTACAGGGTCACCGAATGGAGCAAATCAGAAACGCCTTCAGCTCAGTCTGCGTTCCGCCCAGCATGGCAGTAGGCTATGGATGCAACGTCCTGACTTCACGATGCATTAATAGAAGAGAAAGTAGAGACTGACAGATTCTGCCCGGGGCCCACAGCTTGCACATGGCTGAAGTGCGTTTTGATCCCAGGGTTGCGTGGCCATGCTGATCACCCTGCATCCCTATTGAAATGCTGTTTTTCACACATATTTACAGCTGTTAGCTTCATTAGTATTCATTCTTTAAGAGTAAAGAATGAATTGTTTCTGTTTATTTTTAAAGAGAAACAAAAATTGGCTGCTTGGAAGGCTGTCCCAGCTATTCTGAAACGTGGCCCAGGCTCACAGCAGGAGATAATGTCTGCAAGTCAAATCGTAGGCCCTTGATGTGAAGGTAGAATTTTCAGGGCAATGCTCTGCCGATTAAAACCTGCTCAGTGGTAACAATGTTATCAGTCCTTTCTGATGTTATAATTTCACATAAACAGAGCCACCTTGTTTGGAGAGATTTAGAAATGTTCACTCTAATGATGGAAATTTGAAATTTTAATAGAACGACTGAGACATGATTTTCAGCACTGCCAGCAGCGATCTGGCTCCTGGAACAATTTTCAGGGTGATAGGTGCCAATCAGCACAGGCAACTCAGGGCATTGTGAGTGATCTGCAGCCTTCTGACATGAACATGTGCTAGCACGAAAAGCTGTTGTGGATCTCTTTTGGTAAGACAGAATCTTTTGCCTCTAATATAATACGTACATTTCTCTGGACAAATATATACATATATGTGCTTCAGGTTTGTAGAAAATTAACATTTTACAATCATTTCTAATATTTGCCAATTTTAAAAAAGACATTACTCATTTTAGAGAGGGTGGAGAGAGAGAGAGGGAGAGAGAGAGAGAGAAGAGAGAGAGAAGGTGGGGAGGAGCAGGAAGTATCAACCCCTATAGGTGCCTTGACCAGGCAAGCCCAGAGTTTTGAACAGATGACCTCAGCATTCCAGGTCAACGCTTTATCCACTGCGCCACCACAGGTCAGGCCATGTGCCAAAATTTAATAAAAAGAAAAACAAAGTCTTAATTTTAAAGTATTGATAGTGAATACTCTGTTCATATACTTAAGAATGAAGCAGTGCATGTAAACATATATTTACAAACAAAACACTAATTTTAACTGGTACCTTTAATGCAATGTTTGCTTTTTGGGAAGGAGTATAATTTGACCCATTTCTCTCTGTAATTGCAAACCCTCCCTAACCGAAGGTCATTCCTGGAGAGAAAGGAGGTCCAGAATTGTCTCTAGTTTCCGCAAGACCAGGCAGCTGGACTGACAGGCTCATAAGCAAGTGCCACAGCCACGTAGACGGTGAATCTGACATCAGAGGGCACTGGCCACCTGACACAGGAAATGCTAAGTGAAACAACAGTGTCTTCAAGTGTGAAAACACGCCATTAAATATCTACAACTGAATAACCAGTCCTACACAGAACCGAACTGCACCCAGTCTCCGTGGTTTGACTCCCCAGATGCCCCGGCTATCTGACTCGAGTGCTCCTTGATCAGGGACACAGCTGCTTCCTCTGGGATGGTTTCTGCCCGCTGATGACAAGGACACTGCCAAAACGAGATTTGGATCCTGATTTTAAATTGAACCTCACCCTTCAGAGTAAGTAATAGATGAAAAAAGGCCTATTAAATCAACTTTTAATTAGATCCTTTGCAGCCATAAAATCCTCTTTCTCAACAAGGTGATAATGCATTATCTTTTAAGTTAGGTACATGTGTGCACACACACACACGAAGCTTACTGCAAAAATACAAAAACAAAAAAACTGCATGAACCCAGGTTTCAAGAGGCCTTGCATGATTTGCTCACTCTTGCTGCCAAGAGAAAAGCTTACCCTTGGTAGCTGCTTCTTTTTGGCCCCGAGTCCTGAAAGCACCATGAGGAGTGAAGTCCCCACCCACTGGAGCTGAGAAAAACTGCCCCAGCCAAGTGGTGAGCAAGGAGAAATAAATGCCATTGAGATATTGTCATGGCTAATTGCACAGGATTGGCGTAGCAACAGGAATTGATAGAATTTTCTATTTGTGAAACAAGAATAAAGATGACCTCTTAGCCTGACCAGGCAGTGGCGCAGTGGATAGAGCGTCGGACTGGGACGCAGAGAACCCAGGTTCGAGATCCCAAGGTCACCAGCTTGAAGCGGGCTCATTTAGTTTGAGCAAGGCTCACCAGCTTGAGCCCAAGGTCAGTGGCTCGAGCAAGGGGTCACTTGGTCTGCTGTAGCCCCCTATCAAGACACATATGAGAAATCAATCAATGAACAACTAAGGAACCGTAATGAAGAATTGATGTTTTTCATCTTTCCCTTCCTGTCTGTCCCTGTCTGTCCCTCTCTCTGACTCTGTCTCTGCCACAAGAAAAAAATTAAAAAAATTTTAAAAAGATGGCCTCTTAGTCGCAGAATTGATAAATTGAGTGGTACATTTATTTATTCATTTAAGGAATAATAAAAACCTATTATACCCATGAGACCCGTTAAAGACGAGTTTGGGGGCGAGAGAGAGAAGGTCCCTGCCATTGGGGAAATCACATTCTAGATGTAATGTCTGTATCTGAATATACACATGACATGGTATTCCTAATGTGTGTTCATAACATGGTAGGTATAGCAACAAACACTAAGATAATAACTAGTAACACATAAAAGTGTATTACTCATTAGTGTTAATAATTCTATTCCATATCAGTATGATGGGGAATTATAAACTTAGATGTGGAAAACATACAGCAGCATGAAAACAAAATACCAAAAACTACCTTCTTAGATGAAAATTTCAATTAGCAACTTGCCCAGAAATGACTAGTAAGTAAACTACACAAAAGGGAAAACCTCTGTCTTGAACTTGACAAAGGCTGCCCTACAGGTTTCTGAAGACGGAGAGACTGAGGAAGGAAGCTTGGTTGTTATCACAGTGTGAGGGTTCATGGATGTGTCCCCTGGATGGGCCTAGGGTCCCAGAGATCTGGTTAAACACTATTCAGGGTGTGTCGGTGAGAGCACTCTGAACCCGCTGGCTGAGTGAAGCGGAAGGCTCTCCCCACGGGGGGTGGGCAGTACCCAGCCTGTCAAGGCCTGAATAGAACCAGAAGGCAGAGTCAAGGAGAATCCTCTCTGCCTGACTGTCTTAGGCTGGGACAGCATCTCCTGCCTTTGAACTGGGACTCAAATCAGAATTTTCACCACCAGCTCTCTTGGGTCCCCAGCTACTGACTGGGGAATATATCTGCCTTCATAGCTGCATGAGCCAATTCCTTACATCCTGGAATGCCTTGCACTCACTCTCATGCTCTCTCCATTTATCCATACGGTTTCCAAGTAGGGACTGTAGGGACAATGGTTAGAGCAATGCTCTCTCCCCGCCCTCCCCAGGAGTGTTTGTGCATGAAAACATCTATGCTACTACTTCATCTTTGCCATCCTGTCAAACCACATTTAAACATTGCAAACCTATAAACACATCGTCTAAAACAGAGCAAAACAATCACAGACGTCATCTGAAGGGAAAGAGACATCACATACTTCCCTGCTCATACTTCTCATCCCTAAGGTGGAGAATGCGTGGAAATCATGTGTTTCTGTAATGACAGAATGATTCTGAAGTGAAACCAGGAAACTAGTGGCTGTTGAGAGCTGGAAGAACAAGCAGAGAATTACTCATCTATCATTTCACATGAAAAAACTGATCCCCAGAGAGGAAACTCACATTTCCCAAGGTCACAAGGAATGGCAAAATTGAGGTAATGGTAATATAATAACGAGAGATGTTACTGATTACTTATTATGTGTCTCACACTGTGCTCACATTCATTATTGCACCCGGCAATCACTCAACAAGTATGTGATCACCCTCGTTTCTTCTGTGATGAATGGTACAGCAGAGAGCCGTTAAGCAACACGGTGTGGGGCTCAGAAACATGTGGTCAAATCAGGCTTAAAACCAAGGCGCTGAGTTTACAGCTGTGCTTCTTAAGCTTTAATGCCCGTGGATGTGACTGTCTTTGGCCAATGCCAGTCCTGAGGTGACCGTGCTGAGGCTGCCAGGGTTCTAAGGGCACTTGCGGGGTGTGGAGGGGAACGTCTGCACTCCTGCCACCACGTCTGAGATTTCGCCCTGGGTGGTCACAGAGGGAAAAGGCAAACCAACTAGTACAGCTACATTGAGACAGGAATGTTTTGTGCTACATATGGGCTATTCTTCCCGCGGCCTAGCCTCTGCACCTCCCGGAGTTTCTGGAACCCTGGGAGTTCCAGGGCGAGGCGGCCCTTTTCCTGCAGTGGGAGTCAAGCAGGCAGCCAGGGCGTGTGTGTGACCGGGCTCAGCACCACCCACCCCACCCGACAGCTCCTATGTCCACGCGGTGGGAACAAAGCGCGGAGACGACAGTCCTGGGACAGCAGAGGGCCGGACGTGTCAGAGGCGGGAGTGGTGGGCTGGGGGCCGGGTCAGAAGAGGTCATGACACAGCCGTCCTCCAGGGCTGCTCCGCACTGCCCCGAGCCTGGGCCGCCTCCCCTCCATTCCCTTCTGCTCGTTCTCCCTGCCTCTTCCAGGGTCTCCCAGCTGTCCTCTGAGCCGACAGCTCTCTTCCAGGAAACAGGATTTTGCTTTAATCAACCATGGCGATATTTTGTCATCTGTCACTAAAATGTCTCGTGCCCCATTTGCTTTTCTCCACTTAATTCTCAAATATGTACCTAGTACTTGCCACATATCAGGCCTGAGCTAAGCTCGGGAGACAGAAAGAGGAGGTCGACCTCTGTGGACACGGAGCCGAGGCTGGCTGTGCTGAGCTCCGCAGTGTGTGTGAAGTCCCCGCAGACAATGAATTAGTGCGTGCTCAGCCCGCCCTGGAAACATGGACTTCGATTCTTAGGAACCTCCAGCTACAGCATTTTCATCAAATGATCAATACATACGTTTACATCATGTGTGTTTGTTCTTAAACACACCTTGTTATTACACTTTATTAAATACTGTCTACTCTCAGCGTGGAACTCATGGCCAGTGGAGCTGTACCTCGTGCCTAAACAAAGCTCATCTGACAGCTACGTGTTCTGTAAGGCACAGAGCAGCCTTCCCGTGATCTGGGAGGCTAGCCAGAACTTCAGCTGACACTGGGGGGGGGGTCATTTTAAACAGTAAAATAATCAAGGAAAATGACAATAATGTGAAAACATACACTGAATATATTCTGGAGGACACTCGTCCGTGGGGAACACGCATGTTGGGGACTGAACTCCTCAGCTCTGTACCTTCTGCACATGAGAGTGAAAGCTGGGTGCTGATTTGGGGGTCAGAACAAATTTCAGCACGTAGATAAATTCACAAATATGAATCTGTGAATAGCGAAAATCACCTAGTAGAGACAGAGGTAGAGGTACAGAGTGACTGGATATAGAGATAAATGAGAGATGCAGAGATAGAGGTAGAGCTATACAGATACATGTGTATGCGTGTAAATAATTCTATGTGTATGTGACATGAGGAATGTGAGAAGAGCAGAGAGAAGGGGGCACAGAGCAGGAAGGAAAGCCCTGTGTGGGGCAGGCGGAATAAAGCTGATTTGAGAAGATGTCACATTTCAACTACCCTTTAGAGTTGAACAAGAGGAAGTTTTTCTAGGCAGGTATCACCATATACACTCAATGGGTTCCAATAAAGATGATGAATCCTATTTATTTCTCAAATACTGGAACTGCCTAAACCACTCACATGGGGAGTGTCCTGCCACAGCTTACTGGTGAACAGATGTGGAGAGGCAGAAGGTTCAGATCATCAGATCAATCCCGACACTCTTTGGGAGAGAAGTCCTTCCTGGGGCCTCCACGATGAAAGGCTGAAGCAGGAGTCGGTCTGAGACCCTCTGGGCGTCCTTTCACTCATGCATTCCCTCAGCAAACATCTACCAGGATCCCTACATTGCTGGCACTCTTCTAGGAGCTTGGGACACACCCATGAGCCAAAGAGACAAGTCTTAGCTTCAAGGACCCTGTCCTCCACAGGAAAGGCAGGGGTACACAGCAGACACAGCTCTGGGCAACCTGTGCAATGTGCTGTGTTAGACGGTGGTGACAACCTTGGAAAACAGAATGGGAGTGAGCAACACTGGAGCACAGGATGCGGGGATGAAAACACCACGGGCAGGGTGAGCCTGTCTGAGAGCAAAGTGTCTGAGCCAAAGACAGAAAGGAGCCAGTCCAACCAGGATCCGGGGGAGAGAACACTCTAGAAATGAGTCAGCATCAAGGTCCAGAGGCGAGATATTTCCTAGCACCCAAGGCAAAGCCAGGAGGTCAGCGTGTCTGGAGAAAAGTAACAGAGAGGGAGGGAAGAGGTCATTCGGGGGCACTCTGCAGACCACTGAAAGGACTTCGACTTTGATACTGTATGAGGTGGGGTGCCCCTGAGGGTTGGGGGCTGGGGTGTGCCAGCCTCAGACAGGCTGCCCCGGCTCAGGACTGGGAACAGACTGCGGAAGAACAGGGCGAGATGTAGGAACACCTGAGGTTAGTGCAACCAACTTGAACTCCGCCTTTAATACAAGGTCACCACGTTTTCTGTTTGTTTTTAGCAAGAGAGGGACAGACAGGTAGGAAGGGGAAGATGACAAGCATCAACAAACAGCTGCGGCACCTTAGTTGTTCAGTGACTACTTTCTCATATGTGCCTTGACAAAGGGAGGGGGACTACAGCAGAGCAAGTGACCCCTTGCTCAAGCCAGCAACCGTGGGTTCAAGCCGGTGAGTCTGAGCTCAAGCTGGCAACATCAGGGTTTCAAATGTGTGTCCTCAGAGTCCCAGGCCAATGCTCTATCCACTGTGCCACCACCTGGTCAGGCAAGGTTATCACTTTTTATCAAAGCATAAAATGATAACATTCTTCTGACGAAAAATAAGTGTATGTAATTATGAATAATGAGCAAGACTCTGTCCCTCATCTAAATCCTGGGGAGATTCCATGCATATAAATGAGTTTAGAAGTGGAAGAATGATTATATAAAAATGATTTTAAGGTTGCAATATGTTCTCCCTCCAGTTTGTTGAGATAGAACTGACAGATGACATTATATTAGTTTAAGGTATACAACATAATGATTTACTGTGTGGGTATATTGCAAAATAATTACACAAGTTTTGTTAACATCCATCAGCTTACATAGTTACAATACTTTTTCTTGTAATATGAAATTTAAGAATTATTGTTTTAGCAACTTTGAAACACACAATCCACTATTGTGCCAAACTGTTACGTTCCCAGAACTTACAACTGAAATTTGTAACTTTGACTCCCTTTATCTGTCCCTCCCTCCCCTAGCCCATCTCTAGTAACCACCAATCTGTCTCTGTTCTTTGTTTTTTTATTTTTTAAGATTTTAGACATAAGGAAGGTCATGCGGTATTAGTTTTCTGTCTGACTTAGCATAATGCTCTTGAGGTCCACTATGTTGTTGCAAAGAAGGGGGAGAAGCAGATGGTCACTTCCTCTGTGTGCGCTGACCAGGAATTGAACCTGAGATGTCCATATGCCAGGCCAGTGCTTTATCCAGACCCACCAGTGAGGGCCTGGGTGTACTCTTAATTCTCTCTGGAGTCCGGATCTAAGCCCTCTTTTCTCCTGGCCTCTGAACTGACAGGTAAGGATTTACGTCAGAGAAGTAGCCTCCTCAGCACCTCTTGTGCCTGTATTTAGAGGAGGGACTCAAGAGGGACCACTCCACATCCCCCTGCTCCCCTGCGTCCAGTTAATTGATCTGCACTGGAATTGCAGCTCCCAGCAGACCCATTCATCTGTGGTCCTTAAGTGCTAGCCTATGACGTTCTTACTCTTCGCCACTAAGTTTCTTTCATCTTCAAACTCGCCTGTAGCATGGGGGTCATCCTAGTACGTGTAGAGATCGGTGGAGAGCCAACCTGGTGTGTGCGCCCACCGTGTACCTGCTCTCCGGAGTGTGGCCGGCACAGAGAACACCCGTAGTGTCATCCCCCCCGGCCGTGGTGAGGACAACCACGTGTTATGCCTCTACGGCCTGTAACTGTCCCAGAAGAAAAGGACCGAACAAAATCCTCTGAGCTAATGCTTAATGAAGAGCTCTGAAATTCCCATATGGGGAGCACCATAAAAGCAGTGACCAGGCCCTGGCCGGTTGGCTCAGTGGTAGAGCGTCGGCCTGGCGTGCAGAAGTCCCGGGTTCGATTCCCGGCCAGGGCACACAGGAGAAGCGCCTATCTGCTTCTCCACCCCTCTCCCTCTCCTTCCTCTCTGTCACTCTCTTCCCCTCCCGCAGCGGAGGCTCCATTGGAGCAAAGATGGCCCGGGCGCTGGGGATGGCTCCTTGGCCTCTGCCCCAGGCGCTAGAGTGGCTCTGGTCACAACAGAAGCGATGCCCCAGAGGGGCAGAGCATCACCCCCTGGTGGGTGTGCCGGGTGGATCCTGGTCGGGCGCATGCGAGAGTCTGTCTGACTGTCTCTCCCCGTTTCCAGCTTCAGAAAAATACAAAAAAAAAAAAAAAAAAAGAAAGCAGTGACCATTATTATCTCTTTAATAAATAAACCTTTTTTCCCTCTTCTTTCCCTTGTGACATTTTTACTTTCCATTTTCCCCTTATTTTGAACTCAAGTTTTGAATGAACAGGAATGTAATAAACTTGTGATTTTACAAATGAGAGAAACACTTGGGTAAACTGCTTATATTACTCAACTGCATTCAAGAAGCGATACACAATGCTGTTCCCTCCTTCCTCCCTCCCCACAGCACTGCATTTTCCTTTCAACATTAGGCTAGTCTACTGACAAGTTATATTAATAGAAATCTTCCCTCAAAGATACATTTGAAGATGTATTTACCTTGAATATATAATCATGAACAATTCAAATACTGTTTATATAATACTCAGCCCTTTATAAACCCACACACATACAAAATTCAATGAAAAACAGTACATAAATAAATGTTTTGGAAAGTGAAGAGGTGTCAGAATGCTTTCACTTTCCTTAAAAATGGTTAAAACTATGCCAGAAAATCTATTGTAGATCTGTCCTAATTTCTAACACAAAGAATGAGTCACACACATTTGGTGTAATGCTCAAACTGTGTGGTATATATTACATATGATGTGAGAAATATGTGCTCTATGTAAAATGTTTCCATCTGTAATGAAAGCTATTATATCCCAGATAGGGTCTGTAAAACTTGGCTAAACTAGGTAGGGGAGAAGACATGGCAGAGACATGTGAAGGTGTTTCTCTATTACTGCATGGATCTTTTGTTTTTAAGTTTGCTTCTCTAGGAGGCACCCTGAGAGTGACAGCAGACGAGGAACTTAGCAGAACCTGAAGCTGACCAGCCACGCAGCCAAACAGCCAGGAATCAGGAAGCTGACTAGGACTCTCGTCTTCAGGGCTGGACCCGACGGCGAGGAAATGAGCAGAATGAGCCGGTCCCGCACGCTGAAACCCTGGCCAGCCGCGGTGGGTAACTCGTTCTGAATAACTCGTCACTCAGCCGTGGGTGAAAAGACGGGCTCATGGACACAGCAACTCTTGACCTTTCCCCCACAGCTGCCTCACTTTACGGGCGAGTCCTCAGTTTTATCAAAGCTGAGAAAGACATCTGGGTCTCGGCTGAATTTTCCTAGTTCTCCGTGGTCCACACGGAAGTTCCTGCCCATTCAGGTCCCTTCCCTCCAGCATAACTTTTATACTGTAGTGACAGACACCATAACTTCTCCACGTTATATATACATTGCTACGAGCTCTCTGTGCCCGAAGTCCCACCTGCCAGGGGTCCTCCTAAAATTGCGTGCAGTCACTTTCTAGTTCACCCCAGCCCGACCACCCTGCCAGAGCCCCGGCATCTTCCAGAGAAGTCACCCGCCCTCCTCCATCTCATCCAACCATGATTATTGTAAAATCCTTGGCACCCTGAGCTGCTCAATAGATCTGTACAGATATTATCATTACTGTATATTACTAGTAGTTGTCATAGCTGCATTGAGTTCTTTCCAAGGTGAACATCTCAGCTCCCACAAGAAACAGATACTCCAAACAATGTCCAAGCACATCTAACAAGCTCTCTTGGAGTGAAAAGATGATAGGCAGGGATTCTCCTGGGACCATTACTAATACGTACCAACTTCAAATGGATAGATTGGGAAATGATTATCATACAAAGCGACTCTTTCCCTCGGGAGTAACATACTTCATTTTCTAAGCGTTCTGGAGAGCTGTCTGGGCTTGCCATCTCGGAAGTGATTGTTTACAATTACTTTTCAGGAGCAATCATCTGACAGGCTCAGTTTCACAAATGTCCCAAAGCTAGCATCTTCTCTTGTTCCTTCACTGATAGGATAGAGAAAGAAGAAAACAGGAATACGATTGTATTCACTGATTTGGTGTCTAGATAGATTTATGCTTGAGAGGCGGAGCTGTCGATGTAAGTCATACAGTCAATAAAAGTTGGAGTGAGTTGGGACTTTTTAGGTAGACCCCATCCCTGGTTCCCTTCAGCTGATAGAAAATGCAGTGCAGGAATAAATCCAGCTGCAGGTATACTGAACTGACAAGGCTGGAGGACCCGGTTCCATCACTGCTGCCTGGATGGTAGTAAGCTTTAGTAGTGTTTCTGGGCAGAGCCTGAGGGAGTAGTGAGAATGCCCTACAGTGACAGGTACAGTGAACTGTAGACCCCAACGAAGGAACACACAGTCACCACTATTCTCGCAAAGTTTTCAAACTGTACAAAAAAACCTCCAAAGTACCCATGGTTCAAAAAGATAAGAACTGTGCCTGTTTCCCTGTTTGTTTCTGGAAGATGTCGAGAATGAGAGGCTTTTGATAAGCAGCATTTATTGATGATATAATGATAATCATAAAACCATAGCATATTTACCAGAGCAATGCAGTAGCTCTCACCACGAGAAAAATACTGGAGTGGGAGGCGGAGGGTTAACAATGGAGTGGCCAGTATGAAGTTAATTCTTGAAGTCTACCCACAGCGCCATGCTCACACTCCCAGTCTGAAGCTGTGGGATGAAACGGTCTATGAAATGTTTGCTCTTGTTCTGCAATAGGATAACAGCATACAGTTAAATGATGCTCTTACCCGAATTGCATGTTAAACCAGTGACCTATTTTTATATCTGTTAATGACATGCTTCTGCATATTTTATTGAGACACTGAGAGCTTTCAGTCCAGTGCAGTGTGAGCGTCAGGGCTCACTATATGAAAAGCAGTGGCTGTTAATGGGGAAATTTTAATACGGTGGGGACCTCTTCATCTCAGCCTAGAGCACTTAGAAATCATGAGATGAGCTAGTTCTTTGCACAACACCCGCATCCAGCTTCCACTTTCCAGGAAGTGAGATGAAAATGATGTGGTCCTGGGTATACAGTGTGTGTACAAACACTTCCCTGCATGGCCATGGTGCTCCTGGTAATCACCCATGACATTCTTTACTTCTGAACAGGGCCTGGCCTCAGACATAGTCTCAGATTTGCATTCAGGGAGCTTATACCAATCACTTGATTGGAGACAGCATACAAAATAAAATTTACTTTTTATTGCTTGGCTAGAGAGGGGAATGGCGAAGAGAAACACTTACAAAGGAATATATACTTGAACATGTAATGTTTCATTCTGAAGATACACTAAATGTTAGATGCCTAATTTTGCCTTTTACTATAGACTTAACCGTCACTGGAAGCACTATAAACAAATATAAGCCTGACTTTTAAAGGGAAAAATGGTAAGTTCAACACAGCTGATGCTTCCTCTCCTTTTTGCTCTACTGGAACCAAGTAAATTACCACAGCACATGTGTCCATCTTACGAAAAAATTTCAAAGTAAATTACTATACATTTTACATCTGCTTAAACACTCTGAGAAGCTAAAATCACTCCATACAAGAACTTAATTTTAGTGTTCCGATGCCTAATCCCCAGGTAAATAACCAATCTTATATATATTTTTAAACCCCTAGAACTGCATGTTCTCCGTGCTTTCTCCCCTCAGCCTCTCCCACTCTACCAGACCACCCCCTCTGGCCTCCTTCCTAAAAGACTTCTTTAGTTCCTCAGAAGGACGTGGGCTAACTCAGATGACTGCGGCAGTGATTCCACAACCATCTCAAGGAGATATCAGAGTTGTGACCAATGACTTTTACCTCTTACCGAAAAGAGTTGGTTTCTCAAAGTAGAATTCCAAGTCCTATGGCTGACATCTGAGAAGGGATCCTATTTTAAACTGAAATTGAAATTCAGTATGTTCCCTCCTGCACAGTTGAATGTCCATTCACTTTGATTACTTCTTTACTTCACTCATTCCCCAGATCTGCCCACCCCCAGCTCTTGGAAACCACCAGCTAAATATTAAACGTGGATGAAAAATGGCAAGACTGGCCCTGACTGCTTGTCTCAGTGGATGGAGCCACAGCCTGGCAAGCGGACATCCCAGGTTTGATCCCTAGTCAGGAAACACATGGGAAGTGACCATCTGCTTCTCTTTCCTTCCCTCTTCCCATTCTCTCTGCTTTCCCCTCTTGCAGCTGGTGGCTTGACTGGTTTGAGTATCAATCCTAGGCACTGAGGGTAGCTTGATTGATTCGAGCATCAGCCCCAGATGAGGTTGCCGGGTGAATTCCAGTTGGGGCGCATGTGGGAGTTTGTCTCTCTTATCTCCTCTCCTCTCACTTAAAAAAAATGGCAAAACTGTTATACTTATGAAATTAAAAAACAGAAAACATGGACAAATGCCAACAGTGCTTAGGCCAGATGGATCTAACAAAGTATCAAGCTGTGTCTACACTGTATGAGTGTGGCATACAACTTAAACATTGTGGAAGAGGAAACAATAATAGTTATGAAGAATAATAAACTTGTCAAAATTATGGCCCCCAAATATCAAGACAGTTTTGCACTCCAGCTGTTTGAGCAAGTTAGGGTAATTACAGGATTAGCACTATGTATAAAATTGAATACATTACTGTCCCTTCACTTAACAAAATCAATTTATTAAATGAGTCCCAGATGTCTCTATTTTGGAATTGCTGACCTCCTATAACTGGGAAATGTTCTTCTGTCCAGTAGATCTCAAGAGTATAACTCAACCTTTGCTGAAATATATACAACCTCCTAAGATAACAATAAAATTTTTGACTGGATGAACATACCCATAAAATAATAACAAAAACCTTTTAAACATCGATTCCTCTACTTGAATTATGATCAGTGGTTTAATGGACCACTTTATCTAATGCCCTGAAGACGACTACCACCAAGAAACTCTTTCTCTAGAAGGACAACTAGAGAGTAAAAGGCAATTTAAATGAACCCTACATTCTGTTTCTACCAAGTAATAGCAGTTTGACATCGGGCAGCTTACTTCACCCTTCTCAGTGTTAGGTGATTCCCTCCTATGTGTGGGCAATGGACACCCTTCCTTTGCTGAGGACCAGACGACCAGCCCGGAGTAGTTGAGCAAATACTGGTTCCATAATCACATCTGCCATGGTTTACAGACAAAATCAAAGTCTTTATTGCTAGAAGAGTCTGTGCATACTCTACCCTGCAGTACCTCCAGTTTAGATCGAGAACCCAGAGGTGAGAACAACAGGGAGACAGGTGTCACCTCCCTGAAAGAAAAAAAACAAAACAAAACAAAACCCTGTAATTGCTCCATCTTAAAACGGTTTATATCAAGTTTTCAAGATGGAAGCAGAAACCTCAAGACCTCTGGTGGGCTCTTCTCGAGGGCTATTGCTGTCAAGAAACTATAACGTCCCAACACATCGATTCCTTAGATGATTCCTCGTTCATTCTCTTACCCCCTCCTCTCTGTGCTCCTTCCCAGTTATTCCGTAACAAACAACCACAACGAATGGCTCAACACAAAAGCACACTCGTTACCGCCCAGCTTCCTGGGGTCCCACGCCCCGCTGGGTTCGACCTGGTCCTGTGCTGGGGGAAGGGGGTCCTAATAGCTGAAATCAAGGTGGCAGCTGGCTGGGCTCACAGCTGGAGGCTCTAGGTTGGAAGCCACTTCCAAGCTCACCCAGGCAGCGGGGGGTTCAGCTGCGAGGATGCAGAACCGAGGTTGGCACTGCAATGGCGGTGGGTGGGTCCTGGCCTAGAGCTGCCCACCTTTTCTCACCGCGTGGCCCTTGTATCTCAGAAGCCAGCGTGGGAGCCGCCTGGAGTGCCACCTCCTCGTGCCGTGCCACCCGCTCCCTGCGTATCCGGTCCCGCCTCTCTACCCACCCGGGGGAACCAGCTACAGAACACTGCGGACAAGGACGCACCCGCCCGGGTCTGGGCCCCTGCGAACCTTGCGTCTTAAGGTCCATGGGCTGAGGACATAAAATCAAAACACTTCGGCGGCGGCGACAGCAGGTGTTCGTGGCTGGTCACCAACCCCCAGGGCTCTGCCACCACCCTTCCCACCCGGGACCAGCGCCGTGTCCCGCGTCGCCTGCACGGCGATGCTCGCACATTTAAACACACGGGGACCCGGCTTCACGCGTGCTCCGTCCCCGCACTCCCCTCCCTGCTCTGCGCGGACTGACGGCGGACGCGCCCCGAGTCCCCTCGCACCGCGGCTTCCCACCGCTGTCCCCTCGCGGCCGCGCCGCCGCGTGTCCCACACACTCACGAAGGGACGGCCGCAGCCACACGTGCATAAACGCGCACACCCGGGAGGCCGTACCTGGGTGGGGAGGCTCCCCGCGGGCCGGGCCTCCGGGAGGACACAGCCAGCACCAGGGGGCCGCAGGCGACTCCTCTGGAGGCGGAAGTGGGCCCAGCGCTGAGGGCGGCAGGGAGGGGGCTCCAGGCTGGAGCACAGGGCACGTGGGCCGCCAGTCACCTCACGTGGGCTGCGGGTGTGTCCATCAGAGCACATGCGCCAGGCTATCCTTCAGTCAGCGCACGTGGGCCGGCCTGCTGTCAGAGCACGTGCGCCAGCCTTACCGTCAATCTGCCCGTGGGCCGCCCCGTCCATCAGAGCGCATGCGCCAGCCTGACCGTCAGTCAGAGCACGTGCGCCAACCTGACCGTCGGTCTGCACGCGGGCCGCCCCATCTATCAGAGCGCATGCGCCAGCCTGACCGTCAGTCAGTCAGAGCACATGCTCCAGCCTGACAGTCAGTCTGCACGTGGGCCGCCCCATCTATCAGAGCGCATGCCCAGCCTGACCGTCAGTCAGAGCACGTGCTCCAGCCTGACAGTCGTTCTGCACGTGGGCTGCCCTGTCCATCAGAGCGCATGCCCAGCCTGACCGTCAGTTAGAGCACGTGAGCCAGCCTGACAGTCGGTCTGCACGCGGGCTGCCCCATCTATCAGAGCGCATGCGCCAGCCTGACCGTCAGTCAGAGCACGTGCGCCAACCTGACTGTCGGTCTGCACGCAGGCCGCCCCATCTATCAGAGCGCATGCGCCAGCCTGACCGTCAGTCAGAGCACGTGCGCCAACCTGACTGTCGGTCTGCACGCGGCTGCCCCATCTATCAGAGCGCATGCCCAGCCTGACCGTCAGTCAGAGCGCGTGAGGCGACTCTGCCCTCAGTCTCGGGGCCTTTAGACTCCGGTTCCCGCGCTGATCCCGGAGCGGTTCCTGGGGCCTTTACACCCGAGGACTTTTAGCACGGGCCCTGCCAGGCCACTTCCGGTTCCAGCCCCCCAGCCGAAAGCTGCGGCTGCAGGAGCCCCATCTGCTCTCCGAGCCGGGTGTTCCTGAGCACCTGTCGCAGGTGCGGCCCCGCCCTGCCTGGGGCGCTAGGGGCCCTGGTTGCTTGCTCTCGGGGCCCAGGTAGGCTGTGCGGAGACCGCTCTCCACGCGGGTGTGTTCGCGGCCAGCGACCCGCTCAGCATCCCGGGCCGCCGTGGGGGTGAGCAGGCCGCCGCTGCCATGCTGCCCACCGTCTCCACGCTGGGCTAACTCCGAGGCTGCGTTTGTCCGGACGTGGGCGGTGTACTGCGGGTGGCCGGCCAGGGCAGGACCACACTGGACTCGGGAGGACGAGAGACGAACTGCGGGGCGCAAAGGTCCGGGCCATTCCGTGTAATCGGGTCTCACGACATCGGACAAGCAGATGGGAGTGGGGCGGAACCGCCTCTCGTGCAAACACAGCGAAGTGGCCCCTCGGGCACCATCCGCCACCCCCCATCTCATCTCTCTCTGGAGCAGCGCCCGCAGCCTCGCATGAACGACGCGCACGTGCCTGCGGCGCTGGGAGTGTGATCGCTCTGAAAGCACAGCCTGGGCAGGTGAACTCGGTTACGGGGCGGTTCTCCCGCATCGGTCCCTCTGCATGGCATGGGGGGTTCCCTGGGCGAGGCCTGCTGAGCACCCACGGAGGCCTGAAGAAGGTCCAGTGACCCGCCAGAGGCCAGCTGTCGCCAAGCATGGCTGCACGCCCCAGACCCTGGGACGAAGCCTGCAGAGAGAGAGCGTGGCCCCGCCGAGATGCTGGGCTTGACCTGCGGCTTCCAGAACCGGGACAGGATACGTGGATGGCGTGCCTGGTGAACCAATGCTCTTCGTGCGTGCCCGGGTCTCGTGCATGCATGGATGGGAGCCCTTTGTGACACTGTGTGCCCAGTCTGTGTCCTGGGACGCGTGGCCTCCGTCCGGCAGGGACGCTCAGTAGAGAATTCTTCCATTCTGCGCACCACCCGGGCCACCTGGGCGCTGTCCCCCGGCTCAGCCTAGAAGCCCCGTGACCCCTGCACAGAAGGGAGCAGTGAGACGCGGTAAGTCCCTTGTGCCACGTTGGCTTCTGTCCTTGAATACTGCAGTCGCGCACGTGTTGGGGGAGAAGCCGGTGTTTTTGTCCACGGACATGTGACGTGTATCCTATAAGGTGCCACACTAACCACTGGGTGTTGAACTCACTGGGCTCGGTCCATTTCTGCGAATCTCCTTTCTTAGTGAAAGTGTGTTTCCGAGGCACCTGATTAGGTGTTTTTCCTGCTTCCTGCCTGGCTTTTTGTCCTGAGTGGTGAGTCACCACTGAGCTGCCAGAATCTTCTGGGAGAGGCCATTGTTGGGGAAACAGCCGTGGTGGCTGGCTGGCTTGCACTTTGCACAATTAGTGCGTGAACACGTGGCAGCGCCGTGTGTGTGTGTGTGTGTGTGTGTGTGTGTGTGTGTATGTGTGTGTGTGTAAGGCTACCCTGCTTGCCCTTGGCGCCGAGCTCCCCCCGCCACAGTCAGAGGCTGTGCGGCTGCGTGAGCAGCGGTTTCCCTGTCTGTCCGCCCTTGCCAGCATCTATGAAATGGGAATGCCCCACCGCTTTCCAGCTCCGCAGCCCTCTGCCGTCTGCCGGAATCCAGCGTGGACTCTGCCCGGCCTCGGCCACCGGCCTGACAGTCCTGTGCAGTTTTGGAACTGGCTTCTGACACCTGCAGTATTTTCTAGTTCCCTTTGCTTCTAGCGACTTGTCTTCACCCAACTGTGGACAGAGTCACCACTTCCTGGAGAAAGGGTTCCTGGTGTCCAGAGTCTGGGCTGCTTAGACTGGTCCCATAATAGCAAATTTTAATTGCTTATTTAATTGGCTTTATCTTCCCCCAGACTGTGAGCACCCGTCCCACCCCCTGGAATAGTGGTCGTTGAGTAATGAGGACGGTGTGCTCCTCAGTGAAAGGAGGAATGAAGTGTTCTGAGGTTCAGCACGGAGGAGGAAGGCCTTTGGCATGCTTCATGTTAGGTTCATGTGTGCTTTCCCGTGCTACGTGTAATAAAAATGGAAGAAAACCTTTCCTGTTGGTAATGCCGGTGCTGACGGAGCTTTTCAAGTCGCTTCTCCGGGTGTCTGTCCTTAAGGGAAGTCACACCCCTTCACACCCACTAGGATTGCTATTATAAAAGAAAGTAACAATATCACCCCCACCCCCACCCCCGTCGATGTAAAATAAGAAGTGCCGGCAAGGATGTGAGGAAACTGAAAATCCGTGTGCATCTCAGTTGGAACTATAAAGTGTTACAGCCTCGGCCAAAAATGCTACGGCAGTTCCTCAAAACCTTAAAATTTCGTTTCCGTTCCTGCGTATACCGCATTTCCCCATGTATAAGACACACCTTTTCCCGAAAAAAATTGGGGTCTGTAAACTGGGTGCATCTTATACAGTGGTTATAGATTTTTAACTTGTATTCTCCGCTTTTTCATGTGGATGTGGAGTTGTATGAATTTTATGATGAATAAAACTTGAGTGCAATAACTTTATGTAATACATTTTTCCCCCCAATTTCGGGCCCCCAAATTAAGCTGCGTCTTATACATGGGGAAATATGGTACTTCTGAAAGACTTGAAGCAGGGACTTAGACTGATACACCGTGCTCACAGCAGCGTTAGTCACAATAGCCAAAGGTAGAAGTGAGTGACCCAGGTGTTCATTGACAGGTGAACGGATAAACAAAATGTGGTTAATCTGGACAATGGAATATTGTTCGGCCTTAAAGAGGGATTTCTGACCCATCTGCTGCGACCTGCAGGAACCTTCAAAGTGTGTGACAGGAAACCAGCCAGCTCCAGCAGGAGCCATGTTTTTGTGTGATTTCACTCCTGTGGAGTGGTTAGAGAGGTCAGATTCCTAGAAACCGAACTTGGAATGGTGATCGCCACAGGTGATAGGGAAGGGGAGTGAGAAATGACCGTTTAATGGGGGTGGGTTTTGGGTTTGGGTGGATGCGAGATTCCAGAGATAGATGGTGGTGATGGTTGCGTAACAATGTGAATGTGCTAATTGCTACCAACGTCCACGCTTAGATAATGGTTAAATGGTAAAATCTATCTTATGTATTTTACCACAATTAGAAAGAAAAGCTCTTGATAGGCTCCAGCTCTTTGCAGGGAGGTCCCTGCAGGTACCCTTCTCTAGGGCCTAATGTGGCTGGTTATGCTCTGCATTTGGGTAACGTAATGAATAATGGCGGGGTGAGCAGTGTGTGAATACAGTGTATCCCACAGACGCAGATGTCTTGAGCTCATCTTTGAGGAGGTGACTTTACAGATGTGCATTGCAGAAACTGCTGTGGGATGAAATCAAAGAGAAGCGGAGCCCCTGGGTTTCAAGTCAGCTTGCTCCTCTCTTGCATATTCGTATGCTCATTAAGTGCTCGCCACCTTGTTGTTAATATCTTAGCGCTGACACCCTATCATTAGATGGCTCGAGAAGAAAAGCTTAATAACGCCAAAATTTCGAGTTTAGGTTTCTCGATTTTCCACATGAAATAAGTTCCCGGGTTATTTAGACAGAAGGCAAGACAGTCTGGGGAATTATTTGAAATAAATATTGAGAAAGAGAATTAGTCTAAATGGAGTTAATCTTCTCAGAAATGGAGAGCAACGAGATATTTAATCGCGGCAGAGCCAGTGAAATTACCCTCAGAAACTGCTGGGAATGGAAGCAAGACAACTCCCTTAATTTCCAAGATGGTGGGATTCTTCAGGTTTTAATCCCTTTATGGCAGATATTGGACTTAGGACTTTGGCACAGTTTACATGATAAAACCCTTGCTTTTAAATTATGATGTTTTATACATGAGTCGGTACAAGTCATTTGTAAATCAATCAAATTCCCTACAATGGTCTTCTCTTCTCTTTTCTTGAGGCTATATGAACAGTGACATTTTATATCTGATATAATTTTTAGGTTAATCTGTTGCTTGGAAACCTATTCCTGAAGACTGATTTAAAATTAGAAAGAAATAGGAGTGCACCCTTTGTCACACAAGATTAGAGATGCCCGGAATCTAGAATTTCTCTATATTTGTTTTGAGAGCTAAAGAAGAGGAAAAATAAACAACAGAAACATGATATGTGGCAAACGAGCACATAGCCATATGGTTGGCTCTTTTACTAGATGGGAAGGGAATTGTAAATTTTGATCTGATATATGTCATGTAAAAGTTACAAAGCATCCTCCATCAAAAGCTCAGAAAACCAAATTAAAATCATATATCTTATCCCCATTCTAGTAGGTAATATAGCTTCAGTAATGAAATAAAGTCCATGAACAGGTTTCCAATTAAATTCCTCCATTGTATGAAAATAAAAATTATAGAAATAATACAATTTATTACATGATTTGTCATCAGAAACTCTATAGTAAAACTTATATATGCTTGCATGACTTAATAAATCTGTACCCCAAAGTAAACAACTTCCAGAATTAAAACTCCTCTGTGTAAAGACTACAGTAATTGATTGCATCATGTGATAACCACCTAAGCTAAGTAAAAGTTACCTTTAAATATCTGTAGTCTCGAATGCGTTTTAGGAAAGAAAAAAAGAAAAAAAGAACCTACTTATTTGTAAGGACCAAGTTGGCAAATATAAGTATAAATATATTTTATTACTGGAGAGTATATCTTGAGAGAAAATATAAACAAAGCTACGGCTTGAGAATGTGCATATTATGTTGTTTTAAGGAACACAAGGACTTTTAATAAACATAGCAGAATTTGCCACGGCGCTTCACAGAGTCTCAGAAGGAATGACCTCTGTGTTTGGCTAGCAGCCCGCCCTCCATGAGCACAGGAAGATGACTTGTTCTTAGTTTTACTTATGAAATTTCAGATACACATCTTACCAACCCCGATACACATCTTACCAACCCCCCCCAAAACCCTAATTGTCTACACTTTTTGCTGCAAAATTTCTTTCTCTCTTTATTATAAAATCAGGTGTCTGTATTTGTATAGTAGGTACCAAGAATTAAGTGATCAGATGCAAACGTACTACGCAATGTGACCAATAAACTTCAGCTCTATTCTATTATATGACCTATGTATTTGTGGTGCAAGACCCGGCATTCACACTGGATAGCTCTCGTGTTGGCTGTTATCATTTTTGGTATTTGACAAACTCAAGGGAAAATGGTTAGTGCCCCTGACTGAATAGTCAGGTATGGCGTGTTTAAAAAAAAAAAAATTATGGCAGTACACTAGTTGAAAATTGCAGTTTTAGGATAAATACCTAAAATGTAATTGATGGGTCCATATAATTTGTTCTAAATGTTGAGAAATTTTCTCAATTTAATCTTTTAAACTATTAAAAGTTATATTGTGGGCTCTGGCCGGTTGGCTGAGTGGTAGAGCATTGGCCTGGCAAGTGGAAGTCCTCGGTTCGATTCCTGGTCAGGGCACACAGAAGAAGCACCCATCTGCTTCTCCACCCTTCCCCTCTCATTTCTCTCTTTCTTTATCTCTCTTTTCTCCTCTCCTCCTGAAGCCATGGCTCAATTGGAGTGAGTTGGCTGCAGGCACTGAGGATGGTTCCATGGCCTCCACCTCAGGCACTAGAATGGCTCCAGTTGCAACGGAGCAACACCCCAAATGAACAGAGTATCAACCCTAGTTGGCTTGCTGGGTGGATCCAGGTCAGGGTGCATGCGGGAGTCTGTCTCTGCCTCCCCTCCTCTCACTAAAATAAATTTTTTTAAAAAGTTATATTTTGATACTGGCTTTTTCTTATTTCATCTGTCTCAGTTCATGAAAACACTAACTTATCTCTGAGTATTTATATCACAGTTTTTCTTGTTTCTTTTTCTTTTTTTCTTTAGGTTTTCTTTCAACCTTACATAATTCTGCTAATAGGTTTTTCTCTCCCTTTATGCTATATTCTTACATGTTCAAGGCTATTCTTTTTATTTATTTATTTTAAAACATTTTTTTCTTTATTTTCTAGCTTCCAGGTATGTTTTTATTTATTTATTTATTAAATTTAATGCAGTGACATTGATAAATCAGGGTACATATATTGAGAGAAAACATCTCTAGATTATTTTGACATTTGATTGTGCTGTATACCCCTCCCCCAAAGTTAAATTGTCTTCTGTCACCTTCTATCTGGTTTTCTTTGTGCCCCTCCCCCAACCCCTCATTCCTTCTTTGCCCCCTCCCCCCTCCCCCCACCCCCTACCCCTGTTGCCATCACATTCTTGTTCATGTCTCTGAGTCTCATTTTTATGTCCCTTCTATGTATGGATTCATGTAGTTCTTAGTTTTTTTTCTGATTTACTTATTTCACTCCGTATAATGTTATCAAAGTCCATCCATGTTATTGTAAATGATCCGATGTCATCATTTCTTATGGCTGAGTAGTATTCCATAGTATATATGTACCAAAGCTTTTTAATCCACTCGTCCTCTGATGGACACTTGGGCTGTTTCCAGATCTTTGCTATTGTGAACAATGCTGCCACAAACATGGGGGTGCATTTATCCTTTTGGAGCCGTTCTATGGTGTCCTTGGGGTATATTCCTAAAAGTGGGATAGCTGGGTCAAAAGGCAGTTCGATTTTCAGTTTTTTGAGGAATCTCCATACTGTTTTCCACAGTGGCTGCACCAGTCTGCATTCCCACCAGCAGTGCAGGAGGGTTCCCTTTTCTCCACATCCTCGCCAGCACTTATTCTGTGTTGTTTTGTTGATGAGTGCCATTCTGGCTGGTGTGAGGTGATATCTCATTGTGGTTTTAATTTGCATTTCTCTAATGATTAGTGATGTTGAGCATTTTTTCATATGCCTATTGGCCGTCTGTATGTCCTCTTTGGAGAAGTGTCTATTCATCTCTTTTGCCCATTTTTGGATTGGATTGTTTGTCTTCCTGGTGTTGAGATTTACAAGTTCTTTATAAATTTTGGTTATTAATCCCTTATCAGACGTATTGTCAAATATGTTCTCCCATTGTGTAGTTTGTCTTTTTATTCTGTTCTTGTTGTCTTTAGCTGTGCAAAAGCTTTTTAGTTTGATATAGTCCCATTTGTTTATCCTGTCTTTTATTTCACTTCCCCGTGGAGATAAATCAGCAAATATATTGCTCTGAGAGATGTCCGAGAGCTTACTGCCTATGTTTTCTTCTAAGATGCTTATGGTTTCACAGCCTACATTCAAGTCTTTTATCCAGTTTGAGTTTATTTTTGTGAGTGGTGTAAGTTGGTGGTCTAGTTTCATTTTTTTGCAGGTAGCTGTCCAATTTTCCCAACACCATTTGTTAAGGAGGCTGTCTTTACACCATTGTATTTCCTTACCTCTTTTGTCAAATATCAGTAGTCCATAGCACTCTGGGTTTATTTCTGGGTTCTCTGTTCTGTTCCATTGATCTATATGCCTGTTCTTATGCCAGTACCAGGCTGTTTTGAGTACAATGGCCTGTTCAAGGCTATTCTGAAACTCCTGGTGTGGAATGGTGAGCTGCTTCAAAGCGGACAGAGCTCTATGTGCGTGCGAACTGGCGGGACCCGGCCCCTCTGCTGGGGTTCTCTGCTGTGTCGTCTGGGAGGCTGGCTTCCTCCTCCCCTGGTAGACCTCAGACGTCTGTGCACAGGGCTTCTTCCTGGAGGGCACCGTCTTCTCCAGGGAAGAGTTCTTGAATCTGTCCTCTCAGCGGTGAGGGGAAGGACTGGGTGTGCGTGAGCCGGAAGCCCTCCATTCTGGGAGCCCAACAGTGAGGACAGAGGCTCTCCGCATTCAGTGTTCTCTTGGTCACTTAATCCGGCGATGTATACCCAGTGCTCCCCTTCCTCCGATCCTGACAGCCACGCTCAGGATCCTTTGGTCCACTTTCTCCAGTGGACCACGCCCACGCCTGTGGATAACTGATGGTACAGGTTGGAAAGAGGCCGTCTGTCGTCCTGTCTCCTTACACACATCATCTTCCAGTTCAGGGCGCTGCGTGTGAAAACCCGCCGGGTGTGTTCCCCTTGTGCTGTCTGTGGGGTCGGACACGGGGGCGGGGTCAGCGTTTTGGCTGCAGCCTTGCCCTCACCTTGTGTTAGCTGGTCACTCCAGTCCTGTGTGTCCTGGAGCCTTGGTTGGGATAATAACCTTCAGAGTCAATACTTCCTCATTGTTAAGTCAATAGTGGTTTCTTCATGCCTTTTCATCTTGCCAGAAAATACAGTATATCTTTATGTTATATAGTATAACAACATATACAGTCTGCATGCGTACTATTGGGATAATCTAATTAACATATTAGTACATACTATTAACATATTCTATACTATATATAACATATATTTCCCTTAGTCTTTGCTTTTGTGCACTTAATGCTTTTTTCTTTAATTACTTTTGTATCTTTTGAGTGGCATTTTAGAAGAGAGAATAAACAGAAATTTAAAAACATACAAAGTCTATTCCCTCATTGAGTTGTCCTAACCTTCAGGCAAGATGGGCTTTTGATCGAGTCCTAGCGTCTGGATGGGAAGCTGTGGCCTCATGACGTTAAGTGCACTTGTGAAGCCCATACTTTCCAAATGGGGAGAGCCCTCTGATCTCTCTGAGGATTTCCTTTCCCGTATCTGCTGTGGTAGCCAGAGTCACGGCTCCCCCACAAGTCTGCGTCCTGGTCCCCAGAGCCATGGACTCTGGGAGGTTACCTGGCAAAGGGGAGTTAAGGTAGCAGATGGAATGAAGTGTGCTGATCAGCTGACAGGAGAGGAGGAGGAAGGAGGGAAGGGGCCACCTCGGGTAATCACCAGGGACCGTAGGGTCTTGAGAGAGCTGACTGCCAGGGACCAGAGACCCCGTGGCTCATGAAGGACCAGCCTCTGTCACCGCTGTGCCTGTGGAGGCAGAGGGCCGGGAGCCAAGGCCCGTGGGCCCCTCTGGATCCTGGAGAGGGCACAGAAGCCGGTCTTCTCTAGGGGCCCCAGAGAGCAGCAGCCCCCCTGCACCGTGATTCTTGGCCCCGGTGAGACCCAGGCAGACTCGGCCTCCAGGCTGTAAGACCACGTGTGGTGTTGATCCCCCGAGGTCTGGGGACTGGTGACGGCAGCATGGGGAGCCAGGTGTATCAGCTCATTTCCACCGCGGGTCTGGCTGCTGCCAGGGCGAAATGAGATGGTGCATGTGCGAAGTGTTCAGCCCAGTGCCCTGCACGGACTGCGAAATCAGTGTATGGGAATTGCTATGAATCCTTTTTTTTTTTTTTTTTTTGCAATTTATAATCCACTCTGATAGCACGGATAGGAGCAGTCAAGCAATAAGGACTGAACCACATTCTGCCAAAACAATAAGAACACTGGACCCACTGCTAGGTGAGGGTCCGGGGAGTGACTGAGAAACTGAATATTTATGGTAGGCAGGACTCAGACTGGGATAAGTATTAACATTTAGAGAAAACAGAAACCACAGGAAGGAGAGCCAGTATCCCTCCTTATCCTACTGAGCACTTTAATGAATCTATTTAAATACTTGGAATAAATCTGCGTTTATTCCCACAAAACTTGATAGCATCAAAGCTTCCTGAGGGTTGAAGACTCTCAGAATTTCCGTTTTCATGAGTAGCCTCACTCTACAGACAACGAAATGTATCTCATCTCCATAGGTTGGATTTTGATAGGGATCATTTGCATAGGACTCATTTCCCCCTAGTCTTCAAGAGGGGTTAAATAGATTTTAACAGAATTTTATTTCGAATGCCTGCACTGTCCAGGGCTTCCAAATGGATTGTTCCATGATGCACGAGGCTTGCAGCTGTGTGAAGGAAAGGCCCTTGAAGGATACATGTCAGGGTCATTTGCCAGAGTGTTATTATACTCAGATTCCATGTCACAGTGTCACAGTGAGTGAGTTCTGGGCTCTTCATCTCGTTGTGACGCGTGAGTCACATGCGTCACATGAAGTAGTTTAAGCTTCAAACAGTGTTCTCTTTCCCGAATTAGAGAAGGGTTTAGAACACAAAGCTTATATTTTAAATGTTTGTTTGTTTTTAGTGATGATCCTCCTTGAAAACACTGTCGTAATCCTGATACTGGTCCTTCTCCACCCAAAACCCACAGAAACCGGCACGGCGGGGGTCAGCCCACAGTTGGACTGGGGTGTCGTGGGTCACAGAGACAGTGTCTTGGACAGATGCGTCTTCTTTCTCCTCTCTGCTTCCCTAATTACCAATTAATTAACGAGTTGATGTATTTGTCTACCATCTTCACGCACATTTTCCTCGTTCTTGGGATTCTGGGCCTCACGCACGACAGGAGCAGCAAGGGTAGGCGCACACACTGCCAGGCACTTCCGGGCATTGCTAGGAAGGGGATAGAAATAAAAATACATGTTTTAAACCTATTCCTTTTAAAAGCACCGCGTGGCTCACAGGGTTTTGTCCTTGGCACTGCTCGGATAGGGAGTGTGAGCACGTGACCTCCCTCCCCTGCAGGCTGGCAGGGAGGCTGTGCCCCCACCCGCCCGTGAGCCCGTGCCCACTCCCCGCCCCAAGAACGGTCCACGGCAGACACGCCGGCCGCCCCCCCCCCCCACTGGGCGACGCGTGGCCATCACTTCCGGGCCTCTACCGGCCACCCTTGCGGTGGGAGGGAGGAATCCCCTTTTCTCCCCCACCTCCATGTTTCTTACTACGGTTTTTGGATTTAAATCTTTGTGTAGTTTGAAGAAGAAGAAAAGATCTGTACTTTGCCAGCGGTCTGTTTATGGTGGAAGTGCAGGGTTTTCGCGTGGAGCCAGTTCTCCGCCTGGGTTGCCGTCTCCTCCGTGGTATTAAAATACGTGGCAGACGGGTGGCTTCTGTCACTTTGGTTATCAGGCCAGAACGAGGCCACGTGCCGTATGTGAACGGATGGTGGTTCTGGCCGCTGTGGGGAGCAGGGGGGAGCCTGGCACGGCCCGTTCCCCCAGAAGCTGGGTCGGCTCAGCCTCTCTGTTCCGCTGATCGCGTGCGTCCCTGCTGCTTCCTGCCCTGCGCTGGGTTGTCAGCCTTTCGTCCTCCGTTATTTTTCCGGTCCATGTTTCTAAGCATCTTCACCCTGGCACCCCTAAACCCAACTCCATCACCAGTTTCTGCATCCTGTCTCGTGTTTTTGCCGTTCTGTTCATCAGCCGCTGACACCCGGTGAGACTGTGGGCACGCAGGGACAGGCGTGACTGGATGGTGGGAAGAGGGGTGGCACAGCCTCACTCTCCCCAGCGGTCTTCCGAAATGCCTGTTCCTTTGTGTCTGGATTCAGTGTTGCACTGTTTTATCGTGACTGGTTTTGATGTGTCCCAGGTATATTTGCACTGGGGGTTCCTGTATCTCCCCATGTACAAGAGGCTCCCATGTTTAAGATGCACCTTAATTTTGGGCCCGAAATTTGGAAAAAAAGTGTATTACCTAAAGTTATTGAACTCGTTTTATTCATAAATTTTATACAACTCCTCATCGCAAAAAGAGCAGGAAATGCAAGTTAAAAAACAAAAACCTACAACCAGTGTATCAGATGCACCCAGTTTTTAGACCCCAAATTTTTCAAAAAAGGGTGTGTCTTATACACGGGGAAATAAATACGGTATCTTAGATTTCTGTAGTGTTTTTCCTGGGAAAAACAAGACATTAGGTGGTTCACTAAAAGACTGACCCACAGCTTTTTGGTAGAAGGGGACCCCTAATATGCTTTGGGGTCGTCCCTAATGCCTCTCTGGGGAGGAAGTAAAGAACAGGGTGAGGGGACGTGCAGGGGAGTGAAGAGGGAGAGAGGGCTGGACCGCTGGTTGTGGTGCTGCTCACCCGCTGACCGGGTGCTTCTCGGGTGCGGGTCCTCAGCTCACGGCCTTCCACTCTGACCTCGGTCTGTTCCAGGGACCTCATGGGCACCTACCTGCTCAGACTCTGAAGGGGAAGGCAGACCCTGTGCATTTTGTATTATACTGGAGTTGTTCTGCTGCGGCTGTGTTTTCCTGATGTGTGATTATTTTTTACAAGGATACCTTGTGCACTCGACAAAGAAAGGTGATCAGATGATCCGCAGTGCGTGAGGGAAGTTTGACTCCAGTGCCTGAGGGTATTCGGTTCTTGTCACTGTGAAGGGCATGTTGGTACAGCAGCTGTGCCCTTCGGCTCTGCTGGGGCTCCCTTTCTGGGGCCACCGTGCCCAGTGCCAGGCCCCTTGGCTGCAGCTCCATCGGGGCGACGAGGCGGAGTCTCCATGCTGGGGCACCGGGGCTGGGGCGACATTTCTGGGCAGACCATGCTGGGGCTCCCCTTCAGGGGTGGCAGCGCCAGGGCTTTCGTGCTGGGCCCCCCTGCTCGGTCTCTGGTGCTGGGGTGCTGAGACCCTGCTTCCCTGCATCTCTGGCTCTGGGGTCCTTCACTCAGGAATCTCCTGAGGGAGAGGCTAAGGCTGAGGAGCAAGGGACCGTTCCTTCCTGTGCGTCGTTTTCTGTTCCTCTCAAGTTCGCTGGGTCCCTTGTCACGTGGAGGTGTCTAAAATATGTTCTCTCAGTGCACGGCTGGTCTTCTCCCTTTTAAATTTTAAGATCGATTTTAATTTTGCTGAAGTCCAGTGTGTCGCATTCTCTTCTCCTCATGGTGCTTTGTGTCCTGTCCAAGAAACGGGTATTTTTTGTTTGTTTGTGTTTGGTTTCTTTTTGTTTCAGAAGTTTTATGTGTGGTCTTGAATTTCACACCTTTGGGGCTATGATCAATATCAAACCAGTTCTTGCAGGTGATGAGGCTCCCCGCCCCGCACCCCCCAAATAGCTTCTTGTTCCAGAATCACTTGTTAACAGAGGTTTTTCTTTCCCTTTTCATTGGCTCGTCAGCTTCATTGCGAGTCAGCTGTGTGTGTGTGAGTGAGGATGTGTCCGGAGCCTGGTTCTCCCCGTTTTCCAGTGGTCTCCGTGTACGCTGACACACCGATCCTCCCCTCAGTGCACGTCCCGTGTTCTCCTCCCGCGGGCAGAGCAGGAGCCATCGCACCCAGTGAACGGGCACAGGCAGGTGGGCGGGCGTGCAGGATGACGCAGTTTGAATTTGCACCTTCACGGAGACACAGTCTAACGTGGGCATGGCATTGAACATGGAGGCACCTGCTACGCCCTCTCATTTCTCACCTCCGCCCAGAGAGGGGTGATGAGACCCATCCCGTGGCCTGGCCGACCGGTGCGTGAACCCTTTTGTGTGGGTTAAAGAAGGGCGTGTCCACAGCTCAGGACCCTTAATGACAGTGGAGCTAGCTGACCAAATTTCTCCCAGTAGGAATGCTGTCCCAGCAGGGAGCATGGGGCGTGGCTAAGGTCTCTTTCCTGAGGATAGTTTTGGGTCACTTAGACACAGAAATAGGTTTCTTTGTAATTATTTAGAATTATTAATGAAGCAGTAAGCAAAAACAAAGAACAAAGCAGCCAGCAGACCCTACGGCAAAATGAAAAGCCCCAGCCATTTAAAAATCTTTTCAGAGCTGCATAAAAGCAGGTTTACATTTTCCCTAATTTTTCAAATTTAAACATGACATTGAGTAGAGGAATTTCTTTATTTGTATAAACCTTGCTATAACCTGATACTTGCATGATGTATAGCGCCCTGAATCTTTAGAAACGGACCCGTCCATAAAACGTAAATTATTAATGTCTTTCTATCTCTTCCCAAAATTCATATTGATTATGCCATCCATTGTCGAGATTCATTGATCACTTAAGTTATCAATTCTTTATGCCGAGTGATGAAGTCTAGTCTATAAATCTGTGGCAGTAAATTTGTTAGTCCAGTATTTTCACAGGGACTTGCCAGCATCCGAGTTAATGAGTAGCTCTATTGTGCGGGTTCCCAAACACAATAGTGCTTACTGACAGGCAGGCATCGATCGGGTGTGTGGCCCTTTAAATCTCTGGCTTGCCTGAGTTGAATGATTTGGGCATCAGCGGAGTGCACTTTAATTAGCCCTGCGGATATCACAGCGGGAGGAGGAAGCCAGTTGGCCTGTTCGTTTTCTGTGTATGGTAACAGGGAGTCAAAACGTGTAATTGGATTTTTTCAAAGCATTGTCAGTCCTCGGGAGGACGCCCTGTTTACAGTCATGATAGCTTATCTCCGGAGTGCCTGCTGCACCCCTAAAAAGGGCCTTTTTCAGATTCAGGAAAGTGCTGCTCTGGCAAGACTCTGTTCCCGAGGTGTCCCTGCTGTTGAGGGCTACACTTGACACACTTGAAAGAGAACCCTCTAGTGCTCGGTGCCCGGGGTGCCCTGGACCCTCTAGTGCTCGGTGCCGGGGGCGCCGTGGACCCTCTAGTGCTCGGTGCCCGGGGTGCCCTGGACCCTCTAGTGCTCGGTGCCCGGGGCGCCCTGGACCGTCCAGTGCTCAGCCCGGTGACCCACATCTGCCGCTTGGAGTGGCAGCACCAGAACATCAGTGATGGGGACAGGTTACCTGTCGGTTGTGGAGAGGAAGCCATTTAGATGCTTTGCCATGCTTCCCGGAGCCACAGGGGTCTGGGAAAGAGCTCCTCTCCTGTCACCTCCTGGGCACAGTGGCTGCTGCTGTTTTCTTTCACCAGATTTCAGTTTCCACTGGAAGAGACTGCGGAGAGTGTGTGTGTGTGTGTGTGTGTAGTAAAAAAATCTTAAATGCTTAGATTTAGATTAAAAAGGGTCAGCATTTTCTCCCCTTTTTTTATTTCCCACTTTAAAACTAGAAGCATAAAGTATAAATAGATTTTCAATCCAAAATTGTTGGAATAGTACATTTAGGTCTAATATTTCTATGAAATTATTATTATTACTATTATTATTTTTTTTTTTTGTATTTTTCTGAAGCTGGAAACGGGGAGAGACAGTCGGACAGACTCCCGCATGCACCCGACCGGGATCCACCCAGCACGCCCACCAGGGGGCGATGCTCTGCCCACCAGGGGGCGATGCTCTGCCTTCCAGGGCGTCACTCTGTTGCAACCAGAGCCACTCGAGCGCCTGGGGCAGAGGCCAAGGAGCCATCCCCAGCGCCCAGGCCATCTTTGCTCCAATGGAGCCTTGGCTGCGGGAGGGGAAGAGAGAGACAGAGAGGAAGGAGAGGGGGAGGGATGGAGAAGCAGATGGGCGCTTCTCCTGTGTGCCCTGGCTGGGAATCAAACCTGGGACTTCTGCACACCAGGCCGACGCTCTACCACTGAGCCAACCGGCCAGGGCCTGAAATTATTTTTTTTGAGGTTTGCTCTAGAAAATAAAAAAAAAGGAAACCTAAAGAAATTGTTTGACTTGAATGATGGATAGGGCTTTGTAGAATCGTTGTGTTTTATACAAAAAATAAGACATAAAGGATGAGGAAGTTATAGACAAGTAGCCCTTAAAAATAAACATGCTAACAGCATTAACAAACTATTAGGAACTAATATACCCAACAATATGTAATAAAAAAAATGTTATATGATGAACAAGTGAGGTTTATCCTGGGACTACAAAGCGGGCTTACCATTTGCAAATCGGTCGTTTTAATTTACTGTATTCACAGAACAAAGGACAAAACCATATGATCATCTCAATAGGCACAGATGAATTATTTGACAAAATTCAGCATCCACTTATGGTGTGGATTTTTAATAAAGTAGAGATAGAAGAAGACTTCTACAGCCTGATAAACACCAGTGTCAGACTTTAATGGCAAAAGACTGAGCTTGGGAACAGAAGGATGTTTCCCCATCACTTTTATACCACAGTTTACTGAGTGATGCAGTGCGCAAGGGCCAAAGCAGGGGTGGGGCCGTGGACAGAAAAGTAAATAAAAAGGGAAGAAGTAAAATTTTATTCATAGAGAACATGATTGAGTATGAACAAAAGGAATTCACACAACAAGCCATTAAAACTAGGAAGTGAGCCTGACCAGCTGGTGGTACATTGGATAGAGCATTGGCCTGGGACGCAGAGGACCCAGGTTTGAAACCCTGAGGTTGCCGGCTTGAGCGTGGCCTCGCCAGCTTGAGTGTGGGGTCACTGGCTTGAGTGTGGGATCATAAACATGACCCCATGGTCGCTGGCTTGAGTCCATAGGTCACTGGCTCGAGCAAGGGGTCACTGGCTCAGCTGGAGCCCCCCAGTCAAGGCATGTGTGAGAAAATAACCAATGAACAACTAAGGTTCTGCTATAAAGAATTGATGCTTCTCATCTCTCTCCCTTCCTGTCTGTCTCTCTTACTAAAAACAAACAAAACAAGGAAGTGAATTTAAAAAACTTTTGGGATATGTGATCAATGTATAAAAATAATTGCATGTTTAAAGTTAGCAGCACATATCTAGAAAATAAAACTTAAAAAGCAATGCCATTTACAACAGAACAACAAAAAAATTTGAAGCATTTAGGGACAAAAATAATAAAATATATAAGGCCCATTTGCTGAAAACAAATAAGTCCTGTTGCTGAGAAATGAGAGAAATGCTACAGATGAATGGAGAGATTGCTGTGATCACAGATGGGAAAGGTTAGCACTGCTGAGAGGGCGATTCTCCCCCAGGGGGTCCAGCCTGCCAGTGCAACATTCTAGCAGATCAGGTTTAACACTGCTGAGACATGGTTCTACCCCAGTGGGTCCAGCCTGCCAGTGCAACATTCTAGCAGATCAGGCTTTACACTGCTGAGACATGGTTCTACCCCAGTGGGTCCAGCCTGCCAGTGCAACATTCTAGCAGATCAGGTTTAACACTGCTGAGACATGGTTCTACCCCAGTGGGTCCAGCCTGCCAGTGCAACATTCTAGCAGATCAGTTTTAACACTGCTGAGACATGGTTCTCCCCCAGTGGGTCCAGCCTGCCAGTGCAACATTCTAGCAGATCAGGCTTAACACTGCTGAGACATGGTTCTACCCCAGTGGGTCCAGCCTGCCAGTGCAACATTCTAGCAGATCAGGTTTAACACTGCTGAGACATGGTTCAACCCCAGTGGGTCCAGCCTGCCAGTGCAACATTCTAGCAGATCAGGTTTAACACTGCTGAGACATGGTTCTACCCCAGGGGGCCCAGCCTGCCAGTCCAACATTCTAGCAGATCAGGCTTAACACTGCTGAGACATGGTTCTACCCCAGTGGGTCCAGCCTGCCAGTGCAACATTCTAGCAGATCAGGTTTAACACTGCTGAGACATGGTTCTACCCCAGGGGGCCCAGCCTGCCAGTGCAACATTCTAGCAGATCAGGCTTAACACTGCTGAGACATGGTTCTACCCCAGTGGGTCCAGCCTGCCAGTGCAACATTCTAGCAGATCAGGTTTAACACTGCTGAGACATGGTTCTACCCCAGTGGGTCCAGCCTGCCAGTGCAACATTCTAGCAGATCAGGTTTAACACTGCTGAGACATGGTTCTACCCCAGGGGGCCCAGCCTGCCAGTGCAACATTCTAGCAGATCAGGCTTAACACTGCTGAGACATGGTTCTACCCCAGTGGGTCCAGCCTGCCAGTGCAACATTCTAGCAGATCAGGTTTAACACTGCTGAGACATGGTTCTACCCCAGTGGGTCCAGCCTGCCAGTGCAACATTCTAGCAGATCAGGTTTAACACTGCTGAGACATGGTTCTACCCCAGGGGGCCCAGCCTGCCAGTGCAACATTCTAGCAGATCAGGCTTAACACTACTGAGACATGGTTCTACCCCAGTGGGTCCAGTCTGCCAGTGCAACATTCTAGCAGATCAGGCTTAACACTGCTGAGACATGGTTCTACCCCAGTGGGTCCAGCCTGCCAGTGCAACATTCTAGCAGATCTTACTACAGATGTTTTCAGAAATCAAGCACTAATTCTAGAATTTATTGAGGAATGGAAAGGATCTATTGTAGCCTTTTTTTTTTTTAAAGAACAGGTTGATTACAATATAAAATAACTACTTGGTTTCAAGGCTCTCTGTTATGCTATAGAAATCAAGATGTAAGGGTGGATGTGTAGATGAGGGGAACAAAATCGTGTCCCAAACTAGACCTCACACTTACATTCACTTGCCTAAAAGTGGGCATGGTAATTCGGGGGGGGGATGGTCTCATCCAGAAATGGAGCTGAAACAACTGGGCATTGAGATGGAAACACCTATCAGGAAGTGCACAAAAGTCAAGTCAAGTGGACATTGGTCCTCAGGAACTGACCGTGTCAGTGCAATGCCTCTGTTAGAGAAGGACTAGGCGGGGAGCACAGGACGAATGGAGTCCTGACTCGGGTCCAGTTGATTTTGGGGTCTCTAGCATAATGGACACGGACATATTTAGTTGTTGAAAGTCCCCTGTAGATTGGTTGTTTAGGGTCTATGGCAGGCATCCCCAAACTACTGCCCACAGCCGCATGCGGCCCCCTGAGGCTGTTTATCCGGCCCCGCCGCACTTCTGGAAGGGGCACCTCTTTCATTGGTGGTCAGTGAGAGGAGCACTGTATGTGGTGGCCCTCCAGCGGTCTGAGGGACAGTGAACTGGCCCCCTGTGTAAAAAGTTTGGGGACCCCTGGTGGGATCTCTGAGTTCAGAGCTGTGGCAGTGGGCAGGGCTGGGCGGTAGCCTCCGCCGCTGCCCGCTCTCGGGATTGCCACAGACAACACCACGTTGAGTGGGGCGTCGGAGATGAGCCCACCCCTCGGGCTCTTACAGGAGTGAGGTGTGGAGGCTCTCGGTACATCCTGATTTCTTCACTGTGACTGTCCTGGGTGACTGGAAGGTGACGGGGGTGACCACACGCCAAAACAAGCGGCAGCCACGTTGCAGTTTGCTGGTGCTCTTGGGGGGGGGTGTGATGTCTCTGTTAGAGAAGATTTGAACAGGCACAGGGTACTCGGTCGGTAATTTGGCAAAGGTGGTGTTTTCCATCCCTACCGAAAGGAAGGATAAGAAGTAATTTATATTCAAATGAGAAGGACAATAGTCCATTTTGAGTTCTTGGACCAGGGCTGTATTAACTATCCTGCTCTCCGTCCTAGCAGCTCATAGGGATTATTTTACACAGGAGCATGTCACCACCTTAGGTCCCTGGCAGACTGCCAGTCTGGCTCGTGAGTGGGATGCGGAGGAGTGGGGGGTCTCCGTAAGGCACGTTTCTCCAGAGAAGGGGAGACAGACGCTAGACGTCAGGGGTCCAAGTGGCCACATCCAGAACGGGACCGGAGCAGAGCCTGGGGACAGTAAGTCACGTGAGTGGATCACCCAGAGCAGCGTGTCATGTGCCACCGTGGTGCAGAAGCCTCCCTGTTGTCACGCCCGTCCCTCAGCGGAGTCCAGTGAGAAGCTGGTGCAGGAGGGTCAGGGTCAGACTCGGCTCAGGGATGAGCTAGCTCAGGTTGGGTGGACCGCCGAGAATGGACCCTGGCTTGGCTTCTGCATGCTGTGCTGGGCAGAGAGCACGGTGAGCCCCGCGGCCCGGGCTGGGGCTCGTCTTAACCTGCGCGGCCACTTTATGTGGAGAGACTAGAAGTGGGCTCACGGAGAGCGGCATGTGCCTTTTCTGCTTAGTCTAGAGCTTGGGAGGAGAAAGGTCAAGTGACCAAAGCAGGAGAGCTGAGAAAAAGGCTGGAAAATGGGTGTGTGGAGTGAGCAGAAGATACAAAGATCCTTGTCTCTTGTTTTCATGCCTATTCAAGAAACCCACCAGGAAAGGGGCAGGGACATCCAAGGAGACAAGGCTGGGCCAGCTGGCCTCGGAGCCTCTGCCGTCGGCCCCCAAGTGCAGGTGCGATGGGTTCTTGGAGCGCTGGTCCTGGTCACCGGGTCGGAGGCTCTGGGTGGGTGCCCATTACACTTCATCACAGTGAAGCTGACCTAGCTGCCGGAGACCGAGTGTCCAGCCTGCCCCGTGGCAGAGGTGGTTCTGAGTGCTGCTGACCTGAGGCAGTCTCTGAAGGACACTGACCCTGCGCTGGCCAGTGGGCCACACTGAACCATCTGTCCTGGAAGCGGCCACGGTTCCGTCCACGGGAATTGAGGGGTACTGACTGGAGGGGCGTTTGCCATCCGTCCTGCGGGAAGGAGCAGGGTGCGGCTTTCCAGGGGGTACGCCCTCTCCAGGGTCAGTCTGCGTCCAGTGTCTGGTTGTCACGGGGATGCAGAGACCCGGCACCCTGACTGGTCCAGTTCAGAATCATTCTGAAAGGCCTTCTCTCATCTCCTCTCATCTCCTCTCATCTCCTCTCATCTCCTCTCCCTGTGGGATCGGCTGTTGTTCAGCCTGTCCCTCTGCCCGGTCCTGCGTCCCTCGTTGCTGAGTGAACTCGATGTGTGTCTGCATACCTACCTCCACCTTAGAGGTGGTCAGGAAACGGACCAAAGAAACCGGGCGTGCTGGTCATGGTGCGTCCCGGAGCCTCGAAATGACACGGGGGCCGGGGGAGGCGTGCGGCTGTTTGGGGCCATCAAGAGGAGGTAGATGGCAGGGTGTCAGCTCCTGGCTGCGCCAACACCCTCAGGTCAGACTCCGGTCTCAGCAGACTTGTTCCCTTTCTGCCTTGAGCACCACGAAGTTCACCTGTGTTTTTATGGTAATTTTTTCCCCATTGACATTTATTTTACTGCATTTCTTCGTGACCAAAAGTGACTAAGGTGACGGCCTCTTGTTCTGAGGCTTACCTTGGTCCCAGGAGGTCGTTTATGGAGAAGAGGTTGGAATGTCTATGTGTTTTCCTGGATCGTTGATGGAGCACACCCTGAGTGAGGACCAGCCTCTGCCTGCCAAGAGCTCCCCGGGCCAGCACCGGCCTGTCCGGGATGACTGAGGGGACACTCAGCCCCAGGTAAGCTTGGTTCTGCTTCAACCAGAGGTACTGCCTGGATTTGATGCCAACCTCGCTCTGCAGCACGGAGGTCACCAGTATGAGATGTGTTTGACTTGGCGGTCCGGCTGGTGAGTTAGCGGATCTGAGCTCTCGGCACGGGCCCTGTTTTGTCTTTGGAACAGAGCTACCAAAGCCCTCGGTTAGTTTTCATGGCCCCCCGCACCTGGACTAACCCTGACCCCACAGAGTCGGTACCACTTGGATTCTGAGGAGAGAGAGGATGTTTCCTTACTGAGATGAAGTTTCTGTTGCAGTTTACAGGGAACAAAAGGAAAGGACAATAGGAATGGATACCCTTTGTGACCAGCAGGGCTTTCTGGCACTTTGAATGATGTGCTACTTTGCTGACCAGTCTGGATAAATAAATGGCTTTGAGTTGCAAGGAGTAGAAACCAACCTGAAGGTATCTTAAATAAGGGACACAGAGGAAACTTCTAGAAATTTATGGGGAACAGTAAACAGGGGACACTTCACTGGAAAGAGCCAGCAGGACCTCATGGTCTCGCAGCTTTGTCACGTCCCTCGGCTGGGCCTTTTATGCCTTCTGGGCACCCATTTCTGTGCCAGCCCCAAGCGAGTCGCTTCTTGGGGAGGGGCCCGGAATGGCTTTCCCTAAGGGGGCTGCCAGCGCCCCTGAATCGTTAGTGTTCCCCACTCAGCTGTCACTGTCCTTCAGCATCTCTGGTGAGTCTGACCGCGTGGACCAGGCGGACGCCGCAGCCCCGTGACAGAGAGCAGCGGGAGTCCTGGACCTCCCCCGGCGAATCCACTCCTTCTGCGGTGACATCTTGCGGCCAGGCTTGCCCCAGATGTGTCTCTAATACTGAGCCAAAATGTGTTCAATTTTCTGGGCATCGGCTAGAGAAAAAATAAAAAAATAAAAATTCCCTAATAACCGAGATAACAGCTGGTATTAGTGGCAGCAATTAATTCAATTTAGAATGCCCACTGAGGGTCCACGGTGCAGAGCGCGTGGAGACCGAGCCGCGTCCGCCCCTGTTCACGCAGTCAGCCTGACGCAGTCAGCCGACGCACAGTAGGGGCCAGACGCTGAAACAACGAGACGCGGCTGTCCCAGGGCGTCTGTCATCGGCACGCAGATGCACTGACCGGCGGCCTTTGAGGCTAACACACGTTCACCAAAGGAAACACCTCCTAGCAAAGCTGACTTGTTTCAAGGCACGTGGATTCCTGTTTTGTCATGTAAACACGGACTGAGAATGCAGCACTGGGAACGCGATTCAGCTAGAACGTGCGTTGGTATTTTCACCCACAGCCGCTTGTTAGCACAGCACACAGCTGAGGACAAGACCAGGCCTTCGCAGACTGTCTTGTCCTCGGACTGGTATGATGTGACGCTCTCCCTGCCTTGCCTCGGCTGAGACACGTTTTCGCGTCCCCGCCTCCCGCAGATGGCGTGAGTGGGCGCGTGCAGGGTCATTCCGGTCTTGGCCTTCCCCTCTTTATGGGTCTCCTGCACCAGATTTTACAGTGTTTTATGACTACTAATCTGTCTAGCCCCAAAGTGCAAAAGCAGTAAATGTTGAATCTGCTGATAAGCCCAGGTTTATAATTAGGTAAAATTAAAAGAGAGGGAAGAAAACAGAACCAAACCTAACAACATCGAAACCCATCCCACTGTTATTAAATTTAGTTTCTCACAGCTGCGGCATCTGTCTATAACTTTTATAGTATCTCCATGGGCACAGGGCACATGCAAACCACACGCTTTGGGACCCTGTATATCCACGGAGGCATTTCTGGGTGCATATGATGGAGGCATGCATCTCTCTGAACGTACTAAATGGTTAAAGGTGAGAGAAAGAGTGTTTTCCTTTTGATAAAGTCAAGTTTTGTCATCTTATTTAAGTCATCAATTTAAAGCATTTTATAGAAAAATATATTAAGAGCAGATGCTAGATCAAGTAGAAAAATAAAATTATTATGTTTATAGGAAAAAATATGCTTCGATTATCTGGCCATTTGGTAATAAGAGCTATTTCTGCATATTATTAGGATGATTGCTAGGAAATTTTCCTAGTGTGGTTTACATTATAAAGCAGACTAAATCTAAATCAGTGTTTTCAACCAGTAGCATATGAGACATTTTACAGATGTTTGTTATATATGTGTATTAGTGTAGACAGTTACCATCCTATGCTTATTAAAAATGTTTTGTCATACTAATATGTTCATCTCTCTCTTTCCTTCCTTCCATCCATTCATCCGTCCTTCCTTCCTTTTTTTTTTTTTTAACTGACGTGAGAACAGGGGAGGCAGAGAGACAGACTCCTGCATGTGCCTATGTTGGGATTCACCTGACAAACCCCCTTGGGTTGATGCTCAGCTTATCTGGAGCATTGCTCTGTTCCTCAGCATCTGAGCTATTTTTAGCACCTGAGGCAGAGGCCACTGAACCATCCTCAGTGTGGAGGGCCAGCTTACTTGAATTAATAGAGCAATGGCTGTGAGAACAGGGTGGGGGGGGGACAGAGAAAGAGAAAAGGGAAGCAGATAGGTGCTTCTCCTGTGTGCCCTGACCAGGAATCAAACCCAGGACTTTCACATGCTGTGCCAACGCTCTACCACTGAGCCAACTGGCCAGGGCCACTTCATTTTTTAAATAAATAAAAGCTTTATGAAGATATAATTCACATTACCAACTGCACACTTTTACAGCTAGCATTCAGTTTTCTTTTCAAAATTCAGAGTTCAATAATTCACTGTCAACACAGTACTTTTTACAACATTTTTATTTACTCTAAAAGGAAATACCACTCCCATTAGCCGTCACTCCCCATTCTCCTCACTGTCCAACCCCTGGCAGCCCTTAACCTACTTTCTTCTCTGTTGATTTGCTTATTCTGGATATTTCATGTGAATAGCGTCATAAATATGTGTCCTTCTGTTTCTGAATCCTGTCACTTAGCATAACAGGGATTTATTAGTATTGCAGAAGGAATAGTACATGATTTCTCTTTGTGGCCGGTGGTATGCATGAATAGATCACATTTTTATTTTGTCAGCTCATCAGTTGATGGACATTTGGATTGTTTTCACTTCTTTGATTATTTAGAAGAATGTTTTTGTGAATATATATGTAGAAGACTTTTTCGGGACATTCTTGATTCTCTTTGGTGTGTATCTGGGAGTGGAATTGCCGGGTCTCATGGTAACTACATGTGTAACTTTTGAAGAATTCCCCAACTGTTTCCCACGTCAGCTGCATTATTTTACATTTTTACCAGCAGTGTTTCAGGGTTCCCATGTCTTCACATCCTCAACAATCCTGTCATCTTTTTGAGTAAAAGCATTCTTGTGGGTGTGGAGTGGTAGCTCCTTAATGATGTTAAGAATCTTTTCCTGTGCTTTTTGTCTGCATTTCTTCTTTGGAGAAGTGCCCATTCAAATTCTGTCCCTCTTGCCCTGGCCGGTTGGCTCAGCGGTAGAGCGTCGGCCTGGCATGCGGGGGACCCGGGTTCGATTCCCGGCCAGGGCACATAGGAGAAGCGCCCATTTGCTTCTCCACCCCTCCCCCTCTCCTTCCTCTCTGTCTCTCTCTTCCCCTCCCGCAGCCAAGGCTCCATTGGAGCAAAGATGGCCCGGGTGCTGGGGATGGCTCCTTGGCCTCTGCCCCAGGCGCTAGAGTGGCTCTGGTCGCAGCAGAGCAACACCCCGGAGGGGCAGAGCATCGCCCCCTGGTGGGCGTGCCGGGTGGATCCCGGTTGGGCGCATGCAGGAGTCTGACTGTCTCTCCCCGTTTCCAGCTTCAGAAAAAAAAAAAAAAAAAAAAAATTCTGTCCCTCTTTTATAAACAGATTCTTGTTTTATGCCTCTAGCTCTTACATTGAAGTTTTTGTTTCACTGAAAGTTAACTTTGTTTATTGTGGAAGGTAAGCACCCAGCTTCACTCTTGGGCAAGTGACTGTCCCATTGTTCCAGCACCAGTTGTTGGAAACCCCATTCTTTCTCCATGGGATGGTCTTGGCTCCCATGTAGAACATCTTGGCCACAGATGTGTGGTTCGTTTCAGGGCTCTGTAGTCCATGGACCTCAACATTTACTCCAACAGCACCACACGGTCTTGATTAACGTGCTAGTTAGTTTTGAAACCGGAAAGTTTGAGTCCTCTTATTTTGTTCTTAGTTTTTAATTTTGTCTGTTCTGGGCCCTTGAAAATCTATATGAATTCAGAATCAACCTGTCAATTTCTATGAAGAAATCGGGTGGGATTCTGATGGAATGGCATTTAATCTGTAAATCAACTTGGGGAGTTTTGCCGTCTAAGTCTTCCTGTCCATGAACATGGGATGCTTTTTTCCAATTATTTAAATCTTTTAAAATTTCTTTCACCAATGTTTGGTAGTTTCCAGAATAAGTTTTTCATGCCCTTTGTCCAGTTTATTCCTAAGTGTTTTATTCTATTTGATACTTTTGTGAAGGGAATTGTCTTAATTTTATTTTCATCTCATTCATTACTAGTGTAAAGTTACAATTTAGTTTTCATCTTGATCTTGAATCCTGCAACTACTCTACACATTTATTTAGTTGTGTGTATGTATATATTTCTAAATATTTCCTATATACAAAATTATGTTATCTGCTAACAGAAATGATTTCACTACTTCTTTTAAAATCTGGATGTGTTTTATTTCTATGTATGGCCTTAGAGCAGTATTTGGAAATTCCATATACTATCTTGAACAACAATGGTGAGAGTACAGATCCTAGCCCGATCCCCATCTAAGGGGTAAACATTCAGTCTGTCACCACTAAGGATGAGGTCTGCTGGTGTGTGAAATGGTTTTTATTAGATTAAAGCAGTTCTCTTCTATGGTTGTTTTATTTTTTATTTATTTATTTATATTTATTTTTTTGTATTTTTCTGAAGCTGGAAACAGGGAAGCAGTCAGACTCCCGCATGCGCCTGACCGGGATCCACCCGGCACGCCCACCAGGGGGTGATGCTCTGCCCATCTGGGGCATCGCTCTGTCACGACCAGAGCCACTCTAGCACCTGGGGCAGAGACCAAGGAGCCATCCTCAGTGCCCAGGCCAACTTTGCTCCAATGGAGCCTTGGCTGCCTGAGGGGAAGAGAGAGACAGAGAGGAAGGAGAGGGGGAGGGGTGGAGAAGCAGATGGGCGCCTCTCCTGTGTGCCCTGGCCAGGAATTGAACCCGGGACTTCTGCATGCCAGGTCGACGCTCTACCACTGAGCCAACTGGCCAGGGCCTCTATGGCTGTTTTAATGAGTGTTGTTATGGGGCTAAGTGCGTGGGATCATTTTGTATTATTTCTCACAACTGCATAGTAACCTATAATTATTATTAAAACTTTTCAATTAAAGTAGTAATTCTTTATTCTAAGTAATAGTTTCCCACATCTCCTCCACAATCTGCATTGTTTTTATGGGTATGACTGTGGGTTTCACATAGTCATTACAATGCTTCACTCTCTTCAAAATCAATATGGACTCTTCACATTAAATATTTATGCCAGAATCCTCCAAACCTTAATTACATGGAAGTTTGGCTAGAGTATGCTTTCATGGGAGTATTGATTATTAATTAAAAGGCCTTTTCTCTTACAATAAACCCCAAGTTTCCAGAAGCCTTGGATCAGATACTTGCACTGAGAACCAAACCGTAATCTAGGGCTTTGCCTCCCTTGAAATTTATGACCATTTCCCTTGTTATAAACTAATGGGCTACTTGATCTCTTAGTCCTGACGGCCTTTCCTCCTTGCTGGGGAGACAGACTCACACAGGCCTTGGATCTCAGGTGACACCCTCACTTCACTGGCTGGAGGTTCCTTGTAATGAAACTTCCTGCAGCCTTTACCATTCTAATTTTCCTGATGCGTTTACAGTTTTCAGCCCACTTTAAAATGACAGCATAACCTCTCTTTCTCTGTGTTATGCTCGGGCAAGTGAGTGTGCCAGGGACCAGCTTATGAGAGCTGTTGGTCCCCACGGTGGCCGGTTGGCGTCCTCGGCTCCCTGTGGACCCCCACGTGTGCGGGGCAGCCTCCGCAAAGCTGTCCCCAGTTCCGGCTCCCTGCTGTCTAACTCCACCCCCGGTGGCACGACACGGACCCTCCGGTCTTGAGTACCACTCACGTATCTGGAGAAATAAACAGTCCTCCTTTCTTTCTCCTTGATCCTCTCCTCCTGCAGGACATGACCCCGTGCTCCTGCAGCAGCCCTCAGTGATGACATTGGGTTATAATGGTGATGAGACAAACAGCAGATTCTTGTTTGGGGCCACTGAGTGTGTAGTCTGCGAGTTCTTCCACGTGTGAGGGTTTCCTCTGGGTACACCGCCTTCCTCCCATGTTCCGAAGACAAGCGTGTGAGGCTCACAGGTGTGTCTGCACTGCCCAGTCTGAGTGAGCGAGGACGTGGGTGTGAGCGTCCTGTCCAGGTGAGTTCGTCTTTCTGACTCCAGTGTGATCATTACTGAAGGTGACAGTAGTTCAACTAAAATAACTGAAAAGACAGAGAGAGGTCGAAACGTCCATCTTTCTTGACCAGTAACCTCCTCCATTTTCACGTCATTCAATTTTAATGTGTTTTCAGATGTCCTGCAAACAGGTACTAACAGATGAAATGTTTATCTAACCACTGTGCTCTCTATACCTGAAACTAAAACAGAATGTTATTAAATGTCAACTGTCATTGAAAAAAAATAATAAAGACCTAGATTCAGATCCTGAAAAAAAACATATTGAAAAAAAGGTGATGAACAATTTACTATTAGGGAAAAGATTGTCTTTGGGGAAAGGGTGCTGTCATAATTGGCTATAACAATATGCAAAAAATAAATTGAACCTCGGTTCTTACCTGTTACCAAATTCAAAAATTAACTTGCAGTGGTATCATCAACCTCAGCATGAGATAAAAATCGCAAACTATCTAGAAGTACACAAAAGAGGAAACCTTGAGTTTCTTAGGACATAAGAACAAACCGAGTGGAACATGGGACAAATTTGACTACATCAAAAGTGAACATCTTTTGGGTGAATTCTATTACTTGGAAAGTATACCTCAGTAAGTTTGGATTAAAAATATTTAAATATACTGCGACGGACAGTGGGGACACAAAGAAGACAATAACAACTGTTTTTCTCGAGGACCTGGTAGTTGAATGGACAGGTGAAGAGGAGCCCCTCTGCGGTGTGCGCAGGGTTGCAGGTGGGGCTCTTCCCGGAGCCTGCAGGACCTCGCTGTCCGCTCCGCCTCGTGAGAGGACGACGGTGCCACTCTGTATCAGGAAACAGAAGCGCAGAAACGCTGTGCACCTTGCTCAAGTGTTCACATGAAAGAAACCGTAGGAACACCTGGAGGACAAGATGAGACGAGACTCTCTCTGAATGGACACACCCTTCTCAGTCATGACAAAAATCTCAAGGCCGTCCAAATTACTGGTAACATTGAATAGAAAAAAGAAAAGCTTATATCCATATAACAAAATAATGTGTGGAAAACTCATAGACAATGGATAAATTGGGGAAATATTTTCATAAAAGTCATGAGCAAGGAGACAATTCCTGCACAACAAAGAAATACTCAGTAAAGACAGGTAACGGCTCTGACCTCATTCTCAGGAAAGGAAAGACACCCTTTAATGTGTAGACAGGCTCAAGGGCATTCATCATAAGAAAAATGGAAACGACACAAGATGCTGTTTTCTGTTCATTGGACCCACAGAGTTAGAAGATGACTACGTGACGATGGTGAGGTGTGAGCACCGGGTGAGGGTAGAAGGTCACAGGTGGTGTACCCGCTGGAGGGCGCTCACAATTGCAGGTCCCAGAGGAAGCACGCGGGGGCATCCCTTGCCACCAAGGTGAACAGAAGTTTGATAAAACTTGGAACTTCCAAATGGTCCTGTTCTCCTCTTTCTGTCCTCTCAGTTCAGATTTCCTGGTATAAATACTTCTTTTCACTAAAGAGTGGGGTCGGGGTACAAGTTCGTATACAGGTACTCTATTCATTCCCTGAGCAGGACATTTTTGTTTATCCATGATTCTCTGGTCTCTATTACCCTAGCATAGCAATATATAAAATATCAGGGACAGGGTGAAATATTTGTTCACAGTAATTACCTTTCGCTATTAATTTTTCCCTTGTTCATTCAATTCCGGTTCCTGAGACCTTTCTCATTAGCTCCCTGGGAAAGAGCCCCTCGGCCCCTCTTGCTGTGGCACCTTATGAATCTGGGTTTTTCTCAGTGAAGTGTTTAGTCACAGGGTTTCCTGGTCTGCACTTGAGATTTCAGGGGCTGGCGTTTCCCTCCCTCATTCCAGACACTGCTATTTAATTATATAATCACGGGGACTGGACATGGATGAGACTCCATGGCTCGCTCTCTGTCTGCCTGCCAAGCCCGCTGCTGTGTTCCTGCCGGTTGGCAGCCACTGATTCTCACAAAACTGGTGATTGATCCCCGCACACAGTTTTCCATGCCATATTTTTGTACATTTATCAGGCACATCTACGACCCAAAGTTTTATGTTCATCCCGTGGCCATCTCTTTTTGATGACTTCACCTTTAATAGTAAGTGGTGCTTGTGAGAAGATCTATCCACAGAATGCCCAAATCACCAGCCATTGTGGGCAGTTTAGTGCACCTGTTATTTCAATGAGTGAAAAATAAATCAGACAAATAGCCGAGATGGAGATAAATAGCCCATTCAGTCAAAATTTCAGACCCAGCCTCCGAGTATCGCCATCGCCACTCTGTGGTAGTGGTGTTTTTTTTTTAAACAATAAAATGCTTTCTCAACATTTAGAAATGCATTACGGATCCTGATGGGTCTGTTCCTTCCCCTGAAGAATAGGTTTTTCCATTAGAAAGCTTCTATCATATTCAGGAGAACTGTGGTTCAGGTAGAAGTTTTATTACATTTCAGATGCACAGTGGTAAATGGATTTAAAACATCAAAACCAATAAAGATAACATTCATCTCTAAATATTTTCCTGCCTGAAACTCCCGCGCTCCTGCTTGGAGTGCTCACTATATTCCTTAGGCTTCATTCAGTCCTCGAAGAAATACCACCGCAAGAATGTTCGGACGGTTACCACCAAGTTACGGCTTGAGATCATTCGGCATCGCGTAGCTCTTGTCGTGTGTTCCTACAGGTAGGGAGCAATCTGAGTCAGAAAACGGAGTGGCAGGCTGAAGTCTAACCACCCCCCAGGCCACCCTCCCGTCTCACCTGACTCAAGGACTGTGGACAGTGGGTTAAAATGCCCCCTTTTCTCCCATACACCCCACTGGTGTGCAGATTGGAAAGCCAGTTGATGGTGAATCCATATTCACCCCACACTACTCAGCTCTTTGCTGCTCTGGTCACACACACGCACGCACGCTCGTAGTCCACTCCACTGAAACTCAGCCTGACCGTCCCTGTTGTCCTGCATGCTGTGGGCACCATCCAGTCTCTCGGCTGTACTGTGAGCTCCCCTGAGGGCAGTGCTGTGATATGTACCTCGCCATTCCCAGCATTTCATACCCTGCATGACCTTCACAAACTCGAAAATACGTTAAATAACGCACAAACCTATCGTTGGCTCTAGACACATGGTAAGACACTTTGAGAAGATTTCCTGTCATGTAGTGGAATGCTAGGGGTGAGATGGTGAGGAAAATTACCTCTGTAATTACAAATGACTAACCAGTCTTTGGGAAGTTTTGTATCCCTCTAAGTTAGATAACTGAAGACTCATAGCTGATGACATGAGGACGCCTGGAGAGAGAACTGAACTCACAAGGCCCTGACTAGTTTTAAAGGTTCATATTCCCCTCAAACTCTCATCTAACCGTAGAATCCCAAACACATGGTCTTCCAAGTAACGTACTGTTGACTTTCTCCTTCTCTGAGGAACACTGTCACCATCCTGTCATAGAGGAATACACCCCACCGACATCACAGAAACCAGACCAGCTTTCCCCAAAGCCTTACAATTGGTGGTTTGATGACGTCATCCCAGCTCTATCTAACTAGAATTCCCTGGGAGGGTCAGTGAACCTTGCTGTTTCCTCACTGACCAAAATAGGGGTGATAATTCACGCCTGCACTTACCTGTCAGGCTTGCTATGCACATAAGATGAATACAGTGCTTTCACCACCGTGCCTAGCACATAGGAACTACAATAATTGATGGCTGTAACTTTTAATGTCAACACAAGAGACGTCAGAGTTGGAAACTATCACCACGTTTTCTCTCCGATTGTATCTGCTTCGTCTCCAGGTAGCTTGTTTTTCTGAGACTTGGAAGTGAAAGGAGAACAGAACACTTCGTTATTTTAGAAAGCAACAGTAAAAGCCTTGCTTGTGGAAGGATATAACCCAGTACTGCCCTTAAAAGTGGTGAGTCAGCAGTGAAGGGACAAAGGAGAGAGAGATTTGTCACCACAGTCATTGCTTTACCCCAGGAGGTGACATCCACGCGCCTGTTGGGAGCTTTGGGGTAAATACTGGAGATATGGAACAAAGGGATTCTGCTAAGTAGTTGGAGTTTCAAACAGCGAGAGGAGTGTTATGATTCCTCTAAGAAAGTTCAACAAAAGAAAGGCTATGGTGCCTGCTCTCTCTATTTGGCCTTAAAATAATGGCCACAAGTGCCACGCTGTGCATTCAGCGGTTTTCCTGGGAAACTGAAATGGTGGCTGTAGGCCGCACCTCTCCTAACGTATAATACTCTGGAGTCTTGTGACACTTAAGAGCTAGGTTCTTTCTTTCTCTTTTTTTTTTGAAAGTCAACAAAAATGCAGAAGTGCACACAAGCGTTTATTCTGGACAGTTAAACGCGGAGAGAAGTAGAAATCGTTCCAACAAGAGTGTGTGTGCGGCTTAGTTTAGAGCAGCCAGGCCCACACGCAGGGGGACCAGGAATGTGCCACTTCTATCTTGGAACCCTACAAAATGTTGCCATTCTTTTCAGACCTCCTTTTTTTTTTTTTTTTTTTTTTGCCCTCAATCTGTCCAAAGTTATCATGTAGCTGTCATCAATACATTTTTCCTGTAGGGACAGTGACACATTGGATCTTCATGTGATGTTGACTCTTCTGTGCCTAAAACCTTCCGAAAAATATAATTCTAATATTAATTAATAGTTCCATAATTTTCATTAGGAAGAACTCATCACCTTTCTGGTTTTTGGTTGTTTTTTTGTTTTTTTGTTTTTTTTTTTGATAATTCTAAATATTTTGTTTTATATCTGTGTTCTTTTGAAGCAGAAGGGGCATTTATCAAGTGTAGAACTGTCCAGATACATTATTGTTTAATACAAGTTCAAATGCCCAATGGTCATATGATGCATATTTATATATTCTGATTGTACTTGTTAATAGATATTTCGGTCATAATGAGCGTAACAACAAATCTCTCATTACATCGCTCATCCTAATGACCCACCACCCATGTAACCAATTAATCAATAAATGTCCTATAATGTTTCTTTCATTGGGAAAAAATCCTTATTGGGTCTACCAGGAGTCAACTGCTATGCAAGGTACCAAGGTCATACTAGCGATGAGACCGATTGATTCCTGCTCTCATCTCGTAAAACCGTATTCTGGTCAACAGAGCCAGTAAATAAAATAACCAGATAAAAAAGATTAACAGCTCAGAGGAAGATGCAGTGAAGCATATATTTCAGGCTAAATTGACAAGATGATGTAGGGGTGAGAGACTCGATGGAGGTATATTTAGTTAAGTATAAATACGTGTGCATACACATACATGTATTTTTTTTTTTTTACAGAGACAGAGAGAGAGTAAGAGTGAGGGATAGACAGGGACAGACAGACAGGAACGGAGAGATGAGAAGCTTCAATCATTAGTTTTTCGTTGCACATTGCAAGACCTTAGTTGTTCATTGATTGCCTTCTCATATGTGCCTTGACCGTGGGCCTTCAGCAGACTGAGTAACCCCTTGCTCGAGCCAGCAACCTTGGGTCCAAGCTGGCGAGCTTCTTGCTCAAGCCAGATGAGCCCGCGCTCAAACTGGCAACCTCAGGGTCTCGAACCTCGGTCTTCCGCATCCCAGTCCGATGCTCTATCCACTGCGCCACTGCCTGGTCAGGCCACATACATGTATTTTTTATAAAAATAAAATGTTCTGCATATGTTGTTACCCAAAATAAACTCGAAGGGTGGAAAACGGAACCTCAGGGTTGCAAGCACCCCGCCTGCAGCTTTAACCCCTGTCATCAATGGCAGCCCTCTCTAGAACCCCTCCCTGTTTCCTCGGCAGAGTACGACACTGACTTTTGAGTTTTGCTGTTTGGCAAGCAAACCAGTGGACATAGCATCCCTCTGCTACTTTAACTTGTTAATTTTTCTGATTGTTACTGAAGTTAAGTAACTTTTTGTTGCTTTAATGACCATTTTTATTTCTTTTGTGACTCTAAGTTGTCGGTTTGGATCTTTTGCCCATAACTCTTGGAATTCCATGAGATTTTATTGACCTGTGTGTGCTTGTATGTACAGTATAGTACAAATACACATTGTATGCAAATATTTATACTAACAATCTATAAACACACACATACTGGAATAGATGGTGTGACTACATATATTAATATTTGATATATATATATAAGAAGATGTAATCATATAAGGATACACATATAAAAATATATATACAGTACAAATACTATCTCCTCCATCATTGCCTTTAATATTGTTTTAATGACTTTTAACATCATTTATACATCATATGGTCCAATATTTCTATGGCATTTGTGTTATGTTATTTGTGTGAGTATGTGTGTTTTTGCCTTATTCCTATTCTGACATTAAGTAATAATGGCATTTTGTAATTTGTTCATATATTCGGTTGTATACACCTGAGTGTGTGTGTGTGTGTAGGTTATGGGAGGTGGGGACATCACCTCTTCCCTGCTGAGGGACACTTCACCCAGCCCCATTACTGCCAGCATGCCCCGTTCCCAGGGCAGATGCCACCCTTCCTGCCCCGGTTCTCAGGGGTTGGTTTGGGACCGTCCCCTCTGTAGTTCCGGGCCAGTATTGCACTTCCATAAGTGTTCACTTTATATGACAAGCTGAAATGTGGTGGGCGAGTCTCTCTCTTCTCCTCCTGGTCCTCTGTTCCCCTGCTCTCATGGTTGGCTGGGCACACCCCTTTCTAAATGAAGTTCTGAGGGCGATGCCCAGTTTCATGAATAACACTAATAGTTTTTTTCTTTTTATGACACTGCAGTGTATTTACAGATTAATTTGGAGTATTCTTATCTGTATAATCTAGAGCCATCCCATTCAGAGTATGGCTTAGTTCACCTTTTATTCAAATCTTTTTTATGTCCTTCCGTAAAATTTTATAGTTTTCTTCATATGGGCCTTATACTTATTTTTATTAGGGTTATCCTTACACATTTTATCGTTTCATGGCTCTTGTGAAGCAGATATTATCATCTGTTACACATTCTATCGTTGCTGGCTTATAATAAAGCTACAGAAAATAGCCTCATGGCTATTTTCCAAATATAATGAAATTGTTTTTACCTTTAGAATATGTACACAATTTAGTTCTTATTATTTACCCTAGTATTTATATATTTTATCTTTTTACTTCTTGGCTTGGTGGATTGACCAGGGGGGCCTTAGTATTAACAAGCTGATAGTAAACTCTCTTTTCTTTTTACTGATTTTAAATGAATGCTTCCAGCATTTCACCACCAAATGTGATGCTTTCTCTCTCGTTTTCTGGTAGATAAAATTCATTAAGTCAGGAAGTTCCCTTTTATTTCCAGCTCACTAAGAGTTTTACTCATTAATTTTTAAATCAGAATTTGGTGGAACGTTGTATAAAGCAGCTTGTCAACACAAAAATAGCCTTGTGTTGTGTCATCTGTCCCCATTTAATGTAGCGCGTCCGTCTGGTGTGTCTTCTGGGGCTGGGCAGGCCCAGCCGTGTCGGACGGCCCACACTCGGGCGCCATATTGCTGTTTTCAGACTCGGCTGGAATTTATTTGCTAATATTTTAATTAGGATATTTACATACTGTTCATCAGTGAGCTTGGCCTACACGCTTATTGGTTCTGCTGTCCTTGCGCAGTGTTGTCTACTGGTAGATTTTTCTCAATGGTTTGTGCAAAATAAAGTTAGAATTATCAATCTTTGTGATTTTAGGCTGTTTTTATAACATGGTGATTTAAACTTGTTTTTTAAAAATATTTTAGATCATTTTTGGGGATCTGACACTATTTTCAGGGATAGATGTTGCTATGCACTTTAATTTTTTTTTAATTTACTCTTGGTCAATTTATGTTACCCAGAAGTGTTGGAGCCATCTGTATAACATATTTTCTCGGAAGTCAAGCATTTCATCAACGTTTACATTTGTTATTAATCATAGATTATATTGTCTTTGTCACAGGTGATACAGTTTGTGATAGATTTTGGATTCGTCCTCTCATTATGTATGCCCATTTTTGCATTCCTTCTTTTTTGTAGCGTGTGTGTGTTTTAATCTTGAAAAGGACTAGTCTGAGTTCTGACCACCTCATAAATCACACAGGGAGCTGGCCCATGTTGTCAGCATTCCATACTTGACTTGGCCACTTGCTGCTGGTCACCCTCTCTGTCTTTGCTGAATGTCCTTACCCTGCAGTAGACAGTTCAGTTCTGCTCTGTGGGGCTCCACATTAGTATAGTCTCAGGTAATTTTTTGTTGGGGGCAGAAGAAAAGGTTCCCTCTCAGAAGCTCTGTCAGCTTCCCTTTCTGCTCTCAAGAGGTCATCTCCAGTCTGAGCTCACCTTTATCTTCCAGAGCCCCACCCCCAACACTGTGACTTTCCCAACTGTTCTCCCCTCATGGTGCCACCCCCGCAGGCACACCCCTGGTGTCCAGTGTACAGAACGTGTGCTGTTTAACCCAGTATTGACAGCCATCTTCAGGAGTCCCAAGGGAGCCAACTTTAAATATAGAGTCTTCAGTGACCTTGACGCAGATAACTTTGGGATTTAGATCCTTTTTTTTTTTGGTATTTTTCCAAAGTGATAAGCAGAGCAGGGGTGGGGCGGAGGCAGGCAGGCAGACAGACTCCTGCATGCGCCCGACCGGGATCCACCTGGCATGCCCACCAGGGGGCGATGCTCTGCCCATCTGGGGCATTGCTCCATGGCAACTGGAGCCATCTTACCACCTGAGGCAGAGGCCATGGAGTCATCCTCAGCGCCCAGGCCAACTTTGCTCCAGTGGAGGCTTGGCTGCAGGAGGGGAAGAGAGAGACAGAGAGGAAGGGGGGGGGGGGTGGAGAAGCAGATGGGTGCTTCTCCTGTGTGCCCTGGCCGGGAATTGAACCCGGGACTTCCACACGCTGGGCCGACGCTCTACCACTGAGCCAACCAGCCAGGGCCTAAATCCTTTTTTGATAATAGCCCATTGTTTATGTCTCCTTTCTTCACCTAAAGCTTTGATTGATTTCTCTGACAAAGATTCGACGTGTCTGGAACCGTGAGTCAGCCCGACGACCCCACCCTCGGGGCTCCCTGCTCTGAGGTCCTGAATCCACCACCTGTAACATTAAAGGTTACAGCCATCAATTATTGTAGTTCCTGGTGGTGAGTCTGCCTCAGGCTAAAGCGTCCCGTGCAGTCCTGACGGTCGAGGTGGTCCTAGAGCAATCTCAGGTTTGTTACTGTAGCGATGGGTCAGCTTCTGAGACACAGACATGGTGGCCGTGGGCGGTGGCGGTGGCCTTGTTGGGCAGGGGTGAGGAAAGCAGTCTGCTCTTACCATCCATTGTAATCATGTAAAAAAATTGAATGGAAACCCACAGTACATGAAAGAGGACTTTATTTTTGTCTCTCTCATTATAGGGGTAGCATTATTTATTAACATTTTTTATTACTGACTCAATTACTCTCACCTCCCTTTAATAAGAATGACCTTCAAGTTGTCAGATGTCAGCTTTTCGGCAGAAAATAGTTCTGGTTTCTCACAGAGCCATTCCTGCAGGTGGCTGGTACCTACTCGTGGTGCCTTTAATACCACTGGGGACCTTCTGTCATTGGGAGCTGTCATTTGTTTACAGGACACAGACCCAAAGTGTCGTGTACATTCTTTATATTTTGCTTGTCACTGAGGACATCAAGGAACGAATATTCTCTTTTATTCCTCAGTTCTTTAATGATATCATTGTCTGTTCTTCAGGAATGTGCCTTGGCCTCACCAGAGAACAGTTGCCAGTCGGGCTCCCAAATCAGTCACGTAAGAATGAATTCATGCACCGAGGGCGTTGTTCACTTAATGCCCAACATTTTTTCAGTGCGTTTAGGACTAAGGACAATCAGTGATGTGGCTCTTCAGGCCGAGAAATTATCTAAGAACTCGGACTGAGGACCCCTGTCTCAAGCTGTTTCCACCTCAAGGTGTGCTCCAGCTCTGAGACTGAGGGCATCGCCAACCACTTCTGCTTCAGAAGGTTCTCACCCGCTCGGAAGCTTCCTGCCTTCCCTCGGTGAAGTGTTTGCCGTGACTGGTTTCTCCGTTCCTCGAGTGCCCAGGTTCCTCCCTGGGGTCCCAGTTCCGGCTTAGTATTAGAGCTTGATTTTCATTTTCATGCCTCTGCCTGTCTAACCCCTGGGACGTCTGTTCCCTTGAGTGGAGGAGACACGAGGCGCCGTCTCCTGACCCCCCCGCCCGGTTTCCCACGCCTGCACAGCCCTGCCGCTCCCTGGCGACCTCCCCGTGTGCTGGCCATGGACCCCGCCCTCAGGCCTGGCTTGCTCCCTGCCCGCCCCGCGCTGCTCCTTGCGGCCCCAGCACAGACTGCAACCCTGTGGACCCTCCACACCCATACCACGGACCCCGCTCTGGGCCTGGCTTGCTCCCTCCCCGCCCCGCGCTGCTCCTTGTGGCCCCAGCGCAGACTGCAACCCTGTGGACCCTCCACACCCATACCACAGACCACGCTCCCTGGCCCCACTGGATAGAACGGATTGAATTCACTGAACGGAACTCGTGACGTAGAGCTGGGATTCTCAACCCCGGCTGTAAGTTAGAATGAGGTGGGGGCATGCTTTGCATCATTTTAAAGGAAGTAAATATCTCAGCATCTCAGTCGTGGGTCTGGAAGGCTATCAGGTGCAGGCTGGGTTGAGGACCGTTGCTTCAGCGCTAACACGAAACAGAACCCAGGGGGCGTTTCTCTTCTGTGTTCCGGGAATGTTGTGTAAGCCTGGGACTTCCTCATGCTCCTTCTCACATCGTGTGTCTTCCCGCCTTGATGTCCTCCTAGGTCCCCCGTTCACAGTGTTCGTAGAAGTCACAACAAAAAGGAGAAGCAAGTGATGTTGTGTGTGGGGGGGTGGCCGTTTGTGTCTCTCCTTCTGCCTCACCACCAGCCTGGCGCGCCCCAGCCTTCCCGCTCTGAGATGCAGCTTCCTTCACGACAGTATCCTGTGTGAGTCATCATCTGGGGGGAGGAGAATTTAAATCTGCCCCTGAATACGAAACGACATCCATCAAGAAAAACAATTTGGGAGTGAAACACTAAGGGACATACGCCCTAATTTATTTTTGCGTCTGGGGATCTTAGTTCAGACCACTGTGGACTCCTCCTCGGGAAGAGTGCGTCAGTGAGGAGCAGGAGAGGAAAGGGAGTCCGATTCCGGGGTGGAGATCCTTCATGCTCTCACCGCTGGCTGGTGTGTGCACGCTGATAATAGATACTTTGTTGGCTCAAGTCATGGCAAGCTGTGAACCATGAAGAGAAATGATCAACAAATAGAAAAGCCTCTGCTGCTTTTAATAATACGTCCCCCGTCACAGCCTAGAGAGGGCCACGTGACCACAGTGAGCTCAGCAGCGCTCTGCCCGGTGGTTGAAATGGCAGTGCCGGGTGAGTTCTTCTGGTTAATTTTTTTTTTTTGGAATGCCTTTCCAGTGTGTTACCTCTCCAGGTTCAGAAGATGTGGGTGGCGAGTGTACACACGCAAAGTGAGAAGACTTGACTGTTCATACGTAATTAAATCATGCCTGCAGCTATGTATGGAAGAGTATTGTGGTGTATCTAGTACGAACCAGTTAACGTTTATTGAGTACTTTCTAGGGTGAGCCATTTCCCTGAGTATTTTATTTAGACACATCAATGTATGGAAAACTAACAGTAAGCCAGCAACGCCACGTTAGACACGAGGAAACTGAGCACGGAAAGAGGTTGTGACTTGTGCAGAGCACACTGATGCTCTGGGCGGCACCTGGAACTCTGACTCAGGCCACAGCTCTGGTCCTGGCCCTCGTCCCCCTGAGATCTCGTCCCCCTGAGATCTCGCGTCCCCTGCGGTCTCTCGTCCCCTGCGGTCTCTTGTCCCCTGCAGTCTCGTCCCCTGCCATGTGCTGCTTCAGATGCAGCGTTGCCATCAGCAGCCATTACAGTAGGTTATTATTCAAGTTGTTTCCAACTCTGTGTCTAGATAGGAGAGGGAGCTGCAGGAATCCCTTGTGTACAGTTCCCTCGTGGGGGGGGGGTGATGTTTGTGAAAGAATTTGAAGTTCGAGAGTTGGGGTGCCCGTTATGCAGCAGCCTGGGCAGAGATTGGGAGACGAAGCCGCTGTTCCTGCAGCCGTCCCCTCCCAGGCTCTAGTCCTGTCCTGTCATCTCCCCTCTTCTGTCACTGAAACCCACGGTTTATTGCCACTGTAGTGTATTCACCACGGTCGATTTATTGATTAGTTCTATCCCTCGATACTTTTATTGTCCGCTCATTGCTCCTTTTCACCTGTTGTACGTCTCAGCCGAAAGCCAGGCGCTTGTGGAGTATGCGGTGTTGTACGAGGCAAATATTAAACCAGATCACTCAAGTCATCACATAGGAGCAGGAAGCACTGTGGCAGAGAGTGTCCCCTTACGTATGGATCTGACTGTGGCATTCACACCTCTGCCATTGGCGAGGGGTTTCCTTTCCCTGAGGGCAGGGTGCCCTTTACCTTAGCAGACAACGTGGGTCATCTGTAATGCTCAGGTGTCTGCCCTCTGTCACTTCCCGGCCAGAGTGTATAGTTTTCTCCTTGGTGCCCTCTCTAAGACAATAGTTACTAACACCTCTAATGCAGTGATTATTGCCCATGACAGGGTCTCAGGAAGATGGCTGGTCATGCTTCAGTTAACTCACTTTAGAGGCATTTTGTATAGTTTTATGGTGAGTCAACGCAGCCCACACTGCTCCTGGCATTTTATAAGTTCCCACCCAAGGCCGACCATGTGTGCACATGTCTTTCCTGCTGACGTGTCTCAGGTCCTCGGGGACACGTTTTTCTGTCTGTATTCACCAAAATAAGACACGGTGACAGGAGGTGATGTGGATACATCTGTATTCGTCCTCTTTGACTTGTCTATGTTCTGGTATCTGTTCTTTCTTCTTTGGTCTTTTCTGGTTTCATATGAATGCTGACAGCTCAGAGACATGGTAACCACAGAACTGGGTATGAGTTCATAGTCCCTGATTCCTTAACTTTTCTCTACGTCCCTGAAATCCCTGCTGGCTCCTTTACAACGACAGCTCACATCTTCTGTCTCGATTTCAGAAAGCGCTCAGAGCAAGCCCTGATTAAGGACCCCATGCATCCTCACGGACGGACATGCAAATGGGCCTCAGATAGAGCGTCCCAGAAATACCACCTACATGCAGAGGGTTGCGTATTGTGTTCAGGTATGAGAGAGTGCAGGGGTGAGTCCCTCTTCTTTCCGTCTTTGGCATTTCCTGGGTGATAGTGGCCTTGCTGCCATAGTGGTCTCCCCGTGTCTGCTCCTGGGGACACCTGTCACGTGTCCTGGGCAGCCCAGCCGACTCTGGTCTGATCTCATCTCTACTTAATTCCATCTGCAATGGCCCTGGTTCCAAATAAAGTCACCTTCAGGTGTCCTAGGGTTAGGGGCTTAGGGTGTCAGTGTATCTTATTTGGAGTTCACAGTTCAAACCATGACAATATCCTTGAAAGTTGAAGTCTGGGGAGGACCTTACTACAGGATAAGATGCAGTGTTGTGTTCAGTTCTCACGGAGGGCTTCAGAGTCGTTCAGAAACCAGTGCGTGTTCAGGAACAAGAGAGAGAAGTGGCTCTCAGGACGTCAGCGGGTCTTGGCTCACAGACACGGGGCGGGGGGCCTGTGTCTGTCGGCCGGCCGCTAGCTGGCCCACTCGGAATCTAGCTTCCGGAGAGAGAATCTAGGGGACATGGAAGAGCAGTGACATTCAAGGACAACATTGCCATCCCCCTGTGCACTCGTTACGGAGACAACCCCAGTGCCCCCCCCCAAAAGAAATACACACATGCACGCACACACACGCGCACACACTCCTGAATGCCCACATGCTGCCCACCAGGTTTCTGGACTCAGGCATCAGGGACTATTTTCAAAAGCCAGTGCTCTGCTCGGAATACTATGTAGACTATTACTCCATGCTGTCGTCTTCGCCGGCTCTGTCTGCGAGACTCCTTTCAGAAACATGGAAACATTTACCCTTGGATTTACTGCAGCCACTAGGGGTGTTCTGCCTTCGCACAGAAGCTCCATAGAGTTGGACAGTGTTTCACACTAAGCTGCCGAGTCATTTTGTCACTTTGTATGATAGCAGAATGTTCGGTCCTGATCTCACCTTCTGTGAGAAAGCAGTGGGACCCTTCAGAGAAGAAGCCCTCTGTGTGGATGGGCACAACTCCATTTAAAATGCCAGCGTCCACCCTTGTCCCCTGGGGCCGCCACCAGGGCTCTGATTTTCCACTCAACCCGTGATTTCCAGGCAGATGGCGCCGCCTTCGCTGGTCTGAATTGTCGACCGCAATGTTATCAACAGTATTAACAGGCGATAGGCAGAATGGAGCCACCAGTGAGAGCAACTCTAGCCGAGGGTCAGGAGCGAGGTCTCGTGTTTTTAATACCTGAGACTCGTTTGGGTCAGATGGCTAACAGCTGGCCTCACATGTTTATTCTTCTACATTACAGGAACCAAATACCAAAATGAAACTTGATTTAAAAAAAAAAAGAAATTCTGTAATAATAAATTCTGTAATATTAACATGTTTTAAATTATTGTAATTGTTCAACAGTAAGACTCACATGAAAAGCGATATTCTTTTTGAACAAAATTCCGCATACAAGTTGAATGAGTTATTCAAAAACAAAATTTCTTGTTGGTATATACACTGTGCTTTAAGCATGTGAGAGCCACAAAATGCCTATAGCAATTAAATAATCCTTGCTAAGAATATGTTATAGTGTTCTTTAAAGAAAAAAAAATGTGTACTTTCTCAATTGTTAGAGAAACACTGATGAAGGTTAATGAGCAGAGACAGAAGTGTGGACAGTATCTGTGTAATAAGATTTTTATTTTTTAATGAAAAAGTCTCTTCCTGATTCATTTTAAATACTTTATCTTCCATCCCCTTAAAGAATGTATCTTATAGTCAAATACAACATGGAAAGTAATCTCATGTTCCCCTCAATCCCACTGGTATACTCTGGGAGAATCAGCATATGTTTTACCAGAATTAGCTGTGCATGTGATTCTGTGTGTAATTTAGGGTGTATTTTTTTATGCATATTCCCCTATCTGTTCACCCAATGTTAGCTCATAGTGGAAACACTGTTTGAAATGGTACATTCCTATGTAACAATGTATCCTGCCTCTTTCCTAAGGAGGATTATTTTGTAACTTTATCCTCCACTGAAAATGTGCGGCAGCCCCCAGATCACTCTGATCCTGAATTGTCTCACCCCTCACCACACCTGGACTTGCCTCCTTGCAGGGAGTGGGACACACATGTTGCTGCAGTTACCAGTGGATGTTGTTCTGTTTCAGAGTAGGAGCCAGTTGAGTCATTCCAAGCTGTCTTGTGGGACAGACAGTTTGCAGCAGTGGGTGGCTGTGAATCGGTGTGGTCAGGGCTCTGCTACCTCCTGGACTTGTTCTTTTTAACCCCTGGATGGAAGATCCCGAGGACAGCAGAGTGGGTTCAGAGAAAAGAGAGTTGAGAGGGGGAATTTGTCTTCTCTGTGGGCGGGAGAGACAGGAAGACAACTGAAATACGAGTCGAGTCAGTGTCCACACACACCGAAGAAACAGCAGTCCGACCAGCCTCAGTTTTGGAGGAATGGTAGTGGTGAGTGCTGCAGAATGATGGGTTTCTGGGCCCTCCCGGGGTGCACAGTGCCCCCCGCCCAAGAGCAGCAGGTGGCTTGTGGGTGTGGTTCACGGGACAGTGCCCACTATGCAGTGGACAGGGCTTGCTCTTGCTCTTTTGCATTTTTCTAAGGTTTGGATATATTGTCTTACGACCGTTACTGTTCAGTATGCTTTTCTGAGGTATGATGTCTACATATCTCGATAGCCTTAATTGAAAGTTACGGCTATTCCATTTTTGTACCAGCATAAGGGCTAGCAAAGGAAATCAATAGTCTGGGAACGTGGCCGCCTCCCATGTCACCTTGCACAGGCACGGTGTCCTAGGAAACCAAGGGATGCTGACGGACAGTCAGCTTACTTCTCGCCCCCCCCCCCCACGTTCATGGATTCTCCGTGACCACCATCGTTCCTTTTAACTCTGCACGGCCGAACATACACATTCACAGGAAGTGGCGTCACTGCTTCGTAAGTCACGTGAATGTGGATGGTGTATACAAAGTGGCCACATTTTTCCTTTACAACAATGTATCTTTGCACTCACAGTGAATCAGTCCATATTGTACATAGAGGGACCGTTCTGGTCTGTATATTTTTACGTAGACTGGCCTGTTGGCTGTTTTAAAATCCCTGATTGTTATTAAGAATAGTAGTTGAGAAGGAAGAATAATGAGAAATGAAGTTGGAGAGCCCCAGGGAGACCAGGAAAATTTTGAAAACAAACCCATAAATGCACAGTATGTCTCGATAGGAAGGCATGGAGATGTCTGGAGCTACTGCAGACATTTCAGCCAGCAAACAATGGGAGTAATTTGTTATTTGAGACTTTGGAGAAAATGGAAGAAAAGGAAGCAGCCCCTCCTCTGATGTGCTAGCCCCCAAGGTGACAGGTGAGACGTGGCTCTGCATGAGCACCAACACAAAGGAGAGCTACAGACTTGTCTTCAATCACCGTTCGTTCCACAAACACTTAGCCTCTGACCCTAAAGGAGGGTCCCTGCCCAGGAGTGAAGGAGTCTTCTGCTGAGAGTTCAAGAAAGAACAGGCCGACGAGACAGGTAATAAACTGGAACAGAAGGGGAAGAGGCTTCAGTCATGGATTGAAAGAGACAGCAGAATATGAAGAGACAGGAAAATTGAGTTTCATGTAAAAGAAGAGGAACGGGGAGACGACGGGAAAGGAACTGGGTCCCCAGAGGAAAGAGGGAGCCAGACGACGTGGAGCCTGCTGTCCGCAGAAGAAAAGAGTCACACGGTGACATCGGAGGGGTGACAGCAGACTTGATGAATAACTAATATTGGTGACCCAGTTTAAAGTTTCCGAGGGCCTCAGAGCTTCAGAAAGGCTGGGCCCGCCTGCAGACTTGGGCAGAGCCGAGTCAGAGCCAGGACGGCGGGGCTGACCGCACAGGAGCCCGAAGACTCGGCGGAAACATGGCCGCCCCTGGCTGGAGGGAACCAGGGTGTGTGAGGAGGCCCGGGATGATTAGAGGACACAGGGGCCCTTTGTTCAGCGTCCCCAAGTGTAGGCAACAGTAAGACCTGGGAGAACCTGGTTTCTATGTTTCCTGTCCTCCTTCTGATAGTGGTGTCCCCCGGGCCTAATCTCCTCGCCGCTTCCAGGGACATAATGTCTCTGCCCATCATCGGGCAGCTCTGGGCAAGAGGTCTAGATACATCTGTATACAAAGTTCACAACAACTAGAACATCATTGTATTTACAAGTACTACCACAATAGTGTCTGCTCTTATATCTGCATGTCCTTACTACCTCCAGTAAAAGAAGGCTCTCCTGCCCGGCATGGATAGACTTCCCCCTCACTCCTGGGTGTGTCTGGGCCCCCAGAACCATCACAGGGACGCATCCAGGGAGAATCAGACAGGCTCCCGGCTAAGTGCTTGCTTTTTGCAGATGCACAGCCACCGTCACCTGAGCTGTTCTGCAGCCCTTTGGAGATGGTAATGTTTTACTTATCTTGATACCCAGTGCAGGGTTGACAGATACCAAGCCGTCTTTTGTAGAACTCAATCAAGTTGGGGCATATTTAAGGTCATTCAAATGGATCAGAAGGTATCAGTCACACTCTTTCAAAATTTGAGGTTAAAACCAAATTCCCCTATTCCCATTGAAAAGCCAGCTGCTCGTGTTTCTTTGACAGTCATGTGACGATCCTAGTTACAAAGGAGGATGTCTTCGTACAGTGAGCACGCAACCCTTGCTTTGCCCTCTGAAGTGTCTTAGAGCCGGGCTTTCTCTTCCAGACGCCCGTGTAATTATCGCAACAACGCTCCTGAAACTTGTCTCATCCCTGCACAAATTAACCAGAAACTAAATAAGCTCTGTGAAGTAAAAACAGTCCTTCAGACATGCAAACACTCCCCTGGGACTATTAAAAGATTCCCACTTTTTTCTCTTCATAGCAGCATGACGTTAGATTATAATAAAAAATAGATGAGAGTGGGGATTTATTCCACACCGTCAGCTCTCGAGAGAATGAGAGGGGGGGGGCAATCTGACCCGAGACCCCTGCCGCACTTGTCTCTGCGGTGAGTTTCGGTCACCATTCTGGGGGGATGGCAGATGGGAAGCCTCGAGCCTCCCCAGGAGAGAGGCCCCTCAGGTGTGCGCACCCCTGGAAGGGGCTCTGCGGAGGCAGCACGGACAGACGGCTGGGGACTCCTCCCGAGGGAAGGTCGTCCGCCAACCCCGGGGCTGCACTGGCCCGTGGACGGGATGCCTCAGGTCATAATCAAGGAGACAGAAAGGCTGACTCTGGTTACCAGTGGGGTAAGAGAAGGTCCCCCCATGGCTGCTCTGATCCAAAGATGGCGTTCTCCCTTACACTGGTTTTCCATTTTCCTTGATGTCACTCACGGCCTCCTCCGTCCATTCTCTGTCACTGAGGAGGGGAGAGACTTCTGCACTGTGACCTCTGCTCTGGGAACCCCGACTGTCCCACGGAGCACGAGGACATGAGTTCAGGGTCAGCCTCACTGTCAAGGGACAATCCCCAATTCTGCGGGAAATACTTCACGTCGGTCTTCTGTATCACCGACTCATTACCGATCCGTGTGGGAGCATTTTGTCAAGGGGTGAAACGTGTGTCTTTGGGCAAAAGACGCAGAGCTCTGCCTGGCTGGCTGCACAGTAACTCCTTGTCCCTGAACAGTATGATGCCTGCATCGTCAGTGTTAGCGATAACAAGAAATGCTTGTGATTCAAGAGCATCATCGGTCACTGTGTCTGGGCTGCCTGCACACAGTGAACCGCTGGCTCAGAACAGGAAGTTTATTTCAAAAGACACACCTCCAAACGCCATCGCATCCAGCCCCGGCGGATCTCTTGTGATGACTGGTGTCATCGTTGATAACTTAGTGCAGATGCTTTGGAAGTCAGAGGTGCAGGAACTCCGCTCTTTGCCACGAGTCTGTTTCACCCAAGCTGGGAGTGGCTGTGTCAAGCTCGCTCTTCATCTGGGAACGTCAGCATCTCCCGCACGAAGCATGTCAGATGCGCTGGCTCACTGCCCCTTGGCTGTGGAAGAAATATTGGGCATCAGGAGATCAGGGTCCAAGTTCTGGGTTGTCCCTGGTCAGGTGAGTTGCTTTGAGAATATTCTCACGTCCTCCTCAACCCCGAGCCGATGATCTTTGAGCCGCCACATGGGTCTCAGACTCCACGCCTCTGTGAGGTTCTGCTCACCGGTTCCTGCCGTTGGAGGGCTCTCGGGTCCAGTGTGTACGGTCTGTCCGCCTGACGCGAGGAAGATCGGACCATGTGCTGATTTCAAAGCAGCCTCTCGCTTTGAGTGGACAGGAAGTCATAGACACCCTGGAGCAAGCCAAATACGTATTCTTCCAAAGAAGATTTAATTGTTTGCCTCCTGCTGAAGACTCTTCGCAGGAACTGCCACAGACGTGTTTCCTAAAGCAGCACAGTCGATAAAAGGACCACATATATAAATACAAAATGGAAGTAGTGTCAGGAGCTGGTAATTGTGGAAATTATCGCCTTTTTAGTTAAACTAGGAAAGGGGCACGTTTTCCAGAATGTGTGCTGAGGACTCAGCCATGTGTCACCCATTAAAGTTAATAAAAAAATCTAATCTAATTCTGTCCCTCACAGTGAACTTTATTTCTAAAATTTCCTCAAAGGTACTGGGAGTGATTTCCCTTCCTTTCCATCAATATTTTCTTTAATAATACTAATTATGCACACACATACACAACTCCTTTGACCATATTAATGATTCTGACATTTATTTCTTAGCATCTTACCTCAAATTATATATACATACACACAAATCCATATATACAGAGTAAAACTTATGATATTTTAGTATTTAAAGGCAAGATACTAGAACAACTTATAACCCAGAAGCCATAATAAGAATGACTGATATATCAGATTATAAAATTTTAAAAAATTTATCATGACCCTTCCTTTTTAATATTAATAATTTAGTTAATTTTAGGAAAATTTGAAGTGATAACTGATTTCTTTTATTGTAACACTATTTCATAATATAATTACTTTAAAAGTTAATAATTTGGGGCGTTTGTAATAAAATAGCTACTAAGAAAATAAGTGTAAAGGACACGGTTTATCAGAAGTATCTGTCAGGGTCATATGCATACATAATAGGGAATACGTGTTATGAATGAGACCAATAAAGAAGGTAAGTTGGAGAGGTTCCCGGAACTTGCTGGTCAAACTGTCAGCCTCTGTGCACAGAGAAACATTAAGCAGGAAATAGATCGCTGTGTGTGTGCTGAAATATTTAGGAAAGGAATATGCGTTGTTATCAGTTGTTCACTGTCATACTGTGTCCAGGTGTCTCTCTGGGAATGCATTGAAATTTGTTAGATGCCAAGGTGCCTAAAAATCAGGGAGTTAGAGAACTGCTACCAGATGGACTCAGTGTGCATGAGGTTGAATCAGATACTCTAGTTTATGTGGAGGTGAGGTGGTTATCCATACAGGGGCACATATGTAAGCACATAGAGAAATAGATGCGTAATTACACGTTCAGTTACAACTGCTGTTTTCCCTGTGTGCAGTCACAGGCACTTGTGATTCTGTAACTTACCTACAAATGTGGTGATTCTCCAGATCACCTCGAGGAGTTTTGATTCTCATTAAGACAGTGCTAAAAGAGGCTGAAAAATTAATTAAAAGTGTAATTTCTCAAGACACAGAGCTCATCCTGCTGCCTCTTCATTCCTTTTCTTGAAATCCCTGTTAAGCAGGTAGATATAAAGAGAGAAGCCGCCCAACCCCGTTTGCATGCCTGGTATGTAGACACCAGGAGAAGAGTGCGGCTTATTAAATTTGCAGTGTCTTTTACGAGCCTGTTTCCTTGCGCGTCCTGAAGAGCTTGGCATTTCCTGTAACGGGATGATGAATATAGCGGTAGGGTTCTTCTACCTTCTAGAGACCGATAAATAGCTTCCCCGTCTCCTGCTGGAAACAGCGAAAGCGATCTTCATGCAGGTGTGGAAATGGCCACGTTCCTTCCCCGTGGCTGCTCCCAGATCACCTGCAGTAAGTCGAGACGTGACAGCCAAGTGGCCGTGAAGGTTGTTTCCAGGCTGGCTCCACCCACACCACGGAGAAGACCCCAGAAGTCCGCGTGTTAGAAAACGCATGCTCGTACTTCAGCCAAAATGAGAAGAGAAGCATCAGTTCTTTGTTGTGGCTCCTTAGTTGTTCATTGATTGCTTTCTCATATGTGCCTTGACTGGGGGGCTCCAGCAGAGAAAGGGACCCCTTGCTCAAGCCAGCGACTTTGGGCTCAAGGCAGCTCCCGTGGGGTCATGTCTATGATCCCACACTCAAGCTAGCAACCCTGCGTCAAGCCGGATGAGCCCGCACTCAAGCTGGCAACCTCGGGGTTCTGAACCCGGGTCTTCTGCACCCCAGCCCAACACTCTGTCCACTGCGCCACCACCTGGTCAGGCAACAGTTGAAACTTCAAAGCAGCTGCCAAGTGAGAGCAGGAGCCACAAGCCCCACCTGGTGAATTCCAGACTGGTGTCCCAACCAGTGGGAAAGCCAGTGCCTTGATTTAGGCACACAGGGGTGAAAATACTACTGCGTAGAGAGGACGCTCAGTGTGATGAATGGCCCCATCAACACTTAACCACACTTGACCCTGGAAAAAGTATTTCCTTTCTCCGTCTTTGTTTCCTCTTCTGCAACATGGGGAGAAAAACAGTATCTACCTCTTAGAAACTTTATGAGGATTGAATGAAATATTTAATACATAATACTTATAGTCTAGTGCCTGAAACATAATAATTATTCAATAAATGATGGTTCTTGTGGTTCTTGTTGTCCTATAATTACCTGTAACTAAGGACTACTTTCTAGTAAGCCTCTCAGGGAAGGATCAGAATTACTGCATTATATTGATTATTGAAAATTAAGGAGTGACTAGAGTGGATGGAGGATGTATTTCCTGTTTTCTTTTAGAAGACAGTTTTTGGCAGTATTGAAAACTGAAGCTCACATAGGCAACTGGAGTTTTCACAGCTTTCAGTAACATACTTCATGATCATTGAGTTGTTTCTCAAGTACCATTATTCATGTATTAACCTCTGGTCATCATTTACTTTTAATTGTGCTATTATTACCTGAAGTGTATTTTCAGCCCTCTCTCTTCTTTGTTATAACTTATTTTTTATTTTCCCTAGAAGTGGAAAATTTTGGAAAAGGCTGGTAGTTCTCTCTCTTCTATGTTTGTCTTGGGACTTTTGTTCTTTCTAAAAAAGATGAAAGCAAGAAAGTAAAAATAAAAACTTAAGAAACACTGTTCTAGAGGCTTCTGAGGGTTGAAGGACATTTTGGGAAACATTTAACTTTTTTTTTCTAGGAAAATCTAGTCAATTGACACAATGTGACCTTGTCAAGTGTTCCTTGAATGGAGATCTGATAGAATTCAGTTTCTAAAAATAATCTCCTCTGCCACTAACTTCATTTCCGTGCTCTTCCTCTCTCTCAACTGAATTACTGTGCTGCCTGTGTCTTCTCCCATTGCTCACTCCCTCTCCGTTCCACCTACTCCTGTCATTCCTTGTCTCCCAGAGAGCAGACCCTCCTGTTTCACTCTCCAACTTACACGAAAAGAAGTTTGATGGCCACTGTTACAGCGGGTGAGTTTAGCAGATGCAAGCAGACCTACAGCCGTGGACCCACAGATTTTTCCTAATCAATAACAGCAATTGTGAGTCACGAGCCAGCACTGTGTGCTAAATATTCTTCGCAGGGATTAGCAGGTCGTCACTCCCAGCCAGCGCTGGCGGATGAGATGTGAGACCCACCCGCCACCATGGCTGGGGGGTCCCGTCCTCACTCCTCAGAGGGTGGGCGAGGCCCTTCCTGCAGTGGCCTCAGCCCACCTGGCCGGTCTCGCCCGCCCTTCTCTCTCATGGCTCTCCCACATGGGAGCACACATCCTGAGCTCTCGGTCATCCTCAGCATGGCCTGCCTTCCCTCCCCTCTCTGCCTGCGCCCTGCTGGGTTACTTATAGCCCTGCAATAATAAGAATAAGAACTCGGCCTGGAGGTCGGCGCTCCCTCTGCGGAGGGCCCACTGCCTCCTGTTCCTCAGCGGCGTCGCCGGGACAGAAGCCCCTCCTGTCGGAGACGTGTGCTGTATGAACCCACCGAACATCCAGCTTGGGCAAAGATCACCCTTTCTACCGCACATTGTAAATGTGAAAATATCTAAAAAAATAATATCTTGCGCTTCATGTTAGCGGTTTGGCGATGGTAAGAGACTTTCTGACTTTTTGGTGATGGTAAGAGACTGGGTACCGTGACAGATCCCATTTTGAGTTCAGTTTCCACTGTTTCGGAAAAGGAAGGAAGCTCTTTGTGACACTAACGTCCCGATTTAACTTTTAAAACACTCCCTGGGCCAATAAAGGGAGAGCCAGCTGATGTCTTGAGGTCAGAATGAGTCTTGAACTGGGTCTTGAAAGTCTGGATACTTAAATGTTTTTTTTAGTCTTTATAAGAATGTAATAAAGAGCGACCCTTGGCTGGGTTTAACCCTCACGTTTGGCGCCCTAATGACCTCATCCTCTCAATCTTGTTTTGTATGTTTCTCAGATGCATTGTGGCTGAGGCAGACAGTGAACAGTATGGGTGAAAACAACAGCGTCGTTTTCCAAACAGGCCAGTGATCTGTGGAGAGGAGTGGATTTAAGAGACCAAAGGGCAGTCTGTCTAGTTTACTGAAATGCTGCGACATTATGGATTTAGTCCTTTATGTCAAAAAAAAAAAAAAAAATTCCAGGAATTTCCCACTGAAAGTCACATTTTATTGGGCAGAAAAATATAATACAATGAATCATCATTAGGCATTAATGTCTTCCTTGAAATTAATTTCATACGTTCATCAGTCACCTAGCAATATCTTAGCAGAAAGATCTAAAAAAACCCATTTCATTCTAGAAATCTTTTCCCTCCCTCCCTCTCCCCTTTCCCTTCTCTTCCCTTCCCCTCTCTCTCCCTCCCTCCCTCCCTCCCTCCCTCCCTTCCTTCCCTCCTTTAGTGATCACTTTGTCTAAAATGTTGTTTACTGAGCCCCTAATATGCACCAGACATTTGCTATAGTCTAGTAGTTGTGTGTGTGTGTGTGTGTGTGTGTGTGTGTGTTTGGAGGAAAAACATATCCAAGTCATTTTTCCAGAACTTGGGTCTCTTTTTTCGAAGACGAGGAGTGCAATGAATACCACAGATGAAGGGAAGGCTCCAGAGGAAAGGTACCTGCTTGCCTGGATCTTAGCACACGGGTCAGAGAACATACTGAGTGAATGAAGCAGCTGTCGGGTTGTGGCTGGTTTTGTCCTTGTCCACTGGGCCTGTCAGGAGGATGTGACACTGTGGATCAGCCCTTCCCTCCCGAAACCTTGTCAGCTTCCTGGACATGGCTCTTCCCTCTCCGCCTGTGTAGCAGGTGGGCTGTAGGGGTCTCGTCTGTGTCGTCTGTGTCCTCTGCAGGGTGTGTCTGCAGTCCAGACTCTTCCCTGAGTCCGCCCACTAGACCCAGATTCCCCTCCCACATCTCCCTGTGGACGTCAGGTAGCCGTCCTGGACATCGCCTTCTCCAAACGCAGCAAGGGCGGACGCTCTCAGGAGGGTGGGGCCTCATCGTGCTGAGTCAAGAGTGATTGCAGGAAAGGCCTGGAAGTGGCCAGAGACACGAGTTCTCTCCCCACCGGCACCTGCTCGACTCCTTTCCTCGACTCCACAGTGCTTCCTCGTTCAAGAAGCGGAAAGCTCCGGAATCCTCCTGCTCAGGGAAAATCATACCTAGAGATATCTCCAGTTCCCTGGTATCTCTCTCACACCCTTACACCCCTCACCTCCTTCAACAGCAACAACAAAACCACAGCATCGATATTCCTTCAAAAACTATGCCAGATCCAACCACCTCTATCCAACTCCACTGTTTACTACAGGAACCAGGCCACAGTCGCCTCCCGCCCGGACCCACGGGATGCCTGCTAATTGGTCTGCCTGCCTCTGCCTGGCTCCCCTGCACACGACGCCCTTCACATGGCAGGAGAGAGCCCCTGTGATCAGGTGATATTCTGTCCAAAACCCTGTGGTGGCCTCACTCAATACATCCAAACTTTTCACCACGACCCACAGACAGTGTGTGGTCCAGCCTTACTCCTCTCCATCACACGTACCCCCAAGTCCCTGACCGTGAACCCCAGGTGCCATGTGGTCCAGCCTTACCCCTCTCCATCACATGTACCCCGACTCCTGATCATGAACCCCAGGAGCTGTGTGGCCCAGCCCAGCCTTACCCCTCTCCATCACGTGTACCCCCAAGTCCCTGACCGTGAACCCCAGGAGCCGTGTGGCCCAGCCTTACCCCTCTCCATCACACATACCCCTACTCTTGACAATGAACCCCAGGAGCTGTGTGGCCCAGCCTTACCCCTCTCCATCACACGTACCCCCAAGTCCCTGACTGTGAACCCCAGGAGCTGTGTGGCCCAGCCTTACCCCTCTCCATCATGCGTACCCCCAAGTCCCTGACCATGAACCCAGGTGCCGTGTGGCCCAGCCTTACCCCTCTCCATCACACACATACCACCCTTCTCTGGGCACCCATTCCACTCTGTTTTTCCTGGTGGTCAGGCATGGGTGGGGGCTTCAGGTGTATCAAAGGAAGCCGTATAGGGTTGTAATGTCATGAAAACCCTGGTCTGGTGCGAGTGGAGAGAAGCAGATGTGCGGACACGAGGGAAGCGGAGCGGCGTTGCTCACCGTCCCGGCGCCCGGGGTCCGCCCTCGCTGTTTCCATAAGTAAACCTCGAGTCCAGCCGTCATCTGCAAGGTCAGGCGCGCTGCCCTTTTCTCTTAATTTCCGCTCACCAAAGCTGTTCCTTGATCCGCTGTGGATGATGATGAATAGAAGAGTATTTGCGTTTCATCCTGAGCAACTTAGCTGGATGTTTACAGTTGGCTTGCAGTGAAATTAATGGAGGGATTTGGGGCGAAGCCACTTTCTGAGAACCGTGTTAGGCTGGTCCGCAGGCCCCGAAGTCCTTGAGCAACGGGCTCTGAGTGCCTCTCGTTTTCCTACGCCTCATTTATTTCCACTGCATCTCGCTTCTGTGAGGGGTGATCTGGTTTCCTTCCTCCGTGCCTGCTGCTCCTGTCACGGTCGGAGCACTTTCTCTGTCACCTCCCGCCCCGGGCCCTTCTCCTCGTGGCTGCGCTGCCATTCTTCCGGAATGCCCCTTCACGAGATGATATCCCATGGGTCAGCTCCAGGCGGAGGCTTCGGCTGATCTGCTCTTCTCTCCCTCAACACCCTTCGCTCTTCCTCACGGGAACAAGGTGTCACCTGGAGAGAGAGGTGGTGGGACCGTGGTGTTTTCTTTTTTTTTTTTAATTTTTTATTTAGTCACTTTAGAGAGGAGAGAGAGGGAGAGAGAGAAAGGGGGGAAGAGCAGGAAGCATCAATTCTCATATGTGCCTTGATCAGACAAGGGCAGGGTTTTGAACCGGCGACCTTAGCCTTCCAGGTTGGTGCTTTATCCACTGCGCCACCACAGGTCAGGCAGTGGCGGTTTCTTTGTGTCACGTGTGTGACAGCTCTACCGCCCCCCTCGCTGTGGTCCAGATGCTCAGGATGTAAGCCGTGAGAGGAAGGGGGACCTCCAGGGCAGCCCTCCCGTTCGAGAGACGAGGAGCCCGCGTTGGGATGTCACTCGTCAGAGCCTTTTTCCCAGAAGCCGAGGTTTGGGAAACAGTCGCTTCAGGCGTGGGAACAGACACGCTGTCTTTTAGGGCAGTGATTTTCAACCTTTTTTGAGCCACCGCGGCACATATTTTACATTTACAAAATCCTGGGGCACACCACCTACCCAAATGACACAAAATGATAACTCTAACACAGTGCATATTATACATATAGTTAATAATACAGTTTCTAAATGTATTTATACTCACACCTGACCATGTCTCCTGGCACACTGGTTGAAAAACACTGTTTTAGGGAACTGAGTGGCTCCCCGTGTCTTCACATGAGGGTTAGGAAGGCAGCTTACTTGGGAACAAGGAGCACCCCTGTACATAGAGCATCATGGTGCGTGTTCCCATCGCGAGGTGATGTGTTACTGTACGTACCTACGGGAAACGCAGCGAGCCCCGGATAGGCTGGTGACGGGGGAGGCTGGCCCGTGGTGAGGACGCCGGCCCTGGTGACCCACTCCCAAGCCCTTCTCCGACCTCCAACTTCTCCTCAGCCCCTGAACACCCACCCGGAGTCCTGGGCCTACTGTCCCCATGCAAGAGGCTCCCTGTGGGAAGGCTACTTAATTATTTTAACATTAGAAGGTAAGCATTTTACAGGAGGAAAATAGGTTTGCTTTTGCAATTTTGTATCTACTCTAGCTTTTGACAGCTGATGGAACTCACTATTGAGTAGAAGCCACTAAAAATCATTTATTCAAATATCCCTTTATGAGACATTTTTTTTTTTTTTTTCTGAAGCTGGAAACGGGGAGAGACAGTCAGACAGACTCCCGCATGCGCCCGACCGGGATCCACCCGGCACACCCACCAGGGGCGATGCTCTGCCCCTCCGGGGGGTCGCTCTGCAGAGACCAGAGCCACTCTAGTGCCTGGGGCAGAGGCCAAGGAGCCATCCCCAGCGCCCAGGCCATCTTTGCTCCAATGGAGCCTTGGCTGCAGGAGGGGAAGAGAGAGACAGAGAGGAAGGAGAGGGGGAGGGGTGGAGAAGCAAATGGGCACTTCTCCTATGTGCCCTGGCCGGGAATCGAACCCGGGTCCCTCGCACGCCAGGCTGACGCTCTACCGCTGAGCCAACCGGCCAGGGCCTATGAGACAATTTTATATTAATGTGTGTTCGGTCTTGAGATTTAAGTTTTAGGGCATGCATCCATAAACTTTATTTGCAAGTCCATGGACACGCTTTTGCCTTTCAAATCGAGAAGACAAAGGTACAAAATATACTAAATTTAGCTTATTACACATGTTGAGATGCACTTTTGTTGGAAGGTCAAGGACAGACCCAGTGAACCGTGATTCCTCAGACCCTATGACATCCATATTTCCTGGTACCAGTTTACGGACCTGTAAACCAGGTAAACAATTTCCCAGGACGTAGGGACGTGGTTGGCCTCAGTCCCCATGTGGAAATGTTCCCCAAGTGATTTTCTAAAAGTAAAATGAAACTACATGCCAGATACATTGTTACAAGTTGCGATTTCCTTAAATGAGTCTCTGCAGGAGTCACCAAGAAAGCGCTCAATGTGACCAAAATAAGTAATCACAGACGGATTCCCATGGGCACCTTCTTCTGTTCTCACTTCTCTCTGGATGTCACCTCCCCCTCAGACCTGCCCAGGCCTGCCCTGTGCCCGCCCACCTGTCTGTCACCCGCTCTCCCGGCTTCTGAGTGCAGAAGGGCAGAGGCCTGAAGGAGGATGGACGTCTGGGCTGTGAGGCCACTGACAGATGTCCTCACTCAGTCCCGCAGAGCAGATGAAACCATCCCACGCTGGGAGAACGTTTCAGTGGGCCCAGCGCTGTAATGAGAGGACGGAGCAGCTGACGATCAGGTGTTGAGCGTGAGACCCACCGCTGGACCGCTGAGTGGGCGGGAGATCTGAGTGGGCGGGAGATCTGAGCAGGAAGAACGGGCGCAGGGCAGGAAGCCCAGTCCTTTTCGCTGGCCACTGGGCAGTGGGTGGTCGGCGCTCTGCGGCCAGAAGCCGTGGAAGGGAGGAGGGAGCCCGTGGGGCTGCCCGGTGGAGTCTCCATCGGGAGCAGCACAGGTGAGGCGTCCACTTCCGCCAGAACTGGGACTTGCGCAGCAGAGAGGTTCTGCACGGACTGGAGCCGTGGTGACGTAGATGTCGTGTTCTGTACAGAAGAGAGAGCAGGAAGGGGAGGAGAGACCGAAGGGCTGTTTCCAAAGTCAGAATCACATCCAGTGTTTTATCACCAGGAATCCAGTGTCTGCGGCTGTTGCGATCAGAACCGGGACAAGGAGGAGTGGCGTAGGACAGCCGGACTCGGGCAGGTTCTGTCTCCAGGCAGTCTGGGGAGAGCGGTGAGAGAGACACGGGCTGAGGGAGGCATGTCCACCACCCTGAGGACTCCACAGCAGGCAGACCGAGATCCGCTCAACAAACAGCCTCTTCTGTTCTAAGAAGGACTCTTCACATTCATGTGCATTTTCTTTTCCTTTTTTCTTTTTAATTTATTTTTTGAATTTAGAGAGAGGAACAGAGAGATAGAAACATCGATCTGTTTCTTTCTGCACCCTGACCAGGGATTGAACCCACAACCTTAGCATTTTGGGATGATGCTGTGACCAGTGAAGTTGTCTAGCCAGGTCAGTGTGCATTTTCCAAACACCTCAGACTTTAAAAACTGTATCCCTATGAGACAAGCATGGCCATCCGTGTAGGCCATTGGCACCGAGATGCATTATAGCTAAGCACATAACCATGCCAATGCAATAAAAATAACAACAATGTCCACTTCCTGGGCACTCAGTAAATCCACATCGGGTACAAGGCACGTCTCCATGGTTTGTCTCCACTTAACCCACAGCCCGCTGGGTAGCTGGGATGGGATTGGTGGGTATGACAGGCCACCCAGCTCAGGTGGCAGAGCTAGAATGTCAGCTCCGGTCTGTCACAGTGTCATCCCAGCTGAGTGATGTTGTTCTTTCTTGTTCTGCACATGCAGCATAGCAGCCAGTGGCATACAGAAGAGAACCCACGATGCCCCCGGGCTGTCCCAGGTACAGACAGACCTGCAGCTCCTGTGTTCAACAGGCCCTCGGGGGCAGTGTGGACACCTGTCTACACAAGCCCTGCAGTGGGCCAGGTGGGCACTTCTGATAGAACAGCTCCCAGGGCGCTTCCTTGTAAGCTTAACATCCTCAATGCTCATATGACAGATTAGGAACAATTGATTACCGCCCCGACGTAATTCATACACGTGGGAAGGGACATGCACCTTCTAGACAAAAGCAGGTGTCCCGCCCCCCTGGGAGTGAAGCCGGCCCCGCAGGAAAACGTGCTGTGGGCGAGCTGTGTGCGGGCTGCCTCTGTCCCGGGGCTGGAAGCGAGGGGGTGGGTCTGCGTCCGTGCGGCCGCCCTCTGGTCTTGTGGACGTTGTCCATACACCTGCCGGCACAGAGATGGGCCATCAGACAAGTGTCTGCCCTGTCTCGGGCCACCCCTTCCAGCCAGAGACGGGGAGAACCAGCGGAGCACAGGACAGACACGCCCTGAACCTGAGCTGGAGGGAGAGAGAGCTCTGGGCCCAAAAATAGAGGGGGGGGGGGGCACGTAAATGCAGAACATGGAGAAATAGCTCAGGACTGAGACGTGAGTCTGGTCAATGCACAGCAACTGGGTGGGGGATAGAAAGCAAAACGCATGTATGAAGGAATGAGAAAAAAAGACAAAAATAACACAGAATAGACGTTCCGAAAATTAAAGCATCATCATCGCAAACACGAGTGGGAAGTGGACAGACGAGCTCTGGGGCAGGGGTGCTGACAGGAAGTTCAGAGACGGGTCAGATACCAGAAGATACACGGCTCCCTCTCCTCGTCTGCAAGGGAGGGGCTGTCTGGTCTGTGTGCTCTGCCGGCTGGTCGGGGGCCCCATGCAGACATCTCGGAGCGCTTGGGAAATCGCACACCGATACCAATAATAGCACGAGGGTGGTGGCGATGACTGAAACACATCCCGTGGCTGGACAAGACTCCCCGTTACGGGAGGACAGGGCTCCCCGTTACGGGAGGACAGGGCTCCCCGTTACGGGAGGACAGGGCTCCCTGTGGAGTGAAACACTGGAGGTTGAGTGAGGGTGGTGGCGATGACTGAAACACATCCCGTGGCTGGACAGGACTCCCCGTTACGGGAGGACAGGGCTCCCCGTTACGGGAGGACAGGGCTCCCTGTGGAGTGAAACATTCTGGAGAGTTGAGTTAGCATGGTGACGATGACTGAAACACATCCCGTGGAGGACAGGACTCCCCGTTACGGGAGGACAGGGCTCCCTGTGGAGTGAAACACTGGAGGTTGAGTGAGGATGGTGGCGATGACTGAAACACATCCCGTGGCTGGACAGGACTCCCCGTTACGGGAGGACAGGGCTCCCTGTGGAGTGAAACACTGGAGGTTGAGTGAGGATGGTGGCGATGACTGAAACACATCCCGTGGCTGGACAGGACTCCCCGTTACGGGAGGACAGGGCTCCCTGTGGAGTGAAACACTGGAGGGTTGAGTTAGGATGGCAGTAGAAATGTAGAGCCAAATGAGCGATCTTCTCCATCTGTTTTCCAGCCACACATACCGAAATATTCTTATTAGAGATGAAACCTCTTACAAAGTGGGGAATCAGCTTCTAATAGTCTTCCGCCTTGATTGGGTTTTAATGTTGCCTAAGCACTGGGAGCAGATGTCATGTAACACTTACAAAAAACATTCCACTTAAGAAAAATATTATTCCCATAAATGGAAAAGGGAGAAGAGATTTTTTTCTGAGAAATAAGTGTGTGGCAAAAATAATAAGGGATAGGCCTTATTGGATGTGAGAAATCCCACCAGGAAAAAAATAATAAGTAAATAAAATAAATTTGTACTTTCCCGGATGCGATTTCTGTTTTGAGCCACAAGAAATAAGGGGGTAAAAAGCCATGTGATTACTCCCTATTCATTTCTCCTCCGACTGAAATTGATTTTTGTTAGTAGCCAGGTGCCCAGGAAGAGAGTCTCCGCCCCGCTAATGACCCGAGGTGTGCAGGTGCGATACCCTCGTAGGGGCAGGGCGGGCTCCGCAGTGCAGGGATTCCCCTCCGCTTTCTGCCGCGCCTTCTGTTTCTTATCATTAAGACCAGGAAACGATGGCCAGGCTGACGATGCCCTGTTCTTGGGGCCGTGCTGCTCAGCAGTGACAGGCGGCCCCGGGCGGGGGGCATGGGCCAGGCAGGCGGCCCCACCGGGCGGGCGGGTGGCAGGTCCACAGAGCTCGTAGGCTGGGCCCTTGCCAGGTGGGACGGGGTGGGAGGTTCCATGGGCATCAGGACAGGCCTTGTTCTGAGGGCTGTCTGCTGCTCTGTCAGCCTCGGGAGAGAGCCCGGAGGACCATGTATGTGACATGTGGAATTCTGAAGGCTGGGGGCGGAGCGTCCACTTTTTCCACGATCCAATCTGTGGCAGGGGGTCTCGCCAACTCTTTTTTCTACGAGAGAAGCGCTGATCCCACCGTGTTCTGCACACCTGACTTCCCCGTGCTGGGGGGTGGAGCTGCAGGTGTCGGGCGCTGTCCGTGCAGGGCTTGCTTACGACACGTCCCCGCTGCAGCACAGCGGGCGTGCGGTGACTCTGGGTCGCCCCGGTGCGCGTGAGCCTCTCAGAAATAAGGTCAAGTGTCTTTGCTCAAGGGTGTTCCAGAGTTCAATTTCATTGAAGAAAACTGAAATTCTGGCCTGACCAGGCAGTGGCGCAGTGGACAGAGCATCAGACTGGGACGTGGAGGACCCAGGTTCAAAACCCCGAGGTCACCAGCTTGAGCCCAAGGTCGCTGGCTTGAGCAAAGGGTCACTTGCTCAGCTGTAGCCCCAGTCAGGGCATATATGAGAAAGCAATCAATGAACAACTAAGGAGCCACAACCTCAAGTTGATGCTTCTCATCTCTCTCTTCCTGTCTGTCCCTATCTGTCCCTCTCTCTGTCTCTGTCACAAAAACAAAAAACTAGCAAAAAAAAAAGTGAAATTCTGATAGATGTTAGCATTACAAATGGGTGTTCTCCAGTTACTGGTCAGGCTGGCCTGAGAGCAGGACTCCGCGGTTTGGACGGGAAGGGACTGGGCGGCCGGAGGGAGAAGCCCTCGCGGGGACGCTGGACAGACCCGGTGCCCGGGGTCCCGGCTGGAGCGTGGAAGTGGCAAGCGTTGTCGAAGGAGCCTCCCCCTGTTTTTGTTTTTATTGAAGTTATTGGGGTGACGTTGGTTAATAAAGTTACGGGGGTGTCAGGCGTACTGATCTGAGACACGTCATCCGTGTGCCACACTGTGTTCACCGGCCAGAGCCACATCTCTTCCAGACAGCTTTCCCTGCTTGTAAACAAGCCGTGGTTCATCAGTAGTTTCTCACCTCGGCTGGGTGAGAGGTGAGAGGTCACCAGTGTTCATCAAACGAAGCCTCTCGTTTAGTAATAACGGCGGCCGCTCACGGCCGCCCTACCCCAGGACTGCGCTGAACCCTCGAGATGGTCATCCTGTGTGACCCTCACAGCAAGCCTCTGCAGTCAGCTTGGCTGACTTCCCTTTCTTTCATGGTTGGATACATGGAGTGAGAGAGGTGAAGGTGTTGCCCTCAGGTGGTCAGCCTGTGAGGAAGTGATGGGGGTAGGGCGCCCGCTTCACTGCCCTGGACCCACCGTGAGAGCGACCGCCGTGCATGCTGGGGGTGCAGGGTGCAGAGCCTCACCTGAGCCCCCAGGTGACCCCTCGGGGAGGTCGAGCTGGTGCTCTGAGCTCCACCTTGCGGGGAGAAGCACCGTTGACTGTGGAACAAGGCAGGGCCGGAGGCACCGACCCGGCACCGTCAGAAATCTGAGTGCTGCCTCTGATTCCCCCAGCATGTGACCACTCACAGCCACCTGTTGCCCAGAAGCCTTACCAATAACATAGTCCATGTCCACATATTCCAGCCATATGCATGGTGTATCGCGTTCTTACAGTAGGGTGTAAGTTGAGGAAAGAAAATGCTAATAAGGAAATCACGAGGAAGAGAAAATGCACTTAGAGTATTTGTTCAGGAAACTTGCACAGAAACAGATCCCGGCACTTCTAACTCGCTGCTCCAGGGTCCGTAGGTCCTGGGCGTGGGGTCTGTACAGCTGTGAGGTGGCAAACCTGGTCACAGCCCACCCCCCGCCCCGCGCTCTCTGAAGCGCGTGCTTCCGTGTGTCGGGCGCTCCGGTCTCCTGAGCGACGCTCCGGCCAGACCCTCAGTGCAGAGGGTCAGAGGGCATCTCTGTCTCTTCCGCTGAGGACAGGCCACCCTTCCGTCTGTGTTGCTCTCTCCTCCCAACAAGAGGCCCTGGGCTGGCTGCTCCCTGCCCTTCCACCTCTGCAGGTGTGTTCTTCCCTCCGCCTCCTGCACCTGAGCCTGTGCAGTCAGCAGTTCCAGCTCACTTGGGGGGTGTCTGTGAAGGCAGCTTTTCATTTCACAGCCCTGCTGCTCCCAGTTCTACCCCCCCCCCACCCGGGGTGGCTGCTCTCCGTCCTGTCATCCCGGGGACGCGTTCTCCCTGGTCTGGGGTTCAGATATTAGCGGAAGCAGCTGTGAGAACAGGTGCTACTGTCCCTCTCATCACCTTAGAGGCAGAGTCGCAGCACAGCCTGGGGACCCCCGGGCGCCCGAGCGGCCCAGGGACACGTCTGCAAGCCGTCTCTACGTTTCCAGGTGATTTTTCATTTGTTTCACTCGGATTCCCTAAATTAAAACATTATGTCATGCACTCTAGTTCTCATCGCCGGCTGGCACAAAGCACTCTGACTCAACATGACCGATGCCCAGGGAGATGACTCAGACCCATTCTCCCCCAGCTGGGTTTTCCAGGCTTTAAAAATAGTTGGCGCCTCTCGTGGACGTGCCCTGACCCGTTCTGGGCACGGAAAAGCAAGCGCTGGTTTGATCACGTAGTTGCAGACGTGCATGCTGGCAGCCGGGCACGGAGGTGCCACCTAGGAGGCTTTCATAGAAAGCGCTCCTTAACCTAGAATCTTCCACAGACAGAGCTGTGCTGAGACCCCCAGGTAGCGCCCCAGAGTACGCAGGAGAGAGCTCTGTCCTGGGGTTGCACAGACAACAGGCAAAGCTCCGCCTGCCACGATGTGACAAGGAACTGTGTGGGCTCCTCACTTCCCCACATTCTGTCCTCCTCCCTTCTTCCTCCCGAGAGCTAAGATCGATCAGGACAGCTTTCTCTTCTTCACCCCCTTCGCTTTGATAAAAAGGGGCTCATCTATGCAAGGCTTTACCATTCTTCTTCTTATAAATAGACGTTTTCTCCTCCACCCTGTCAATGAACTACTCGGAGAGCCTTGAGTAATGGTTAGTGTTCAGGGTACCATGGAGACGCAGTCCCATCCGTCACAGGCCCCAGAAGCTATTGATTGATTGCTTGCTGTGAGCTGAGTGATGGCCCGGGGTTCGGTAATGATTCACCAACAAGCCTGACCAACGGCCAGTGAGTACTGTGCCAGAAACTCGTGTCTTTCTGCTCATTTCCACATGCATGTCACAGGAGTAACTAAGCCTTTCCTTCCAGCCTACTGAGCCCTGGGACCACTGTGTCACGCCATCACATCCAGATGAAAGAAAGTCACTCTAGCCGTGAATTCTGATGATCCGGTTTTTGGTTGAAGGAAGAGGATTTTGTGTCTGTCCCCTCATCACTGTGCTTTGCTGGAAGAAAAAAGTCTCAGAATTAGTAATTTAAAGAGAACAGTCATTAGAGAAGGGTCAGTCCAACCAAGGCAGACTACTGGCCGTGACACCCTGGTCCTTATTCCCTGCGTCTCTGAGAAGTGGCATGAAGTTCAATAAACTTTCCAATGATGATTTACAATGACAGTCTAATTTGAGCATCAACACAAGTTTTTTTTTCTTTTGTGACAGAAACAGAGAGACAGGAAGGAAGAGAGATGAGAAGCATCAACTCATACTTGTAGTAACTTAGTTGTTCATTGATTGCTTTCTCATATGTGCCTTGACCAGGGGCTACAGCAGAGCCAGTCACCCCTTGCGCAAGCCAGTGACCTTGGGCTCAAGCTGGTGAGCTGTGCTCAAGCTGGATGACCCCACACTCAAGCTGGCAACCTCGGGGTTTCAAACCAGGGTCCTCCGTGTCCCAGTCTGATGCTTTATCTACTGCGCCACTGCCTGGTCAGGCTCCACACAACCTTTTAGACCAGGGAGGGACGCTATCCGTAGTGATGGTGAGAGTGGCAGAGAACACGCCCAAGTGTGCACTTCGACCTGGCCCCGTTCAGCAGCTGCACCTTGTCTCTGCAGAGGGGGTGCGCCCCGTCCCCCCTCTTGTCTCCAGGCAGGAACTTCCTGACAGCAGTGCGGCCTGGGGGTGTGCACTGACAGATGTGGACGATAGGTCTGCACCATTCCACTCAACTCTGTGGGTGCCGCTCTGTCTCTCGGGGGCTCCTAGGTGCCTGTTATAATTCTTCGTTGTGTGTGTGTGCGTGTGTGCCTGTGTGTTTCTGTGCATGTCTGTGTGTGTGCCTGTGTTTTGTGTACGACACAAGTCTGTGTGTGCGTTTGAGCACTGCGCTGCTCCACTTCCTGCAGGGTAAGGCACCCCAGGCTCATCGCGCATGTGTGTGTTCTTCTCTGGGTCCTCTCATTAGAGAATCCTATCAGACACTGAGAAGGGGTGCTTGGTCTGCTCACTTTCCTGGGGGGGGTCCTGCCCTCTAGGCATTTCCTGCTCGCGGACAGGGACGTACACGACGAGGGCACGTGGTCTCTGCACGGACACGCAGCGAACGACCGGCACACAGCCCCGCGTGGGTCTGCGAGGAGGCCCGTGAGCTCCATCCTGGCAACGTGGGGACACTGCTGGCTGCTCCTCGTGGAGCTGGTGGGACAGAGAGAAGCTGCAACAGGAAAGCCCTGGACGTGGGCCTGGGGCAGACAGCCAGCGGAGAGACTTCTACTTTAGAACATCCGTAGAACTTAACCAGAACGTTGCAAGTCCAGCATATTTGCACCAAGGCTGTTGCCTCGCCTTCCCGGCTGGGCTAGGGCGGATGCTGCCCTAGGTCCCTGCGGCCTGGCTGTCCCCGCCCTGCCACCAGCGGGGGTGCGGAGAGTGGCAGTGTTTCCCAGCCAGCTGCAGGCTCCTGCTGCTGAGACTGGGTCCCAGGGCGTCAGGCAGGGGCCCCCTGCTCCCACCCAGCCTCACTCCTGCAATGGAGGCTCGGTGCCCTGAGCACATGGGGGCCCCACTGGCCTTTGTTCTGGCACATGAGGCCATGCCAGGAGGAGCGGCAGCAGGACCCAGCAGCTGCCCACACCCCACCAGGTGCTCACTCTGACAGCGGGGTGTCTTCCAGAGGGAGGTGGCCATTGTCCCCGCCCCAGCTCCGGAGCCCTGGCTCAGAGATCTGGGGAAAGACAGGGGCCGGAAACGGCCAGCTCCTGTCTCTTCTCGGAGGACCTGACATTGCATCTGGACAAGTGTAAGCCCCGGGCGCCCTCAGGGCGGTGGAGCCCTGGTAAGAGGACTTCGAGGAGGTACTGGCAGGTGGAATCAAGATGCAGCTAGCAACGGTGGGAAATCAGTTAGGGAATGAAGGGAGACTGGTGGAAGATACAGTACATACTGTGGTCTATCTGATGTCCAGATGTGCAGGGACTCTTCAGCAGTTACGTAGTGAATACATATGCCCTCAATCGGGAATTCAGACCGCGGTGTACTGATCAGTACTGTGACCCAGGGAACAGCGGCAGAATGCCCCAGCACACGGCAGTCAGTCTCTGCTGCACTGGGGCTGCGTTGGGCGGTGGTGGCCTAGCCAGGTGTCTCTGCACCGGGTCCCTCCTTCTCCTGAACCAGCACGCTGTCCTGGGCGAGTTCTCCTCCAGAAGGAACAGAGGTGCCGCAGAACGGTGGTCAGACAAGACACCCTTCACCGTCTGGACACGGAGCTGGTTCACAGTCACATTTGTCCTGTCTTCTTGATCCAGGCAAGTCACATGGCAGAGCCCAATGTCGGGGGCCAGCAGTAATAAGTAACATCTTTAGGTTGGACAAACTAAGAAGTTACCTGATTCTGGGAAAGGAGGAAGGCGTGGCCCATGACACAGTCACCCCGGGTCACAGAGCGCACCCCTCCACTGTGGAGAGGGCATGACAGTTACAGCCTTGCTCCTCGATGCTCCCCTCGCCCACATGTTCAACGTGTCAGGCGGAAGCGCGCAGTGAGGGTGGCACACGGTCCCGTCAGGCTCGCGGACTTCCTACGGTGCAGCGTGAGGCTGCCGTGCCTCAGTGATCTGCCCACGGCCCGTCGCGGGGCAGCTAGAGCAGCGGGCTTCTGGGGTCTCCAAATGAAGATGCAAACTTCCAGAGAACGGGTGCTCATCGACGTGAACTAGCGATCGGAACGCGCTGTCTGATCCTTTAGAACTAGGTTCATGGCCCCCGCAGCCCGAGGGTTATTCTCGGGGTGGGCGGGACAGCTTCGAAGACGCACCGTTCTGCTAATTCAGGGTCAAGCAAGCAGAGTGTGTGTGTATGAAATACAGCCTCTCTCCAATATGTATTTCCTCTTACTCTGACTTACACAGTCTTAAGTTTTCCAAAATGTAAAAAAATTATAAGTACAAATAATGAAAAAACTACCACTAATAAAATGACATTTTTCCTCCAGTGAACAGCTCTTGATAACTTTGTAAAACATGAAAATATACACTTTTCAATACACCATTTCACCTAGCATGCAAGTATCTAATACGGTTTGGAACTTACATTCTTTGTTAAAAAAACAAACATAGTTTGATTTCAGCTTATAGACAATGAAAATATATGAGGGTTACTCTGGTATTCTCACCAAGTTAAAATATGAACCCCTGAAGGCCCTGGCCAGTTGGCTCAGTGGTAGAGCGTCGGCCTGGTGTGCAGGAGTCCAAGGTTCGATTCCTGGCCAGGGCACACAGGAGAAGCGCCCATCTGCTTCTCCACCCCACCCCTCTCCTTCCTCTCTGTCTCTCTCTTCCCCTCCCACAGCCAAGGCTCCATTGGAGCAAAGTTGGCCTGGGCGCTGAGGACGGGTCCATGGCCTCTGCCTCAGGCGCTAGAATGGCCCTGGTTGCAACAGAGCGACGCCCCAGATGGGCAGAGCATCGCCCCCTGGTGGGCATGCTGGGTGGATCCCGGTCGGGCGCATGCAGGAGTCTGTCTGACTGCCTCCCTGTTTCCAGCTTTAAAAAAATACAAAGAAAGAGAAAAAAAAAATGAACTCCTGAAACATTGAAAAGTGAAGACTAGAGATTTCATCAAGAGCCCACTGTGTGCTTCCCGTACGCTCTGTGTGTCTGGGTGTGAACCCAGGCTCGGGGTTACAGGGGTGCATAGCCACCCATCAGTTATCCATGAGTGTGGGAAGGCAAGTGAGTTCTCAGTTGTTTCTATAATATTCCATCCTACAGTCTGACATGCTACCGTGAAACACACCACATAAGCTTCCTAAAATATATCTTTGTACAAAGTAATTTTTAAGACATTTTAAAAAAAATGTTCTTCTCTATCTGGGATTCCTTGTCAACATAGAAAAAAGACTTAATCCACGTTATCTTGGCGGTGTCTTCTTTTCTTAAACGTTCCACTTAATGAAATCGCAAAGATGCCAGTAAGTTTGCTTAATTATATGAGTGTGATGATCGACGCATATACACACCCATGCAAACATAAATGAGTCAACGTTTCCCCGTCTACATAGTGTGTCATTCAGCCAGTTAAAGCACCTCGTTCGTGGCTGACTGCATTCTCTAAATGCAGCTGAAGGGTCCAGAGTAGAAACAGAGGTGTTTCCAGAGCTAGAGATGACTGGAGGTTGCATTCGCGGACCTTCCCAAGCTACAGGGTAGAAAGGGAGCCCACATAGTGACAGAGACCTTCACGTCCCCAAGCCAGAACCACAGTCCAGAGAGACGGCCAATGTCCCCCTTCAGCTTTTATCGTTATGAATGAATCCCGTTTATTATTTTGTTAGGATTTTATTTTTATGTATTTGATGTTTGGGTTTTTTTTTGGGGGGATAACACAGAATCAAGGTGACTTACAGGTCAAAATGACTTTAACCATCACTGTAGGGATAAAAAAAATGAAAGTAGTATTTTCTTTCTTCCTTCACAGAGATCCGTGACAGTAACGAGCATGTGCAGCCCGACACCAGGCATTGGGGTCGGCTGTTCATTCATCGCTAGCGAGATTCTTGCAGCACGCTTGTTACTAAAGTGACAATGAACACTTTTATAATTATCAGCCCGCTCCATCGAGAGAGTGACACGGGGCCAGAGGCATGACGCATAAGAATACTTAGCCCTGGCCGGTTGGCTCAGTGGTAGAGCATCGGCCTGGCGTGCAGGGGACCCGGGTTCGATTCCCGGCCAGGGCACATAGGAGAAGCGCCCATTTGCTTCTCCACCTCCCCTCCTTCCTCTCTGTCTCTCTCTTCTCCTCCCGCAGCCGAGGCTCCACTGGAGCAAAGATGGCCCGGGCGCTGAGGATGGCTCCTTGGCCTCTGCCTCAGGCGCTAGAGTGGCTCTGGTCGTGGCAGAGCGATGCCCCGGAGGGGCAGAGCATCGCCCCCTGGTGGGCAGAGCGTCGCCCCTGGTGGGCGTGCCGGGTGGATCCCGGTCGGGCGCATGCGGGAGTCTGTCTGACTGTCTCTCCCTGTTTCCAGCTTCAGAAAAGTACAAAAAAAAAAAAAAAAAAAAGAATACTTTGTTATTTTATCATGATGATGATGGCACACAATCTATTTTCACAATTTTATCAATTCCGCCCCACATCACGGGAAATAAATTATCATGTCATTCCAAATTCAGAAATTTTCACTTCTCTCTTTAGCTGTTGGCACGGCACGACGCCATTCGTGTTTATAATTTTTCGGTTCCAATCTACTTCAAATATCAGATGTGAAGACATGACATTTCTTACACAGTAAGATAAACAATGCATTCCTTCTATCACTTCAAGGAATACGTTAGTCAAGTGCTACAATTTTTTTTTCATTTTGCTCTTTATAATATTAATAGCTATGCAATAAGAAGTGTATTATTGAAATGTCAAGAATGATTTGTTACCAGATGTTAGCATAATTTGCCAGCTGTCAAATTTTAATAATTTTTATTTGCCTAAAATGTGAAACTTAACTTTCATGGAAAATCAAGATATATCGCAGAACTTAAGTTGATATTGCGGAAGCTGAGAGAAAGCTCATGGTTGGAAGTGAGCATCCACTCCTCACACGACATTCTGAACGCATCTTGTTCCGATAGGAGAGCTTGTGCTTTTCATTCACTGGGCTTTGTGCAGGGCCAAACCATGTTGTAGGTCTTTAATACTCACAAGCTGGGTGCAACAATTCAAGTTTACTTCTAAAGTGTTAGTTTTCTTGGCCCTGGCTAGTTGGCTCAGTTATAGAGCATCAGCCGAGTGTGTGGATCTCCTGGGTCAGGACACCCAGGAAAAGTGGCCATCTGCTTCTCTCCCACTCCCTCTTGCTCTCTCTGTCTGTCTCTCTCCCTCTCTTCCCCTCTTGCAGTCGTGGCTCAATTGTAGTGAGTTTTCTCCGGGAGCTGAGGATGACCTCCGCCTCAGGCACTAAGAAGAGCTCAGTTGCTGAACAATGGATCAATGACCCAGATGGGCAGAACATTGCCCCCCAGTGGGCTGGCTTGCCAGGTGGATCCTGGTCGGGATGCATGCGGGAGTCGGTCTCTGCCTTCCATCCTTTCACTGAATTAAAAACAAAACAAAAAGTGTTAGTTTTCTTATTGAAATGTATTTCATCTTGTTTTTATCACCACTCATCTCAAGATATGTTTCATAGATCAGGAATCTCATCTACTCGGCATTGACTAGAATAAGCTGATGGGCCAAAGTGGGAGAACAGAGCTGTTTCTTTATCTGTAGTGTAGCCAGTGTCCAGGACACTGTTCTTGTTCAAAATAAACGACATGTGCAGTAAAAATCTGGAGAAAGATGCATCACACTATTTAAAGTTTTATTTTTGGTGGAATCATATTGAATTGCATGACATTTTATGCTGTATATTTTCTATAGTATTTGTATTTTTAATAGTTATGAAGGTAGTTTGTAAGTTCATAAAAAGTTGATTTAAAAATTGGAACTTGCTCAAATAACTAATAATTAAAAAAAAATAAAATAAAATTGCATGAATTAAAATGTTTGCCAGCAGCACCCTCCACATCTCTAAATTTCTCTGTTAAATTTTCTTCTCCAGAACTTTGAGATTAAGCATACATACCATCTTGATGTGTGATTATTAAAGATGAAATTTTGGCCCTGGCCCATTTGCTCAGTGGTAGAGCATTGACCCGGTATAAAGTGACCATCTACTTCTCTGCCCCTCCCCCGACCCCTTCTTTTCTCTCTTCATCCCACAGTCATAACTCCATTGGGTCACGCTCATCTCCCTGGGCGCTGAGGACGGTTCCATGGAGCCTCTGTGTCAGGTGCTGAAAATAGCTCAGTTGGGAGCATGGCCCCAGATGGGCAGAGCATCCACCCCAGATGGGGGTTGCCTGGTGGATCCCATTCTGGGCACATGCAGTTGTCTGTCTCTATCTCTCCTCCTCTCACTTTGAAAAAGGGGGGTAGAAGAGATGAAATTTTAATTTTCCATATAACCATACTTAAAAACCTGTTAGTGACTATTTTGTGAATCATATAGGGACCTTAACTCTTAGGAAGAATTAGGGAATATAAAATCTCTTTAGCTAGGATGCATGGTACCGTTTCCTCAAATACAGATTAACTCAGGTAACTGGTAGAAATACTGTTCGTTATTCTAATCATGAGGTTGAGAAGCTATTAGGCTTGCATATATATATATATATTTACACAGACATGGTGTAGTAATAGAAATAAAAGAGAAATACTTAAAACAATTGGTCGAGTTCTATCAAATTTATTCGAAAATGATCAGTGCACCCCCAAATATAAAAGGCTTATTATGAATTCAACAATTTACCCGTTTCGCTTCAACTAAATGAGCCTGCAGATTTGCATGTCATTTTAATTCATGGCAGAGATGCTCCAGATAATGAAAGGTGGAAAAAAACGTCAGCGGAGAAGTAGTGTCAGGATCATCAAACACATTTATTGCTTGCCATAAAAATGTGACATCGTCTCAAATGCCGTGGATGGATTAAAAGGCATCTTATTTATGATAACAATTAAAACAGCAAAAGCTTAATAACTAATAAACCCCGAGAGAACTTTGTTTTCCAATAAATTTTTTGATAAAAAAAAGGGAGTTTTTTACAAGGAGGTGCTCTGTGAAAAACCCGGCAACAGTGGCAGCTCTTTATTGCCCTTAGTTAAATAGATGAAACTGCGCGTCCTGACGTCCAAGGCGCTTAAGTAGGCGCTCTGCAGTCTTCTTGAGGAATTCAGCCACATCTAATCTAATGTTTCTAATTAAAATTGTGTAGAGAGCAGGCAGATGAATGGCTTCGTGTCAGCTATTTGTTATTTCATCAAGCGAATTGGATATAATCGCTATGCCAAGAAAGAAAAAAACATCAACATTATTCTTTACCCTGTTGATTTCCTGTTACATCAGTTCATTTCAGAACCTTAATTTTTCTAGTGTTAAAGGAAAACAAACAGCTAAATACAAGACCTTGACTTAGGGGACTTTTCCCCCCACCCCAAACTATTCACTAGAGATGACACATGTTGAACAAAATGAAGTTTAAGCTTCAGTTCAGCATGCTAAAAACATGTGAGTGAGATTTTGCAAGAACTCACAGTGCTTCTATCTACAGAATTCACCAAAAGCTCAGGAATTCCTATGGATCAAGTGAGCAGTAATAACAGAAGCCCAGAGTGGTCAGGCAGTTTGCCGTCTCATGGGGCTTTTCGTGGTCAATGATGATTGCCTTCACATTCTATAGTTATTTCCAGGAGAAAAAAAAAAGTAGTATGTGTTCCAAACTAAACAAAACTTGTTTCACAAACACTGCCCACCTTGCACGAGGCCTCTGGGGGGGGGAAGGCTGGATGTACAGGCGCACACGGGGTTTCTCCTGCCCAGATGCTCGGCCGGCCCCGTCCAGACACGTGCAGCCAGCTCCCCATCCTGGCCCCTTCGTGTGAGCTGTTGGAGCTGCCATACTTGAGGGTTAGTTTGTGCCAGAGCATAGGGGCTGATCCACACCTTCAAAACCAGAACATGGGCCCTGGCCGGTTGGCTCAGTGGTGGAGCGTCGGCCTGGCGTGCAGGAGTCCCGGGTTCGATTCCCGGCCAGGGCACACAGGAGAAGCACCCATCTGCTTCTCCATCCCTCCCCCTCTCCTTCCTCTCTGTCTCTCTCTTCCCCTCCCTCAGCCAAGGCTCCATTGGAGCAGAGTTTGCTGGGGTGCTGTAGATGGCTCTGTGGCCTCTGCCTCAGGCGCTAGAATGGCTCTGATTGCGGCAGAGCGAAGCCCCAGATGGGCAGAGTGTCACCCCCTGGTGGGCGTGCCGGGTGGATCCCGGTCTGGCCCATGCGGGAGTCTGTCTGACTGCCTCCTCATTTCCAACTTCAGAAAAATACAAAAAAAAACCCCCAAAAAACCAAACTCAGCACCCACTGCAAACTGAGAAGGAGGTGGGGCTCGCCCGGGGCCAGACAGGGCCGCCTCCTCTCTCCGTTCTGCTGCTCCAGCTGAGAAAGGTCCACAGCTCTTCTCCATTGAAGAAGTCTGAAACGTGTCAGGAGCTCGGCGGTCCCTCTCGGGGTGCCACGCTGGGCCACGTTCACCCTCGACCGTCCTGGGACCGTGGCCGGGCAGCAGCCCTCTGCCCCGCTACGTCCGTCTGTGTCTGTCCACTGCCCGGACTGCACCGTGTGGCTCACGTTCTCTCGCTCTGACCGAGGTGTGCTATCACGTCAGGTGTGCTCGAACCGCGTGTGGAGAGGGAGGGTCACCTGCCTCGCGTCCCCTGAGTCGTCAGAACGAGAGCCGAGGACACAGCCCTGCAACCCTGGCCGGGCTGGCTTCCCACCTGCCCCTCCGCAGAAAGCTGCTGTCGCCCTCACATGTGACGTCGTGGGTGGGGGCGTGGGGGCGTTTCTCTCTTCCCTATATTCCAACCGGATTTCTTTAGTTTGTGTAGTTACAGCTGGATGTCTTTATAATTTACGGGATTTAACCTGACGAAAGGGTTTATACTGAAAACTTGAGTCCTCAGCTCTCGAAGATACCTGTTTACATGTGGCAATGCATAGTCTAACATGTCGTGGTAGATCTGTATTATGTCACCTTAGTCACGCGGAAAAGACAGTTTCTGGCTCTTATCTATATAGTATCTGCTTATCGTGGGCCAAAGAGAGCAGCTTACATGACTTCTGAAAGGCGAGAGTTGAGCAGCCGTGTGCGCCTGCATGCGCATGTGTGTGTGTGTGATGTAATACATATATAGTGCGTGTAAATTGATAAATATACATATAAGAGACTTTATTTTTAGAATAGATTTTGGTGCACAGAAAACTAGAGCAGGAGGTACAGGTATTTCCCACGCTCGCCCCTCCCACATGTGCCTCATCCATGCACACCTGCCCCATGTGCACCCCGCCCCATGCACGCACCGCCACACGCGCGCCCCCTCCCACATGCGCCCCACCCCAGGCGCACCCCGCCCCATGTGCACCCCGCCCCATGCACACACTGCCCCACAAGCTCCCCTCCCACATGCGCCTCGCCCAGGCACACCCCCTCCCACAATGCGTCCATTCCCAGGTGCGCCCCTTCCCACATGCGCCCCGCCCCAGGCTCACCCCACCCTCACACAGATTATTTTCCACTTTATGCCTCTCAGGGAGTTCGTTTATCTGTCGACTGTCCATCCCCTTTCCTACCACATTTTTTCAGTCATTCCTGTTTCATTTCATCTCGTTTGCTGAAGCTGCCCTCAGTGGTCCCGGCCGTGCTGTGGAGAGCTGCTGTGTCCCGTCCCCTCCCCGCCCTGCCCTGTCCCTCCCCACCCTGTCCCTCTCCGCCATGCCCTCCCCGCTGTGTCCCTCCCCGGGGCAGCGTGGCTCTCCAGCGCTGTGGTCCGCGCCCCCCATCCCTCTGCTAGTCCCTTTCAGCTTCCTACATCCTGCCTCCTCTTCTTCTCTTTGAATTCCTTGAACGTGTAAAATTTTAATTTTCATTACTCTTGGATACTTTCAGTAGCATTTGTTCACAACTGACCACCACTCGTAGCTGAAGTCTGCTTTTGTCCAGAGCTCTCAGGATTGGTGTGCCCCCTCCTCCCCCCACCCCGTTTTTCATCACTCCTGCTTGGGGTACAGACGTTGAGGGGGGTCCCCAGCGTGCGCTGGGGCATTCCTCGTGTTTCAGTGTGGCTGTGCTTTTCCTGGACCAGGTCCGTTGTGCAGGGCAGTGTCCAGGAGAGGCTGGAGCAGGAGCAGAGTCAGCACTGTGGATAGAAGTCTGCTTTTAGTCCACGTTTCCAGGACTGACCCGCCCCACGGTGTCTCTCTGTGCTGACCTTGCTCAGAGTGAAGCCTGACCTGTCAGAGTCCCTCCTGTGGCTGAGACAGAGTGCCACCCACTTTCTACAGGCCCTGTGTCACCAGGGTTACAGGGGCCTCGGGTTCCTGCACAACGGCTTCTCTGGACGCCTCCCCCTGTTGCCCCAGACCTGTTCTCCTTCGGGGCCGTATTTAGCCACTTAACGTGATCCTCACCCCAGGGATGGTCTGCGTGTGTATGTTTCAGGTCTTTTCCTTTCTGTTTTATTTTAAATAGTGTCTATTTCTGTGTCTGCAATGTTGTCCACCTATAAATCTCCCACTCGGCCTCGGTGGACCTCGGCTCCACCCCCTCAGCTCCAGTCCCTGCCTCGGGCCTGCTTCCTCTGCGGCTCCCGGTAAGCTCTCCATGCAGGTGGCTGCTGCAATGCCGGACTCCTTCACGGGTCCCCCTTCTCACATGAGGGGCCTCGGCCCTGCTCTGCATGATGTCCAGTGCTGGACACAGCCATTCCCTTGTCTGTAGAAGGGGAAAGGCGCTTTAGCTGGACGGGGAAGTATTATTGTAAACCCACTGAAATGTAAATAACAAATTGGTTAATAGCAAGAGAGTGAAAAACCATTCCCACTTTTGTTGATACACACGGGAAGGTCTGCACTGATAGCAGGCTAGTAGAATTCAGGACAAAGAACCTGGGATCAATAAGGGTGACGGGATAATGATTTTAAAAATCAGTTCAGAAGGTGATGTAACAATACAAACACACTTTATTCGGGTTGGCAACAAATCTCCATCAGCCGTAAATGGAAAAAGCAATTGTGAGATGGGGGATGGGAGAGTGCTCAGCAGCCACCATGAATGAATTATTATTATAGGAAACGGCATGGATGGATTTCAAAATAATTATGTTGAGAGTGGACACCAGGGCAGAAAGCCTGACATACCCGTGACCCCACTCATGAAATTCTAGATTGGAAAACTAATCTTTAGCGACTGAAAAACCAGCAGTGTTTGCTGTGTGCGGAGGGCACAGCGGAGGCCGCAGCAGAGTGGCAGGGGGGGGGGGGGCTTTCACCTTCATGGCCTCCATGGCGGTGAGGGGTTAGGTCTGTTTGCACTTATCAGACCTGTATAATTGTGTGCTGCGTGTATAAGGCCATCTGTGGCTTGTTAACGACACCTCAGTGAACCTCAGCTAAAAGGAGGGACAGCAGGTGTGGACCTAGCTCAGGGCCTCGCAACACGTGCACCCCCCCCACAGCTCCCCACGGGCAGTGCCAGCCGTTCAGAGTCACGGTGAGGGGCACCCCCCTCATGCAGTTGTCAGCACAGGCTCGTGGGGCCCCTGCAACGCGCCCGTCTCCACTTTCCGTTGCTGAGAGCGAAAGGGGGACAAGATGAACAAGGTCTCTAGACTCACGAAGACTCACTCACGTTTTAGGAAAAGCATGAGAAAATCAAGTAAGAATAAAAAGAGCTGCAGTAATGACCGATGGACTACTGTAACAGAAGTCAGAGGGACCTACATCCCAGTGGTCCGTGGAAGTCTTCACTGAGTAGGAGCCCTTTGGCGTTGAGCCCTCGTGTTTGAGAAGGAGTCGTTCACAGGGAGAGACTGGGGGAGGAGCCCCCAGAACAAGGCTGACAAGGACGCCGGGCAGCCGGAGAGGAAGAGCCAGGCGCGCTGCACCCCGGGGCTGAGAGAAGGTTCCACGTTGGCTGCCGCTCTGACGGCGATGCATGCCGGATGCTGATTCCAGGCCCGTTAGCTCACTTTTAAATTTTGTTAACGCCAGCCCTTCTGTCAGAGCAGCCTTAAGTGTCTTCAGTGACCTTTCAGATTCTTCCATAGAATACATTCCAACCTTGAGAAAGAAAAAAAGCCATTGTGAAAAGCAGGAAGAAGAAAGAATACCACATCTTTGAAATAGGAACGGAGCTGTGTATGTCGGAAGAAAAGCATTTTTGTTTCCTAAATCCTGTCACCGTAGCTCATCATCTTCCACTGGGAACTGGGTTATCAAACGGAGCTGAGGTCCTTCTGGAACGAGTGCCGTCTGTCTGAGATTTCTGTGGACCATCCGAGCTGACACCAGGAGGAAGGGGAGAGAGGGAGGGAGCGAGGCAGGGAGAGAGGGAAGAAGGGAGGGAGGCAAAGGAGGGAGGGAGAGAGGGAAGGAGGGAGGGAGAGAGGGAAGGAGGGAGGGAGAGAGGGAAGGAGGGAGGGAGAGAGGGAGCAAGGAGGGAGAGAGGGAAGGAGGGAGGGAGGAGAAGGAGGAAGGGGAGAGAGGGAAGAAGGGAGGGAGGCGAAGGAGGGAGGGAGAGAGGGAATGAGGGAGGGAGAGAGGGAGCAAGGGAGGGAGGAGAAGGAACACCCAGAGTGGGACCAAAGGAATGCATTCAGTTCTAGGTGCAGCTTTTCGTTTCCCCGGTGTTACTGACCCGGCGCTGGCTTCCAGGCAGTGGGAAGGTGCCGGCAGTGTACAAACAGTGGAGTCTCCATGCCCCTTGCCTGCACGGGAAGCCTCGGGAATGCCGGGACTCAGTACCAGCACCGTCCTGGACCCTCCCTGTCGTCTTCCTCTCTGACTGTGTTCTGGGGAAGAGGAAGATGCCAACACTGGGTGCCCCTCTTGTCCAGGACAACTCCTGGGTGCCCGCTGAGTGCCAGCTAATGCAAAGCGAGCGACGGAGGCCCAGGCTGCCTTCCTTCCCCGCCTGGAGCTCCAGGCTGGACGTAGTGTCCCAGCGGCCAGGAGGCCGGGTCTGCGAGACCAGCAGGCTTGGCTTCCAGATCAGTGACCCTGAGCAACTTTCCTAAAGAGTCACAAAACCACAAGATGGGTGATTAAAAAAAAAAAAAAGTTTCAAGATGTGCTTTCAGTGGGCAAAGCTTGGTCTTGAAGACTGTCTGAATCTAAAGCTGCTGAACTGTGGGGAGAAGGCTATCGCCCAGGGACACATCTCTCAATCAGCCACGGAGCTTCGCGTAGGGGTGAGGCCATGAGAGCCTTCTGTGCCCTGATGGCTCAGCAGGGGCGGCTGCTTGGAATCAGACAATTAACTTGATGGGCCCCGTGGTCAGTGCGTTACTGGACCAGTGGTGTCGGGTGGACGCAGGGGGAGGGCAGTGTTGGCTGATGTTATCCACGTGACTCACTGTAGGCAGAACTGGGAACCCTGGTGCGGCTCCTGTAAGAGGGTGGAGAGGTCCAGTTGGGGTTCTCGTGGGTTCCGAATCAGCCGAGAGGATGATGAGAACAGGGCAGGACCGTGAGGAGCCGGAGTTCCAGCTTCTCCCCTGAACCGTGGACACGCCCCACAGGGTCACGGGCAGCTGCCTCTGTCCACAGGGCCTGCCCTCCACTTCACAGTTGGTTGCGAGAATTAAATAAAGACAAACCACCTAACAGGACCTCGCAAAGAGGAAAGCCCACGGAGAGCCAGTGACCGCTGTGGCGGTGCCTCCGGGCCAGCACAGGGCTCTGCGCGCCATCGTGGGCCGGCGAGGGGAGGGTTCTGGCTGACAGTACATTTGGAAGGCAACATGGTTTGAGTCAGCTGGGCTGTGGCCACGGAACACCAGCTGGCTGTCCATGTTTGTGTCATCCGGCGTTGCATGGTCCTCAGCCCATCACCCGATAGAGCCCCTAATTAGCTAACAGCGTGCCGCCTGGAAGGGCTCGATGGCCTGTGAAATAACAGCCTCCTGAGGACCCGCCGTGGCCGTGAGCTCCCGTCCCCCCAGAGGGGCTTGTCAGGAGGCGGTGTGCGCTTTAATAACTTGTCGATTTGCTCCTTTCTCAAAAGAACTGGGTTCTTGTGTCTAAGAAACGGCGGCCGTAAAAAAAACAGAACGTGTAGGAAGAGACACCGTAACACAGCCCGCCGGGATGAGCTGTGAGCGGTCACTGGCAGGAACACCGTGCCCAGGCAGGAGGCACTGAGGGCCACTGTGCTGTGGGCAGTTACGCGTTCTAATCTAACGGGGAGCCCCACCCGCGCTCCAGCACGCTGACGGTGCTGAGGCGGGAGCGCTGCGTTGCCTGCTCGTAACCCCTGCGGGGCCGGCAGATGTGAGGGGAGCACTGGAGGAAGGTGAGCCCATTGGAATGCCCAGTATGTCCGAGAGATCGGGCCGCGCGTGCCTCCCTGGCGATGGACACCGATGCTTCAAGGGATTCCTGCAACAGCAGCCGCTCAGATGTATCCAGAGCCGGCGTTGGAGAAACGCTGATTTCTAACAGAATTTCTACCATGGCCTTGTCCAGGTGCCAGAGTACAAACTCGATTCTGAGTCAGGTCCCTGCACACAAGGACTAAATCCTCCTGTTCTCACAGTCTGAGGAGCGCTGCGTACGGGCTGTCGTAATACGCGGGCCCATGACGTACGGCCCTGGTGTTTGTCACAGCGTCACCCCCAGTGAACACTCACAGAGACGTTGCTTTCTTGTAGAAAGCTGTTTGTGCAAGAGGAACCCACGGAAGTGGGGTTAAGATCACCAGCCGGGGCTGATTCCCCCACAGAAGTTGTACCACGGGGACACTGTGCACAGGCAGGGGCCTTCAGACAGGACGCGGCCTCATGCCTCAGTGTCCCTGCTGGGCACGGGGTGGGGGGCACGCCTCAGTTATCTGACCGACACGGCACGGGCACGTCATAAGTAAATATCAATAATAGCCTCAAGATAGGAAGGGCTGCACCTGTCAAGGTGCAGGGAAAGTCGTTCAGGGGCCCAGTGTCCGCTGCGTGGGTTTGTCTCAGGGACAAACGCTTTGGTAAAAGTGAGTTTAAAGTTGAGATTCATGTCTCAGACGTCACAAGAAGTCTGGAGACACGTAGCCTGAGTTGCCATCAGACTTGGTCTAGTGGCTCGATGACAGAAGGCATCCTGAAAGCGGGTGTGGGCGGCGGAATGTCCGTGACTCTCCGTGGCCTGTGCATGGCCACCTCCCCGTGCAGCGCCCCACACCTCCTCCCTCTGGGTTCTCTCTCTGTGTCCAGTGTCCTCTTTGCCTAAGGACTCCAGTCACCTGGGATTGCGATTCACCCCGATGGCCTCACGTGAGTGGAGTTGCCCCTTGTAGGACCTTACCTCCAAATAAGATCCTATTCAGAGGCACAAGGGGTTCGAATCCCACGTCGTCTTTGGAGGCACAGGATTCAACTTGTAACCAAGCCGATGACAGGAAGAACAAATCAAAACACCCAGAGTCCATTGTCTAATGGAAACATAGTATCCAACATCCACGGTGCGAGGCGTGTGTGCACTGGAGGGCATGCATATCTCATGATACTATATTTTAACTCTGCCTTCAAACGAGCTATGGGTGTGACCAGTAAAGCAATAAGACCTCATCTGCCCTGTGAGACAAGCAGAGGGATTTAAAAAAAAATGTGACAGGGAAATTCAGGTATAATTAGCTCATTAGACATGTAGCGGTTGCTGCCAGCGTCGAGGGTAAAAGAAACGCCTCTCAGATTGAGTGTGAGATGTCCAGATGCCTCTGAGGAGAGCTGGTGTCGGCTGCCTGTGCCGTCCATCCGTAAGAAAGGACCCGGGCAGCAGTCGTTTCTGCCCCGCTGTGCTGACCTGTGTGGGCTCCCCGGCCAGCCCCACGCCTCCCTCCCGGCCCTGGCTTCCCGGCCTCCGCTCCTTCTGTCCAGAGCAGGATGTCCTCCCCCTCCTCTCAGCGGTTCCTCTCCTCCCCTCTGCTCTCTTCATCGTCAGGTAGACCCTCAGTCTCTCACTGTCAACCCCCCAGACCCCGAGCCAAGTCCTCCCCGCCGCCGGTTTCGTATGGTTTCCTGCACCTGCATCGCCATGCACCCCTTCCGCAGCGGTAACCGAAGTCCCCGGGACGGTGGCACGTGGTGCTGAACAGTCTCAGCCATCCTGCGTTGGCCTCGCCTCCCAGCTTGAGTTGTCCGAACTGAAGGTCACGTTTTCTTACCTTCCAAACCCACTATCCTGCTGGAAACACAGGGTCCAAAGCAGTTATGTAAAAAAAATCCTTTGTGCAACCCTGGGGAGCAAAGGTTCACGTTTATTCAAAACCACATTGAAATCCTAGGGTGGACACGAGGCCGCATGCCTGGGGCTGTCTCCGTAGCAGCTGGGGAGTTTGAGCGTGCTGACCACTCAAAACTGGCCAGAACTCGGAAGGCCTGGCCACTGGTCGCACAGCCGTTCACGCACATGGGGAAGTCGGCTCTGTGGGCAGAGGAGACCCCGGTGTGTTCTGTGACAATTACTGTTGGCACTTTCAAGAATAAGGAAAAAGGAGAGTCTTTGAAAAATTAAAATTTCCCCACGAGAAGATCGCATGCCTTGTCTGGGATGAGATATGGAGCCTGAACGATTGATACATGAAGTAAGACTTCGGAAGGAGGGTACACTCAGTCTCTTGTGGCCTGAATGACAGGGCCCTGGTCCCTCCCCATTTCAGATAACAGGATTAAATGGTCCTATCACCCCCCAGGGGCGAGGCCAAGCCCTTTCAGTGGGTGCAGGAAATGCCTGGATCTCATGAAGCTCTTTGCAAGCGCCTGGCAGGGCTCAAAATGCAAATTTAAGAAAGGCAGTCCAGTTGTGAAATTTTTAGACAGTACCGTCTTTTTAATACCTGTTACTCAGCAGGTGTAAGAGATGCACTAAGCCAGTTAAAAATGATGCCTGGTTTTTACACCTCATGAGATTCTATCAACAGTCTCTCCTTGTGTTTTCCAAGCTTAGATGAAGCTTTCAGTGCTCCAGTAAACAATTCTGAGACACCTACAGAGATGAAATATCCTCTCCAGTACGCAAGTTACGGGATTTTCTAACTAGGTTATTTTTCAATATTAGCAACTGTGGTTTGAGGTGAAGACAGATCAATGCGTTACATTTCATGGGATATCTTTGCTCTGATGTTTTTTTGTTCTATTAAAATTACATAATTTTCTCTTTTCTCTCTCTTTAGAATGATACGACAGAATTTCTCCAAATCAGGTATTTTATAACCAGACTATTTTAATGGGTGAGACTGTAGAAAAAGGGGAAATACTTCCCATTTAACATACTTGGTAATCTCAGAGAAGATAACCCCCAAACACCAGAGGAAATAATGTAACTCCATGTCTCCAGTGCCGATTGTTTTTAAACATAATAGGCGGACCCGTGAGGAGGGGTGTCTATGGACAGAGACTAACTGAGAGGCCAGGTCATCAGAAGTGGATGACACTACGGCCCCCACCCCCACTCTGTCACCATCCTGTTAGACTGCTTGTTTTGAGCAAGAGACCCGTCTGTCTTGAATTATGTCCCATGGTACAAATCAGCCACAGAGTATGAACGTTTTTTTTATTTTTTTTATTTTTTTATTTTTCTGAAGCTGGAAATGGGGAGAGACAGTCAGACAGACTCCCGCATGCGCCCGACCGGGATCCACCCGGCACGCCCACCAGGGGCGACGCTCTGCCCACCAGGGGGCGATGCTCTGCCCCTCTGGGGCGTCGCTCTGCCGCGACCAGAGCCACTCTGGTGCCTGGAGCAGAGGCCAAGGAGCCATCCCCAGTGCCCAGGCCATCTTTGCTCCAATGGAGCCTTGGCTGTGGGAGGGGAAGAGAGAGAGACAGAGAGGAAGGAGGGGGTGGGGTGGAGAAGCAAATGGGCGCTTCTCTTGTGTGCCCTGGCCGGGAATCGAACCCGGGTACCCCGCATGCCAGGCCGACGCTCTACCACTGAGCCAACCGGCCAGGGCCATGAACGTTTTTTTAATTGGCAGACATGTTCTTAGACCCGAGGACAGGTCGGTCTTCAGCCTTCGGTGTGTGTTAAGGTTATAGATGCTACGCTGGCAAGAATGTGTTCTTGATTCCACACTGTAGAGTGAGACACGAATTATCATAAGACGATCCTGTAATAATTTCCTCGTCCCCACGGCCGGGCTGCCTGCAGTCCTTCGGTTCGGTATCCATGCCAGTTCAAGTCTTAGATGACTGGGCTGGAAGGTGGGAATGTGCGTAACTTGAGTACCAAGTAAGACGTTTACTGGAATAGCTTGTCTCCTCCCCAGAGCCAGGGGAGCCACGATTCTCAGGGGGACCCTGCCCCTTGGTGAACATGTGTCCTGCCGCAGGGTAGTCCAGAAGGTGCTGTCCGCATCCCTCGAGCATTTGTTCCACGCCTTCCATGAGGCAGAACTGTCAGACACCATTCCACCCCACCAGCATGTATGCTGCTGGCTGCCCCTCCACAGAATGGGCCAGGGGCCACACTGGCTGCCCAGGCAGAACTACATGTCCCAGCCTCCTTTGCACCCAAGCAGTCACATGACTAGTTTTAGGAATATGAATGAGAGTGACGAGTCATGTCCTTTGTGAAAAGATTAAAAGGGGTGAGTATTGCCTTTTCACAGTCCTTTTCCCCGTTACTCTGCTTGAGCCAGGTAGACTGTAGAATGCTAGAAAATGAGAGAGCCCCAAGACTAAAAACATCTGAATTCCTAAATCTTCTATTTTTTAATTTTTTAATTTTAGTGAGAGGAAGGGAGGCAGAGAGACAGACTCCCATGGATTTCCCAGCAAGCCCACTAGGGGGCGTTGCTCTGCTCGTCTGCAGCTGTTGCTACATTGCTCAGCAGCTGAGAAATTCTTTTAGTACCTGAGGTGGAGGCCACGGAGCCATCCTCAGCACCCGGGGCCAACTTTCTCAAACCAATTGAACCATAGCTGTGGGAGGAGAAGAGAGGGAGAGAGAAGGGAGAAGGGGGAAGGGTGGAGAAGCGGATGGGCGCTTCTCCTCTGTGCCCTGAGCGGGAATCCAACCTGGGACATCTCCACACCGGGCTGACACCCTACCACTGAGCCAACTAGCCAGGGCCTGAATTCCAAAACCTTTACATGGAGTAAAACCACCTTCTGGCAAGCAACACCCGCAGCAGCACCTCTAGCCAAGTGAGAAATGGGCGGTAGTTGTGTCCAGTCAGTGACACTGGGGTGTCCTTGTCCCTCAGCGGGCATCACTCAAGATAACGGAGGAAGGCACTGGTGCCCAAGACGGATCAGCAGGCATCACTCAGGATAACGTAGGAAGGCACTGGTGGCCAAGACGGATACAAACTGAGATGAGGGAAAGTGAGCAAGAATTGTAGGTTTCGTTTTGAAAATCCTACACAATATTTAGTCATTATTCCTAGGATATTTTGCCAGCTTTGAGGTCTTCCATATTATATTTTGTTTTTGTTTTTTTGTTTTATTTAGAAAATTAAATGTAACAGGGTGACATTGATCAATAAGAGTACATAGGCATCAGGTAAACATTTCTATAGCATTTGAACTGTTGATTATGTTGAATACCTATCACCCAAAGTCAAATCATTTTTCATCACCATGTATTTATCTCTCTTTAAACCTTTCCCCTACCCTTGTCCCACCCCTCCTCCACCCCTCCCCCACATTCCCTTCCCCCCTGGAGACCACTTGACTTTTATTCGTGTCCATGAGTCAGTTTTTTCCCACCTGTGTGTGAAATCATCCAGTTCTTAGCTTTTTCTGATTTACTTATTTCACTCAGTATAATGTTATCAAGGTCCACCCATGTTGTTGTAAATGGAAATATGTCATTATTCTTATATCTGAGTAGTATTGCATTGTATATAGGTACCACCTCTTCTTTTTTTGTATTTTTTTTAAGTTGGAAACGAGGAGGCAGTCAGACAGACTCCTGCATGCGCCCGACCGGGATCCACCCGGCATGCCCACCAGGGGGCAATGCTCTGCCCATCTGGGGCATCACTCTGCTGCAATCAGAGCCATTCCAGTGCCAGAGGCAGAGGCCACAGAGCCATCCTCAGCACCTGGGCCAACTTTGCCCCAGTGGAGCCTCAGTTGCGGGAGGGGAAGAGAGAGACAGAGAGGAAGGAGAGGGGGAGGGGTGGAGAAGCAGATGGGCGCTTCTCCTGTGTGCCCTGGCCAGGAATCGAACCCGGGACTCCCACATGCCAGGCCGACGCTCTACCACTGAGCTAACCGGCCAGGGCCCACCTCTTCTTTATCCAGTCCTCTATTGAGGGACATTTTGGTTGTCTCCATGTCTTGGCCACTGTGAACAATGCTGCAATGAACATGGGGCTGCATGTGTCTTCATGTACCAATGTTTTTAAGTTTTGGGGGGTAGATCCCCAGTAGAGGGATTGCTGGGTCGGGCATATGGTAGTTCTATTCTTAGTTTTTTGAGGAACCACCAAACTTTCTCCTATAATGGCTGTACAGTTTACATTTCCACCAGCAGTGACTGAAGGTTCCTTTTTCTCCACAGCCTCTTCAACACGTGTTATTACTTGTTTTGTTGATAATAGCCAATATGTTTTCTAATTAAAAGAAAATTCTAAGTAAGTTTTTAGGGTTTAAACTCCTTAGTTGAAGTTTTAAAGGTGAAAGGAATTTGGCTTGTTCTGTTGCTGAGGTTTTTTTTTGCTTCCGACCCCACTGGAATTTCATGTGTGTAAAACCCTGGGAAAGAACGTGAACTCCATCATTTCATCCCCAAAGCATTTGCACCGTGGACGATTCCACTAACTGGATTCTTTCCCAGCTTCATCTCCTACTGTGATAGTATTGATTACCAGGACACTCACCTAACACATTCATTCATTATCAGGGAAGCACAAAAGATTCAGAAAACAACCCCTAATTGTGTGAGCATCGAAGGTTCCTTTGGTCTTCATTGCTGTCTTTTAAATTAGGCTTTATTTTCATACGAACACTGTTTGTACCTTGATTTCATAACATAACTCATCCGTGCCCTTAAAGGAGAAATGCTTCTTCTTCTTAATTTCTTCACTGTATGATCTATCAAGAGATCACAAAAGTACAGCAAATGCTCCTTAACATTTTATTGGCCACCTGTCATTCTGTGAATGATAGTCAATAATGATTTGTCAAACAATTAACAGAGATAATAAATAGTCACAGAGTAACCTAACCTGCCTGCCACCGGTAGTCAGTGGTTGGAAATTAATGTACTGAAACTATTCGACATCACACCTGATACCCAACCAGATGGAGAGCAAATACAACGTAACAAACGATGATTAATGATAAAGATGATATTATTCGCTGATAACATTGTAGGTCCTGGCAGCTCTTTCTCTTCTCTTCATGAAGTTTGAAAACATGTGTCATATAGTAGAGACCCCTTGAGGCAGAGCTCTATGTACTCTTGGCTGTTTTCACAAATCTGTGCTTTAATATTGACAGTAGAACTGAGGTCCGAGTTATTTATCTCAATTCTCCACTGGAGTTGTCCCAGGGTAGGAAAAGTGGAAATGCGTGGTATTATGAAAATTAAAAAAGTTAACACGTATTTGAGTCACCAGGGTGCCGAGTACTTGTGTTTACACAACTAAGCTTGTTTATAAAAGCAAGCGATCAAAAGAGTAAATTCTAAGAATGGGAGAAGAAAGAAAAAAAAAATGAAAGAATTTGTCAAACCAGCTATTTCTGCTATCCATTGAATCAGAGTTGAAAAATCGTTTCCAGATCATCTAATTTTTATGTTTTTAGATTTTATTTATTCACTCTTGAGAGAGGAGAGACAGAGAAGGGGGGGGGGAGCAGGAAGCATCAATTCTCATATGTGCCTTGACCAGGCAAGCCTGAGGTCTCAAACCAGTGACCTCAGTGTTCCAGGTCAACGCTTTATCCACTGCGCCACCACAGGTCTGGATTATCTAATATGAGCAGTTCCTAATTAAATATTTTCTCTCGTAGAGTCTTTGATAGCTAAATAGGTAGAAAGACAGAGAAATAGCTAGCTAGCTAGATAGACAGACAGCTTTGTCATAAATAACATGTAAGTGTTTAAAAGACTTCCTGGCACATGAAAAGTACTCTTTTATTGCATATTACGTGGACTGTTACGATCCAAACGTATCTTGAACATTTGCAATGCAGAGAACTTCCCTCTTTCCCAGACCTCCTACACCTGACAGGTCCTGCAGGTGGTTCCGAAATGGGCTGCAATTTCAGAATCTCTTTAGAGTTGCTTTAGAAATGTTCGATTCGCATATTCTGTGACAACCATGAAACTATTTAAATGTGGTTAGTGTATGTTCTTAAGATACGTGCTTTTTGACATCCTCTCAATAAAACCTTTGTGAGCTCATCAGAAAGTACATTTTAATCATACTGTTCCAAAGCGTAGTTACCCTTTTAGGCAGACTTTTTTTTTTTTTTTTTTTTTTTTTTGCGTATTCCTCTCTCTGTACTCGTATTACCCACAGTATTCTAAAATTGGCCAACATAAGTGTTTCTAAGGACTCGTAATAACACAACTTTTATTATATTTCCCATGATAGATAGAGCCATGATTTGAGTTAAATTTTATTCATTCTTCTATCTTCTGTGTCCTTATATGCATAACTCCCCAAATATCCATCTTAAGAACAAAGATTCATCAGTACATTCCATCAGACATTCATCGCGTGGTGCGGTGGGCTCTACCCTGTGTTAGTCTGCAGGCTGTGTGCTTGAAATGAGAATCAGGGAGTCTGTTCACAGGAGGGAGGAACTTGGACCCTGATGGTCTGTTAACAAGACTACGCTTATTTCTGAGGTAGATACTGGAGGCTGAATCTGTCTGGTGCTCCAAACCTTAAATACATATGTGATGCCCCTTGTTTCATTTCCGGACTCACCCAACACCTTTGTGGTTGTAACCAGCCATCCTTTAGTGCGTTGTCTGTGGGAAAGCTTATTATATCCACCATTGGTGAGCCACGTGACCCTTACCCTTACATTTCTTATTGAAACATAACAGTTTTCATAAAGTGATAAACCAAGAGTGTCTGGCTTTAAACATTTTTTAGAACTGGGAAATGACCTCAAATCTATGGCGAGATGATCAGTGCATTGCTTGTAAAGTCAGTGGAATACATTCATGGACAAATACTTGCCCATATGCACCCCAAAGTGTGGCTATTTCAGCGTTGTTTGTGATACGAAAAATGGAACAACACCTTAATAGCTCTCAAAACATAAATGATTTACATGGCAACAATCACTCTATGAATGTCATCTTTCAACTAGGAGAAATGAGATAGATTCATGGAAAGAGCTCTAAGCATGTTTTACAAATAAATCGAGAAGTTTGGTTAAACAGCAAAGCTCCAGAGTGAATATTTAAAGCGCTGCAGACCAAGACAAAATATGGAGGTCATGTGGGCTCTTATATGACTAGTTCAACGTAACCATAAAAAAAAGTGAAACACATCCTTTGCACACATGCAGACAATAAGCAAACAGGCTGCTGACAAGAGGTGACCCTCAGGACAGAGTCTTCTGACTCTTCTGTGTGACCCCATCTCTGTATCTACATATATGACCACGTAACCATCTCTAGGCAGCTCTGGACAAGTGCACTTGCACCCACTGAAGGTGTGTGTCCTGGGGACAGGGCTGGTACTAGACTGAGGATGTGGCAATGGGGTAATTACTTCGTCTGTATTGTTGGAACTTTTTGCATGGATTTTACACACACACACACACGTGTACACACACACACACACACACACGAGAGGGATCAATATTCAGCCCACTCGAGAGATGATAGAAACAAGAATAAGTAGCCAGCTCCCTGGGCTGCTGCGCTGGTTGCCGTCCAGTTTGCAGCAAACCCTCCAGTCAAGATTTTCAGCTGTCCCTCACCTGGGGGGCCCCCTGTGACACCGAAGAGCAGAGGGGGGACCGTGTGAAGCACACCCTCGCCGACTGACAGAGTCCTGGGGAGGCAGCTGGTCTGGAATCACTGAATCTCTCTCAGGTGTGAAACGAAGCTCACACCTAGCAGGTCACTGAAGTTCTCCTTCCAGATGGCGTGGCTTCCCCGGAGCTCAACCCCATTTCTGACTCCTCTCCTGACCTCCCGAGATGGAGCTGCCGGGACCCCATGCAGCTGCCCTCACAGCGGCTGTCTGTCTGTCTGTCTGTTTTGCACAGTGCCCCTGGGTATGCTTCCGTTCTCGTCATTTGAGCCCGCATGCCGCCTCGGGTCAGACTGAACTCCCTTGGGCAGCTCGCTGCCCTCACCTTGGTCTTTCTCACTCGCGCGATTAGAAAGACCCAAACTATTTTATTGTTTTGCCTATTTTCCTGATGCATTTTCGCTTCTCCGTATGCCTCCTTTAGCCTATCTGTCTTGTTTTGTTTCCTGGACATTGCCTCCTTGGTTTCTCTTATTCCTGCAGGTGAGCCAGGTGTCTGGTGCTCCTGTTCCTCAGCGGTTTCCCGTTGTCTTCCCCGTCTGATCAGCATCTCGTACGTCACACTGCAGAAATCGTCTCCGATTTGAAATGAGCCGTGGTGGGGTGATGGTTCATGCTTCTTCTCAATGGCAAACAGAGACCATAAGGCAGGCGTCCCCAAACTACGGCCCGCGGGCCACATGTGGCCCCCTGAGGCCATTTATCCGCCCCCCCCCGCTGCACTCCCGGAAGGGGCACCTCTTTCATTGGTGGTCAGTGAGAGGAGCACTGTATGTGGCGGCCCTCCAACGGTCTGAGGGACAGTGAACTGGCCCCCTGTGGGACCTCTGCCATAGGGCAAAGCTAAACTAGAAGGTTTGTCTTCCAGTATTTTCTCTTAAAATCACCAAGCCCTCCAATAACCTCAGAGTCACCATGGCAACTTCCTGGAACCACATGGAACCGAGGTTAGAAACCTCTAGATCATGACTTTTGTGAGCACAAAGGAGTTAGAACCCCCCTAGATCTAGATCGGTGCTTCTCAGACTTCTTTGGGGACAGTTTGAACCAGTCTGTGGAGTCACATCTGATGGGCAGGATGAGACACACTGTCGGCACTTTGTTCCCAACAGTTTCTGGAAGGATGTTTGCATGATGAATAGCTTTGGAGGATCAAGCTAGAGTTTCCTACTAGTGCAAAGTACAAGCATGCTTGCTACCTGGGTCATTCAGCTAGCATCTCCCTTTAGAGCAAAGAGAGGCTTCTGTCCCGCAGAGCCATCCCTGCACTGCCGGTGAAAGTCCCATCTCTGGAGAATCGGGCTGAGGAAACAGTTCCCCGGAGTGCATCAATTAGCGGCAGATGCTGACTGTCCATAAAGTTCTCCCGTATGTTGACTAGAATGTATGCAGGTGCCCTCCCTGGGTCTCCTCACATTTGATGACAATGCAGTTATTTCTTCGGCCCAATAAAAACACATTCTCTTACCAGGATACAATTGAACAAAGCTGAATGTGTATCCGTGAACACAAACGAAATGTCACCATTTAATAGAACACCCAGCTCATGTGGTATGACAGCTCACCGTTAAAGGAATGTGGGCGGCGTGTCAGGTGTTGGAAACAATAATGCTTGAAACGTCTCTCTGGAAACTGGGAGGCAGGAAAGCGCTGCGTCCCGGCAGAGCTGAGCCACGGGGCAGGTGCGGCCGACGGTGGGGGAAGGGGCGACCTCACACCAACACGGAGGACAGAGCTGCTTGGGAAATGGCTCTGTTCAGAGTGGAGGACTGTGGCAAACTCTAGAAAGAGAAGAGAAGACAAAGGCTCTCTCAAGGCTTAGGGACTCACCGAATACTCCTTCCCCAGGGGTTTAGAGTTACAGACCTTAGAGCGAGGAAGCTTTTGTGTATCCATCCACAACCCTTTCTTTTTCTATGGAGATAAAATCGCTCACAATGGCTGGAATACACACCACCAGACTGCACAACCCCTGGAATATATCAAATAGCCGCTAGGATTTTTTGGGGGGGAAATTATTCCTCAATGTGAGTCAGTGATTCAAAGGAAGCCTCTCAGTGTACTTGTGAAAATACATGTTGCACTTTCAAAATCAGATATAAAAATGTAGTACAGTGAATGCTTTCAGAAGTTCTTGAAGTAAAAGACAGAGAAAATCAAGAAAAGCACTGAAGAAATCGATCTATAGAGAGAGCCCCGTCTCTAATGTTGAGTCTTTTCCACGGCTTGGATTTTAAGTTTTCCAGATGGTTGAAGAGCTTGTTCTGTAGCGGTTAAAAGTAAAAGTCTTATAATATGAAAAAAAAAAAAAAGTTAAATGCCGTTCTGCGAATAGGCTGCCTTGTGCAAAACAACAAGAACAAAAAATTGAGAAAAAAATTAAGACAAAAAAAATAAGTTTTCTTAATTATAGTTTGTGATATTACATTTGGTAAGAAAAAACACACAGTTTTTTTTATTCCGTGTTAGTTCATTAGATACTCTGAAAGTAGGGCTGTTTGTTTTCTTTGTCAAACTATCAACATGTCCTTTTAATGTGGCATATTATTGACCCAGAGTTGAAATGCATTAAGAAACCTTGTACAGTTTATTACCTTAAAAGTTAGCAGTAAAACTGTGAAGTGTGTGCGCCGCCTCAGAGACTATTAGAAAATTATACTGAAGCTGATCCTCTATTTATGACCCTCTTTACCTCTGGGCTAGAAATGCACACTTATCAAACCTTTAGATTTATTTGTCTGTGGTATCTAGGTTAAGGCTTCCAAATCTTTTGAAAACATGAGTAGCTCTCAAAGTTAAGCTTATTATTAAACAGAATACAAAAGGTGTTTTTTCTGAGCTCCAATTAGGCCACCAATCATGAAGTGGATTCTTTGGTTGCCACATATACAAAAAAATGACCAGTTCTACCTCTGGAGAACTCAGAGTCTTGCTAACAAAGCTAGATGTACACCGATAAAACAATATAACATACAATGAAACATTATTAACATGGTACTGAAAAGAGCATTATGAGTCTGTTTTATGGTAACTTCATCTATCACTTAGAAAGCAAGGTGTAAAGATCATTGTGAATTTCAGGTTAGAATAATGGCCGTTCACCTCCACCAAACATTATTTTGCGAGGCTGTTAGAACTTGGTATCTGCTGTAGGCACTGTGTGCTTTCAGATATCTGGATGGAATGCATTAAAGCATCGTCACTACAGAGCACCGTGACTCTGTGTCATTATTAAATGTCTAGAGGCAAACAGGCAAGGCTCTAAACCGCAGCTCACGAGCCACACGCGGCTCTGTGGCCCCTTGAGTGCGGCTCTTCCACAAAACACCACGTGCGGGCACTACCTCGATAAGGAATGTGCCTACTTATACAGTTTTAAGTTTAAAAGATTTGGCTCTCAAAAGAAATTTCAATTGTTGTACTGTTGATATTTGGCTCTGCTGACTAATGAGTTTGCCGACCACTGGAAGAGGATTGAGACGAGCTGCGGTGACCACAAGGCTGAAGTCACACCTCTCCCTGCTGTCTCTTCTCCTTGTTCAAGTGACACATCATTTTGAAGTCAGTAGGCTGGTATCAACATGGGGGTGATAGTTTTTAAGAATCTTAATGTCTTACCACAGCAGTTTCCAAAACTGTGCCATAAACTATTAAAATGATATTTTTAAATGGGTCTTCTACAGATGGAATATTGTATCCCTCAACATGTATACCTTGATTTCTAACCCCTATGCCAAGAGGTTCTCAACCTGTGGGTCGCGACCCCGGCGGGGGTTGAAAGACCAAAACACGGGTCGCCTAAAGCCATCGGAAATACATATTTATTATAAAGTATACATATTTATTATAAAGTATACATATAATAAATACATATTTATTATAAAGTATACATATTTATTATAAAGTATACATATAATAAATACATATTTATTATAAAGTATACATATTTATTATAAAGTATACATATAGTAAATACATATTTATTATAAAGTATATTTATTATAAAGTATACATACAGTAAATACATATTTGTTATACTTTATAATTGCTTTAGGTGACCCCTGTGTTTTGGTCGTTCGACCCCCGCCGGGGTCGCGACCCACAGGTTGAGAACCGCTGCTCTATGCGATGGGACTTAGAGGGGGTAGGTCATGAGGGTGGAGTCCTCATAATGACGGGTTAGTGTCCTTCAGAAAGAGGACCTGGGAGTCCCTTCCCCCTTCTTCCATGCCAGGGCACAGCAAGGAGACGCTGGCTGGCAGCCAAATCTGCTTGCAGTTTGACCTTGGACTTCCCAGTCCTGGGACCGAGAGAAATAAATGTCATTTAAAAGACACCCAATCTGTGGCATTCTGTTCTGGCAGCCCAAGCTGACTAAAACAGGGTCTGTTTGTCAAAACTATGACAAACTGTTGTCACAGTGTTGTCCACCAAAAAAAAAAAAAAAAAGTCAATTCATAATCTGGAAATTGAAGGCACTTTTTTTTCTTTACAAAATTTATTTTATTTACATATTCTTTACTTTCTAATTGAGTGTTTTTGCAATTTTTTTTGAAACAATGATACATACAGAATAGTCTATAACATGTTTTTGTACAATTTAAAGACTAATGGGAGGGGAGTAATGAGGGACAGATCTACATGGTGAGGGAAGATGATTTGCGTTTGGGTGATGGGCACGCAACGCAATCAACAGTTCAGACGTCACAGAGACGAGCACCTGACCTGTGTGCTCTTATTGGTCAGTGCCACCCTGTTACATTTTATTTCTAAACAAGAAAATAAACACCCGTGTCGCCACTGCTGGCCTAAGCGTAGAGCCTCTTTCAGCCAACCTCACTCTGTGGGGACGCCTTTACGAATGGGTCCTCTTTTTCTTTCTGCCCTAAGCCTGTGCCTGCAGTGGGGCTGGACTTAGGGGGCTCCCGCTGAAGGTCTTTCTCCCACACCCCACACTTTATTTTCCTTCTTGAAAAGAGCCAGGCTCCCTGATCTCTGGCGCACCATGAACCAGGGATTCGTGGATCTTAGACAGCGTGAAAATGCGCCTTGGCCTTAAATCAGCAGCCTGCCAGGCACGGGAGCAGGCGTCCCCTTCACACTGTGTGCTCGGCGACCATGTCCTCCGCCCCCAGGAGCCTGGGGAATGAGTGCATTGTGAGTCTAGGTTTGCATTGGGGCGAGACAGCAGCACCCTTGGAATACAGGGCACTCTGAGATCTGAACACTGTCGCTGGATTAGCAGTGTAGTGGACTAGATACTGTTGAAGAATGATACACTTTGCTAAAGGTATCAAAAATCTTTCCTGGTCTTCCTCTCCCTCTTCTTCCCCCTCTTCCTTGTTCTCCTCTTCCTCCTCCTCCTCTTTTTCCTCCTCCTCTTTTTCCTCTTCCTCTTCCTTTTCTTCTTCCTCTTCTTCCTCCTCCTCTTCCTCCTCCTCTTCCTCCTTCTCTTCTTCCTCCTCTTCTTCCTCCTCCTCTTCCTCCTCCTCCTCTTCCTCTTCCTCCTCCTCCTCTTCCTCCTCCTCTTCTTCCTCCTTCTCTTCCTCCTCTTCCTCTTTCTCCTCCTCCTCCTCTTCTTCCTCTTCCTCCTCCTCCTCTTCTTCCTCCTCTTCCTCCTCCTCTTTCTCTTCCTCCTTCTCTTCTTCCTCCTCCTCCTCTTCTTTCTCCTCCTTTTCCTCCTCTTTCTCTTCCTCCTTTTCCTCTTCCTCCTCTTCTTCCTCTTCCTCCTCCTCTTTCCTTTTTCTTCTCTTCCTCCTCTTCCTCCTCCTCTTCTTCCTCCTTCTCTTCCTCCTCTTCCTCTTTCTCCTCCTCCTCCTCTTCTTCCTCCTCTTCCTCCTCCTCCTCCTCTTCTTCCTTCTCCTTTTCAACATAATAGGCCATTATTGTTAGGGAGAGGCAAGAGAAATAACACTGAGAGAAACTGTAAAAGCTCATCTGCATTCTGATTTTGAAATGTGTCTATTTTTGTATTCCTTGAATCCATATACCCCTCTGTCTACGAGAGGGATATGTTCTGTGCTCATGATGAGTTCCCACCAGGTATGAAATCAAGAGAGTTCTCAAAGAACCTGTGAACCAGAAAGTTTTTTTGTTTTTTCACCTGAGTTTTCTGCAGTTGTCTGACCCCACGCAGGCTAGCAGACGGATCTGACATCACCGTAAGCACTGTTCCGTATCGAGACAGATGAACACCACAACAGGCCATTATATTACTAAGGGAGGTGGGTCCGGCCTGCACCAATAATGGTCTAGAGTAGACTTGCCAAAATTCTTCTCTCTAAAAACGGAATGGTTTTCGTACTCTGAAGACCTAATCTTAGAGTTGACATGTGAGAATGTTATCTGTTTCAAAAAACCTAGGTTGCTTGGCAGACGGCCCTGCAACACTCTAAGAAGTTCTGATTGGAAGTTATTATTGGATAACGCTCAGTTATAGAAGTGGTTTAAATAGCTGAATTTTAAGTAGAATGCCAGGAGAGAAAAGGATGTCAACCAATGTCTTCCTTTTGTTGGAAAGACCCACACCTTTCAGAACAGCACCAATCAGCTTCTGAAACGTAAGTCTCTGATGCCGTGCTGAGCTAGAGGTGGAACTGGTGTGGTATAAACGGACAAGAAATGTATACTAGCAGTTAACGTGAGCAGCACTTCCCATCACGTAATAATACTCCTATCTCCTGCTCTACCTACGCTTTCAACTTTACCTGAAAATGGGAAAAACAGCTTTCAGAAGACGCTGCGGGCAGGTGCGCCTCAGTGCGTGAAGTGTCTACCCTGTAACAGGGGTGCTTTAACTTGGAGGCAGAAGCCACCATCGAGGTCTACAGGGTAGGAGGGCACCCAGAAACTTAATCTCATGCTTTTTGTGTTTTTGTTTTTGGAGGTAGAGGGTTCAGAAACAGGCTCTGCAGCGATTGCTGCAATCACGTAGAGAATTATCCAGAATAAATGTTTAAATAATCTACCCCAGGATGCCCTCGGCCGCTTCAATTCATTTCCATTTTTCCTTACTGGGGCGTTGCCGGTAGCGTTTTCCTGACGTGATAAAAATGCACCATCGGCTCCAATGAGGCTGAGGAGTCCTCTGCGTGATAAACACCCCACTCCCTGATCAGAAGTTGCACCCTGCAGACCGGGCAGGCCGGTGGCCTTGCGTCCATGGTCCTCGGGGCGAGAAAAGGAAAGCAATATGGATAAACTCTGTGTGGACCCGAAGACAACGAGAGCAAACAGCGCTCGATGACTCTGAGCGCCCGGCGAGGGGGCGGGGCGCCCCTTGTCCACCCGAGCACTGCTCCTGCGCACGGTGGGTGGTGGGCGGGCGCGTGCCACGTGGGACCAAGGCGGCTCGATGAAGAAGGATGTTTTCAGGCCAACGCTGTTCAGTGGAACTGGAGAGAACGAAACTGGACAGTGCCATGTGTCTCTGCGTAATGATGAGACGTGGGGGCGGGAGGGGCATGGAGAGAACGAAACTGGACAGCTCCATGCGTCTCTGCATAATGATGAGACGTGGGGGGGGAGGGGCATGGAGAGAGCAAAACTGGACAGTGCCATGTGTCTCTGCGTAATGATGAGACGTGGGGGCGGGAGGGGCATGGAGAGAACGAAACTGGACAGCTCCATGCGTCTCTGCGTAATGATGAGACGTGGGGGGGGAGGGGCATGGAGAGAGCAAAACTGGACAGCGCCATGTGTCTCTGCGTAATGATGAGACGTGGGGAGGGGCACGGAGAGAATGAAACTGGACAGCGCCATGTGTCTCTGCGTAATGATGAGACATGGGAGGGGCATGGAGAGAACGAAGCTGGACAGCGAGCGCCATGTGTCTCTGTGTAATGATGAGACGTGGGAGGGGCATGGAGAGAACGAAGCTGGACAGCGAGCGCCATGTGTCTCTGCGTAATGATGAGACATGGGGGGGGCATGTCGGGAGACGGCCGCTGAGAAAACGGGACGCGAACGGAGATCAGTAGGGTCCATAACGTCCGAAGATTCTTACTGAGACCAGCTGGGTGAATTCAGATAAACGCTACGGAACACGGCCTTTAAACAGACTGGTGGCAAATCCAGAACGATGTTTCGGGATGTAAAACGGGATGAAGAATGGAGAATCCCCCGTGGAATTGTGATGGTACAGCCTGTTCCTGCTGGTTACCCACTCCGTCTAGACCCGCCTTCCTCCTGCAGACAGACCCCTGGCGTGGTTCGGCTAGCTTCTCCGCCTCCCGCCAGCCCTTCTCCGCCTCCCACCAGCCCTCTCCGCCTCCCATCAGCCCTTCTCCGCCAGCTTGGACCAAAGACACGCGATGTCCGAGAACATTCATAGCGTGTAATGAAGAGTATCTCCTGTTTGCATCAACCTTGGGGAAACGGAGAACGTGTTCAGTCACCTTGTTTTCTGCGGGGTGTCTCTGTCTCCCACTAGATACAAACACGGCTCCTGCAGCTATGGGAACCCACCTTACACTCCAGAGACCCCGGACTTAGGACGGATGCAGGCAGGAGCACCCACGGCAGAGCGTGTAACAGAAAGTACCATTGCTCAGCGACCTATCACAGTTTCTTGTTATGTAACATAACCTTCCTCAGTCTCTAACAGGCAGTCTCAGTTTGTAAATTGAGAGAGAAAAACTGGTTGAAAACCCTCCCCAATTTGAGAAACCATTTTTTCAATTTTTTTTTTTCATTGACTGTATCGCAGTGACATTGGTCAATAAAATTATACAGGCTTCAGGCCCACAGATTCCACAACGCGTCATCTGTATATTGCATGGTGTGTTCAGCACCCCAGTTCAGGTCTCCCCATCACCCTTCAACCCCTTTACCGTCTCCCACCTCTCACCCCCTTCCCTCCTGTAATCACCTGCTGTTGTCTGTCTCTCTGAAGTTTTTTCTTTGCTTAATCTTTTTTGCTTTAATTCTTTCAATTGCACAACATTCTTGAACTGTCTTGATTTCATTAGGACTGGCTCTTGAAAGCCCACCTGTGTCCCCTGCTCAGATCATTCCAGAAGGAACTTACTGGAAATAATCAAGCCCTGATGAACTTTCTCTAGGACATCCTGAGCTCTGGAAGACCGTGTTGTTATAGCTGCTGGTAGAAAACCATCCATCCCCTCATCCTCCTTCATAGTTTCTGATTGAGCAAAGACTAGTTGAACGTTCGCTGGTTGCACTGAAACAGCCAAAGTTATATATAGAGAGAAAACTATTTCTGCAAAGAGTTTGTCTTCAGGATCATATTTGCCTGTCTGCCTAGAGCGAGCTATTTAGTCACACACAGAAGTGGATCTCGGGGCTGGCTCTCAGCAGGAGAGCGGGGGCTGACTGGAGGCAGACCAGGACCCTCACGCCCTTGACAGTCAAAGGTCAGGGATTCCCTGGGACGTCTGGGCAGGTGTCAGTCCTATCAGCTGCCACCCTCTGTAACGACTCCTCCCTGGCTCTGTCGAGGACTTGACTGAACTCTCCTTCTCTTTGGGAGCGGGGTGAAGTGAGAGAACACCTGCTTCATGAGGGACAGGGCTTCCCGGTGGCCCTGTTCCGGCCACGTCCCTGCAGTCTGACGTTTGGGGGCTGAACGGGAGTCCCCCCAGTCTGTTATCTCCTCTGAGCCCCCCCAATCTGTTATCTCCTCTGAGCCCCCCCAGTCTGTTACATCTCCTCTGAGCCCCCCAGTCTGCTTCGCCTCCTCTGAGCCCCCCCAGTCTATCTCCTCTGAGCCCCCCCAGTCTGTTATCTCCTCTGGGCCCCCCCCAGTCTGTTATCTCCTCTGAGCCCCCCCAGTCTGTTATCTCCTCTGAGCCCCCCCAGTCTGTTACGTCTCCTCTGAGTCCCCCCAGTCTGTTATCTCCTCTGAGCCCCCCCAGTCTGTTATCTCCTCTGAGCCCCCCAGTCTGTTATCTCCTCTGAGCCCCCCCAGTCTGTTATCTCCTCTGAGCCCCCCAGTCTGTTAGGTCTCCTCTGAGCCCCCCCAGTCTGTTATCTCCTCTGAGCCCCCCCAGTCTGTTACGTCTCCCTGGAGCCCCCCCAGTCTGTTATCTCCTCTGAGCCCCCCCAGTCTGTTACATCTCCCCTGAGCCCCCCCAGTCTGTTACGCCTCCTCTGGGCCCCCCAGTCTGTTATCTCCCCTGAGCCCCCCCAGTCTATTACGCCTCCTCTGAGCCCCCCCGGTCTGTTACGTCTCCTTGGAGATCAAGACAAGAATTGGGCTCCTCATATTGTGTGTCATAATTGTGAGGAAATGCTTCATGACTGGACAAAAGGAAAACACAAAGGAATGCCTTTTGGTATACCCATGTTTTAGCATGAACCTAAGGACCACAGCAGTGACTGTTATTTCTGTCTGATCCATACAAAGGGCATCAGCAAGGAAAAATGGCATATGATCGCATATCCTAATATTTCTTCAGCAATACAACCTATCCCACACTCTGAGAAACTCCCGGTTCCAGTTTTCAATGGTTTTATTTCTTCTAAGGACGAAGAAAGTGAACATGGTGATCAAGTGTATTTTGATAAGATGCATGAGGAAATGGTTGTAGAATCTGAAGGGTCTTCTTCTGATGCCAAGCAGTCATTAACTCCTCAGCAGTTTAGCCAACCTGAATTGAACGACTTACTAAGAATGACATAAAAATTGTCCTCAACTTTCTGAAGTATGAGGAGCATAACTGGATCATTTGTGTGGATCTTAAAATGGTAAATTTCCTGCTAGGACAACAGAGAGGTTTCACGAATTATCCTTGCTTTCTGTGTCTGTGGGACAGCCAGGCTCGGGAGAAACACTGGACACAGAAGGAGTGGCCAAAACATGAAGCTCTGGAAGTAAGGATGCAAAATATTGTGAATGAACCTGTAGTTAATCGAGACAGGATCATTTTCTCCCCACTTCAAATCAAACTTGGCTTAATGAAACAGTTTGTTCAGGCTTTGAATAGAGAAAGGGAATACTTTCAACATATTATTTCTGCTTTTCCTGCCTTGTCTTTCGAGAAGATAAAAGCAGGTGTATTCGATGGACCTCAGATTCAAAACCTCATACATAATGAAGAATTTGCCATGAAGATGAATAAGGAGGAGAAGGCAGCATGGCAGTCTTTTGTGACAGTCACAGAGAACTTCCTGGCAACAAACAAGCAGAAAACTAGGAACTTCTGGTTCAAAGGATGCTGTTGGTTTTCCGCGACATTGGATATAACACAAGTGTTAAGATCCACTTCCTGAACAGTCACCTTGATAAGTTTCCCGAAAATCTTGGAGATGTTAGTGATGAGCAGACTACTGCTGGAGCATCAAACGAGATTGTCCTCAACAAGTACACAAACGCAAGAGCTACAAACACAAATTTTTGCCTGAATAGAATTAAAATAAGTTTTGCGCAAATTTTATGATTAAAATAAGTGTTTTAATGTTCTATTTCAAAATTGTAGACAAATTCTGATGCAATCATATCTTTTAGTGTATTTCCTATATTATATAAATTATTATATTTTCACAAAGATGATGCCCAAGAAGACATTCTACTTCGTTATGTTAAACTAAATGTTGAAAATTTTACAATCACATGAAAACCTAAAATCTTGAATTGCAAAAGGCACTGTAGCTTACAGAGAAAAATTAATGCCAGATTTGAGATTAGCACACTCAAATTAGGTAAGAACAAGTGTTTTTGTGGATGCAACAAAACTTTTGTTCCCCAGTTTTATCTACCTTAAAAACTGAACTTTTAGTGAAGAATGGCCCTTTCAGTTAATTTGATACTTCTTAATTCTCTGAATGTGGATGATAATCATTATTTTTACTCCTCGTTGGAAAAAAATGAAGAGTATTTTGAAATCAAAATAATATTTTAAGCGTTTGAGTTAGTGACTTTTTTTTCATGCTCGCTGACCCCTGGGAGTGAGTTTTTTTTTTTTCCAGAAATGAAATTAGTTCCAATTACAGTTTTATTCACTTAAAATCATGTCTGTTTGATGACCTGTTTATGGAAACAAGAAGAACATACATTTGCCTTTTTTCAATGTTGCCTTACACATGTACAATCGTACTCTGGATGGTCAGGAGGCAGGAGGACATGGAGGAACGTTTGTACTACTCAAAGGGTTAATGTATCTTCTCAAAATGTCTACAGAACAACTGTGGGCACATCCTCTACGAGGCCTTGGCTATTCTGTAACGAGGAAAAGAAATCAATGCATGTACACAGAGCTCTTTGTCATGAAAACAGTAGCCCTGACTTATGTGGCCTCCGCATGCACAGCAGACAGAACCAGGTGTGTGGAGGGCTCGAGCTGGACCCTTGCCCAGGCCCCCGGGGCACTTTCTGAAGCAGAGTCAGTCCACCTGCCTGCCCAAGACCACCCGCCCCTGTAGAGAATCACCTTCTTCCTGTCGGAGGCTCTGTGCTCGGGAGGCTCTGGACAAGAGCAGTTCAGCTGCTGCTTAAATTTCCCAGAGCTCAGCTCTCCTGCAGCGAACTCACAGCTGTGGAGAGATCTGTAGGCTGGTGTAAAACACCAGTGGCTTTCTTGGTGGGTGGCATCATGCAGAGAGCTATTTGTATTGACATTAGTCCTGCAAGTTGGGCCTCATTGTTCTCTGTGTGTGTGTGTGTGTGTGTGTGAGAGAGAGAGAGAGAGAGAAAGAGAGAGACAGAGAGAGGGACAGATAGGGACAGACAGGAATGGAGAGAGATGAGAAGCATTAATCATTAGTTTTTGTTACAACACCTTAGTTGTTCATTGATTGATTTCTCATATGTGCCTTGACCGCAGGCCTTCAGCAGACCGAGTAACCCCTTGCTCGAGCCAGCGACCTTGGGTCCAAGCTGGTGAGCTTTTGCTCAAACCAGATGAGCCTGCGCTCAAGCTGGCAACCTCGGGGTCTCGAACCTGGATCCTCTGCATCCAGCGTGATGCTCTATCCACTGTGCCACCACCTGGTCAGGCCTTATTGTTCTTTGTGTGTGTGTGAGAGAGAGAGAGACAGAGACAAAGAGAGGGACAGATAGGGAAAGACAGACAGGAAGGGAAATGAGAAGCATCAGTTCTTTATTGCAGCACCTTAGTTGTTCATTGATTGCTTTTTCATGTGTGCCTTGACCAGGGGGCTACAGCAGAGCGAGTGACCCCTTCCTTGCTCAAGTGACCTTAGGTTTCAAGCCAGCAACCTTAGGCTCAAGCCAGAGATCACAGACATGACCCCACGCTCAAGCCAGCAGCCCCGCCCTCAAGCTAGTGAGCCAGTGCTCAAGCCGGTGACCTCAGGGTCTTGAACCCTGTTCCTTTACATCCATGTTCGACACACTGTCCGCTGCGCCACCATCTGGTCAGGCGGGCTTCACTGTTCTTATCTGACAGATCAGAAAGTGAAACTCGAGGAGTTTCAGGAACTCGCCTACGTCACCGAGAGGAGAGCTGATGTAGGATCCAGATGCCCGCCTGACCCCAGGGGCTCTCTTCTCCCCGGGGCTTTGTGCTTACAGTTTCCATCTGTAATCACTCCAGCAGAGCATCAGGATAGTGCCTTTTCTTCCTCTTCTTTTTCTGAGTGCTTAACATAGGCCTCGCACACGGTCGGAGCTCATGAAATATTTATTTCCTTAGCATGCGGGAGGTCCAGTATCAACCGGAGAGTTCCCTTCCTTCCGTAAAAGTCGGGAGCGAGAACGAGCCCAAAGGGGCTTAGTTTCATTTCAAAGAATCGATGTCCGACGCCGCACATCACAATGAATTATAAGCATGGTGTGTTTGCAGGAGGGAGGCTCTCCTCTAATAGGTCTGAACTCCGGGCTTTTTCCATTTTGCTCAGGCATGTAAATCAGCACGCGAGCAAACAGAAAGCCTTCAACAACCCGCCTCGTTGTGTTCTTGATTATTTGTTTTGTTTTTGTCTTAACCAGCCCGCCTGGTTCCCAGGGAGCACATAAGCACTGAAATCAGCATTTCCGCAAACCACTCACTCAGCAGACACAATGAAATAAATGCACATCCCCTTCTGAAGAATAGCTGTTTCCAAGAGGAAATCATTTCCATCCTTATTATTAATCTCCAGCCACTGTGTTTATTGGAATTGCTCTAATTCCGTGTGGGACGGCTGGCAACCTCTCAGAACCAGACGCGGCCAGGGGCCCCCTGCTCCCATCAGCACACGCACAGCCTTGCCAACGGGGAAGAAAGAGGAGGTCGCGAGCAGCACCTCCGGGGACCAGGCCCCCGTGCGCATGGGCAGGTGCAAACCAGGGGCTTCACTCTGGCTGAGCCCCCCAGCCCTCTGACTCGCTGCTTTATTCATGTTTTCCTTGTAGTCATTAACACATGGTTATTGCATCCTGGGAACCATGTGGGAGTTAAATATGGTGGTGAAATGCTTGGAGGCACATGGTCCGGCTTTCCTGCTGCTGTGCAGACAGCTGAGGCACATGGTCCGGCTTTCCTGCTGCTGTGCAGACAGCCGAGGCTGCAAGAATAAGGGTCTGCCCCTCCGTGCCAGGGTCCTGACTCTTAGCAGTGCCCCGTGAGACAGGCAGGGGGCTTCCCTCTGTCACGTCCAGCGGTGAACTACACTCACGGCAAGGTGTCCGCTGAACCGCACACGTTGTTTGGGACCTGAAGGAACTACCTTTGTAGGAGAGTCTTCCACTTTCCCATTCCTAACCAGTGTAGCTGCTTTTTTGGTTTCTACAGCTGAGGGTCCCATTTTGCCTGATGGATAATGAGTGGCACAAGAAGAAAATAAATATAGCAACAGTTTCCAAGAGTAATTATAACCAGCTGGCATTTTTCAGTTCCAGTGGCAGCACGATACTGTGATGGTGTTATACAGATATCAACGTTTTAACCACTTAGGACGAAGATCCACTCGGACTCATGTCACGTAATTACTCTAGCAAGAACAGCACCCGTTGGACTTGAACCTCGCTTCTTTTATTAGTGGGGTCAAGACCACCCTCCTCTAAGATTCCAGATAGCAGAAGACGATATGTTTAACTCTAGCAAGCCTCCAAAATCCATGAACTTGGTTCAGGCAACAGTATCCGAGACTGCTGCACTAATATATGGGGAGTAGTCACTGTGTCAGTTAAAAAAGAAAACAAACCAGTGATGATTCTATTATCATTGCTACTGTTGATCACTCTTAAGTCAGGTCCCCTTTGTCTTTTACCTGTGCTCAGGTTTGCTTATTTAATCCCTGAGTGGTCCCAAGGGGTGGACACAGGTCACATGCCCATTTCACAGTTGCAGTCAAGGCGCAGGGAGCTCCCCACCCCGGGCTAGGACGTGCAGGCGCCGTGATTCAGACCGAGTCGCCCGACTCCGCGGTTCTGTCCTCGCTCAGTCCTATGTTCTAGTTCTGCAGTGCGGCTTCCTCCTCACGATTTGGGGGTGGTTACTGTCCTCAGTGGGGCTCGAAGTTCCTCGGAATCTGCTGTCAGTGTCATTGTTGTGCAGAGAACCCCCGAGAATAGAAATAACCGCTCAAAAGAAAGAGTGGCTTGTAAGAGCAAGGGTCGGATTCGGGGAGGCGTCTCTCCATCTGCTGTCACAAGGAATCTGGGGGAGCATAATGACTGCACCCCAGAAACTCTCGGTTAGGACAGTGGACGGGGAGTGGACTCCATTAGGAAGAGAAAGCTTCCAGATTGAACACAGTGTGGATGTGAAAGTCTGACAGCCGTCAGAGGAGGCCTTCCCTCCCCCTTCAGAGGGATGAGGGTGCAGCGGGACCCACAGCTGCATGGACAGAAAACCCGACACTAAGGACGATACTCTCTCCTCTCCTCGGCTCCTGTGGGTGCAGCGGGACCCACAGCTGCGTGGACAGAAAACCCGGACACTAAGGATGATACTCTTCTCTCCTCGGCTCCTGTGGATGCAGTGGAATCCACAGCTGCGTGGACAGAAAACCCGACACTAAGGACGATACTCTCTCCTCTCCTCGGCTCCTGTGGGTGCAGCGGGACCCACAGCTGCGTGGACAGAAAACCCGGACACTAAGGACGATACTCTTCTCTCCTCGGCTCCTGTGGATGCAGTGGAATCCACAGCTGCGTGGACAGAAAACCCGACACTAAGGACGATACTCTCTCCTCTCCTCGGCTCCTGTGGGTGCAGCGGGACCCACAGCTGCGTGGACAGAAAACCTGACACTAAGGACGATACTCTCTCCTCTCCTCGGCTCCTGTGGATGCAGCAGGACCCACAGCTGCGTGGACAGAAAACCCGACACTAAGGACGATACTCTCTCCTCTCCTCGGCTCCTGTGGGTGCAGTGGGACCCACAGCTGCGTGGACAGAAAACCCGACACTAAGGACGATACTCTCTCCTCTCCTCGGCTCCTGTGGGTGCAGCGGGACCCACAGCTGCGTGGACAGAAAACCCGACACTAAGGACGATACTCTCTCCTCTCCTCGGCTCCTGTGGATGCAGCGGGACCCACAGCTGCGTGGACAGAAAACCCGACACTAAGGACGATACTCTCTCCTCTCCTCGGCTCCTGTGGATGCAGCGGGACCCACAGCTGCACAGACAGAAAACCCGACACTAAGGACGATACTCTCTTCTCTCCTCGGCTCCTGTGGATGCAGCGGGTCCCACAGCTGTGTGGACAGAAAACCCGGACACTAAGGACGATACTCTTCTCTCCTCGGCTCCTGTGGATGCAGCGGGACCCACAGCTGCGTGGACAGAAAACCCGGACACTAAGGACGATACTCTTCTCTCCTCGGCTCCTGTTGGCCCTCTCAGGACTGGGGGGGGGGTGCTGGGAGGCAGGTGCTGTTGTTTAGTAAAGAAAATATTTACAGTTCACGGCACGGGCTTAATCTAAACGTGGATGTGAGAGCAAAATAAAGTTTAAAAACATGTACTCCAAGGACCTCGTGTAAAAGAATTTTTAAAGAAATACACAGTTCCACAATTGATACTCACTATATATTTATCAACCTGTTATATCCACGTACTTAGTACGTGTAAGCACAAGGTGACGTAGAAATGAAGTGGAAAAAAACGAACCTTTCTTGCCTATTGTTTTCTGGTGTATTCTCAGCTTCTGCTTTGAAAGAGCAGAGTTTGAACAGCCCAGTTCTCAAAAGTGGTGCCCACGCTTGCACTCAGAAACTGTGTCTAAATGGATATGCCTGTCTGAGCGTGCTCTATTATCTGTCTGCCATACAGACGATCTCATTACCTCAAAGAGCTCACCCGCATTTTCTGTTGGCTGTAATTGTCTTACCTGAATCCAGAAAGGTGGGCGCAGAACGAAAACCGGGAGCAGCCGCACAGCACCCGGCAGATGAGAGCTGTCTGCAGCGTTGACATGTTCCACCGTGAGATACTTTTCATTCCGAAATCATCGGGCATTATTTTGTTGACTTCCCTAATCTGTTTCATGACCGTTGCTCATCCTGGCTCCTGTCCGCGAGAAGGTTTCTTTGAAGTGCTCGGTGGACCTCCAGCTATTTTTGTTGGTGTGTGTGTTTATTTTGGCCTTTCTCGGTCCACCAGGGAAAGCTGCATAGAATGGCAAGAACACTGCGCTTAGAATCAGGTTACCCTGCAGCAAGATTCCAAATGGAGTGATTGCTACCTGTGTCATTTTTTTTATTTTTATTTTTTTTATTCATTTTACAGAGGAGAGAGAGCGAAAGGGGGGAGGAGCAGGAAGCATCAACTCCCATATGTGCCTTGACCAGACAAGTGCAGGGTTTTGAACCGGCAACCTCAGTGTTCCCAGGTTAACGCTTTATCCACTGCGCCACCAGAGATCAGGCACCTGTGTCATTTTTATACTTTTTAAATATCTGAACTTCAGTTACTGTTGTGTAAGATGGGATTCCTCTCTCCATCTTAGTATTATAGGGATTTTCAGAGTTAACATGTTGGCAAGAAGTACATGCCTTTTTTCAGAGAAACAATGTTTAAAAAGTGTCCATTGACCAAAATCCAAACTAAACAGCCGTTCGTAAAAGCTGTTGAACCCTAATCATCCAGATGTCGGTTTCTGTGGATCTGAGTGTTGGGAAGGTGTCTGAGAGCCACCCCACGGTGCGCTGTGGAGCTTCAGGGAGCTGTCCTCCCCGCTGTCCCCATCTGTCCCAGGGGACTTGGCAGAGGTCAGATCGCCGCCTGCCTCACATCCACCCTTCCTCATGCCCGTGTCACCCTCACGCGGAATCCCGTCAGCTTCCTTTGCCTTGTTGGAAAAATGACTTTAAACTTCCACTTTTTATTTAAAATCTTCACTCAGATGCATGATTTCCTGTTGCTCTCCACCAGGTCGTTATCCAAAGTCTAAATGAAGAGGAACCAGTTACACACACATCATTGCGGGCTTCACTTGTAAAACCATTAGAAACACAGTAGCAGAAAGGCTTTGGCAACAGAATATAAAACAAAAACAGGGTTGGGAGAAATGTAGAAAAACAGACCGTGAGGATCAAAAGAGCTCCCCTCCCCCTTGCAGTAAACGAGGTTCAAGCCTAACTGAAGGGGAATTCAGACTGGGGGGTGGGGGGGGGAGAGAAGAGTTTTAAAAAAAGAAAACAGAAATAAAAGAAAATTTGAAACTGCTTAAGAGCGCATGGCTTTTTAGAACGGAATTCTCCTAGGATGTGTTTCTGTGCGCTGCCAGACTTCAGAAGCACAGCAGACCCACTTCTGCGTTTGAAGTCGGAGCCGCGTTCAGGAACGGCTCGCGTGTGGCCAGGAGCAAAACTGCCTCTTTGTTGTTGTTTTTCTAAAAGCAAGCGCAGGAGGCCACAGAGGGACCGCACATCAGAGTCTCCGGGAAACCGGCCCTAAATGGAGAGGTTTCATGGAGATGCTCTTGGCCCCACTCCACCGACGCAGAAGGCACAAGTCGTTAAATGAGACACCTGCCCCGAGCCGCCGACGCTGAGACGCCATTGTGTGTTCTTCACGCAGAAGCAGCTGGATCAGAACGGCATGGGGCCGGCTGCAGTCCTGATGGTCCCGCGTCCCGCTAATGTGCCTCGGAAGTTTCTAGAAACGATGAACACATGAAAATGTCACGGGCCTATGGTTATGACCACCTCCCTGTAAAGAATTCCCAGAAAGCACCCAGGGCTGTGGGGTGTGATAGAAAAATCCAGCGCGAAGATGTGGACCTGCGCACGGAGAAGCAGAGGGACTCAGGCCCTTTGAGAGGAGGAGAGAGGTTTGTCGTTGGTCCGTTCGCTCAGCACACGATGAGAACCTCCTGTGTGACAGGTGCTTCCCGGCCACAGGACTGCACAGAGGAGGTCCCCGCTGGGAGTGTCACTCTGGAGGAAGGGGACACGCAATCCGTCAAGCAGTTGTGGGTCTGGGCCTCCAGTGAGCAAACGGCAGGGTGCCACACACTACTGTTCAGCGAGTGGTTTAATGCACACCTCTCGTCTCACCCTAGAGCCCACCGTGCTCACAGTCACTGCAGCGTTAGTCCATGTCACAGGGTCCCCGTGTCCCTGGGTGTTCTCCCGAGTCTGCCCGCGCAGTGCTCTCTGTTCTCTTCGTCCACATCCCACTGTTTTTAATTTTTTAATTTTTTTTATTTTTCCAAAGTGAGAAACAGGAGGCAGACAGACTCCTGCATGCGCCCGACCTAGGTCCACCCATCATGCACACCAGGGGGCGATGCTCTGCCCATCTAGGGTGTCACTCTGTTGTGACCAGAGCCATTCTAGTGCCTGAGGCAGAGGCCAAGGAGCCATCCTCAGCGCCCGGGCCATCTTTGCTCCAATGGAGCCTTGGCTGTGGGAGGGGAAGAGAGAGACAGAGAGGAAGGAGAGGGGGAGGGGTGGAGAAGCAGATGGGCACTTCTCCTGTGTGCCCTGGCCGGGAATCGAACCCAGGACTCCTGCACGCCAGGCCGACGCTCTATCGCTGAGCCAGCCGGCCAGGACCCCCACTCCTTTTGTTTTAAATTATCCTGTTTCCCATATGTTAATGAAAACATCATGCCCCGAGGTCCCTGCCCGGCAGTGCCTGCACTGTTCTGTTCATGGCATGGGCGTGGGAACCGGCAGAGGGGACAAGCACTGTGTCCCTCTTACCCGCTGACACACAAAGGCAGATGATCTCATTGTCCTCTTCAGTTTCTATCCAAAGTTAAGAAAAAAGAACAACCCTAAGAATTTATTTCTTTTATAATCAGAAAAATTAAAACTTTTGAATATGTTAATGGATTTTAAATTTCACATGTATTTTGGAGATTTGTTCTTCTTTCTGAAAGTAAAGCAAAGGCCGAGCAGGGGGTCTGCTCTCTTGCCTGTTTTCCAGACAAGAAACGTTGGTGAAATATTTCAAAAATAAATATATTTCTGTGAAAATAAGGCCAAGGAACTTATGTACTCACAGATACAACTATTAAATAAATACATGGTATAATATTAAGCTTGCTAATGATAAAAATGCAAAATAAAAGTCCATTTCTCTATAGCTTCAGTGTTGAAAACACACCCTCTCGTTTTTAACTTGACCCTTTCGACACGGGCAGCAGCAGAACCACGTGCTTGTCACGGGAAGTGCCACCCACACAACCCTCTGAGAAAGGAAAGATACACAAATGCTCATGCCTTTGATGCCACCAGTCTGTTTTTTTTATTTTTCTCATATAAATATTGTTAAAAGAAAAATAAAAGCAACTAAATGTACGAAGACACTTTCTGCTATATTTGTAAGAAGGAAAAGAAGAATTTAAATATATATTTAACTGCAACAGAATCACTAGAAAAAAAATTCACACTGTTATCTTTAATGACGTAATAGCTATTAACAAATGTGTCTACTATACAGCAATGAGGAAAATTTTTATAACAAAGAACAGCCCAAAATTAACTACCTATGTTTGTATGCATAGTATATATATGTATATTCACACGCTTAAATTTTAGGTGAACCGTGAACATGATGCATAAAAGCAAAGAAGACCAAAGCGAAAGACAGGAAAGGTCATTTGACTTTTAATAGCAGGAGTTTCCATTCTGTCATTGGCCGTTATTCCTGTTGTTACGGCCTCATAATGCTGTGTAATTACGGTTTGTTAGAACGATGAGACACATGCCAGCTTAGTCTAGCTTCAGGGGACCCTGTTCCCTGTCCCTCTCTGGGGACCCTCCTTCCCCAGGTGGCCACAGGACTTTCCCTTTCGCTGTTGTCAGGTCTTGACTCAAATGTCACCTTCCGGCCCTGGCCGCTGTGTTTCTGATTGCAGAGCTCACTACCTCCCCCCTGTTCTTTCTTCCCCTCCCCTCTGCCCACGCTCCCCTGAAGCCGGATGGCCAGGTAGGACCTGATCTGTTTTGCTCCTGTGTCTGCTGAGTTTTCTGTGCCCCATACGCTTCACCGAGCCACAGGGCGCTTCCTGCTCTTCCTGGGCTGACCCTGTTCCTGGACCTACCTCTCATTCTCTCCACCTGGTCACGGGCTGTGGGAAAGCCTCAGAACAGAAGACGGTTCTAGTGAGGGAACAGACAGCCACAGAGACGCGTGAGAGAGCCCAGATACGATGTCCCTTGGCGGATCCAGTTGGGAAGTACGTCTTGGCTGCATTTTCTTTTGTTCATTAGCTTTGTGGGTTTTAAACTTTTTCTATAAAATACTGGGGGAAAATCTCATCAAACAAATAAATGCCATGTGCGGAACCTATTTTGACCTGATTTGAACAAACTAACGGTGATGATACTGTTTTTAGGCAACCGGGGAAGTATCCCCCACTGAAGGAATAGTAGCCAAATTTAAGTAAATAATAATACTGTTAGCTTCTTAAAGCCTGGTCGTGTTTAATAGGTATTGTGATTAACAAGAAAACGAAACAAAAAGCCCTTTTATCTTTAGACAAGTATATTGAAACGTTTAATGAAGGAGTTACTGACATGACTAGGATTTCCTTTGAAATAAGAAAGCAAAGGTTGGGAGAATTCAGATAAAAATGAAGCAAGGGTGTGCTGACACTGATCACCGATGTAGCTGGATGGGGAGCACCCAGGGGCTTACTCTGTTACTTCTGTGCTGACAGGCATTTGAAAGCGTTCAGAATAGAAGTATAAGTGGCAGTCCGCATCTCTCCCATTCACCACACCATACGGAATCATATTTAATTCTACCTCCTTGGCTGGACCACAAATGCAGTTGTGTGTCTCCGGGTCCTAGCATCACGCCCGGGTGTGTGAAGTGGTGCTTAATGAATACTTGTCAGGTACTGAATCTGAAATGTCAAGAGTAATAAAGCCCTATAAATATTAATTAATTCTAGTAAAGCTACTTTAAAATGTATTATTCTTTCGTTAAGTAACACAGATGGAAATCGGCTTTACTAATTAAGACCATCCGACTGTTTATAATCTTTAAGAGTTCTGCGTGAGTCCAAATAATATGTTAAGAACAATTCTGTGAGGATCTTGACTTCCAGTTCACTTTCTTTCCCATTATAACTTCTCCTGAATGAGAATCCATTAGGTGGTTCCCGGCCCTTTCATCATCTCAGTGGGAGGGTCGGGGATTAGGAAACAGCCAACCCTCCCTCAAAAGCTACAAATGGGTCACCATCACTTAAGTGCTTCCTAGGTCTTAGGCAGGTGCCAGAGTCCATAGGACAGAGAATTAGGGGGACTCTCTGAATTTGGGGTGCCTGATAGAGACTTTCTCCTTCTCGCACACACAAACATGCTGTGTCTTTTTTTTTTTTTTTTTTTCGTATTTTTCTGAAGTTAGAAGCAGGGAAGCAGTCAGACAGACTCCAGCACCGCCCGACCGGGATCCACTGGCATGCCCACCAAGGAGCAATGCTCTGCCCATCTGGGGCATTGCTCTGTTGCAACCAGAGCCATTCTAGTGCCTGAGGTGGAGGCCATGGAGCCTTCCTCAGCACCCGGGCCAACTTTGCTCCAATGGAGCGTTGGCTTTGGGAGGGGAAGAGAAAGATAGAAAGGAGAAGGGGAAGTGTGGAGAAGCAGATGGTGCTTCTCCTGTGTGCCCTGGCCAGGAATCAAACCTAGAACTTCCACACTCCGGGCTGACGCTCTGCCACTGAGCTAACTGGCCAGGGCCAAACATGGTGTGTCTTTATAATGCATCCGACTCCTTATACTCTCCTGAGTCTTGCCTGGCAGAGCGTCTACTCAGTGCATTCCTAGAGAGCTTAGATGGACACCAGGCCAGCATATCCGGGGAGGCCCACACAGAGCAAACCGGCTTCTGTGGCATCTCTCATGCTCTCTCATGAACGGACGCCATTGGGAAGCCGCATGCTAGCTGATGTGGATGTACAGTTCATTGACAGAAGCTATTGTTTTTGTTCAGAACCAAGGAGAGCACATAAACCTGCCTTTAAGCCCCTGTGGTTAGAATGGGAAATGCTAACATTAATGTTCCTGCAGAGAAGAAAGTTGTTTTAAATCCCTTCTGTAACAAACAAAGTTACAACCTGTAATATTTCCTGCAAAGTGTGTTATTTCATTTTTAATTACGCATTTCATCATTCGCTTCAGATGTGCAATTTTCTAAGACATATGACTCGTTCCTCAAAATGAATCAGGAATTAACTTCTTCAAGTTGCAAACCAGAAATTATAGAGCCAGATGACTAATAAAAAGCAAACAGTGAGAGTCAACACAAAACCTTTATGACCTTCCTGACATTTACAGGGATGATTCTGAAATGAGTTCTACTCTGAAGACCTTTATAAATATCTAGTGAACAAACAATGGGGATTTTTATTTGATTGCTGGCATGTTTTGGAGACTTACGGAATGAAATGTGTTGTCTCTTTTCTCAACTGAGAAATTCATAAAAATGTTTCTTTTTACTACCTCCCTTCCAAAAAAAAAAAAAAATCTCAGAAGAGGAGCTATATCTTGTTAGTAAATTGCAACTGGGAAAAAATTATATCTTCCCTGGGAAACATAACCTCCTTCATCTACATCATCAACTAGCAATGCTTAGCACCCAGTGAATACATATTATTATGTGGCATTATGTTTTCCTCATGCTGCAAGTGGAACTAGTTCTACATATGCCCATACAGATTTAAAGACAGAGCAATCAGCATGGAAGGAAGAAATCTGTCACTGAATTGATCCAGGCGGAGAAAAAAAAAATTACCATACATTAAACTCCATATGTTTAAAGAGAAGAGAAACTCTTGATGACCATCTTTGCACACTTGAGACAATGACCCTGTTAATTTTTAAGTTGTGTATAGTTGATTGGGGTAAGGCTTTTTTTTGTGGGATAAGGCAGAATATTTGATTTGGGAAGGACAAATATTTGATTTTATATTCCTCACCTTTGAAAGGCTTTGATTAGTCATTAGTTTACCAGCGAAGGAGAGGACTCACTCCCAGAACCCAGACTCGTGTCTCAGCCTTCCTGCCGACAGCAAGTGCACGTAGGGAGTTGTCATCACGAGAGTGGATTCTCGTCTGGAACCTTCTCTGACCCTAGATTGAGCAAATATCAGAGCTACAAGTCCGGTTTCTCACTTTTCTGTTATAATTTCTAGCTGAGTGAAGGATTGCTTTTCCTTTGAATTTAGAGAAGGCAGCAAATTTAGCTCACGTCTGTGTAAGAATCCCAGAAGCAAGCCAGGAAAGTGGCTTTGCAGAAAGAGCCCAGAGAGGGGGTGGCAGTGCTTCCTAATACCTGGGAAGAAATACGTCTTTACAATATTATTTAAGAGAAATGCTTTTTAAAACTATCACTATAAGTTAGCTACATGTATAAATATTGGCACTGTGACTTAACCAAGAATGATTGGTAAGCCTAAGGTCTTCCTACATGTGAGATGAATTTCCGTGTTTGATGATATTGATGGTCACTGTAAAGTAGACTTAGTAACACTTCACAGAACTTTGCAATTGCAAAAAATAAAAATGCAGTGCGTTAGCCATTTACACCAGTAGCTGTTTTGCTTCTTCTGTGAGCAGAGTTATTTTTAGAACTGCAGAGCATGGTCTGTCTAATTACATGGGCACGTACGTCTGCACAGGATGGAGAGAGTGCGAGAGACAGAGAGAAGGACAGAGAGGGAGTGATCTGTGATTGGATGTCCTGCTTCACAAGGCCTTTTTGTCTCTAAGGGACCGTGACTCTCCGAATTCCCGACGGAACCGTGAAACAGCTGTGCGAGGCTCGTTCTGAACGGAGATGCTCAGGCAGGGGCATTGGAATTAACGGTGCAGAATGCAGATCAGCTGACAGATTTATTCCTCAGCCTGGCCCCGTAGGCAAATATCGATGGCTTCCCGTGGGGTAATCCATCCTGATCCGTTGCTTCACAACTCACTCATAGCTTCTTCATTTTCTCTTCAGTGCGTCTAAACGGGTGATTCATCTCCACTTCTTGAAATATGAGCCTGTGTGCATTCCTCAGATAGGGAACAGATTGCATATCGTTGCGGAAGCTCTCGGTGACGGCTTTCGCTGGAGGCCACGTGCTTCCCATATATTGGCTTTTTTTTTTTTTTCTTTTCAAGGTTTTAAAAAAAAGAAACTAAATGTCATCTTTTTATTTAGCAGTGATGGTTTGATTGCACATAGTGGTATGATCTTTTTAATAACTCCGTTTCCAACTAGATCCTGCATGGCTAAAAGATGAACTATTCAAAGTAAAATTTCATAATAAAAATATGTCCACACAAGCTTTCTTTTTTCAGAGTATTGTGATCCTTCCTGCATTGTACCCTCAGTTTGAGTGAATGTCGCCACGAGAGCTTTGTCTACCTTTCTGCGTACGGCAGGCAGGGGTGGGATTGAGAAAATGCCGCTACTTCCCTTAGGATTTTTATTCTTGTTATTTTTATGACGAATTAAGTCTTCACATTTTCTACACGATGAGAAAGACTCGGCACTGGAAATATATTTGTCATGTTATCATCCCTGATTATATTTTATGTTTCATCTAAGTCAGAACGGCTCCTCCTGAAGATGGGCAAGCACACCGCAACGTGATAAGAACACCACCAAAGAGAGACACACCCCAGGGCAGACAGAGAGCGGGGACACAAGACGGGCCTTGCCCACGTCCTCATGGGAACACGCCCCCCGTGTTCCAGAATGCCCCGAGCAGGCGCTTAGGGATTCACAGCCACGGCCCACGCCCGTCTTTCTCGGGTGCCGATTGGTGGAACATGGGTCCACACCATGGCTTGCCGGTCACGGTGTCCTTCACAGATTTCTCGTTGAGAGTCAGCACTGATGATGAAGGACCTTGGACACGCAGCCCTGCACTCACCATGTTGTTCCCCCCCTGGGGTGTTCACAGTCAGAAGCTGCTAGCCCTACCCTCTCCTTGGAGACGATGACAAGGCCAGGTCTGGTAAAGGGAAGGGCGCGTCAGTCACAGTGTGGCTGGGGCTCCTCGGGTCCCTCCAGACACGGAAGCAGGGCCTTTATAGAGCGTCACGCTTGCCTTGCAACCCAGGACCGGCTCCTGGCAACACCAGGGTCTCTGTTCGCTGAGGCAGGAGGCTGCCCTGAGCTCGGTGAATTCAGACGTTCCATTGGAGTGACAGAGATTATTAACTCTTCATTGATAATGAGAGGCAGAAAGCATCCATTGTAGTCTCTTTGGAAGGAAGATGTCGACACTCTGGACGCAAATGCGTTATCTACGGTGTCACCAATGCCAAGAGATAACCATAAATAATACGTGATGGAATATTTACGTTTGTGTAGGCGATGATTTTGTAACAAACGAAAGGTGGCATCTGAAATGCTGTGATGACAGACACCCAAGGCCAGCATGAGGGTGCGGCTCTGTTCTGGGGTTTCAGAGGAGAAGGCGTAATTGAACCAAGTCAATTTTGACTCGAAACCTGGACTTCTGACGCATCTCTTCTACCTACCCTGTGATCTGGCCTTCGACACGTCACACCGCCCCTCTGAACTCGGCAGTTTCAACATGGTGAAATGCGTCGGGGAGCACTTCACGGGGTCGTTGTGTAAGGAAACCCACATGAAACCCACTGCAAGCCATAAGCACGCGCATGTACGAAGTCATTCCCTTCTGTTTCTAGACAGGACCTGGGCACAAGGACAGCCAACCTTTGGTATGGGTGACATGCTCCAGAGGCCTGCCTTTCCCTCGTTCTTCAAAATCACCCTCCCTCCCGGGTCAGCAGAACGTGAGGCAGAGATGAATCTGAGAATAGTAACAACAGGAACAAAGCAGGAGGAGACTTGAGCATCACACGGAGCAGCGATTTTCAACCAAGGGGCCCCAACAGTCACCTGAGGGCCACCGAGCTCTTTCCTCTTAGATTGTCAAGTTTAAAAAAAAATGACAACCGTCAGCACAATAATAGCCGTCCAGTGTGACTGAATCAAAATTACTTTTTTTTTTTGGTCAGGTCAATAAAAAACATATTTTTTGGTGTGCCACAGAATCTTAGTAATTGGTTTGTGTGTGCGATGAGATGAGAAGAGTTGACAGTACTGTATGTAGAACCTTGTGTGACCCTCAGAGATACCAATGAACAACAGAACAATTCATTGGGCTAATTAATTTAACCATTCCAGACTTCCACTTCTTTATACATAAATCCAGAAAAAGTGGTAACTTATGATGGCTGAATAGAATAGAAATGATACGTTATGATTACAGAGTAGCCTCCCAAATCACTGGTAGTCACCATAATTTTGGTTTCAATGTTTGGTGTGCCTCCCGCCATGTTAGGGTTCACAGCATAGCCTTGATCATGACGATGATTTGTAACCTCATTCTTTTAAGAGTAGTCTTGATTATAACAGCTAATGTGATCAGAGTCAGGCTGTGTCTGTGACCATTCCAAGCTCACCTCCTGCAGGTAGGGGTGCAGGTGGGCGGGTGCTGGACTGGCCAGTTGCTGCCCATCTGAAGGCTGGTAGGTTCCACATTATCGGCTAAACATTGCCGTGTTTTGGTGCTATATTGCCGACTGTAACAGTGACACTCACACACACACACGCACACACAGTTACACACACTGTGCAAGACAGGAATGTAGATAGAACGCTCAGATTGCATGCACTTCAATAACCTGCTTGTCCTTAAAACAACTGTTTTACTGATGAAGAAAGTAACGCTCGGAGATTTAAGTAATTTTCTGAAGTCACACAACTAGTGAGCAGCAGGCAAGATACAAAAACCAAATTATGTATCCTTCATTTTTAAGTTAACATGGTACTAGATCTTTTGAAAAATCTCCAAGATTTTCTTAATACGTAAATCTTTATACATTAAATATATCATGTGCCCTGGCTGGTTGGCTCAGTGGTAGAGCATTGGCCTGGCGTGCGGAAGTCCCGGGTTCGATTCCCGGCCAGGGCACACAGGAGAGGCGCCCATCTGCTTCTTCACCCCTCCCCCCCTACTTCCTCTCTGTCTCTCTCTTCCCCTCCCTCAACCAAGGCTCCATTGGAGCAAAGATGGCCTGGGCGCTGGGGATGGCTCCTTAGCCTCTGCCCCAGGTGCTAGAGTGGCTCTGGTCGTGACAGAGCGACGCCCCAGATGGGCAGAGCATCGCCCCCTGGTGGGCAGAGCGTTGCCCCCTGGTGGGCGTGCCGGGTGGATCCCGTTCGGGCGCATGCAGGAGTCTGTCTGACTGTCTCTCCCCGTTTCCAGCTTCAGAAAAAGACAAAAAAAAAAAAGAAAAATACAAAAAAAAGAGAAAGTTTAAATATATCATGTCATATATTTACATATAGCCTGTCATGTAATAAACATCCATATAATATACTTATATATATTTGTATTTTATTTGCAAATTGTGGAAATCTAAATTCAGAGGTACAATAAAATTAAGTGGTCATACTCACTGTTTGAAGATTTTGAACACTCTGAGTAGAAAGCCTTTGAGCGCTCTGTGGACACGTGTCTCAGTGTCCGTGCCATGTGTCATAGTGCCCTCAGGATTCCACACTCGTGGTCAAATCCTCGTCTCCTCCCTAAAGTGAAGGAGATGTGTCACTTACAGGTTAATGACTGTGTCTAAAATAACCAACTTATTCAACATATATTAGTTGGCCTAGCTACTCAAATAGATGCCCTTTTATTTTCTTTCCTTTTAAATGTGTAGATGGCTCTGGAGACGTCCTTTCTCATAGACATCCCCCACATGTCCCGTGTTCCCGCACAGCGGGGAACCGGCCGTCTCCCGAGCGGTGAGCGTGCGTTCTTGCCGCTGCTGTAGTTTGGCTCCCTGTCGCCCAGCGCCCTCACCCTGCTCTCTGTGCTCCTAGGAGAGGTGCTGGCCGGCCTCCCTCTCCCCACCGTCTCAGACGCAGGGTCCGAGTCCTGCCAGGGACCGCCTCAGGGACTGGACTTCAGTGGCATTCGTCACCTCCTCCTCAGCCTCCCCGGGCTCGTTTCACCCGTCACTGCAGCTGCCAGGCCCGTAGACAGATGTTGTGTCTATTTGCCTACTTGTCCGGGCTTGGGTCCGACTGCCTCCTCCAGAGAGCTGGCACCTGGAGCAGGGCCTGGAGGGTGGTGTTCCGGGCTTGGGTCCGACTGCCTCCTCCAGAGAGCCGGCACCTGGAGCAGGGCCTGGAGGGTGGTGTTCCGGGCTTGGGTCCGACTGCCTCCTCCAGAGAGCCGGCACCTGGAGCAGGGCCTGGAGGGTGGTGTTCCGGGCTTGGGTCCGACTGCCTCCTGCAGAGAGCCGGCACCTGGAGCAGGGCCTGGAGGGTGGTGTTCCGGGCTTGGGTCCGACTGCCTCCTGCAGAGAGCCGACATCTGGAGCAGGGCCTGGAGGGTGGTGTGCCGGGCTTGGATCCGACTGCCTCCTTCAGAGAGCCAACACTTGGAGCAGGACCTGGAGGGTAGTGTTCCGGGCCTGGATCCGGACTGCCTCCTTCAGAGAGCCGGCACCTGGAGCAGGACCTGGAGGGTGGTGTTCCGGGCTTGGGTCCGACTGCCTCCTCCAGAGAGCCGGCACCTGGAGCAGCAGGGCCTTGAGGGTGGTGTTCCGGGCTTGGGTCCGACTGCCTCCTCCAGAGAGCCGGCACCTGGAGCAGGACCTGGAGCAGGGCCTGGAGGGTGGTGTTCCGGGCTTGGGTCCGGACTGCCTCCTGCAGAGAGCTGGCACCCTGGAGCAGGACCTGGAGGGTGGTGTTCCTGGCTTGGGTCCGGACTGCCTCTTGCAGAGAGCCAACCCCTGGAGCAGGACCTGGAGGGTGGTGTTCCGGGCTTGGGTCCGGACTGCCTCCTCCAGAGAGCCGGCACCTGGAGCAGGGCCTGGGGGATGGTGTTCCGGGCTTGGGTCCGGACTGCCTCCTCCAGAGAGCCGGCACCTGGAGGATGGTGTTCCGGGCTTGGGTCCGGACTGCCTCCTCCAGAGAGCCGGCACCTGGAGCAGGGCCTGGAGGGTGGTGTTCCGGGCTTGGGTCTGGACTGCCTCCTCCAGAGAGCCGGCACCTGGAGGATGGTGTTCCGGGCTTAGGTCCGGACTGCCTCTTCCAGAGAGCCGGCACCTGGAGCAGGGCCTGGGGGATGGTGTGCCCCGAGCACGTCCTTCCTGTTGCTTCCGTGCCTGGAGTCCCACCTGTCCCGGTGAGGCCCGCTGTTCCTGGGTCTGCAGGTTAGAGCACGTGGTCCCTGTGTTAGGGCAGCTCAGAGACATCTGGCTGCTGGTGTAACAGCTGATTTCGTGTTGCATACGCATGTCCCCGTGAATTAAAGGACAGCGAGCTGAATGGACTGGATGACCCACCATCCACCCTGGGGCGAGGCATTATCCCGCCTCCGCCGTCCGGATGATCCCGCGACCCCCTCACCGGGGGCCTGCTCTGTTCGTGCCTCGCTGTGTTTCATCGCAGAGCCAGACTGAGAGTCGCAGATGCTGAGACCCATTACCCGCCCCTCTTTGAGCCCTTGGCCCCTCAGTGACCCCCGTGGCCTCTCACGAGGTCCACTCCCTTCTCCTGTGGCTCAGCCCTCATCTCCTGCCCTCCGGCCGTCCACGCAGGTCTCTCTGCTGCTCCTTGAACTCCCAGACACCGGTCACTCCTTCACCGCCTCCACGACTTCTCTCGGACGTTTCCGTTGGCTGAGACAGCCCTGGCTCCTTGTGCAGCCGGGCACGCTCAGTGCTGCTTCTCTTCTTCTCTGCTCTGTTGCTGTGTTCTGTTTGCTCCATCTGAAAGACGCCTGGAACCTCGTTCTTTTTGGTGTATTTTTTTTGCCTTTCCTACCAGAATGCAAATCCAGTGAGAGCGGAAGCTCGTCTGTTCTCTCCACTGCTGTCTCCCATCACCTGGAGCAGGACTGGGAAGGTGACGTGCCCTGAGCCTGTCCTTCCTGAGGACGTAAATCAGCGAAGGGTGACGGGCTGGCTGGGCTCCGCGGACATCAGAAGTCACAGCAGCCCTCCCCCAGTGCGGGAGGGCGCCGGCTGGCTGGACGCTGGGCCGTCCTGAGGTCTGGACTGAGACCAGGCTCTGGCCATCACCAATGATCTCGGCCATCCTTTCTCTGGCTGCAGTTTGGAGACACACATTTCAACAGCTGCTGTGCGGGCGGACAGAGCGGTCTCTGTGTGTGTGCCCAGGATTTGCTGGGCAGCTCAGCTGCTCACAGTAGTGAGATGTGGAGGGGGTTATGATCCCGCTGAGTGGATTAGCCTTTCGCCTTCAGAGCTGTGCTCATACCGCTGTGGCCAGACTCGGATGCGGTCGGAATTAACCTAGTGGAGACCGTTCACGGCGAGCTTGCCCTGTCGGTGCTGTCTCCATCCCCCCTTCAGAGAAGTCCCCAGCACAGAGCTCCAAGGCAGCTCCTTACAGAGGGAACACCCCTCCGCCGGTCTCCCTCAGAATCACGGTAGTCTTTAAAGTCACATAGTTTATGGAGCCGCTGCCTCTCACGTTCCGGGAGCCGGTGAGGTCACCGCTGCTCCTCTTTGAAGACACCCCTCTGTCTCTGCAGCTGCAGCGTCTGACCCTGGAGGCCGTTTCTGGTTTCTGACAATTGCCTGGCGGGGTCCTGCCCCCTCTACCGTGTCCCCGCGGCCTCGGGGTCGGCCAGGGCTGCTTTCCCGGGCCACGTGTGAGAGCAGCCAGCCCCGTCCCCTCACATGGGTCCTGGAGGGCCTGTCCCCAGACTGCCTTCAGCAGACGGGGCTCTGGCCACAAATTGGTTCCGTCGGCCGAGAGGCACACACCGCCTGCTGGGCAAGTCGTGTAAATCTGCCTCCTGGCGTTCGGGTCACATTCCGGTTTCAGAACAGGTGTGGGACAGCTGGCTTCCGTCACGTGTGAGCGGTCCCCGTCAGAGAGCAGAGCCTCCACAGGGAGGAGCAGGACGCACGCAGACCGCGCCTGGCGTCACGCGCATGTGGATTGTTGGCCGCGTGGGCGTGACCAGAGGGCTCAGACAGCGCGCCCCAGTCAGGCTCTGCTCTTGCGGTCGGGCGGACACGGTCAGCATCTGTCCTGTGGCTTAGGAGGAAGCCAGAGGTTGTGACTGTCACGGTTTCAATTTGAGAGTCTAATTCTATGACCTCGGGATATCTCATCAGTGAGGAATTGTTCGTTAAGTGCGGACAGTACATAAACCCATGTCAGATGCTGTTTCTTCACGTAAGACGAGGCCTCAAGGTGTTCTGAGTTTCTAGGGGGGTTAACCAGAGAACACGGGTGAAGCAGGAGCCGGGACGAGGAAGACTGAGGGACGGAGCACGTCGGGTGACAGTCACGAGGAGGCTTCATCCGCGAGGCAGGGCTGGGACCGGTCCTGAGACGGTGCCGTGGTGGACGCTGTGACAGGCTTCCTGTCCCCGAGCCGGCCACGGCCCAGCACGCTCTCAGACACGGCTGTGCTTCCCAGCTCACGTTCCCGTCGCGGGAGGCTGGTGCTTTCTCCCACGTCCTGGGGGTTCCAGCCAGGGCCCCCCGTGAAGGCTTCCTTTCTCCTGCCCTAAGCCTCTGCACAGACCCACCTGGCAGGAAGTGTCCCTGGACCAGCTGCATTGGACCGAACCGGTTCTGCTCACAACCTTCCGTCACGTACCTTCCTTTCCACCTCTCTGCCTTGCGCTTGGTCGGGTGTGTCTTGGGTGCTGCTTTTTTCTCACCTGATGGAGGGTGGGTGGGAGGGAGGGAGGGATTCGCGCCAGCGTGGGCACTCTGAGGTGTCGATGCCCCTGCTCCCAGCGCGGTCCACGCTTCGTCTGATGCTCCTCAGAGTGTGGTAGCCAGGTCCTCCCGTGGGTGAGGCCGTGCGGGAAAGGAGGGAGCGGCACCACCAGGACTCTGACCTGCGGGAATCAGGCGATGGGCCGAGGTGTCCTCTGCCACCTGAGGGCGTTGGGGAAGGCGGTCGGCTGCAGCGAAGGATTTCATTAGAGGCTAAAGGAACGCAAAGGGGGTCGCCGTACAAAGGACAGAAAGGAGGACATTCTGGACGGAAAGCAGTGTCCACACCCTGACCTGGGAGAAGACGGGTCCCTGTGGACACAGGCGAGGTCGGTGGCGCGAGGACCAGCATTGGGGGTCAGGGGTGCGGTGGGGGCGGAGGTGATAAGGCACTGACTGCAGGGGAGACCCTGTTCTCATTGCCGTGAGGAGGCGCTCGTTGTGACATAGCAGGTGGGGGTAGATTTACTCCTGAAAGGCCACTGTGGACACCGTGGGGAAACAGCCCCTCAGAGGAACTGAGCGGTTGCAGAGAACGTGATGGGGGTCATTCCAGGGGTCCATCGCGGGTGACAGAGGCTCGTCTAGCGCCGTATCTGTGGAAATGGAGTCACGTGGACAGGCTCATTCGAGAGTCCAGACAAAACCATGTTTTGGGTGACGTGTGCAGATGGCTGGTGCAGGGAAGGGGACACTGTACAATCCAGGTGGCTGTCTCGTCGCTCACAGGACAGCGTCCTCTGAGCACGGTGCCACAGAGCAGAGAGGCGTTCTTTCCCCAGAGCTCACTGTCATCCGTGACCGTAAAAGATTAGGGAACAGCATCAGTCATGAATCGTGTGCTACGGGTAAGAATTATGCTGAGAACTTGGTAGTTTGGCTTCTGTCTGCTGATTAACCTCGTTCCTCACCCTTTCGGCGACTCCCCAATTAAGGGAAGAAGTGGGAAGAGCGAGAGAGCCAGAGTATATTTTCCTGGGAAATCTCTGCTGTCGTTTGCAAGGGGTGTCCATTTTTTCTCCTTTTGAGAGCCCATCTCTTAGCGCAAGCAAAGACTAAAATCTGAGAGCTGACATTAAAATAACAAAGACCAAGCTTAGGGACCCAGGAGGACAAGAAAGGTGACTTCAGAAATACCTGAGGACTCCGCTGGCCCCGTCCCTCACTTGTCCCTCCCGAGCTGACAAATAAGTAGGACGGTCCCTGAGTTCTCTCTTTGGGCTTCCCGGGTTCCAGTCCTCCTGCTAAAACCCACCTTCTCCATCTCCCCGCGGTCTCGCTGAAAAGTTCAAGCAGTGTTTCTCTCTCAGCCGACAGAGGCAGGGCACATCGATCTCCTTTCTCCTTGGCGGCAGCCATTGAAGTGGAATCATTCTCCCATTTCACAGAATAAGAAGTGGAATTTAAGTGCCTGGGTCACCCCCTGGGTCTCACGAGTGAGCCAGGCTCTGAGTCCTGGTCTTTCTCTTTCTGTGTGGAGCGTCTCACGCCTGCGGGGGGCGCTGCGCTGTATGCAGACCACGTGTGTCCGTGCATGGGGGGGGGGGGAGCCAGCTCCGTCAGACCGAGGTCTTGTCCTGCAGGACTTCCCCAATGTCACAAACGTCGAGCACAGATAATAACATGAACAGGAAGTGATAAACGTGGAAATTAACGTGAACAGGAAGTGATAAATGTGGAGCGTAGATAATGTGAACAGGAAGTCACAAACGTCCAGCATAGATAACAACATGAACAGGAAGTGATAAATGTCAAGCGTAGATAATGTGAACAGGAAGTGATAACCACAGCAGAGGGACAGTGAGCGTGAACAGGGAGGGCGGGTGATTCTGGTCAGGATTTGGGGGGGAAGGTCTTTGAACTGAACCTTGAAAGACAAATAGGGCGTTCATGCCTCCCTTGTCTGCGCAACTCACCTCTTAGGTCGTGTTTTGATTGATCTCATGAACTCGTCCATTCTTTATGATTCAAATACAGGCTTTCCTCCCAATTGTTCTTTTCCTCCCTAATACACCCCCCACGCGTGAATCGAAATGCCGCATCTGTAGACTCCAAATGGATGCCCTGGAAATGACCAAGTCCGTCTGCGCCATGGAAATCGGTGAAGGGACGACCCGCTCGGCTTCAGAAACACACGGAGCGCGTCCTCGTCAGAGCTGTGCTCTAGGCAGCGCTGGACCTCAGACCCTCGGCTCCCGTGGTCCTGGGCAGATGCTCGCCCTGAGCTGGTCCATTTCCATTTCCGGGGTTCACTCACTGCCTGTCTCTGTCGTACCTCTGATCCCCACCTCTCCCGCATCCCGGCTCGGGCTCGCAGCTGGGCTTCTCTGAGTGCTGTCGGGGGCGACGCTGTTCCTACGCTAAGCTCGCTGCGGGTGCAAAGGCAGGAGGAACGCTCGGGAAAGTATAAAAGGAACGTCCACCGTGAACCCACAGGCCACGCTAAATGCACAGTGTGCTCAAGGGGGGTTGGGATCCCTCAGGAACAAATGCAGAAACGAAACAATCACTGGTCGTGGTAACATCTGAAAACACACAGACTGTCACATCCAGAAGTCACCCAGAGTCCCAGGGGGTGCCTGACACTAAGCCCAGCTCAACGATGCTCTTAATAAAGGCAACGAGGAAGACAGGACACAGGACTGCATCAGGCACCCGGCCCTTGCACATCAGACTATCCTTTCGCTGGAGTTGAACGCAGACCCAGAGCAGTGACACCATTCTGAAGCTTCGTGAATGCTCTGAGGGGGTCCTCAGGCAGCCTGAAGAAAGTGACCATGCCTCCCAGCCTCCCAGCCGTCAACTCGAGCGAAGCCCACGCACCCATCTCCGCTGATGGCACCGGAAAGCCCACTACGGGCCTGGCACTGGCACTGGCACTGGCACTGGCGTGGTCGTGGAGTAGGATGATGGGGATGGGGTTGTCCTGGGTCCTCCTTCTACGTAATTAAAACTTAACTCTTTCACCACACTTGTCCAGATTCTTCAGACGTTATTCTGACTCTTTATTCCCACGCTGGTCAAGGGTGTTCCTGCCGCTGACTGACAGAGCTCGGAATTTGCACCTCTCTTGCCTCTTACTGGGTGGAGGACAGTTTCTCTGAGAAATTTGCTCACGCATTTCTCCCTAAAGCTGGCCTGGTGGTTGGACACAACGGGAGTGTAAAACACTCACACCGTCCAGTCCAGCCTGCCTGTTCCACCGGCTCACTTCTGCCTGGGGACTCACCCTCGGGCACTGACCACCGGCCGCACCTGGTCAGATCCTTGCTTCCTCCTGTCGGCTGCACCCCCTGCCGGTGCCTCTAAGCCAGCACCTGTCACAGATGATGTTCTCTACTTAAACCCCTCTGTCCCAAAGGGGGTGCGGTTACAGCTGGCAGGGATTCGATGTTTCCCTCCCTTTGAAGTAAGTTGTTGACCTGAACTCACCTTATTCATTTCTCACATAAAATTTCTGTTATTCATTCTCTGTTAATAGATGATAATTAAACCTTTGAGTTTCAACCCAGCCTGGGTATAAATCGTGGTTAAAAAGCAGGGATCAAAGATGAACCCAGGGCTGTCTGACTCCAAAGTCTACACGTGGTCTACTCCAAGGGCTTACAACCACCAGTGCAGAATTAATGTGACTTTCATTGGCCTCTGATTTGAAGCCATGAGTTGCTAAAAATAAGCCTAGCTATCTGATAAAAAAAAAACACCCAAAAACAAACAAAAAATACATGAGTATCTAGAAATGTGTAGAACTCAAACAATTTTATGATAAAGAGACAAAAACAAAACTCCAATTAAAAAAACGAGCAACGGCTCGGCATAGACATTTCACCAAAGACAACATGAGTCTGCTAAACCAATGAAACACCACCTCCTGTGAGGAGGAAAGCATGGCAGATCAACAAGGGGGTGCTCTTTTACTGGATGGTTGCCTCAGACGGGTCGGTACCACCAGTACTGGTGGGCATGTTGAGAAACTAAAGCCAGGTCCCCTCGTTGGGGATGGGACATGTTGCACCCCCTCTGGAAACAGTGTGGCAGTTTCTCAAAAACTTGAAGCATGTATCTACCAGAAGGAGAAATCATTCCAGTCCTGGAAATTTACAAACCATTAAGTGACAATATACATTGTTACTCTAAAGGCCTTTTAGTGAGTATGCACCGCAGTGCCATCATTCATAAAAGCTCTCAGACTGAACCAAGCCCAGTGCACATCCCATCCCTGGGATGGACGAGCAGAACGTCCTGTGTCCATGTGATGAGATGCCCCTCCGCCACCGAAGGGAACAAAATACTCTTCAAACACTCATCGTCCCTACAGGGCTCTGTTCTGAGACACGATACCCTCAGTGAAAGAAAGCCAAAGGCAAAAGGTGTCAGGATACCCGATTTCATTTCTAGAAAATGTCCGTAAACTGCGAATTTATAGAGATAGAAAGGAGACCAGTGGCTGCCCGGGGCTGGATGTGGGGCGAGTATGGACTGCAGATGTACAAGGGGACACTCAGGGTCGCGGGAACGCCAAGAACTGGACTGTGGTGCCGATGACCGCGCAGCTCTGTACGTGATGGTGTGACTGTGCTATTGGACCCCGGGCTCAGCGTGCGGGATGACTGCAAGTCACTGCTGCTTTGAAAACACTCGATACAAACCAGTGTGAGCTCTGGGATCATCTCCTTTTTATGAACCGTTTTCAACACAAATCTGTCCGTCTCTGAGGATTACATCGGGGGAGGTTTCCCCACACCCCCCCTTCTTAGAGTTCACTTACGCTTCCAGACCGGTGTCTGACGGCCGCTCTCACGAGGGTTAGGAGAGCCGTGGGAAGGGGGGAGGTGATCAATACCTCAGGTTTGGCGGGACAGACTGTCTCTGACGAAGCCATTTGGTTCTGCTATTGCAGAGAAAAGCAGCCACAGACAGAACCTACATGAACGTGTGTCCCTGCCCCAGTAACACGTGATCCACAAGGACAGGCGAGGCAGGACGTGTCCCCTGAGAGCCGGATTCCGTGAGCGGCTGCCATAGACCCGGGACCTCTGCCCTTCTAGGAGAGGCCAACGATGCGGTCAGTTATATTCTTCTATTTGAACGCAGGAAACGAAGTCCTCCTTGGATGGTCTACTACTCTGAGCTGCTCTCTGTTAAATAATAATAATAATAATAATGTAACATTTCAAACCTGGAGTCACACCGCTCCTGTTCTCGAGGGCTCGCCAGCGGCCAAGCTCGGTTGTGAAAGATTTACAGTCATTGTCTCCTCTAATCCGAGCTGCGGTCCCTCCCGGGGGAAGTCACCGGGAGGCGGAGCGCCTCTGCCCAGGGCGACTCAGGACGCCCAGCCCCAGAGGTCACGTCCTGAGCATGCTCTCCCTCCTCCAGCCACAAACTGGTCCCGGGCTGCAGCCAGAGAACAAACTGTGGGCTCCCCCTGTGTTCGGGAGGGACGCGCCTCTTCAGAGAAGAGTGGGGAAACACAGGTAGCCTGCTGTGGTGTCTGAAATCCCTGTGCTGAGCTGTCACCACTTGAAACAGCAGATAACACTGAGCATATACCTGAGATCAGCGATAAGTGGGCTTTGTTCCTCCAAGAGCACTTTCTATTTTCCCGATAAAAGGGACCTTAAGTTGGATTTCTTTAAAAGAGACTGAATAGGGATTTCAGTCCTGAGTCAGGATTAACCTCCCTCCTCCTGTGACCGAGTGGAACACGTGTCCTTGCTGCCAGCTCTTCCCCTTGAGCAAGTGTGCGCTAGATGCCACGTATCTTTCCAGACGAGGACCTGGGTGGCTGGTCCCAGGGTGGGTAGACCAGAGGGCAGCACAGAAATAAATGCCGCTTCGCTCGTGGTGTTTACCGCTGTCACAGCAGCTGCCTTGCCAGTCTCGGGGAAGGGAAGCGTCTCTAATTCACTGTTAATCCTGTGATTGGAGGTGTTTGAGGAGCGAGGAACGCACTGTTGAATGCAGTGCATTAGTAAGAACAGCATCCGTGAAGAGAGCAGGCTGCTGAACTGTTCAAACGCAATGCTCGAGTCAAAGGCAGCAGGTCTGTGGATGAGGTCCGAGGGACTTTGGGGAGGCAGCTGGACCGTGTGCACGCCAGTGCAGTGGACGGACGGGGTGGGGGGGAGCGCCCCACGGAACGCGGTCCATTCCTCACTCCTCGGAGGGGCTGAGGCTCCCCGTCTCCTAGTGAAGAGTCTACAGACCAGCGGAGCCCGGGGCAGCAGGGGAAGCTCGCTGGCGAATGAGAAAGGGCGACAGTGACGTCATCAAGGACAAGCCCAGAGCTCCCAGGGTGTTAGCAGGGCCTCAGCTGGACGTGTGAGAGAGGGACAGGTGTTTTCAGTCCGTCTGACCTTCCGCCGCTGTGTGACTCACGTGCTGCTCCGGGCTCCGTGTCCAACAGGCGTGTGGCCTCATGGCACGTGGGTGGCGGCTCGAGCTAGAAGATGGGAGCTCTAGTCTTAAACTGCGTCTTGTCGTCTGGAAGGCAGATTCACCGTAAAGCTAGGATGGGACCACGCAATACCATTTTTAACCCAGCGTGCTTTCAAGACCGGTGGTTGGTTTTCTCCGTGAACCCCTGGACTGTCCATCGAAGAAGGAAATCTACCTTATCGTAGCGGTGGGATTCGGTAGGTTGGCACCGGTTCGGCAGAACTGATAGCTAATTTTTTGTTGAGTTTGGTGAACCAGTTGTTAAAACGGCACCTGTCATCAGGGCTAACTCTAAGGTGGGCGCCTGGACAGCCTCCCCGTGAGGAAATCACAAATTGACATTCCTGACTTTTTTAATGTTCATCTGCACAACAGTGTATTCTAAGCGCCCGTAGTCATGTTCATTCCGTCCACAAGGGAAAGAATTTTGACGGAACTGTATGTGTACTATTGATTTTTTCATTTCAGAAAGCTCATTATACCTTTGATGAAATAATACATTTTAATTCGCTCACATTTGTTACTTCAGTAAACAAACATATAACGTAAAGAGAAGAAAGAAGCCCAGTACAACCAGGGGGTGACAAACTGCCATTGAAACACCTTAAAAAGCAGTTTTATTGTTTTTTGTCAGGTCTTACTTAATTTTTTTCATTAATATTTAAAACTATTATAAAATAATTAGCTTTCTGTACATTTTTTATTCTTATTTCAGTATTAAACAACAAAATACCTTTCGGCAAAACAGTCATTAGGGCGGAGAACCACTTGTTGGAAACTGTTTGAATCCCACCTCTGTGTCCCAGAGGGTGTCTCTGTGTACTAACTCCCAATGTGTAAGAACAGCCAGCTCTTCATGAGCCACATTGAGAATGTTCTTGGAAAGTATTTAATCTCAGACTTGCTTTTCCCTGAGCGTCACTAGAACTGAATGCTAAACACTGGGGAATAAATGTTACTGTTTAAATACAACCTTGGGCACAGGATTCATCTTGTCTAACGATGGCACCATGACTTGGGAAAAGGGTTTTTATTATTTTTTTTATTTAATTTATTTATTTATTATTTTTTCTGAAGCTGGAAATGGGGAGAGACAGTCAGACTGACTCCAGCATGCGCCTGACCAGGTTCCACCCGGCACGGGTGGGCGACGCTCTGCCCACCAGGGGGCGATGCTCTGCCCCTCCAGGGCATCGCTCTGCCACGACCAGAGCCACTCTAGCGCCTGGAGCAGAGGCCAAGGAGCCATCCCCAGCGCCCGGGCCATCTTTGCTCCAATGGAGCCTCGGCTGCGGGAAGGGAAGAGAGAGACAGAGAGGAAGGAGGGGGTGGGGGTGGAGAAGCAAATGGGCACTTCTCCTGTGTGCCCTGGCCAGGAATCGAACCTGAGTCCCCCGCACGCCAGGCCGACGCTCTACCGCTGAGCCAACTGGCCAGGGCCTGAAAAGGGTTTTTAAATGGTCTATGGAATTTCTTACGTGTGTTCCTAACCATAGGCTGACCTGATACGATTCTTCTGTGGACATTTTGTCGTGCTCAGGAAGGGTGCATCATGTTCAAAGTAGATGAATGGGGAACAGAAGGACCTCTCATGGGTAGTCCTGGTGCCCCATGCAACAAGAGTTTTCTGACGTGTATCTAGACTCATAATTATCCTAAAAGTACAAAAAAAAATATCTTATTACGATCCACCTTGAATTCTGAAATAGAGACTTTGCCTGGGTCCCAGGAGACCCCATGCTAATTGTGTTGAGCAGTTAATTTTTTGCGAAAGTTCAGGCACTGCTGTGCGCCCGCTGGCTGAAGGGCTGTCAGAGGCACCGGGAAAAGATCCCCTTCAAGCACCTTGTGCAATATCGTTATAATTAAACAGAAGAGCATGTCCACTGAACAGCATACACGATGATCGAGGGATGTGACATTTAACCACAGCTTTTCTTATCAGTCCTCAAATCCCACTTCACTGTTGTTCATTTCCGTCAAAATGTTACCACATCGACATCCCGCTCGCTCACTGTTACCCGGGAAATCCTGCACCTTGTTAACGAAATGTCAGCTGCGCCCAAGACCAGGGGAGGGGCAAGCTTCAGCCCGCGTGTCTCAGAGTCTTGTTACCGCCGTGACTTTCTGCGGAGTCTGTCTTTATCTCTTCCTTTCTTCTGTTTTCATTTTACTTAGAAGATTAAATGTAATGGGGTGGACGTTGATCCAGAAGAGGACACGGGTTTCAGGTGAACATCTCTGTAGCACTTGGACCGCTGACTGTGCTGTGTGCCCATCACCCAGCCTCACGTCATGTTCTGTCACCGAATGTTTGCACCGCGTCCCTCCCCTCCCCCACCTTTTCTTTGTCTTTGGGGGGGGGGCTGGGCTGCAGTATTGAAGAGCTAGGACAGAGGTGGGGATGCAGAAATGACAGGTGTCTGGGCCACCTGCAGGATGCGTCCATCCCCATCTCTTCCCTTCCTGTTAACCTTGGGCTCGACAGCATCAAAGAAACAATTTGCTGTCAGCATTTCTGTAAACAAAATCTATTCCTTTCGTAGATCCTTCGATTGATTATTGTTTTTTATTACTATTATTATATGCTACTCCTCGTCAAGAAGCTTGCCCTGTGATTGACTCTCCGAATCTAAGGCGATATTCACAGTCTTGTTTGGTCCTCTCCCCAGGGGGACGCTTTGGAAAAGCCATCAGCAAGGTGGTATTGTCTTAATCGGCTTTTTGTTTGTTTTCTCTCCTGCTCATAATAAAGTTAACATTTCTGGGGCCAAGATGTTTTCTGTTACTTCCTGGACTAATATTTTACTACTGTTTTATCTTAAGAGGACAGATGAGAGAACTCCATGAGGGAACAGACCGATGAAGAAATCCTTTGTATGAGAAAGAAGAAAAATTATATATAATTTCCAAAGCAGATTTTAAGCAAAGGCCATTTAACAAACTTGTATCTGTAGTTTTTGAGTGTATTTAGAATCAAGAGCTTGAGAGCCTGAGAAAATTACAGGTGTTTGTAGATCTCCATTAAATGCTGACGAATGGGCAAGTGCTTTCTGGGCATGAATGAATGACCGGATGAATGAATGGATGGACGGATAGATGAGTCATACACAACCAAGATTCAGACGAGCAAGGGCTTCCCAGATCCAACCGCGGGGAAGACAGCCCTAAGTTCGCAGCTGGACTTTATCTCTAGACTCTACCTGACTCCATGCTTTAGACCTCCCTTTTCTTAAGAGTATTGACTTGAGAAAATTTCCAGTGGTAAAACGATTACTTTGAGATATAAATCTTCTTCCAGCCATTTCCCAGTTTTATAGCCCAGGAATGACTTTGTCAGGTACTTCGAAACATCATCCCTTTGACTCTAGAAAGAGGATGCCCTTCACTCCCAGTCTGTGGGTGGGGGGTTAGGGGGGTCGGGGGGCGGAGGAGAACAGAGGTGGGGGTGGGGGGTCGGGGGGCGGAGGAGAACAGAGGTGGGGGTGGGGGGTCGGGGGGCGGAGGAGAGCAGAGGCGGGGGCTGGGGGGTCGGGGGCCGAGGAGAGCAGAGGCGGGGGCTGGGGGGTCGGGGGGCGGAGGAGAGCAGAGGCGGGGGCTGGGGGGTCGGGGTGGAGGAGAGTAGAGGCGGGGGCTGGGGGGTCGGGGGCGGAGGAGAGTAGAGGTCCAACTTCCAGGGGCACCAGGTAGCAAATGCAGAGGGCTCAGGTAATAGCAACTGACTCTTTTTGTTCCAGAATTCTTATTAACAAGGTCCTCTTCTACTTTCAGCAGTGTCTCATCTTAGAAAATAAATATACGGTCACCCTGGAATTAGACAGTACATAAGATACACTTCCTGGATGGTTCTGTAAAGGACCTTTGAATGTTTCTGTGGAATAAACCACTGACACATCCCCATGCACCTCACTCTGGTAAAGATGTATCATTCTAATGCAGGGGTGGTCAACCTTTCTATACCTTCCCCCACTTCTGCATCTCTGTTAGTAGTAACATTTTCTAACCACCCACCAGTTCCACAGTCATGGTGATTTATAAAGTAGGGAAGTAACTTTACTTTATAAAATTTATAATGAGTTACAGCAAGTTAAAGCATATAGTAATAATTACTTACCAAGTACTTTATGTTGGATTTTCGCTAAGTTTGGCAGAATAAATCTTTATAAAACAACTTACTATCGTTAAATCTTATCTTTTTATTTATACTTTGGTTGCTCCGCTACTGCCCACCATGAAAGCTGGAACGCCCACTAGTGGGCAGTAGGGACCAGGATTACCACCACTCTTCTACCGGCAACATTCTCTGATCATTTTAGAAAGTGTCATTAGTACACAGAAATAAAATGTAGAGATCGCCTTGAATCACAGATAACAGTTTGGTTAATAGTTGTTGTTTTTTTAGGAAAGAATTGAATATAAATGTACAGACATACATGTCTGCACTCAGAGCTTAATTTGCTCTATTTTGGATTGGCTGATGTTTCCTGTTTCAGTTCGTATCACTCCATGAGCATATTCTCGAGTCATGACGGCTTTTAACAATGCGCGTGCGATGGCTCTGTGACTCTTCCATCCGTCAGACTCGTCACAAGAGCCCGAGTCCCACCCTGCTGGCGTCTTTGGTGGTTTGCAGTAATTTATTGGTGTAAACAATAGTCCAGGGGTAGCTTTGTGGATTTTTTTTTCCCCCCTGCATCTCTAATTCTCCTAATGTAGTATTTTATTACTAGAGTCCAAGCCTGTTGATATACAGGAGTGATGCCCAAACAGTTTCTGGCTCATCCCAAGTCACAGGATTTTATGTCCCAAGTTAAGAGAGACTGGAAAGTTGAATCATACATTTGGACAATTTTACCCATATTTTGTAGTCAGAGGTTGTGAACTAGCTGATATCTGGGTCATCTGCCTTTACTCACATATGATGGATTGGAGAATTACTTCACATCCACTCTACCTCTGCCATGTAGGCTAAAGAGAACACGCTAGAACTTCATCTAAAATGGGGACACACAGGTAAGAAGAACACCCTGACTTGTGGGTGCCGATGGCATTGGTGCCTTTGACGACTGGCAAAGGGCCACTAAGCGGAATGATGGTCCTCTGGGATTCAGATCACCCTCGTAGTTCTCTCCTTTGGGAACAACTATTGTTTGAATCGTTTTCAGAGCTATTAACCTAAAATGTACATTGCTGGCAATATCTGCCTAGTTAGAAACAAAATCACAAAATATCTCACTCTTTCCATTCCCCAGTCCACGAACTTCAGACCAAGTGACTGACCCTCGTGATTTTATACGTTAAGTCGTTTATCTCTTGTGATTCTATTAAAAAAAAGTATTGTGGTTTTAAATTTATTGTAGGCAACACAACAAACTAAATTACCAGTATCAGCTGTAGTTATTATGGTGCGAATGTCACTCAGGACCTTTCCAGACCTCGGTGGCAATTTACAGTCCAGGTGAAGAAGAACTCTCTTCAAGTTCCTTTGACCTGATCGTGACCCAGTTAACAAAAACCGGTTGGAGGTGCAGAGACAGAGGTTGGCACAGGGTTTGGTGTGGAAAGAGGTGTTTTTGTTATTTTACGTCTGTTTTAATGGAAGGAGTCTGAGGTTTAATTGTGTCCCTGACCCCGCACACCTTGGAAACATCCTCAGAGTGCATCACAATCCGCTCTTTGACAAGCCTCCCCTCTGTAACCAGACACAGCAATTGTTTGCCATCTGAAAACTAACAGGAACGCGGTAGAAAAAGCGTTGACAACACACCTTGAATCTTCTGAATGAAACTTGCAAGGCTAGAGAAGAGGGTGAATCTTCATTGTAACTGGACGAAGCCTCTGAGAATATAGACTAGAAGTATAATTAGTAGAGACATGGTCATCATTTTCTATCAGAGTAATTTTTTTTTTCAGTTTGAAAGCTGCAGAGGTGGCTGGGTGACGTCTAAAAATGACCCATGTACACAGAGGACAAGCAGAGATAGACAGAGGCAGACCGTCGGGTGGGGAGGGCAGATGGAAGGAGCCAGCCAGCGGGAGAGGCTTGTCTTTGGTGGGTGAGGCCTGTCGCTGGTGAGACTCATCTTCAGCAAGTTTCCTTTTTTTTTTTTTCATTTTTCTGAAGCTGGAAACAGGGAGAGACAGTCAGACAGACTCCCGCATGCGCCCGACCGGGATCCACCCAGCACGCCCACCAGGGGCGACGCTCTGCCCACCAGGGGGCGATGCTCTGCCCATCCTGGGCGTCGCCATGTTGCGACCAGAGCCACTCTAGCGCCTGGGGCAGAGGCCAAGGAACCATCCCCAGCGCCCGGGCCATCTTTGCTCCAATGGAGCCTTGGCTGCGGGAGGGGAAGAGAGAGACAGAGAGGAAAGCACGGCGGAGGGGTGGAGAAGCAAATGGGCGCTTCTCCTGTGTGCCCTGGCCGGGAATCGAACCCGGGTCCTCCGCACGCTAGGCCGACGCTCTACCGCTGAGCCAACCAGCCAGGGCTCATTCAGCAAGTTTCAAGACGAGTCGGTGTCAGCTTCTGCCCTCTGGAGTTACAACAGTTGAGATAGCGGTTTTCACTGGGTTCAGTCACAGGCACAGTCCAGATGGACTCATCAGCACCTTCCTCTCTCAAGGCTGAGTCAACAAAAAGTTGCCGCCACCCATATCTAATGGCAGCAGGAGCCCTGAGCGCGGTGGGATCAGAGGACAAAGGGTACTCAGGTGAACGGTTTGCGAACCCAGAACATTGGGCCCCTGCAGAAAGCCCAGAGGACACGCTGAGGACACCAGGGAGGCCTGCGTAGGTAGGTGGAGACAGTACCCACCCCGGTCCCTGCTGGCTCGTGTCTTTGCCAGTAAGGACCCTAACAGCACTGTCAGAATGTGCTCAGTCCAGTGGGTCCTAAGAGCACTGTCTTATTGGTCAGAACCGTGCGTCCTGATTGGTGGTGATGTCGCTGCTCTGGTTGGTTGGTCAGGATGCCAACAGGGATATGTCTGCTGGGCTCCTGTGGGACGGGCAGGTCTCAGGCCACTGGCTGAAAGAGGATTTCCAGAGCTCACTGCTGAGGGGTGGCTCAGCGAGCAAGAGCCCAGGGCAGGAGGCCAGCCACTGGGCTGTGGCTTTTCCCTGAAATGCAGTGGACGCTGGGCTCTGGTCCGCAGTGCGGGCCCAGGTAACCAGGGGGATTCCTCATTGACGGGCATGTTCTGTCTCAGGGTCCATAGCTGTGTCCTGGAAAATGGCTCTCACGTGGGGACAGCCCGCAGAGCTCACAGACCAGGGACAGGAGGGAGCCAGCAGCCTCTGATGGCCTTTGTCCGGCTCCAGCTCACGCCCGCCCCACCCTCTCCACACGGCCGTACCGAGCTGCCAAGACCTTTCTGTCTGTTGCTGTGAGTCGTGGGCACAGAGAGAGAGAGATCAGCAGACGACATCACCGTGGACTAGCCAAGGACCACCGCTCGCTCAGGAAAATGGCACAGAGTTCCCGCTGTGTCCTATTTTTATTCACAAGATTTCAAAAAGCTTGTTTACTTAGAAGTTGGCATAGCATCAAGCATAACCTTTATAAAGATACATGGAGTGCACCTGCATGATAGCTTAATAACAATACAATATCAAAAGGCATTAATGCCATTGCTTCTAGGGTTCCCACAACACTGTCTGTCTTCTTCTCCCAGGCCAGAGGGGCTCCGGAAGTCGACCTTATTCGTATTTTTATAGTTCAGTACATTTAAGTGCAGATGTTGCTTTCCAAATGTTTTTTTTTTTAATATAATTTACATAGCAGAACCTAGTGCGGGAGTTGGCAGATGATAGATTCTTCTTAACACTTACTGAATAAATACAATTAGTAGTCAATCTAACCATTATTGGGTATAAATATGTGCCCCTCAATGAATACAAAATTATAAAATTTATCTTATTGCCTGACCAGGCGGTGGCGCAGGGGATAGAGTGTTGGCCTGGGAGGCTGTGGACCCAGGTTCGAGACCCCGAGGTCGCCAGCTTGAGCGCGGGCTCATCTGGCTTGAGTGCAGGGTCACCAGCTTGAGCCCAAGGTCACTGGTTCGAGCAAGGGGTCACTTGCTCTGCTGTAGCCCCCTGGTCAAGGCACATATGAGAAAGCAATCAATGAACAACTAAGGAGCCACAACAAAGAATTGATGCTTCTCATCTCTCTCCCTTCCTGTCTGTCTATCCTTCTCTCTCTCTCTTTCCCATTCTCTCTCCCTCTCTCTCTCACTAAAAAAAGTAGAATTCTAGGTATTTAAGTATACATTGGCTTTCTAGTAGACCTCTAACATGTGAACTAGAGTATAATAATTCCCAGTTTCATCAAGAGGAACATGGGAAGAAAAAAGTGTTATGACATTCGTGACTCAAGGCATAGGAGAACGTCCTTATAGGAAATTAAAGACTTACGTTATCGTGGTTTGAGCCTCCTTTTGTAATAAAAAGATGTCCATTCAGTCATCACATGCAATGCTAGGTCAGGCTGGAAACATGGTTGTCTGTCACTGTCTTCTGTATCCTTTGGTTCTGTTATTAGCATCCAATAATCACCCTGAATTTTACACTCTCGCATGTCAGTGATGAGAAGCACGGATATGTCCCATGAGCTGCAGTGTAGACGGCTTCATTGGAATGTAATCATTTGCAATTACGCATAAAATAATTTTTGAAAAGCAAGATCTACACTCAAATGTACTGTACAAATTCCATTTAACGTGTAATTGCTTATATTGGCAACTTCTGCATTGACTTTCCCCGAGCAGGGCTCAAATTAAATGAAGCTTTCTTATAAAATGATCGTTCAACTCATTTCAAACAAGTTTTCACCGTCAGCGTGCGTTTATATGCTATTCCTAGCAAATATCTTACCGTGGTCCGGTCGTGGGTTTTTATGTGACAGCAGTGACTCCTCTGAATGGCACGCGCTTCCCTTCCAGAGACGTCACCATGGTGTCAACGCCGGATCTCACCTGCAGGTAGAATGGGGAATAAATGAGTCAAAATTCTCAGCTAACGAAGATTCAATTTGGAGTATTCCAGGTGGTATTCCTGATACATCTTTCCAGACCTCTCAGCGAAGATGTCTAACAAGATAAAGGACAGTGCTTAAGCTCTTTAATCAGAAAAATAACCTTCCTGCCAAAAAGAAAGGAGAGCAAATAAAAGCATAAATAATTTGGGGAAAGTGCTTGCACGGGCCCATCAGAGAACCATCAGTGAAGATGTTTTGTGTGGCAGGTTCTGGCCGAGTAAGACGTGTCCCAAAAATCCTGATAAAAGGAACGCGATCTGAGCTGTATGACAGTGCAGAATCGCGATAAAGCCTCAAGTGCGCCGTTAAACAACTCATTATATCATTTCTGCTATTTTTACATTCGTCATGTAAATATTTGGTTTTCATTTGGAAGTACGTATTAAGTTAATAAGGTATTTTTAATCGAGATACAGTTGCCATTGAACAGGCTTCCCCAAACTACAGCCCGTGGGCCGCATGTGGCCCCCTGAGGCCATTTATCTGCCCCCCTCCCCCACGGCCATTTATCCGGCCCCCGCCGCACTTCTGGGAAGGGCACCTCTTTCACTGGTGGTCAGTGAGAGGAGCACTGTATGTGGCGGCCCTCCAGCGGTCTGAGGGACAGTGAACTGGCCCCCTGTGTAAAAAGTTTGGGGACCCCTGCACAGAACATTGTATTTGTTTCAGGTGTACTACATAAGATTCTATACTGGTAATATCTTGTGAAATGATCACCACAGCCAGTCTAGTTAACAGCTACCGTCACAGGAAAAAGGAACATTTCAGGTAACATCTGGTCAGAGTAACATACAGCCTTAGGTTCTCTGACGAGAGAATTTGAACTTTATGTCGGAGGCTTGTTGTGATGGAGGGAAGGCGTAGATTGAGTTTGAAGGTGGTTGTATCAAGTAACAGAACAAATGGATAAATGCATCATTTTGCTTTGGAAGCAGGTTTTTTTTTCTTTTTTAATTTTCTGGTATTAGGGAAGGAGGAGAAGAACTCTTTGTTGTTGCAATTGAATCAGCAGTGATAACATACATTCATGCTTTACGAAATACAAACATTTCCTAGGGTGCTATATGGAAAGGCTTATATGAAATGAAATTACAATAATACAAGAACATCGAGTTTCCAGAACTTGACTTGCAGTGCCATTCCCGGTGGTGAGGAGAGGCGTGGGGAGGGCGCGGCTGACTGCACCCACTCCCGGTGGTGAGGAGAGGCGTGGGGAGGGCGAGGCTGACCGCACCCACTCCCGGTGGTGAGCAGAGGCGTGAGGAGGACGAGGCTGACCGCACCCACTCCCGGTGGTGAGCAGAGGCGTGGGGAGGACGAGGCTGACCGCACCCACTCCCGGTGGTGAGCAGAGGCGTGAGGAGGACCAGGCTGACCGCACCCACTCCCGGTGGTGAAGAGAGGCGTGGGGAGGACGCGGCTGACCGCGCCCACTCCCGGTGGTGAGGAGAGGCGTGGGGAGGGCGAGGCTGACCACGCCCACTCCCGGTGGTGAGCAGAGGCGTGAGGAGGACCAGGCTGACCGCACCCACTCCCGGTGGTGAGCAGAGGCGTGGGGAGGATGCGGCTGACCGCACCCACTCCCGGTGGAGAGGAGAGGCGTGGGGAGAGCGAGGCTGACCGCACCCACTCCCGGTGGTGAGCAGAGGCGTGGGGAGGATGCAGCTGACCGCACCCACTCCCGGTGGAGAGGAGAGGCGTGGGGAGGACCAGGCTGACCGCACCCACTCCCGGTGGTGAGGGGAGGCGTGGGGAGGACCAGGCTGACCGCACCCACTCCCGGTGGTGAGGGGAGGCGTGGGGAGGACGAGGCTGACCGCACCCACTCCCGGTGGTGAGGACGAGGCGTGGGGAGGACGAGGCTGACCGCGCCCACTCCCGGTGGTGAGGAGAGGCGTGGGGAGAGCGAGGCTGACCGCACCCACTCCCGGTGGTGAGCAGAGGCGTGGGGAGGATGCGGCTGACCGCACCCACTCCCGGTGGAGAGGAGAGGCGTGGGGAGGACCAGGCTGACCGCACCCACTCCCGGTGGTGAGGGGAGGCGTGGGGAGGACGAGGCTGACCGCGCCCACTCCCGGTGGTGAGGACGAGGCGTGGGGAGGACGAGGCTGACCGCGCCCACTCCCGGTACTGAGGGGAGGCGTGGGGAGGGCGAGGCTGACCGCACCCACTCCCGGTGGTGAGGGGAGGCGTGGGGAGGGCGAGGCTGACCGCACCCACTCCCGGTGGTGAGGGGAGGCGTGGGGAGGGCGAGGCTGACCGCACCCACTCCCGGTGGTGAGGAGAGGCGTGAGGAGGACCAGGCTGACCGCACCCACTCCCGGTGGTGAGCAGAGGCGTGGGGAGGACCAGGCTGACCGCACCCACTCCCGGTGGTGAGCAGAGGCGTGGGGAGGACCAGGCTGACCGCACCCACTCCCGGTGGTGAGCAGAGGCGTGGGGAGGACCAGGCTGACCGCACCCACTCCCGGTGGTGAGGAGAGGCGTGGGGAGGACGAGGCTGACCGCGCCCACTCCCGGTGGTGAGGGGAGGCGTGGGGAGGACGAGGCTGACCGCGCCCACTCCCGGTACTGAGGGGAGGCGTGGGGAGGGCGAGGCTGACCGCACCCACTCCCGGTGGTGAGGGGAGGCGTGGGGAGGGCGAGGCTGACCGCACCCACTCCCGGTGGTGAGGGGAGGCGTGGGGAGGGCGAGGCTGACCGCACCCACTCCCGGTGGTGAGGAGAGGCGTGGGGAGGGCGAGGCTGACCGCACCCACTCCCGGTGGTGAGCAGAGGCGTGAGGAGGACCAGGCTGACCGCACCCACTCCCGGTGGTGAGGAGAGGCGTGGGGAGGACGCGGCTGACCGCGCCCATTCCCGGTGGTGAGGAGAGGCGTGGGGAGGACGCGGCTGACCGCGCCCACTCCCGGTGGTGAGTGGAGGCGTGGGGAGGACGAGGCTGACCGCGCCCACTCCCGGTGGTGAGGGGAGGCGTGGGGAGGACGAGGCTGACCGCGCCCACTCCCGGTGGTGAGGGGAGGCATGGGGAGGACGAGGCTGACCGCGCCCACTCCCGGTGGTGAGCAGAGGCGTGGGGAGGACGAGGCTGACCGCGCCCACTCCCGGTGGTGAGGAGAGGCGTGGGGAGGACATGGCTGACCGCACCTTCTAGTGAATGTTTTGGTTGTGTGTCGGGGGTGCGGAAGTTACACACCAGGTCAGAAGTAAAGTCCAGTGAGATGTGTTCTGAAGACGTAAGAACTCATCAAAAGCCATGATTACATAAATGAATATGAAAGCCACAGACCGGGGGAATGATTCCTAAGATATGTTGAGGAATTATTTTATACATGTGTGAGGATTGGTAGTTATATATTTATACATTGGAATATAGTCTATGTCAGGGGTTGGGAACCTTTTTGGCTGAGAGAGCCATGAACGCCACATATTTTAAAATGTAATTCCATGAGAGCCATACAATGACCCGTGTACGTTACACATTATCCAATGAAAATTTGGTGTTGTCCCGGAGGACAGCTGTGATTGGCTCCAGCTACCTGCAACCATGAACATGAGCAGTGGGAAATGAATGGATTGTAATAATGAGAATGTTTTATATTTTTAACGTTATTATTATTATTTTTTTATTAAAGATTTGTTTGCAAGCCAGATGTAGCCATCAAAAGAGCCACATCTGGCTCGTGAACCATAGGTTCCCGACCCCTGGTCTATGCAATGCTGATGTTGTAGAACAGAGCAACCTGAAAATATGTTAGTAAACTCCAGCCTATTGTTTTTGTTAGGTATTTTCTATGAGCTGCACACTTTACAAGGCTGACTTTTATGGTATGTGAATTGATTTTTACTAAAAAAAATATTCATTTTTCGCCTGGCCTGTGGCAATGCAGTGGATAAAGCATCGACCCGGAATGCTGAGGTCACCGGTTCGAAACCAACCCTGGGTTTGCCTGGTCAAGGCACATAGGGGAGTTTGATGCTTCCTGTTCCTCCACCCTGCGTGCTCTCTCTCTCTCGCTCTCTCTCTCTCCCTTCTCTAAAATGAATAAATAAAAGCTTTTAAAAAATAAATTCATTTTTCTGTGGCACAAATTAAAACAAGAGGATAGTAGAAGTATCTCTTTCTCTTACCTGGAAGATTGAAATACAGTCTCCCTTTTACTGCAGGAGTTTGAATTAAGTAATGAGCAAAATTTCTCATGTATCATCGTGCACAGAACATATCCTGTCCATGAAATATTGAAATACACCAAATACTAAAAACGTCTACCTGTCTCCACAGACCCATTCCTTGGTCTCAGGCTGGATCCCGGCTGATGGCTTCCGATTGGCCCCTGTACAGGGGGAGAGCCAGGGAATGAGCCCCCCCCCCCCTCCAGACCGGGAGTGGGCCGTTCTCTACGCTGTTGCACACACAGGGAAGGCTTGTTCTGGGCAGGAACGAGGCCAGGAGATCTCTGCCCCCACCCAGCAGGACTGAACAGTTCCCGAAGAGGCCTTGTCCGGTCAGTTACGGGTTCCATCCGGTGGTCTCCACCCCGCCTCTCTCAAGGCTGCGTCCTTGGAGCAGATGTGGTTCTGGGCACAGTGGACGGACCATACATTCCAGGGACAGGAGGGGGGTGAGTGGACGGCTCTCGGTAACCAGCGGTCATGTCTTCTCGCTGGCTTCCCTCCTCCAACACTCCGCTTCGATCCAGCATTTCAATTCTCGGGGCCCCAGTGTCTGCATGGTCTAAACGGAAACTTCCAGAGAAGCTAGATGATCGGGAAATGACGAGGACGGAATTAATATGCATGTGCAACACCTAAGGCGGCACGTCGGGCAGACTTTGCTGTTTATCTCTACAGTTATTGTTCCTTTCCTGGAGGGCGATGGAATATCGCCGCACCACCCTTGCGCCCCCTGCAGGTGTGCGATGTGACGGCAGTCGGCGTCACCAGCCTGTACAAGCCCTTGCACCTAGAACGCCCGTGAAGCCCGTCCGGCTGTCCTGCTCCCTTCCGCGTGCTAGCTGTCTTCTGCTGTTGTCTTCAGACGTCTCTGGAACTAAGGTTTGCTGGTGACTGGTCCTTGCATTGTGTTTCAAGAAGGCTTCATTGTATCTCAACCTCATCGGCAGCATTTAAAATTCACAGAGCCCCACGCAACAACACATCAAATGTCACAGTCTGGCAGTTAATCTTATTGAAAGGTTAGTTATATGCAGCACCTGCGAAGGTGTCTGAACTGAAGATTCCCAGGATTTGACGCTAAAACGGGACGAAGGGAAGATTAAATGCGGGCTTGGAGAGGAGCAGCCTTGTGAGTGACTCTGGGCGTCGCCGCGTCTCTGGTTATTGACAACAAAAACAAGGGCGATCAATACAACAAGCATCCACTTTCGAGTATTTCCAAAACCAAGGTGGCTTTTTGTGGTTGTAATTTTTAAAGGCAAAGTAGCTCTTCGGTTTGCTTCTTTCTGTATCGTACCGAAATAAGACGGAAAATTCTTTCAAGTGTTACTCTAATCGACGTTGGATTTTATTCATCCACTAAACAGGATATTGATAGAATGTCGAATGCCATGAATCTCAGTGAGATGCGTGTGAATGATCTGCAGCGTGGAGAAGGTGTAAATACGAGCCCAGCCCCACTGTGCGGAGTGTCTGTGGTCATGTTCTGCAGGGACGTGTGCTCTGGGAACACAGCCTGTGATGTTAACTCATCCCAGATATAACTGGACAGACGGCTGGAACAGGGGCACACGCAGGCCTGTCCGGATTCTCAGACACGGGTGTCTGTCTGCACGTGCATGCCGCTGACAGAAGGAGTGGGGGCGGGGCTCCGGTGAGGGAGCGAGTTCTGTTCCCGGGACTGGGGGCCCCGCCCCAGGTCCTGGTCAGCGGCTGGGATGTCGGGCAGCATCGCCCGTGCGCCTCGGAGGGACCCCTTCCGCAGGCACAGGGCACGAGGCCAGGGCTGTCTGCAGACCGGACTGGCCCCTGGGGCCATTCACTTATTAGTTCTGGCCGAGACTGTGAGGGCTGACCACCGGCAGATGCTGGGTGCCCGTGCAGAGTCCTCAGACTGCAGGACGATACTGTTCCATCCATGAGGACTGCCATCAGACAGTGCTTGCTTTGTTTGGGGCTCTGTGTCCCACTAAAATCACTTAGTCACTTCATAACAATGCCACTTCTCTGCTTATTTTACAATAAGTGGTCACAGCCAACAACACGTGACAGATACTCATAACGGGTTTAATTCACCCTTTCTAAGAACGTGGTGTAGGCCCTGGCCTCAGTGGTAGAGCGTCGGCCCTATGTGTGGAAGTCCTGGGTTTGATTCTGGTCAGGGAACACTGGAGAAGCACCCATCGGCTCCTCCACCCCCTTTGCTTCTCTCTCTCTCTCTCTCTCTCTCCCCCCCCCCTCCCTCCTGCAGCCATGGCTTGGTTGGAGTGAGTTGGCCCCGGGCCCTGAGGATGGCTCCATGGCCTCCACCTCAAACAGTAACCAGGTGGGCAGAGCATCAGCCCCCACAGTGGGCCTGCGGTGGGTCCCGGTTGGAGTATGTGCAGGAGTCTCTCTGCCTCTCCTCCTTTCATAAAATAAAGTGTGGTGTAGAGATAATTATCGGGGTGTTTCTGTTAATTCCACATGGTACGTCACTAGTTTGGGGGCTGTTTTCCTCTCATACGGACACCCTCGGTCCCTCTGTTGGAAGGTCCTGGGCCACTGAGGTGGCAGGTTGCTTCTACTGTGCAGAGAGTACAGGGGGCAGCATTTCTACTGACAGTCAGACTTCAAGCTGATGCTGTAGGGTTCCCATGTTGGAGGCGTGAGGCTGTCAGAGCTGCCCTGGGGGACGATGTCTGGCCCTCACTGAGGTTGTGATGGCCGGACATGGCAGGAGGCTGAGCGCTGTCATCACCGTGACCCCTGGTGCTGGGTGCTGGGGATCAGTTGCTCTCTGGAGCAATGGCTGGGGGTCTCCCCTCAGTTTCCAAGGTCCTATGAGCACCCTCTTCCTTATCCTAGTTTGTCCAGTGAGACATGTGCTCTTCTCTCTGTTTTTCAGTGTAGACGTCAGGGAGGACCTTGTGTCCTGCTCTCTGAGGTTTCTGACTTGACCAAAAGCTCATGTTGGGGATGGGATGTGGGAGAGTGAACGTGTGGGGGGCGCCGTGGAATGGAGCCCCTCAGACCTTTCAGGAGAACCAGGAGCCCCCACACACACACCTAGTGTGGCTTCGAGAATGCAGGAGCACCCGCCACCCCTGCTCAGTCACGGGTCCTGCCCACGGGGCGTCTGCTAGGGCACCGCATCCTCCCTACAGGGACCGTCTCAGACCTGAGCGGTGGTCTGAGGCTTGTCCTCTGCTCTGTCCTCCACCGTCACCTTTCCCAGGAGTCAGACCTGCCTTGCACTCAGGAAACGGCTGCCCACCCCTGAGCCTTCCCCTTCCAGTGCGTCTCCCAAGGGAGGATCTGCTTCCTGCAGGACCTGCAGTGGACTTCCACGTGTGCTGGGCGTGTGTGCACGTGTGCGTGGTTTTCCGTGACCATGTGTGTCTCTCTCCTGCACCCTTACTCACATACAGTTGACACGGAGCAGACACGACCCCAGTGACGTGGGGAGACTGCCTTCGTCCGGGTTCGGTCCTCCCGGCGTGGTGGCGTCCTGCGTCCATTGGGGACACGCTTTTGCGGAATTCAGAGAGGAACCAGAGCCTCCGCGGTGGCGGGTGCTGCCAGGCGCTTCCCGTTAGTGCGCACGGTGGCCGGTTCCGTGGCTTCCGGAGCCCTGGGGCTCTGCACGGTTTCTCTGCGCAGCCTGCAGGCGTGAGTGATCTGCAAAGCCGGTGCCGGAGCACTTAGGAACTAATGATTGAGGCGGAAGACCACACCGCGTATCACATCACACGGCCAGTTTCGGTCACGCCGGTCTCCACGGGGAGGGCGCCCCTCGGAGGAGGTTTGTCGTGGAAGCACTGACCGCCGAGCACCTGGGGAGCCGGCCGGGACTCCCCTGCACTGCTGTGTACACCGGGCTTACCGGCCGAGACTCCCTGCACTGCTGTGTACACCGGGCTTGCTGTAGCTTTCTCAGCACTCTGCTTACAAGGTGGCATTAGGCTTCGTGTTCTGCCTTGATCTGGTTTCCCCCAAACACCGTGACTTCAGCACGTGGTTCTGTAGGCCACAGGATTTCCCGCACGGTGGAGAGAAAGACTCCGCGGTACATCCGGGGAGGCATCCATGCGTTCGGTCTTTCAGGGAGCCAGAATTTGGCAAACTAAAAAGTGTGTTTTGCAAAACTTGCCCCCAGCGAGCTCCGGCAGCCGTTCTCGAGCTCAGAAGCTGAAGACTGAGTCTCTCTCTCTTTCACCTGTGGTCTGACGGCCCTCACCTCCCACTCGGGGTGGGTAACCTGACCCCGACTCAGCGAAGGCCGCAGTCACAGCACAGGGGGCAGGGGGGTGCAGAGATGTGCGTGGGGACCGCCGCCCTGCAGGCTGGTCGCCTGTGGTGACCGGTCGCTAAGCAACCGGCTCCCGCTCCCCGCCCAGCTGCGGGGGGGGGGGGGGTCTGTCCGCGCGCCAGGACCTCGCGTGTGGGGACGCTGAGTGAGCACCGTTGCTCTGCTGGTCTTCAAGCAGATAGCGGACAGGAAGGGAAAACACTAGATGGGGTGGGTTTTATCCGAGCTCTTGCTACATCCTCACAAGTGCTAAACGCTTTCTCCTCCTGCCACGGGAGGGACAGTCTTCCCACAGGGAATTCTCCCTCTGATTGCCTACGGGGGCACCACAGCACGCGTGCATTTTCGGGGTTCTAGAGGCTCCCGGGCCCCCCGATAGGCCGTGTGTGGTCACCAGGAGAGACGTCGGCCTGCGACCCCGTAGAAGCCAAGCCCAGTAAAGGACGAGAGTGTACCCCACTCCAGTGAGGGTCCCCACGGCCATGTGCAGGGTTGGGAGAAAAGGGGGCGCCTCTCTCGGCGGGGTAGCGCTGCAACCCCAGAAGGGGCTCCCCAGAAGCTGACTCGGATGTTCCAGGCCCAGGTCCTGAGGGTGGAGGGAGCAGAGAGCACGGGGGGGGCCCTCGGGGTCCTGGCACCGGAGATCCTGTCTGGCTCCCGTTCAAGGACGGAACTCCACTCTCTCTGCTTCCCAGACCTTCCCAGGAAGTGTTTGCTCCTGGCTTCTATTTCTGTGCCCGTGTGAGGAAGAAAACAGTAAAATTCAAGAAGGGCTTTATCTCCAGCAGTTACTCTGTGACAGTGGTTCTCAACCAATGTCAGGCTTGGAAAAAAAATAATATATATATCTGCATATAAACAAATAAGGCTAGGCCTTTCTGCACCTTCACTGAATCAGATTTTCTGGTTTTGAAGCCCAAGCATCTATCTTGTTTAAAAAAATTTTTTTTTTAGATTTTTACTTTATTCCTTTTAGAAAGAAAAGGAGAGGGGGGAGGAGCAGGAAGCATCAACTCCCTTATGTCCCTGGACCGGGCAAGCCTGGCGTTCAGAACTGGCCACCTCAGGGTTTCAGGTCGACGCTTTATCCACGGCGCCCCCACAGGTCAAACTGCTTTTAAATTTTAAAATTATGTGTTTCCACCCCAACTTTTACTTGAAATGCCTCTTGAAAATGAAAGTCACTTTAATGTCCCTCATGGAACATCGAAGAGGACGCTATAGTGAGGGAATCCGCGACCCGCTAGCAGGCTGTGTCGCATCCTAATCCTCAGTGAAAGAGAGACAGCCCGAGCCCAGTGCCGTGAATTTAAAAGTCACCTTGGTCCTTTCAGTAAACAGGCTTTGGAGTGTCAAGAACAGGTGTTTTAGGAAGAAATATAAGATGTTTTTAAGACTATGATTTATATTCAATCGGGAACAGGCTTCAGCAGAGGTAGTCAAATTTCTTCATGGAACAGGTAAAGTTAACTGTTGCGTTATAAATTACCTCGCGACTGAGTCAACGGAGGTTTCTGGTGCGCTCATGAGAATTTACAAGGTCAGCTGCAGGGCTGGGCAGGGCCAGGCAGGCCTGGGCAGGGCTGGGAGTGTGAAGAGTCAGACCAGGACCGTTGCCGGAGCCCCCACAGTGCAACTGTGTCCCCCAGTTTTTACTGTGGGCGGTAACGACTTCAGAATAACAAGTATTTAGGCCCTGGCCGGTTGGCTCAGCGGTAGAGCATCGGCCTGGCGTGCGGGGGACCTGGGTTCGATTCCCGGCCAGGGCACATAGGAGAAGTGCCCATTTGCTTCTCCACCCCCCCTCCTTTCTCTCTCTCTCTTCCCCTCCCGCAGCCAAGGCTCCATTGGAACAAAGATGGCCCGGGCATTGGGGATGGCTCCTTGGCCTCTGCCCCAGGTGCTAGAGTGGCTCTGGTCGCAGCAGAGCGACACCCCGGAGGGGAAGAGCATCGCCCCCTGGTGGGCAGAGTGTCGCCCCTGGTGGGAGTGCCGGGTGGATCCCGGTCGGGCGCATGTGGGAGTCTGTCGGTCTCTCCCCATTTCCAGCTTCAGAAAAATACAAAAAAAAACCAAACACACAAAACAAGTGTTTAGGTAAATGGTGATCTTTGTATTTTGAACATTAGTTAGCAGTGAAATCATGCCCAACATCTCATCTTCTGTAAACACTGTCTTTTTCCCCCCTTTTATGAAAGTGATCCCAATATTCAGTAGCTACAAAGAAAAATAAATAAACATAAAATGTGTGATTAAAAGCTCATTAGCTGCCTTGGCCGGATAGCCCAGTTGTCCTGAGACGCAAAGGTGGCGGGCTCTACCCCCCGTCACGGCGCGTACAGGACAAAGGGATGCTTCTGTCTGTCTCTCTCCCCCTTCCTCTCTCTAAAATCAGTAAATTTTTAAAACTTATATATATAAAAAAGCCCTCAGTACTCACACCGTAGTTTCCACACGGGCGTGTAATTACAAAGGAACCTTTCTGCGCTGACGAGGCCCCTGTTACGAGCAGTAATGGCCTGCAGCCCGAGCTTGCGGCCTATCCGTCCCGTCCGTCCCTCCTGAACTTGAAGGCGTTTCTGTCAGGTGGACCGGTGCCAAGAAGTAGCTGCTTCTCTGCAGCGCTCGCATTTGTGTCACACCTGGAAGGACCCGGCTGCTGAAATATTGAACGCCTGCTCAATTATTGAGGAGGGACGTTCTCCCTCCGGCGATGAAACCGGAGGAAACGAGCAGAAGCCCCGCGTCCTGTTCCGCAGACTGCGGTGTCCCACGGGCGCTGAATTGTCGCCGCGCTGTCTCGGCCATCAGCACAGGGCTCAGCGACATCCACCTCTAATGACAACGCCGCTAGAGCCGCTGCCCACTGAGCGCCGTGGACGCGTCCAGGCGGGGGTCTGGGCTATGGCTGAGGACACGCTGACTGCCAGGTGCTACGGGGCCGTTGGTTTGACAGCAGAGAACGCCTCGCTAATGAGCCTCAGGAAAGAGAGATACTGGAGAAACAGAAGACAGCTCCACCCCACCCGTTCTCCAGCGGGCTCCAGTCATTCAAGTCAGGAAGGAAAAAAACCAAGGTGATAAATCCTGACTTTTTTTGGATAAGTAACAGCCTTCCATAAATACCAAGTCCAACAATTAGCTAATGACATTTAATTCTGTACCACCTTTGAATACGTTGGCCGTGACATTTAAATATTCAAAGACGTGAATGAGTCTTAATGTTAATTTAATATATAATATGGACTACCTCATCCTAGTTTGCCAGCTGGAAAAATTCTGAGGAGTCCCTCTCCCAGCGAACAGGTGACTTGAGTCAGCGTATTTACTTCCTCACGTCATTCTGTTCTTACAGGCAGTGAGTGACAAGGAGAAAGATAAGGGAGTGTTGATAGAACAAGAGTTTGAAATAAAATTCCTCGACTTCGCTCCCAGAGTCGAGCATTTATTTATTTTTGTATAGAGGAGCCCTCAGCAACCTTGCAGAATTACTCAGGATGATTTTTCCTGATGCCGAGCTTTGTCCAAGGTAAGTCCAGCAAACAGGAGATCGTATGTCTCGCAATAGACATTGTGCTGGGCCATTCCGTGCATAAAACATCAACAAGTGAGCCTAACCAGGTGGTGGCGCAGTGGATAGAGCATCAGACTGGGATGTGGAGGGCCCAGGTTCAAGACCCCAAGGTCACCAGCTTGAGTGCAGGCTCATCTAGTTTGAGCAAAGCTCACCAGCTTAGACCCAAGGTTGCTGGCTTGAGCAAGGGGTTACTCGGTCTGCTGAAGGCCCACAGTCAAGGCACATATGAGAAAGCAATCAATGAACTAAGGTGTCTCAATGAAAAACTGATGATTGATGCTTCTCATTTTTCTCCATTCCTGTCTGTCCCTATCTGTCCCTCTCTCTGACTCTCTGTCTCTGTAGGGAAAAAAAAAACAACCCTCCCCCCCAAAAAAAAACAAGTGACACGCAACACGGAGGAGACAGCATGTGTGGTGGAATGTCTGTGTCCTGGGGTCTGAAGGTGCCAGCCCACGCCGCCCGCTGCCATTATGGGGTTGTGTGACTCGGGACACACATGTCATCCCAGCCCCCAGGATGACAAGGCCACGAGCTAAGAGCTCACTGGTCTTCCTCCTCACACCGTGGTGGACGTCCAGCATCTGGGCTTTAATAGAGGGAGGCGTGGCTGCGATAATGCAGGAGCCCAGAAGCAGTGCGTGGACACTTAGCCTTGGGGTCACTGCTCCCCTTACAGAAAGTTACGTCCATGTCTACATTCAGCTTGGGCTGAGGTTGAGACGAGTGTCCGTTCCCGGGTCGCATCCCAGGACGCTGAGGTCAGAGGGCTCAGACCCATGCCGAGAGGCCGAACCAGCCTAGGAGAACCACAGTGACGTGGAGATGGCGTTGTGTGGCGGAGAGAGCAGGAGCTCCCACGTGCCCTGTAGACAGTGCGGCGTAGTCTCTCTCGCAAGCGTTTATGCGCTGGTTTTGTGCCCGCGGTCCTGTTTAAAAATGGGAGACTCACAGCCGGGATTTAACACATTGCGTGTCCCTGCCTGGGGCCAACCGCCGCCGGGTTAGCTGAGACGCTTCGAATGTCAAAACACCACATCACGAAAACTGTAAACTCCAGTTAATGGAGCCGCAGAGAAACTGATAAGCTGGACAGGTAAGTTCCTGTCTGGAAAGGAAACTGTCAAATAAAGAATACAAGAGGAGATTGCAATCACTCTGCCACTCTCCAGAAGAGAAAACCTGCGAGACAATGAAAAATTAAGCAATTAACTAAAAATCTGAGGAACGCTGAGAAACGGTTGGGGATGTTCAGATATGAGGGCCGTAGACCTCTCGTGGAAGAACAGTACTTGGATCAGTTTTACACTTGGCTCTGCAAGTCTCTCCCTTTATGCGGCGGTGGTGTGAATTCGTTAGAAACAGGGAGGGACGTGGGTGGCATAAATTATACCAGAAATGGTCATAGGACAGTGTCTGGAGAGAACACGAACTTACGGGACATAAATTCTCCGATGTTAACAGACTGCTCACCTTCACAGCATTGCTGTGTTGAATGCGTGATGGATTGGCCTGTCAACCCCCGCCTTGGTCAGAATAGGTCCATTGTTGCTGTGGCAACAAAGCCCTACATCTAAAATGATAGCTGTCAGTCACTTGCTAGGTATCCACTCACTGTGGCAGCCCGCTAACAGCGGTCTCCCTTGGGGACAGTCTGCCTCTGGCCAGTGTTTGGTTTGGAACTGTTTATTGGTCAAAGCACGTCACATTGCTCAAGTTTGTATTCATAGAGCCAGGAGCTGAAGGAAGCAAATGTCTGTGAACAATACTCGTTTGAACCTTATCCTTTCACTAATTTCCTCTTACAGAGTCGTTTTTGTTAAGTTAAAATTCTCTTTGTGAAAGTAATGTATGCATGAACTCAGACCAAGATTCTCTACAAGTCCATGCTTTTCTTGTTTGTGTTTTTTCCTCTGTACAATTACCATTTGCTGTTGAGCAAGGGAATGCTCTATTATTATGTTTATTTTTGATTTGATAGCTTTTTTTTTGTAAATTGGGGTTCATAGTCGGCCCTTTTTCCGCTTGCTTAGTGTCCTGGGTGTTGCTGATTCCCCCTCCCCCCTGAAATTCTCCCACAGGGGTGTTTCTCTGTTATAAAGAATTCTTTTCAAGTGTTCGAATCAACCAGATGATGTTCAACCCAACCAGATGATACTTTCATTCTCGTTTCCTTTCTGGGGACTTTCCTCCTGAGACCTCCATTCAGACCCTCCGGAGAGAATAGCCTCACCCTGGCCAGCCCCGGGGGGCACTGGGGGCCACTCTTCCCTGCTCTGCTGATGGACACAGGCTGATGGACCCAGGCTCCTGCCTCCCCCGCGCTTCCCTCCTTGGAGTGATTCTCTTTTTCCGACACTGGCCTTTCAGTAACTGCCCCGTGGGGAACTGGTGAATTAGCTGGTCCTGCTTTTCTGCTTCAGTGTGTCTGAAGACTTTATATAAAATACCCAAGTAATTATAATAATATAACCAGTCCATTTATTAATTGGATGGACTTTTTCTTTTTTTTGGTATTGAGTCATATAGGTTCTTTATAAAATTCAGATATTTACCCCTTTTCAGATGTGTTTTCACATTCAGCTGGCTGGCTTCTCATTTTACTGATGGTTTTCTTTGCTGTGCAGAAGCTTTTTAGTTTTTCCTGACCAGGCGGTGGTACAGTGGATAGAGTGTTGGGATGCGGAGGACCCAGGTTCGAGTTCCCGAGGTCACCAGCTTGAGCGCAGGCTCATCTGGCTTAAGCAAAAAGCTCACCAGCTTGGACCCAAGGTCACTAGCTCGAGCAAGGGGTCACCCGGTCTGCTGAAGGCCCTTGGTCAAGGCATTTATGAGAAAGCAATCAATGAACAACTAAGGTGTCGCAACGAAAAACTGATGATTGATGCTTCTCATCTCTGTCCATTCCTGTCTGTCTGTCCCTATCTATCCCTCTCTCAGACTCTCTTTCTCTGTCTCTGTAAAAAAAAAAAAAAGCTTTTCAGTTTGATGGAGTCCCGTTTGTTTATTTTGTTGTTGTTGTTTTCTTGCCTGAAGAGATATATAAGAAAAAGTATTGCTATCGGAAACAGTTGAGATGTTACTGCCTATGTTTCTTCTAGGATTTTTATGGTTTTGAGTCTAATGTGTAAGTCTTTAATCCATTTTGAGTTAATTCTTGTGTCTTGTGTAAGAAGGTGGTGGTGTTCCATTTTTTTTAAAACATTTCTATTTTTTTCCAATATAGTGCGAGGACTCTTGTGACTGTCTTTGACCTCCTTGTGTGTCCCCATCTCCGTTGTCAAATATCCACTGACCAAAAAGGCATGACTTGATCTCTGGGCTCTCTACTCTGTGCTGTTGGTCTGTATTCCCGTTTTCATGCCAGTGCCAGGCTGTTTGGGTGACTGTGGCCTTGTAGGGTCGTTTCAGATCAGGTAGAGTGATTGCTCCAACTTTGTTATTTTTTTTTCTCAGAATTGCTGTGACTATCTGGGGACTTCACTTTTCAATATAAATTTTTGGAATATTCGTTTCTATGTGAAATATGCCGTTGGTCTCTTGATCGGGAGTGTGTTGAACCTAGAGATTGCTCTGGGTTGGCTATTTTGACATTCCTAATACGGACATTTTAACCGTTCAGATTCTTCCTATTCGTTGCACAACATGGGCTTCCACGTATTGGTATCATCTTCAGTTTCTTTTTCCAGTGACGTGATTTTCTGAGGACTGCAGGTCTTTTACGTCGTGATTAAATGTATCACGAGGCTTGTTTGTTTTTAAAAGCAATTACAAATGGTATTGCTTTCCTTGTTTTCCTTTCCAATGGATTATTATTGCCTCTTTATAAGTGTGCAGCTGGTTTCCGGGTGGCCACTGTACATCCTGCTACTTAGCTGAATTCGTTCATCCTGAGGTCTCAATCATTCGTCATTTCACCACTGAAAATGACAAGGGGGGGGGGGACTGAGCTGAAAGACCCGCCCCCTTCCAAGTGCTTTGCAGTTTAAGGTACGCCAGGGCTAGGAGTGAAACTCAACTTTATGTGAAAAGCAGAATGCCTCCAGTTCCAGCAGAACAGCAGGCCCCCGGGGAGCCGTCACTCACGTTTGTGTTATGCGGACAGAGCGCCTGGGTGGACTCTGTAAGGGAGACAGGGTGGGGGGCTCTTTCTTTGCTGAGTCGACGGCTGCCTTTATATGGACAATTCTGTGTGTGGGGGTTCTGGTCCTGCGTGTTCTGCCTCCTTCAAATTTATCTCCTGTGAGAGCCAATATGTCACCATTCTCTGTGTGTCAGTAGAGACTGATTGGAGTGCTGACTTTTAAGACCGTGCAGAAAGTCGAGGGGAGAGAGGCAGCGGCCTTTCCTGCTACATGTCAGCGGATCCGAGCCCGCCCACGGAGCCACGACGCCACGACGCCCCGCGCCTTCTGCAGGGCGGACTGTGCCGGGTCTGTGCCGTCTGCTGCGGCACCACCGGCCCCGGCTGCTGAGCCCTGGTGGCACGGTGACTGAGCTGGAGAAACACGTCTTAAGTGTCATTTCATTTTGATTAATTTTGTTTGAACTGTCACGTGGAGCTGCTGGGTGCCGTTCCGTGCAGCAGAATGGCAGAAGCGCGTGGTCTCATTGCACAGCGAGCCAAGGCCGTTGGGTACGGTCTGACGGCGCCGCCCAGCCCGGGATGGTGTCCGGGGTGTCCAGACACGGACGTCACAGGGCAGACGGAGGGTTTTAAACAGGTGACACTGACAGCGACAGAGAGAACGGAGAGTCAGAGAGGCTGATTGTGACACCAGGGTTGTCTGCCCACTGAGAAGCACTGTGCTGGGTGAGGGGTCTGGTTGGCAAGTGTTGACGGCGTGAGGGGCATCCACGTGCCCGTGGCGTGAAGCACACAGAGCAGGGGAGGCGGGGTGAAGGAGCGCTTCCACCAGTGAGACGGCTGGAAGAGGAGGGAAGGCGGGGTGAAGGAGCACTTCCACCAGCGAGACGGCTGGAAGAGGAGAAGGTGGGGTGAAGGAGCACTTCCACCAGTGAGATGGCTGGAAGAGGAGGGAAGGCGGGGCGAAGGAGCAAGCACTTCCACCAGTGAGACGGCTGGAAGAGGAGAAGGCGGGGCGAAGGAGCACTTCCACCAGTGAGACGGCTGGAAGAGGAGAAGGCGGGGTGAAGGAGCACTTCCACCAGTGAGACGGCTGGAAGAGGAGGGAAGGCGGGGTGAAGGAGCACTTCCACCAGCGAGACGGCTGGAAGAGGAGGGAAGGCGGGGTGAAGGAGCACTTCCACCAGCGAGACGGCTGGAAGAGGAGGGAAGGCGGGGTGAAGGAGCACTTCCACCAGCGAGACGGCTGGAAGAGGAGAAGGTGGGGTGAAGGAGCACTTCCACCAGTGAGACGGCTGGAAGAGGAGGGAAGGCGGGGTGAAGGAGCAAGCACTTCCACCAGTGAGACGGCTGGAAGAGGAGGGAAGGCGGGGTGAAGGAGCGCTTCCACCAGCGAGACGGCTGGAAGAGGAGAAGGCGGGGTGAAGGAGCACTTCCACCAGTGAGACGGCTGGAAGAGGAGGGAAGGCGGGGTGAAGAGCAAGCACTTCCCACCAGTGAGACGGCTGGAAGAGGAGAAGGCGGGTGAAGGAGCGCTTCCACCAGTGAGACGGCTGGAAGAGGAGAAGGCGGGGTGAAGGAGCGCTTCCACCAGCGAGACGGCTGGAAGAGGAGGGAAGGCGGGGCGAAGGAGCACTTCCACCAGTGAGACGGCTGGAAGAGGAGGGAAGGCGGGGTGAAGGAGCACTTCCACCAGTGAGACGGCTGGAAGAGGAGAAGGCGGGGTGAAGGAGCGCTTCCACCAGTGAGACGGCTGGAAGAGGAGAAGGCGGGGTGAAGGAGCGCTTCCACCAGCGAGACGCTGGAAGAGGAGAAGGCGGGGTGAAGGAGCACTTCCACCAGTGAGACGGCTGGAAGAGGAGGGAAGGCGGGGTGAAGGAGCGCTTCCACCAGTGAGACGGCTGGAAGAGGAGAAGGCGGGGTGAAGGAGCACTTCCACCAGTGAGACGGCTGGAAGAGGAGGGAAGGCGGGGTGAAGGAGCACTTCCACCAGTGAGACGGCTGGAAGAGGAGGGAAGGCGGGGTGAAGGAGCACTTCCACCAGTGAGACGGCTGGAAGAGGAGAAGGCGGGGTGAAGGAGCAAGCACTTCCACCAGTGAGACGGCTGGAAGAGGAGAAGGCGGGGTGAAGGAGCACTTCCACCAGTGAGACGGCTGGAAGAGGAGAAGGCGGGGTGAAGGAGCGCTTCCACCAGTGAGACGGCTGGAAGAGGAGAAGGCGGGGTGAAGGAGCACTTCCACCAGTGAGACGGCTGGAAGAGGAGGGAAGGCGGGGCGAAGGAGCACTTCCACCAGTGAGACGGCTGGAAGAGGAGAAGGCGGGGTGAAGGAGCAAGCACTTCCACCAGTGAGACGGCTGGAAGAGGAGGGAAGGCGGGGTGAAGGAGCGCTTCCACCAGCGAGACGGCTGGAAGAGGAGAAGGCGGGGTGAAGGAGCGCTTCCACCAGCGAGACGGCTGGAAGAGGAGGGAAGGCGGGGCGAAGGAGCACTTCCACCAGTGAGACGGCTGGAAGAGGAGAAGGCGGGGTGAAGGAGCACTTCCACCAGTGAGACGGCTGAAAGAGGAGAAGGCGGGGTGAAGGAGCACTTCCACCAGTGAGACGGCTGGAAGAGGAGGGAAGGCGGGCGAAGGAGCACTTCCACCAGTGAGACGGCTGGAAGAGGAGGGAAGGCGGGGTGAAGGAGCAAGCACTTCCACCAGTGAGACGGCTGGAAGAGGAGGGAAGGCGGGGTGAAGGAGCGCTTCCACCAGTGAGACGGCTGGAAGAGGAGAGAAGGCGGGGTGAAGGAGCGCTTCCACCAGTGAGACGGCTGGAAGAGAGAAGGCGGGGTCCACCAGTGAGACGGCTGGAAGAGGAGGGAAGGCGGGGCGAAGGAGCGCTTCCACCAGCGAGACGGCTGGAAGAGGAGAAGGCGGGGTGAAGGAGCACTTCCACCAGTGAGACGGCTGGAAGAGGAGGGAAGGCGGGGTGAAGGAGCGCTTCCACCAGTGAGATGGCTGGAAGAGGAGGGAAGGCGGGGCGAAGGAGCACTTCCACCAGTGAGATGGCTGGAAGAGGGAGGGCCCGACACTGGGAACCACGGGTCCCCCAAGAGGACGGTCACCAGTCAGGACGTCGTGGCACCCTGCCTCTGCTGCCTCACCGTGGCCGGTATCGCCACCTTCTTCTGCTTACGTACTACTTGCTAGGTGTGATGTCATCCTTTGATTCCATGGAGAACGTTCCGAAAATGAAGCCGGCTCGGACAGAGGTCGGGCTGGGAGGGATTTCTGACAGCTGTTTATTTCTCTTAATTTACTGAGTTTATGAGGGTGACATTGGTTAATAAATTACACAGGTGTCAGGTGTGCAGTTCCAGAGTACGTCACCTGGGTCTGTACTGTGTGTTCACCCACGAATGACTCTTTTCAACCTGGACCCAGCGTTGCCTGAAACCAGACGTGGCTAGCGTTTTGTGGTTATATGACTCAATAATTGTTTTGTTTCTTTGTTTGGTCGTTTGACTTGGGTTTCTGACACTTGTAAATGAAACGGCCCTGTGAAGATTCCGAGCCGGAATCTGTCGGCTGTTTGACCCGGTTCCATCCATGCAGACGGTGCTGCTCTGGGCAGCACAGGTGCGCCCTTGTTTCCCGGCTGGTGAGGGCGTTGGGGGCACAATCAGAGATGTGGTTGTCACTCATGAGCATCAGACGCCCGCGCAGAAACTGGAGTGTGTCTGCTTTACTGAGAAGTGCTCAGTAATTGAGACAACATTAGTAATTGGCCGCTGGTAATTCCCCAAGCACGTCTGTCTTCTAAAAGAGAAGAATGTCTAAAATTAAATCTCTCCTTTCTTCCTTTCTACCTCTAAATAGGCTCATAGGGTGACTTTTTTCAAACAGCAGGGCTCGGCATGAGGAAATGGTTTCTTTTAAACAACAGTTCTCATGTCACCTTAATATATTATAAAAAGAATTCTGCTCTGGCTGGTTGGCTCAGCGGTAGAGCATCAGCCCAGCATGTGGAAGTCCCGGGTTCGATTCCCGGCCAGGGCACACAGGAGAAGCGCCCATCTGCTTCTCCACCCCTCCCCCTCTCCTTCCTCTCTGTCTCTCTCCTCCCCTCCCGCAGCCGAGGCTCCATTGGAGCAAAGTTGGCCCAGGCACTGAGGATGGCTCCATGGCCTCCGCCTCAGGCACTAGAATGGCTCCGGTCACAATGGAGCAACGCCCCAGATGAGCAGAGCATCGCCCCCTGGTGGGTGTGCCGGGTGGATCCCGGTCAACTGCACGCGGGAGTCTGTCTCTCTGCCTCCCCGCTTCTCACTTCAGAAAAATGCAAAAGAAAAAAGGATTCTGCCCATGCTTTTGAAATTGTTAATGACATTCAAATGAAAATTTGACACATACGGTGACATTTTAAGAAGTATCAGACTCACTGTGTCATTACACACCCCTGCGTTGGGAGGGTCAGGTCTGCAGGCCTGGCCAGCCTCACGCTCAGACCTGCCCCTTACCCTGTGTCCCTGGGCAGACCGCGTTCCCTCTCAGAGCTGCGTGGTGCGCGGATTGCCGTCGACAGTGTCTGACGTGTGGCGAGTCCTGCAGACGCTGTGGCTCTTATACCGGGTGGGTGACAGAGCCCCCCAGCTACACAGGCGTCTCTGTCACTATGCAGATGAGAAGTATGTGGATACTTTTTATTTGATTATTTTGGGAGATAGTAGGTGTAAGGCAGACAGTTCCAGTGCAGATGGCCAAATCAAGTACCTACTGAGTTAAAAGGGAGGAAACAGTGTTTCCTCCTTATGGAAACAGAAGCAAACATACAAAGCTCTCCACTTAATGCAATAACTAAATGAGAAGATGTACTCTTTGGGGTTATGATGTGATTCAGGACCTCGACAGGGAGGGGAGGTTCCGGAACACCAGCAGGTCACAGGCAGACAAAGCAAAGCCTTGCCCTTGGGTCACCAACTCACAGCTGGTGTAACGTCAGCCGCGCGCGCAGGGACCTCGGGGCTGGCTGGCCGCCTCGCGGTGGTAACGGGCGGGCACTGAGACAGAAATCTGACACCCTCTGGTCCGAGTGCGGCTCGGGGCAGGCTGGCGCCCAGGCCAGTGCAGGGCCCAGAGGTGGCCTTTCAGTGCAGACACGCTCCCTGCTCCGGGCAGGGGGCAGCGAGGAGACCGACACAGCCGCTGGCCTCTGCTGCCGAGGTGTGGACGGTTCAGCGGGCACGTCTCAGCCTTAGGTGAATGTGCTCACTGCCGTGTCACCTGGCTGGTCCCAGCCGTGTCCTCTTCGGAACTGTCCTCCGGCCACAGCGCTGGAATGGGGCTTTTGTAGTGCCGTCATTGAGGAGTGGGGCCAGGTCCTGGGCTCGAAACCGGGCTCCTCCGCTTCCCCTCAGTGCCCTGGGCACTCTCCAGAACCCCCTTCCTTCCTACAATGCCCCTCCCCTGCGGGGTAATCGCAGAATTAAATTAGATAATGCGGACAGATGACTGCCACTCAGCACGGCTTAATAGACGGACGGTAACATCAGAAGCATTATTATCACAATAAATCATAAGCATAAGTTTGTATAACAATCATTGAATGTTTCAATTTGACGAGGGCTTTAAAACACCCATCTTTTAAGGCCGTGGGCCGGAGTTTCTGATTTTTCACTCCTTCAGACAGATAGCAGCATAAAAATTAGGGAGAAAAAAGCCCCCTTGATCATTTCTCCCAATGTTTTAGTGTGAAAACTTTCAAAATTCAGTGGTGTTGAGTTTCACAGTGACCCTCAATCACATAGCCACGGCCCACCATCTGTTTTATGCATTTTTAATGCTTTTTAACATGTATATGGGAATTGGAAGCTTCGTTCTAGTTCAAGGAAGAGCTGAGCCTCGCCGCTCAGAGAAGTCCACGGCTGACTCCTGGCCTGGTCCAGGCTGCAGGGTGTGGTGGCACAGCCTGGTGTCCACGCTGGTCAACGTGGGGGTCTCTGGGCTGCCCCAGAATACCTCTCCAGGGGAACTTCCGGCTGTGGGTGTGGGAGGGCGGTGAGGGTTACCCACACACACACACGTTAGAATGATGCTGGAGTTGTTTCTTTCCGGGGAGGCAGCCGGTACCTGAGTGGACGATAGCTCCGTCCTCTCAGGGCTCTGCTGACCGCACGGCTGGTTACGCGCCACCACTCTGTCCACAGGGGCACGCTGCTCAACCGTTGAGTTTCTGGTCCGCCCCGGGCAACCCACACCCCTTCCGGTTTTCCGAGATCGGCTAATGCTTTCCTGTGTCTCTCTCTGTCCACAGCACGACCTCTGTGACATCCGCCTGTGTCAGCACCTCTGGCCGGGTCCAGGTGACACAGGCGTGTGCACACAGGTCTCTCTCCACCTGTTTAGACCAACACACAGTCGCTCTTTAAAAGTAGATACTCAGGGACGGAGTAAAGGAAGCCAAGGGCTTGTCTGGGACACAGTAGTCACGGTAACAAGTGTGAACGCAGTTCCCACGGCAGACGGCTGGAGAAATTGGTCACCTCCACGCTAAGTTCCCTCAGAGAATGACTTCCCCAGGTCACAGGCCCCGCACGGGCACGGATGCCTGCCCTGGCTCCCTGCCTTCTCCACGTCTCCCCCACCCGTTACCGTGGGAGGCACCCACTCCCCCCCACCACACACAGACACTGACACTGGTGACGACCTAGTTGTTTAAAGTGCGGTGGTGAGTTCCGGTTGACCGCCTGTGGGATTGATTTCCTGTCCCTCTGAGGGTGCTGGCGCGTGGCACACCAGACCTGGTGCGTCCACGACAGCGACGCGTACCTGCACCAGCAGCGTCAGAAGGCCACCCAGGAGCGTGGTCACGCAAAGGACCCGTTAGCTCGGGGTGACTTTCTTGACACATTAGCATCTGCACAGGAGTTGAGTGGCCTGTCGGGTCACCCGCCTGAAATCGTACCACGTGGGCGCTGGTCGCCTTCTCTTTCCCGTGCCCCGAGTCTCGTCTCCACCACCGACGTCCGGAAGGTGCGGGCTGACAGGTCCTGCTGGGGGACAGATGGGGCAGTGGCTGCAGTGTGCCCACTGAAAGCCCACTGAGAGAAGTGCAGACATCAGCTCAGTGGTGGCTGCTGTCCTCCCTGATGGAAGGGGGGCAGCTGTTCAAGTCCGAGGCGGGGGCACCGGCAGCAGACAACCTCCTCTTCCTCGTTCCCACCACCTTCCTGTTCTTCCCTCGCCGTCTCCCTCTGTGTGCTAATGTGCTGGAGCTTGGGGCCTCTTCGTGTCCTGCGCAAACCCCAGGCTCCCTCCCCGGGTCCTGCACAGCTGTCCGTCCACCCAGGTGCATCTCCTGCCTCCCACGCTTCCCTCAGCAGCACCTGTGCCCTTGAGCCTGTCACCTCGCCTGGGGCGCTGACCGCACCCTGTCCACCTCTGCCCCACGTGTGAGCAGGAGTGAGCACATGATACGTGCCGTCATCGCAGACAGATGGTGGACTCGGGGCCGCAGCGGCCACCTGGTGCCCCAGACGCACTGACCTGTGGCAGATCTGGCCCGTCCTGTCCTCTGACGTCACCTCCCATCGATTTTCTCTGGCTCTGCAGGAGTTGGAAGGACTCGGGTTGTCTTGCGGACCAGGAGCGCCATCCGCACACGCGCACGAAGGTTTCTCTTTTTCCTGTGACCTCTGCTCTGCTTCTGAGCCGTCTCGACTGTCCTGACTGACAGTGAAGTGGACGGGCAGGGGCACTGATTCCGCGCTGCCGAGCCAGCTCTGTGGCGCCCGCGCAGGGACGGGGGGCGCGGGGGCCTCTCTGCCCGGTCCTCCCGCGGCCTCGCCTCAGGGAAGCTTCGGTGGGCTCAGCGTTGAGGCTGAGACAGAAAAGCAAATACTGAAAAGACAGAAACATGGTGAAATCAGAGGCGAGGAGCTGGCGGGGTGTCCTGCTCACCCTCCCCGTCCCCGTCCCCGTGCGGTGGTGCAGCGTGGGCGATATATTCTGACGTGTGGTTCTTCAGCCGTGACTGCGTAGATGTGTCATGTTAGGCATCTCATTCAATGTCAAGGTACCGAGGACCTCACGTCCATCGGCCTGAGTCACATTACTGGAAGGGCCGGCCGGCCCAGGTCTGGTTTCTGGTCATTCTGGACAGACACGCCCCAGCTCTGACCCTAGTGTTACAATTCTTCTTCTCTTCGTCTCACTGGAAACAGTTTCGCCCTTGGTTGCCAGGGGCTTGCTGGTTTAACTCTAAATCCTCTCTCTCTATATGTAGTTGCACCTCTGCCTGTGGGAGTCCTGTTTACTGTGCAGGGAAGTCCACGCTGTTCCCCAGCGGGCAGGTTCCTGATGGGACACAGTCCAGATCACTCCACAGACGGCCGTGCGCCCTCCCGGGAGGCCGCGTCTCCCTTCGCAGGTCCGAGTCTGAGCAGGAGTGTGTTGGACGGAACAGCGGCCCCAATCCAGTACGGGCAGGAGTGTGTCGGACGGAACAGCGGCCCCAATCCAGTACGGGCAGGAGTGTGTCGGACGGAACAGCGGCCCCAATCCAGTACGGGCAGGAGTGTGTCAGAACAGCGGCCCCTCCGGTCACGCGCACGGCCTGGGGAAGGCTCGCACGCGATGGAGACCTCATAAACACACGATCGGCAGGTAAAATGGCGCCACGATATCTAGTGGGCTGTGGGCGGTCGTAGGTCCGAGTGTCCTTGAAGGAGGAGCATTCGGACTCGGTGGTACTTGGAACTTACCTCACAGAACCGGAGTCACTCGGATGACTTAGGTTAAATGAAGTCGGTTGGCCGCCTGTCTGTAGAAGGGAGGATGGGGTCACTCTGGGGGGAATGTCAGTGGCGATTTGTCAGGACAGAGAGAAGGGGGTCGGGATGTGACACAGATAAGGAGGAGCCGCTCCTCACTTTGTGCCGAATGACCCCCAGTTGTCTGCGGCTGTGGCGATCCTCTGTTTTGACAAAGAAAGTCTCTCACTGGTGTCCTTCAGGGATAGGGGCAGGGCGTCTTCCGGACCCCTGGGAACTTCGTCCCTCCTTGGGGAGGGGAGCTGGGCCGTGAATGGCATGAGAGGTGGGGGGCAGTGCCACCCCGGGCACCCCAGAGCTAGAACAGGAGTCCCACCTGCCGTCTGGTGACGAGCAACACATTATCCGTTCGCAGAACCCACAAGATTAAGGTGTTAGTCGTGTAACACACAGGGGTTGGAAATGTGGCATTCATTTATGCATGTTGGACTCGGATACCCAGACACGTCTGTACTGAGACCCCTTGCTAAATTGTCCCACGGCTTCTCAGGTCCCCAATATTAGAGGACACAGCAGAGCCCTGCAGAGGTGTGATATTATAACCTTCTTCTCCCTCTCTCCGTCAGCTGATGGAAGTGGAAGGTCTGTATAACATACTACACATGCTAAATATATTATGTGTTTATGAACATGTTTATAAACCCCTAACGTGACTTGTCACACTCTAGATTTAAGGTGTCCCCTCCGAGGCAAAGACAGGAATATGGACCCACAGTTACTGGCAGTTAAGGACATCAGCCCTCCCAGCCAGAGGTGCCCGGGGGCCCAGGCAGCCTGAGGGCTCGACCCGGCTTTTGCGTCCTGTTGCTGAGCACGCGTTTCCGAGTTCCGTGACGTGAAGACAGTTCACGTGGGCTTCAACCTACGTCTGTGCGTCGGTCGGAATAGTTGTCATACGTAACCTGGCCGAGCACAACGCCCAAGTCTCTGTATTGTCATCACTGGACAGGCCGGAAACATTGTCAGTGACGTTCACCTACGCTCACTTCGTCGGGCCGTGCCTCTAATACATTCCATTTTATTTTAAAAAAAGAAAGATGTGAATCGATAAGACAGCATTGCCCGCCTCCCTGACCCCTTCCCGCCGGGGGCGGTGGCCACGAGCATCTCCTCTCCAGTGGATGTGAGAGCCGCCGTTCCCCCCCAATCAGACCCCATCCGCTTCCCCCGCAGCGCAGTGAGCGACCTTGAGAGACGGAACGCTCTTTCATGGCGGGCACGGAAAAATAAAAAATGCTTTCTTGTGAGATTTCAAGCTCTTCTTCATTTTTCAGACCTCACATCTTCCTGGCAAGGGCGTTCTTAACAATCCTCTCTGGAGTAAATAGACTGTAAATAAACCCATCTCACCTTCACGTCGTAAAAAAAAAAAAAAAATTCGAATTTCTGAGAAAAAAAAATGTTTTGTTTTTGAGCTGCATACACTGAAAAGTTTTGAGTGGGAGCCAGAAGGTAGTTATTATTTTCTCTGCTCTGATTGGTCTCCTCTAAACGCTCTCTCAGAACCAGGGAGGGCGCGGCAGATGGGAGTCAGAAATGTTACCGAATGTTGCTTTGAAAGGAAACCTGCATTCAGAACTCTGATTGAGATGGTGTGACCTCCCTGACTCGGAAGACTTAAGACTAAATTATTACTGATTCTTTGTAAGTGATTTTAATTCAGGAAGGATGCTTTTTATTCAGAAATGTAACAACTGTGCTTTGTTTCTAAAGAGGCCTGTCTTTAAAATTCCGTGTGGTTGTAAATGCCAAATACCCACTTGTCTTGGAAAGAAATCCAAAATAGATTTTTTTTTTTTGAGGAAAAAAATGGAAGAACACATTCTAAATTTTCAAATCTACTTTTTCCTTCTAAAATACATTTTTTTTGTTCCTTTGTAAGTCAAAAGAATATAATGAAAAAATCTGTCGGCTTTATTCCTACAAAGTAAAACATGATTATTTATTGATGCATGAAAATGTGTTTGGTTGGAAAGCTTTGGTTTTATTTAATGCTGAATGTGGCTCTGGGAAATCTTTCCTTCAAGTGAGATAAAAACCAACAACAGGAAGGACATCGTATCCCCCATCTTTCCAGAAGGGACAGTGACACCCTGTCCACCCCCTGGCTGTGCACTCCGATGAGGACCAGCCGGCCACTTCTCCCGGAGCAGATCTTGGGGAAGGAGCTCTCTGTCCTCCCTGAGATAGGACCCCGACAGGTGGGGACACAGAGGGGCCAGGGACAGAGACTCCTGCAGGCCAGAAGGATGTGGGAGCTTCCTGCCACACAGACGGGAAAGGCCTGTGGGCCTGGGAGGGGGGCCACGCGCTCCGCATCTCAGTGGCTTTTGGAAGGTCTGGAGGGACGAGCTCAGTAGTACCCTGTTCCATAGCTCCTAGATGAGGGGCAGAGATCCAGGCAAAACTGCCGGAACTTGGGTCGGTCCAGCCCAACCCAGAAAGGCTGGAAGAAGGCAGCATCATTGATGCTGATGTGAAACAGGGCTGTAGCATTCAGGACATGTTTTTATAAGTGCGCGGGGTGGGGGGGCAAGTGCAGTCTACCAAGGCATCCCCAAACTACGGCCCGCGGAATGCATGTGGCCACCTGAAACCATTTATATAGCTCCCACCACACTTCCGGAAAGGGGCACCTCTTTCACTGGTGGTCAGTGAGAGGAGCACTGTATGTGACGGCCCCCCAACAGTCTGAGGGACAGTGAACTGGCCCCCTGTGTAAAAAGTTTGGGGACCCCTGACAGACTCACACACTACACACCCTCACACACATGCACACTCACACACACACATACCCTCACACACCACACACATGCACACTCACACGCCTGCACACTCGCACGCACACCCTCACATACATGCACACCCTTACACTCATGCACACCCTCACACACACGCACAGATGCACACCCACGCACACATGCACACCCACGCACGCATGCACACCCTCACACACATGCACACCCTCACACGCCTGCATACCCTCACACATGCACACCCTCACATACATGCACACCCTCACATACATGCACACCCTCACACATGCACACCCTCACACATGCACACCCTCACACATGCACACCCTCACACGCCTGCACACCCTCACACATGCACACCCTCACACATGCACACCCACACAAGCATGCACACCCTCACATACATGCACACCCTCACACATGCACACCCTCACACATGCACACCCTCACACATGCACACCCACACAAGCATGCACACCCTCACACACATGCACACCCTCACACACCTGCACACACATGCACACCCTCACACACACGCACACCCTCACACACATGCACACACACATGCACACCCTCACACGCCTGCACACCCTCGCACACCTGCACACACACATGCACACCCTCACACACATGCACACCCTCACACACGCACACCCTCACACACATGCACAGATGCACACACACACCAGTTTAGATGGAAACAAAACACAGGATTCGCACCTCTGGACCACTGACTACAGTCCCCTGTGAACCAGCCCTGTCAGCAAAGGATGCTCAGCGCTCCTACACCTTTCTTGTCTGAGAAGGCAGGCAGGTCTTCACCCTCTTTTTAAAGAAACAAAATGTGAGAACTCCCAGGAGCCTTGGGGATCCTCTGACTTCGCTTCCTGACTCTGTTCATGTAACAATGTGTTGGACGGTGAAGTATTAGTAAGGGCCTCAAAAGCAACACAGATACATTACTGAGGTCAAATGTTTTCATTAAACTGTGGGATAAGCGGAATGGAGAAGGATTGTTAAATTACTAATTTCCCCCCAAGTTATTTCTTGCTCATATGCTAGGATGAGTTGGGACCTTCCACAGTAGAGTATGAAGCTGTCATGTACGTAGCTTTCACGTGAAGATGTTGTGGACGTGAATGTTTGATTTGCGAGTGGGTGGGCGGGGCCTGAGAGGCTGCCCCTCCGATCAGCAACCAGGGTGTCCGTACGCATCCTGCAGAGCCAAGGCTCAGAAGGGGGGTGCAGTGGTAATGATTCTCTACTGGCCGTCACCTCTCAAATTAATATCACCACAAGGCTCACTACTATTTTGGTGAACACGACTGCTCCCTAGTCCACAGTCTGGGGTTTGTCCATAATGTCATCTCCTTGTTTGGACGGGGAGCTAGTAAGCCTCCTTTAGACCATTTCTAGAGAAATTTTGGTCTAATTCTTGTGAACATCTTCTTAGCCCCAATTAGCAGAATCTGCATAAATAAATGAGGTGTTCTGTAGAGTTCACTAATGACAGGTCGATGAGAAACAGCAGGAGGTGAGCAAGAGAATTTTGGGGTGGTTTTTTTTTTGTTTCTTTTAACTGGGTGTTTTTTTTTTCTATCAACTAGAAAAGAGTTCAGCTCTGTGGAAGGCTCTTTCTTTTCTCCGATGGAAAATAAATAACTAGCATACCTCAGGGCGGAAGCTGAACCCTTAACAAGGAGAGAGGGAGGACAAACTCTCACTTTCTCATAGGTTTGGGCATCTGATTGATCCCCGGAGACTCGGATTCTTCCGGGCAGCTTTAATTGGCTTCTCTCGGAAATTCTTTTCTCCTCACCTGGAAGGGAAGTCAGGTCTTGAAAAAAAAAAAAGAGAGAAAGAGATAAAAAAAAAAGTCTTAAGATGAAAAAGGAAGGGAGAGAGAGAGAACATAGAAAATATAGGTGGGAGGGAGGGAGGGAGGGAAGGAGGGAGGGAGGGAGGGAGGAGGGAGGGAGAGAGGGAAGGAGGGAGGGAGAGAGGGAAGGAGGGAGGGAGGAGAAGGAGGAAGGGGAGAGAGGGAAGGAGGGAGGGAGAGAGGGAAGGAGGAAAGGAGGAAGGGAAGGAGGGAGGGAGGAAAGAAGGGACTGTCCTCTCCCTTAGGGACTGTGTAAGGCTCCTTCCTGGTCCCCCTGGTCAGATTTCCTACAGGCATGAGGACTAGCTCAGGTCTTTCTGAAAGACTCGGGTGAAATAAGAGAGGAAAGGGTCAACGGCGGTGAAGAGGGGGCGATCCCTTCGGCCTTGCTGAAGGGCAGCTACTGTGGGTACACATCACGGTTCCAGCGTCTACGTTTAGGGACCTGATTCGGAGAATTCCTCTGCTGTTTCCTACCAGGCAGAGCTGACCTGAACCTCAGGTCTTTCGCTGAAATCACGGGGTCTCATCAATGTTTCCTCCATTCTGTTCACTCCAGAGGGGAGAGAACGAGAGACGTGAGCTCCGGAGAGGAGAGGGGAGAGGGAGAGAGAGAGGGAGAGGGAGAGGGAGAGGGAGAGGGAGAGGAGCGAGGGAGAGAGGGAGAGAGGGCGAGGGGGAGGGAGAGGGAGGGGGAGGGGAGGGGAACGGAGGGGAGGGGAGGGGAGGGGACGGGAGGGGAGGGGTGATCGAGCTGCGTTCGTAGACCGGGTCGGAACGCTTCCGACGGGGCTCAGGGAGCCTTTCTCGCACACTACACACACACTGGATTATTCCTGAAAAATTATGGCCGACAGCGGTGGCTCCCAACAGGGGCGCAGAGCAGAGTCACCCGGGAGAGTTTGGGGCTCAGGATGCTCAGGCCACACCCGACCCGGGGTGAGTCAGAGTCCTGCCTGTGGCCCCACCCCACCCCCAGGAATTCTGGGGGCGCGGTCAGCCAGAACCACAGGCAGAGGGAGGCACAGGGTGCCTACTCTCAGGTCAGGGTCATGGGGACCGTGCTGGGCGCCCCCGTGCTGAGGGTCCGACGCAGCGGAGGCCGGAAGGGACTGAAGGGCGTAGCGAAGTTTACACACTCGGGGAGCTGGGTCCAGGTTCTCGGTCGTTCAGGGACCACCCACCCCGGGTCGGACCTGGTCACCTGGGTCTCCCCGAACTGCCCTGCTGAGCGTCGTGCCTCTGTCTTCCCATTTCAACCACGACGACCCATTTAGGTCCTGATTCCTCCCGAAACCTCCACTTTTCCCTGAAACTAGCGTGTCTTACAAAAAAGCCTTCAAAAATCCCTATAAAATGGACCCGTACGCAGGAAGTGTAGACCAGAACCCACGCCCGCTGCACTGACGCGTCCACACTCTCACGGTACCACGTGTGCGTGACCGTCACGCGAGCTCCCGTCACCGACGCCGTTCCCTCCGTCCTCCTCCTCGGCCCTGCTCACGGCTCGCTGTCTTTAGACTTGACCGGAAGATTGAGATTAAAAGAACAGAAACCTTGGACAGCCTCAGGAATTTTTAGCCTAAGGATGAACCCAGAGGAGTTAACAGAACAGGGGCCCAGTGCGAGGTCGCTGGCCACATTGGTTGTTCACACTGAACGTGACAGGCCCCGGAGAGGACCTCATTCTTGGTCGTGAAACGCTGGTCCGTTTGAAATACCTTGAAGACCCAGCTTCAGAGCAATTGCGGTGATGAGAGAAAACACACCCTGTTTGCCAGGGCGTTCACTGTAAACAGCCATTGCGAAAATCCCAAGCGACAGCAGCTGTGTGTCTCTCGGCCCCGTGTTCGTCTGGGCTTTAAACTAATACCTTTTCCGGTCAGTGGGGCCTTTGAGGTTGCTACCGGACTTCTGTCGTGAAACCGAGAGCAGATTTTTTTCCCCACCCAATTATTTATAGACTTAAAAAGAGAGGCTATTCGAGAAGTGACCACGTGTAGCCAAGAGACTATCTGGCCCTCGTCACCCCAGCTCCAGGGTGGCAGTGGCCAGGGGACAGCTAATGGTCTGAGGCTAATTAATGGACTTGTTATTCAGCCTTGTGGCCACGTAGGGGACAGAAGGGCTGGTGACCGGCCACGTGCCAGCTGTGAGTGTGCCCGCCCGGCTTCTTGGACCGTTTCTCCTCCCTGCAGTCTGTGCCTCTCCCCATCAGCCTGCGTTACAGAAGGTCCCGCTTAGCGGGCATCCGCCTAATTAACACTCGGCCTTCGCTGGACCTAGCCTTGGCCAGAGGCTCGGCTGTGGGAAATGACGGCAGAACCAGGAGTCAAAGCAATCTCTCAGCTTCCAACAAAACCCCGGGTGAGCTCTCAGAGACCGCCGTGGAGAGCAGGGCTCATCTGCTGCGCTGCACCCCTCCTGCTGAGGGGCCCCAGACTTCTCCTGGGGTGACATGTGGCTGATGAGAGGGGAGGAAGGGAGTGGGATAGTCCCACAGTCGGTGGATGAAGACGGGGACCCGGCACACGGCTCGGGGACTCGGGCGCGCTGGGTACCTGCCAGGGTCACCCACGGGGCCGGCACATGTGGGGACACACGGGCGCTCAGACGGGCCCTGCGCCTGGTTTCCTGCCCTGCTGTCACCGTCTTTAGTGTGAATTGTTGAACCAGGGGTCCCACACATTTGTCTGCCCCGGCTCCACAATCCTGTCACCGACCCAGGGGGCGCGGCCCTGTCTGCGGAGTAACTTCACACAGGGCTGTTTGGTCAGGATTCCGCCGGGTGTCCCCAGGTGTGTGGGGGGGTGCAGCAGCCCTCCCACCCCGGAGGGAAAAGCAGGTTCAAATCAGAAACAGACGCCCTCCCACCGGCGGGAACATGTGATGTCCATGTCACCAGCACGTAGCCCGTCGGATGTGACCACTGGGTGCAGCACCACAAGCGTGCCCATCTTGGTCACACCCGTTGAAATTTTGACTTAGCATAACGTTGCACAGTGTGGTGATTGCTGGGAGGGGCTGTGGACCCTCTGCTCCCCTGTTCCTCCCAGCCCCCCTAGCTTCCCTCGTGGCCCCTGAGCTCGCCACAGGCCCCCCTGAGTCCCCCTGAGCTCGCCACAGGCCCCCCGAGTCCCCAGGCCTGAGACCCTCGCTCACTCAGTCCTCCTGGCCCCCCTAGCTTCCCTCGTGGCCCCTGAGCTCGCCACAGGCCCCCTGAGTCCCCCTGAGCTCGCCACAGGCCCCTCGAGTCCCCTTGAGCTCGCCACAGGCCCCCCGAGTCCCTAGGCCTGAGACCCTCGCTCACTCAGTCCTCCTGGCCCCCCTAGCTTCCCTCGTGGCCCCTGAGCTCGCCACAGGCCCCCCGAGTCCCCAGGCCTGAGACCCTCGCTCACTCAGTCCTCCGGGCCCCCCTAGCTTCCCTCATGGCCCCTGAGCTCGCCACAGGCCCCCCGAGTCCCCCTGAGCTCGCCACAGGCCCCCCGAGTCCCCAGGCCTGAGACCCTCGCTCACTAAGTCCTCCTGGCCCCCCTAGCTTCCCTCGTGGCCCCTGAGCTCGCCACAGGCCCCCTGAGTCCCCCTGAGCTCGCCACAGGCCCCTCGAGTCCCCCTGAGCTCGCCACAGGCCCCCCGAGTCCCTAGGCCTGAGACCCTCGCTCACTCAGTCCTCCTGGCCCCCCTAGCTTCCCTCTTGGCCCCTGAGCTCGCCACAGGCCCCCCGAGTCCCCAGGCCTGAGACCCTCGCTCACTCAGTCCTCCGGGCCCCCCTAGCTTCCCTCGTGGCCCCTGAGCTCGCCACAGGCCCCCCGAGTCCCCCTGAGCTCGCCACAGGCCCCCCGAGTCCCCCTGAGCTCGCCACAGGCCTCCCGAGTCCCCAGGCCTGAGACCCTCGCTCACTCAGTCCTCCGGGCCCCCCTAGCTTCCCTCGTGGCCCCTGAGCTCGCCACAGGCCCCCCGAGTCCCCCTGAGCTCGCCACAGGCCTCCCGAGTCCCCGGGCCTGAGACCCTCGCTCACTCAGTCCTCCCGGCCCCCCATCTTCCCTCGTGGCCCCTGAGCTCGCCACAGGCCTCCCGAGTCCCCAGGCCTGAGACCCTTGCTCACTCAGTCCTCCCGGCCCCCCTAGCGTCCCTCGTGGCCCCTGAGCTCGCCACAGGCCCCCCGAGTCCCCGGGCCTGAGACCCTCGCTCACTCAGTCCTCCCGGCCCCCCATCTTCCCTCGTGGCCCCTGAGCTCGCCACAGGCCTCCCGAGTCCCCAGGCCTGAGACCCTCGCTCACTCAGTCCTCCCGGCCCCCCTAGCGTCCCTCGTGGCCCCTGAGCTCGCCACAGGCCCCCCGAGTCCCCGGGCCTGAGACCCTCGCTCACTCAGTCCTCCCGGCCCCCCATCTTCCCTCGTGGCCCCTGAGCTTGCCACAGGCCTCCCGAGTCCCCAGGCCTGAGACCCTCGCTCACCGTTGGGATCCTCAGCGTCCCGTGCCCCCAAGCAAACCAAACAGAGACAAACGCACACAGAGAACAGCCTGATTCCTCCCAGAGCGGAAAGAGGGTGGAGGTGAAAGGTCGCAGCTTCATCCTGAACACGTCAGGTCCGCGGGGTCCGCAGTGTGGAGGAGGCCTTGGAAACCTCCTCGCTGACGTGGGAGTCAGGGAAGTATGTTCGGGTCCGAGTCACTGCTGGCAAGGTCGGCGGGATAGGGGGCGATTGTCCTGAGGCCTGACGAATTCTTGCCGTGAGAAAATGGGGGGATTGACCACTGCGGGTCCTAGAGAAAATTTCTTAAATACCAGCACTAAAAATAAGAAGGAAAGAAAGCAATCTGTCGACTCTTTCTTCCTCTGCAGCCCCAGGCCCAGAGTCACAGTCGTGAAGGAAGGTGAAGGACTGTGACACAATGGAGTGGCCTGTGTCACGCAGCCATCTGCACGGTCATCCTGCGCGCCTGCTCTGGGCCGGGCGATGCTGGTGCCCGAGCACACGGGCAGCAGTCTGTCTGTCCATCTCCTGCCCTCACGCCGTCTCAACGCAGGCCGCGGGCAGGCCCCCTGGAAACGGAAGGGAAGTGAGGCCCCCGCAGGCACCGGTGCCGATGCCTGGCTGAGTCCTCCTTCAGTCGGGAGGACATTCCCAGCACGGACAGCAGATGCGTGCTTCCTGTTGTGCTCGTGCGACCATGGGCAGCGGAGACCGGGGCTGGGACAGCAGGTCAGAGGGCAGCAGGCGGACTCTCCTGGAGCCGACGGAACACCCCGGTGGGTGTGGACTCCACAGCACGTGGTCAGCACTGAGACTGGAGCTGGGACAGCAGGTCAGAGGGCAGCAGGCGGACTCTCCTGGAGCCGACGGGACACCCCGGTGGGTGTGGACCCCTCGGCACGTGGTCAGCGGAGACCGGAGCTGGGACAGCAGGTCAGAGGGCAGCAGGCGGACTCTCCTGGAGCCGACGGGACACCCCGGTGGGTGTGGACCCCTCGGCACGTGGTCAGCGGAGACCGGAGCTGGGACAGCAGGTCAGAGGGCAGCAGGCGGACTCTCCTGGAGCCGACGGGACACCCCGGTGGGTGTGGACCCCTCGGCACGTGGTCAGCGGAGACCGGAGCTGGGACAGCAGGTCAGAGGGCAGCAGGCGGACTCTCCTGGAGCCGACGGGACACCTGGTGAGTGTGGATCCCACGGCACGTGGTCAGCGGAGACCGGAGCTGGGACAGCAGGTCAGAGGGCAGCAGGCGGACTCTCCTGGAGCCAACGGGACACCTGGTGAGTGTGGATCCCACGGCACGTGGTCAGCGGAGACCGGAGCTGGGACAGCAGGTCAGAGGGCAGCAGGCGGACTCTCCTGGAGCCGACGGGACACCCCGGTGGGTGTGGACCCCACGGCACGTGGTCAGCACTGAGACTGGAGCTGGGACAGCAGGTCAGAGGGCAGCAGGCGGACTCTCCTGGAGCCGACGGGACACCCCGGTGGGTGTGGACCCCTCGGCACGTGGTCAGCACTGAGACTGGAGCTGGGACAGCAGGTCAGAGGGCAGCAGGCGGACTCTCCTGGAGCCGACGGGACACCCCGGTGGGTGTGGACCCCACGGCACGTGGTCAGCACTGAGACTGGGGCTGGGACAGCAGGTCAGAGGGCAGCAGGCGGACTCTCCTGGAGCCGACGGGACACCCCGGTGGGTGTGGACCCCACAGCACGTGGTCAGCGGAGACCGGAGCTGGGACAGCAGGGTCAGAGGGCAGCAGGCGGACTCTCCTGGAGCCGACGGGACACCCCGGTGGGTGTGGACCCCACGGCACATGGTCAGCGGAGACCGGAGCTGGGACAGCAGGTCAGAGGGCAGCAGGCGGACTCTCCTGGAGCCAACGAGACACCCCGGTGGGTGTGGACCCCACGGCACGTGGTCAGCACTGAGACTGGAGCTGGGACAGCAGGTCAGAGGGCAGCAGGCGGACTCTCCTGGAGCCGACGGGACACCCCGGTGGGTGTGGACCCCACGGCACGTGGTCAGCACTGAGACTGGAGCTGGGACAGCAGGTCAGAGGGCAGCAGGCGGACTCTCCTGGAGCCGACGGGACACCCCGGTGGGTGTGGACCCCATGGCACGTGGTCAGCGCTGAGACCGTCTGCATTTCACCAATGGGAGTCTTGTCTCCCCCTCAGGACCCCATCTTTTCTTCCGTCTGACCCTGACAACCCAGGTTGGGTAGAAGGTCCCCGGCGCCCCCCGAATTTTTTCAGAAGAGAACTCTGGCGTGGCCGGACGCAGAGGCCCTCGGATGCGCAGCGGACGTGCGTGGCTGCCCCTCGTGCAGGTTTCTCCTTTGTCATTTCAGACATCAAAGCCCGAGCAGCTTCCAGGGAGCTCTCGTTTCCTGTTGAGGAAATCATTGCAGGAGGCTCAGGACAGTGACCCCCAGGCGGGGTTGGAGCCTTTGGTTTCAAAGAAAGCTCTTCAGGTGTTTTGTTTTTTAAAAAAGAGAGAAATCATTCCACGAATATGGAAAGAGATGAGAAACGGCACATGCTGGTTTCATTAGGGTTTTGGTGCGAGCCCAAAGCAAGCTGGGTTTGTGTGTGCGTGTGTATGTGTGCTCGTGCACATGTGTGTGTGGGCGTGTGTATGTATGCATCTCTTAGGACAGCTGCTCGCAGATTCTGAAGTGATGAGCCTTTCTTTCTAAGCAGGGGAGACAGTGGGGGAACTTATCTGACAAGTTGAAGGAGAAATATGTTTTATCTTAAAACAAATTACTATCTTTATACTCAGAGTATATACTCAAGTTTCAAAAACAATTATCTATCATTTGCTTTGCTTGAGTTGCCAGGATATTGAGAAAAAGGGGGGAAAATTAAACTACATTTTACTGCTATTTATTAACGTTCCAGCTAAGAGAGGGACACGTCTCGTTGGCAACGTGCGGCTCTGTCTTGATTTTCTCACGAGTGGACTCGATGTTGCATTGTGAGAGAGTTTGAGTCGTCCACTTACCGAATCTTCTCTTCTGTGCGGTAAATGCATCACTACTTTCCAGGAATGATTCTTTCAATAATAAACAGCACAGTAACATTAATAATAATATATATTGGTTCCTACAAACAACAACACATCATCTTAGTTGCCCAGAGGACTAAATCTTAGTTCCTGCAAAAAATGGAAACATGGTATTGTCGAAAACCTAGTGTGAGATCACCTGTAACCAGCTCATAGTCCAGAGAAGTCAGCTCTTCAAAAGTCACCTGCAGTCAGCCCGTCGTGTCTCTGGGTCCGCACTCGCGGATTCAGCCAGCGGTGGACCAGGAATATTTGGGGGGAGATGTCCCACTGCTGTTGACATGACATGTCCTGTATCATTTGAACGCGTACCGACTTTTTTCCTTGTCACCATTCCGTAACCCAGGGGTCGGGAACCTTTTTGGCTGAGAGAGCCATGAACACCACATATTTTAAAATGTAATTCCGTGAGAGCCATACAATGACCCGTGTACGCTATGCGTTATCCAATAAAAATTTGGTGTTGTCCCGGAGGACAGCTGTGACTGGCACCAGCCACCTGCAACCATGAACATGAGCTGTAGGAAATGAATGGATTGTAATGCAGGAAAATGTTTTATATTTTTAACGTTATTTTTTTTTTTATTAAAGATTTGTCTGCGAGCCAGATGCAGCCATCAAAAGAGCCACATCTGCGTCACGAGCCATAGGTTCCAGACCCCTGCCCTAAACAATAGACTTCTTTTCTCTTGTCAGCATTCCCTAAACAATGCAGGGTCACAGCTGCACACAGAGTATTCATGTTGTATGAGGTATTGTGAGCCATGTAGAGATGCGGGGGGATGTGTGCAGATCTCAGGCAAATCCTGGGGTTTCTGTACGAGGGGCTGGAGCCTCCTCAGAGGATGGGGTCTGCGGGGTACTGGACCCGGTCTCCTAACTAAAACCTTCTGCCCTTCATTTTAATACATCTCTTCAACCAAGACATTTATCAAGGAAGTGTTTTCACAGTGTTTATGGCTTGGGCCAAAATTGTTTCAGAAACCTAAAGATAAAAATAACTTCTATTCCGCCCTGGCCGGTTGGCTCAGCGGTAGAGCGTCAGCCTAGCGTGCAGAGGACCCGGGTTCGATTCCCTGCCAGGGCACACAGGAGAAGCGCCCATTTGCTTCTCCACCCCTCCGCCACGCTTTCCTCTCTGTCTCTCTCTTCCCCTCCCACAGCCAAGGCTCCATTGGAGCGGGGATGGCCCGGGCGCTGGGGATGGCTCTGTGGCCGCTGCCTCAGGCACTGGAGTGGCTCTGGTCGCAACATGGCGATGCCCAGGATGGGCAGAGCATCGCCCCCTGGTGGGCAGAGCATCGCCCCATGGTGGGCGTGCCGGGTGGATCCCGGTCGGGCACATGCGGGAGTCTGTCTGACTGTCTCTCCCTGTTTCCAGCTTCAGAAAAATGCAAAAAACAAAAAAAACAAAAAAAACTTCTATTCCTCTCTACATATATGCTTTTATTTTATTTTATTTTTGGTCTGGCATGGTTAGTTGACATGTAGAAAAACAGACCATAAGAGTACGTTCCCCTGAGTTTTGTGAAATAAGCACATACGGCTGTTTTCATCACTGAAATCAAGCTGTAGCACATTTCCCTTTTCCCCCCACACTTTCTCACAACCGTCACTGGTCAGTCCCGCCACCGGCAGAATCCCCTGCACCCTCACTGGTGTCCCTGTAAACTAAGTTTGCCTGTGCTTAAGATTCATATACGGGGAACAATAGTGTATGTACCAATTTGTATCTGGTTACTTCTGTATAACGTATTTTGGGCCCTGGCTGGTTGGCTCAGCAGTAGAGCGTCGGCCCAGCATGTGGAAGTTCCGGGCTCGATTTTCGGCCAGGGCACACAGGAGAAGCACCCATCTGCTTCTCCACCTTTTCCCCTCTCCCTTCTCTCTCTTTTTCTCTCTCTTCCCCTCCTGCAGCCATGGCTCAGTTGAAGCAAGTTGGCCCCAGGTGCTGAGGATGACTCCGTGGCTTTCCCTTCAGTTGCTAAAATAGCTCGGTTGCCAAGCAATGGAGCAGTGGCCCCCAGATGGGCAGAGCATCGCCTCACAGAGGGATTGCCAGGTGGATCCCAGGCGGGGCGCATAGGAGAGTCTGTCTCTCTGCCTCCCTGCTTCTCACTTAAGAAAAAAAAATGTTTAAAAAAATATTTAAAAAAATTAATCCATTCTGAATGGCAGATAAATGTATTAATTTTATTCCTGAGCAGTATTCCATTTTATGAAGACACAACAATTTCTTTAGCTATTATGTTGATGGAAATGGGCATGTTTTAAACTTTGGGCTATTATGAATAAATCTAGCAACATTTTCATACAAATCTTTTATGGGTATATGCTTTCAGTGATCTTTTAGGTGTTATTGGATCATGAAATAACATATTTAACCATATTGGGAACTGTCAAACTGTTTCCCTGCACGGCTGTATCATTTTATGCTGCTCTGTGTTCCTTATCCAAGAAGTTCAGTTATCCACGTCCTCATCAGCTCTAGTGATTGTCAAACTTTTTATTGTCCATTTCAGTGGGTATAAGTGGCATCTTATTTTGTCTTTAATTAGTGTTCTCATTATAAGTAATGCTGCCAGGCATCGTATGAAGTCCCCATTGACTTTTTTGTAACCTGTGCCCACTTTTTAATTTGATTATTGTTTTTTTTTTTAAGATTTTATTTATTCATTATAGAGAGGAGAGAGAGAGAAAGAAGGGGGAGGAGCAGGAAGCATCAACTCCCATATGTGCCTTGATCAGGCAAGCCCATGGTTTTGAACCGGCAACCTCAGTGTTTCCAGGTTGACGCTTTATCCACTGCGCCACCACAGGTCAGGCGGATTATTGTTTTTTCATAAGGTTTATTTCCTGGATAGTTATCTCCTATGAGATATTTAAAACTTACTTTCTTTTTTTTTTTTTTTTTAGGTTTTTTTGTTTGTTTTTTAAAAATATTTTATTTATTGATTTTTTTAGAGAGAGAGGAGTGAGAGAGAGAGAGAGAGACAGAGAGAGAGAAGGGGGAGGAGCAGGAAGCATCAACTCCCATATGTGCCTTGACCAGGCAAGGCCAAGGTTTCGAACCGGCGACCTCAGTGTTCCAGGTCGACGCTTTATCCCACTGCGCCACCACAGGTCAGGCAAAACTTACTTTCTTAACTGTGAGGTGAACAAAGGTTTTTGTTTTGATGAGGTCAGATTTATCAGCTCTTTTCCATGTTTATTGTTTAAAGAAATGATCTCAGCCTAAAACCACAGCTGGGAAGATACTGTTTCACTTTTTTCTTCTGTGAGTTTTATAGATTCATCTTTCATGCTTAGGTCTATGAAAGACTTAAAATTAATTTTCTGCATGGTGTGAAGTAAAATTCAAGTTCCCTCCCTCCCAGATAAGTTGCTTTGGCATGAACTGTTGAAAAAAAATCTTTTCATTTATTCAGCGTTACACTGACATGTCAAAAATAAATTTACCATATATTTGTTTCTATTTCAGTACTTTGAATAGTGTCTCCTTGATTTATGTGTGTATTCTTCTTATATAACCAGCACCCGCCCTTGTATTATGGATTCAAAGTAAGTCATGAAATCAGATAGAGTAAGCCCGTCAAGTTTATAGTATTTCTTCAAGATTGCCTCAGATAGTCTAGGGTTTTTTTGGATCGTCGTATAATTGTTGCAGTAAGCTTGTTCAGTCCTATTCTTTAAAAAGCCTTTTGGGATTTTTATTGGGTCATATTGATTCTGTAAATCAACTTGAGGAGAATCTAGATCTTTTTTTTATTTTTTTTATTTTTTTTTATTTTTTATTTATTCATTTTAGAGAGGAGAGAGAGAGGGAGAGAGAGAGAAAGAGAGAGAGAGAGAAGGGGGGAGGAGCTGGAAGCATCAACTCCCATATGTGCCTTGACCGGGCAAGCCCAGGGTTTCGAACCGGCGACCTCAGCATTCCAGGTCGATGCTTTATCCACTGTGCCACCACAGGTCAGGCCGAGGAGAATCTAGATCTTAACATTGAATCTTCTAACTCACACCCAGCTCAGTTCTCCATTTTATATTTGTTTTGATCGCCTAGGGTGTTATTTTGTGGTTTTCAGTAAAAAATGTCTTTTTAGATATTTTATTTCATTTATTTCTAGTAATTATGTTACTTTTTTGATGTTATTGTTAAATGGTAGTTTGGAATTTTTATTTCTCAGCTGTTTGTTGACTGTGTGTATGTTCAGGGCCTGTGCCACATTCACAGATTACAGGTACTTTGCAAATAAATTCCTTTGGGTCACGTACTGCTCACGTGTTACGTCTGCTTTCCATTATTTATTTATGCCTTCTGTTTCTTCCTCCTTTCTGTCACCCAAACCGGAACCAGCACAGTGTTGACTAGAACTAGCCTGAGAGAACGCTCTGGGTCCTGTTCCTGATCTTCGTGGGGGATGCATTTGATTTGCCGAGATTGGGAAGCAGCCCAAGTGCCTCCGTCGCTGAGCGGGTGAAAAGCCGTGGTACGTTTATTTACACCCTGGAGCACTGCTCGCCCATAAACAGAGGGGGGGTCTTATCTTTGTGACAGCGCGGGCCCACCCGGGGAGTGTTCTGCTCCGTGAAACGAGCCAGGCAGAGAAAGGCGCCTGTGATCTCACTTCCACACGGTCGCTAACGAACAAGATGAACTGAGAAGCCAGTTGCCGTGCCAGGGCCAGGTTGTTGCGACTGCGTGGCTCTGCAGAGGCCAGGTCGTAGACAGAAAGCGCACTGACGGCTGTTAGACGGGAAGGGGGTTGGCGGGTGGAGGAAGAAGGCGGAGGCATTAAGCAAAGGAGAAAAGAAAGACTCAGGGGCACAGACGACGGTGTGGTGACCACAGAGGGAAGGGGGCGGGGGAGGGGGACGTGGTGATGGAGGGAGACTTGAGTTTGGGCGCCGAACACGCACAATGCAGCACACAGACGATGGAGTCTAGAACTATACACCTGATGCCTATATAATGTGATTAACCAGCGCACCCAAATAAATTCAGTTTGTGAAAAAAAAAAAAAGACAACGATGTAAAGGAAAAACCCACACATTCTAAAGAGCTTGGTAATGTAGTAGAATCAATCACTTAGCCTCCATGACCTGTTCCTACCTCCCCGGACGGGGAGCTAATCAATTCCTGAATCTACCTTCAGTTCCACCACTAATTTCCTGTCACCGTGACGAATTCACTGGCCGCGGGAGACTTCGTTTCCTCTGCTACCGGACGACCACGTGAGCAGATGCGTCCGGCCCACGGGGCCCCTCCGAGTCCCTGTCCATCCGCCTGGGGCTGCAGGGACGGGGGGCCCAGGCCCTGCTCCCCGCCCCCCCACGGCAAGGTCTGCCCCGCTCCCCGCTCCCCCACGGCAAGGTCTCCCCCGCTCCCCGCCCCCCCCACGGCAAGGTCTTTCCCGCTCCCCACCCCCCTCCACGGCAAGGTCTCCCCCGCTCCCCGCCCCCCCCCACGGCAAGGTCTTTCCCGCTCCCCGCCCCCCCCCACGGCAAGGTCTCCCCCGCTCCCCGCCCCCCCCCACGGCAAGGTCTGTCCCGCTCCCCGCCCCCCCCCACGGCAAGGTCTCCCCCGCTCCCCGACCCCCCCCCCCCGGCAAGGTCTCCCCCGCTCCCCGCCCCCCCCACGGCAAGGTCTCCCCCGCTCCCCGCCCCCCCCCACGGCAAGGTCTCCCCCGCTCCCCGCCCCTCCACGGCAAGGTCTGCCCCACTCACCCACCCCCCCACGGCAAGGTCTTTCCCGCTCCCCGCCCCCCCCCCACGGCAAGGTCTCCCCCGCTCCCCGCCCCCCCCACGGCAAGGTCTGCCCCGCTCCCCGCCCCCCCCCCACGGCAAGGTCTCCCCCGCTCCCCGCCCCCCCCCCACGGCAAGGTCTCCCCCGCTCCCCCGCCCCCCCCCACGGCAAGGTCTGCCCCGCTCCCCGCCCCCCCCCCCACGGCAAGGTCTCCCCCGCTCCCCGCCCCCCCCCCATGGCAAGGTCTCCCCCGCTCCCCGCCCCCCCCACGGCAAGGTCTCCCCCGCTCCCCGCCCCCCCCACGGCAAGGTCTCCCCCGCTCCCCGCCCCTCCACGGCAAGGTCTGCCCCACTCATCCCCCCCCCACGGCAAGGTCTTTCCCGCTCCCCGCCCCCCCACGGCAAGGTCTGCCCGGTGGGCGTGGCCTCCCGCCTGGCGGACCGGGGTGGACGTCTGCCACGTGGGTGGGGTTCAAGGCGGCACCCCATCCTCCTCTGATCGCCGTGACGTGCGAGAGCGTGGTGATCCCAAAACCCAGAGTGGTCAGAGCCCGTCCTCATGGGGAATCCGACGGCGCAGGACCGTTTCCCGTTCTATCCTCTCCCCCCTCAGAAAGTGATAACAGTTTCACTGCCTTCTCTGATTTCTTTCCTTGTGATCTATACAAAAAGAAAAAAAAATTCCTGCCTTGACTTTGGTTCTCAAACCTGGAACGTGAAAGACGGACGCTCAGCTGAACGAGGGGATGCGGGAAGGACAGTGGCTGCCGGCCCGGAGGTCGCCATGGAAACCGCCAGCGAGCCGCGACTATGAAGATGAACAACTTCGCATCTGTCTCCTCTCGGGGCTGCGGCCTGTCGGGTCCATCGGTCGCAGGCGGAGGGGCCGTCCAGAGGCACCGAGAGTCCTCCCGACTCCCTGGGGGTGACCCAGAGCAGCTCAGACCCGGGCACTCAGGCGAGGACAGCGACCACGCAGACAGCCTCACAGAGCGACATGCGTGCTTGCTGGAGTGCAGCCCCGCGCGACGTGGGAGCAGAACCGCTCAGCGCCCCGTGATGCTGTCCTCTCTGTGCCCTGGGCTGGACGCCTGCCTGCGCGGGATCAGTGACCGGAAGGAGCGCCCGGCCGCCCCTCCCTCCTCATTCAGCAGCGGCCGGAGGCGAGCCCGGCCCGAGCGCTACGTTGGCTCTGCCCTTAAACGTAGGAAATGAGCCAGCGGTGGTGATGTTAAGGTTCAGGCATGAGCTACGCTTGGAAACCATAGTGCGTGCCTTTTAGGAACCGACAGGTTGTTGGCAGGAAGGCGATGGGTCAGGGCGGAGGTCAGCGAGCCCGGAGGGGCCGTGGGGTCCAGCCGGGAGAGGACCTTCACGTTCCTTCCAGAGCAGAGGCCGCCTGTTCTCCTCCTGAAGTCCCCCCCTCGTCTCAGCGGCTCGCTTGCATGGTCCTCGCCAGACTCTCCTCATCCCCGTGCGGGCCTGGAAGCTCCTCCCGCCGTCTCGCAGAACTCTCTCCCGCAGTTGGGGTTTCTGGTGGGTTTTAGGTGAATTCAACCCGAGGGGAAGGCAATCCACGCCCTGATGGGAAAAATCGCTGAGTCCCCCGCGTGTCGCGTCCGAACGGCGTGTTCTCCGGGCCAAACGCCCTCCGTCCCCTCATGCTTTGAACTCAGGGACGTTCTCCTGGGTCCTTAGGCATTACTCCCCCCCCCCCACCGTGAATTTTGAATAGGAGAGAGCGTCCTCCTGCCGACGTGCGTTCAGCACCCGGGACGCTCACGGCAGCCACAGGTCCTGGGGTTTCCTGGTGTGCCCATCGCATCTGGGGCGTGATTCCATTCCACCTGCACTGCCAGCCCCCGCAGCAAGCAGAGAAAGGGATCCTCACGGTGCTTCAGGGTCATGTAGACTGCGTGTCGTGGGGGGGGGCATGCTGGGAGGGAGAGTACGGCTGAGGAGCTGGGGCCCCGCGGAGCGCGCTGGACACAGAGTGCGCTGGCCCGCCTGTTCTTTGCGGTGTTTCTCATGCTATTTCTCATCTACCCCACAGAGATGGCTGTGTGCGTTTTATAGGTGGCAACATGGGTTTTATTGTTTCCACAGTATATTTCTCCTAAGGCCTCGTAGTGGGCAAGGGGCAGAGGAGAGATTTGCACTCGTTCATGTCTCTACAGTTGAGTGCAGAGTTTTCTCTGCTTTTGAGCAGCGAGGTCTTTCTGGACAGACCTCCTTGGTGGTGAGACGTGGAATAGCACAAAGTAGCAAAAAGCCGCCGTGGCTGTGTTAGAGGCTGTTTGAATCCGTGCTGAGCACAGGGCGCACTGCATAGTAAGTGCTCAGTGAAGGCTAGCTCCTAATTATTATCAGTCCCAAAGGAACACTGGGAGAAGACGAGAGTTGGGTTTAAATAATTAAAAGCAGTAAAAAGGAATTACCTCTCACGTCAGCTCAATAACTCTTGACTAAATCTTTTCAGAGGACAAGTACTTACAATGCAAATCATGTGACTGACTCAGGAAACTCTTCAGAGGGACTTGGAAAAGCTAAAAGCCAACAATGAAACACAGGACTTTTCCGGAAACCGAAGAAACCTTGATATGCGGGGTAATCAAGGATCTGCGCATCTGAGTGCGGGGCTGCGGCTCGGTTAGATAAATTATTCTGCTGGACAGGAGCTGGGAACGGCCACCGCTGTGCAGGGCCTGGAGTCTCACCACCCGCTCTTTGATTTTCCTCTCTGAGAAGAACGATGAATAATTTATCTCTCTCTCGACTGGGAACATCGCTACGTGCTTGACTCTTCAGAAATGAAGACTTCTTGCTTTTAACCCCTTTTCTTTTTAAAAAGTGCCCCATCACAGGCTGCAAGAAGCTCCTCCTCTTGGCGTGAAAGAACAGAAGGGAATGTGTTTTCTTTTCTTTGGCGGAAGGATGAGAACACCTCTATTTCTCGGGATGCAGGGCTGTTGTGTCTACTCAGAGCAGGGAGTCAAGGTTTAAGGATCATTGATTCTGGCCCTGGCTGGTTGGCTCAGTGGTAGAGCATCAGCCCGGTGTATGGAAGTCCCGGGTTCAATTCCTGGCCAGGGCACACAGGGGAAGCGCCCATCTGCTTCTCCACCCCTCCCCCTCTCCTTCCTCTCTGTCTCTCTCTTCCCCTCTTGCAGCCAAGGCTCCATTGGAGCAAAGTTGGCCCAGGTGCTGAGGATGGCTCCATGGCCTCCACCTCAGGTGCTAGAATGGCTCTGGTTGCAACAGAGCGACGCCCCAGATGGGCAGAGCACCGCCCCCTGGTGGGCATGCCGGGTGGATCCCAGTTGGGTGCATGCAGGAGTCTGTCTCTCTGCCTCCCTGCTTCTCACTCCAGAAAGATAGAAATAATAAAAAATAAAAATAAAAAAATAAAAAGAATCCTTGATTCTGACTCCGCTCTGCCGCGTACGGTAGCTGTTCTCTGACGAGTCCTTCAGTTGGCCTCGGTCCCCTCGATGCTATGGACTGTCTACACTCCCCCCCAATTTCAGGTGTTGAGACCCAGCTCCCAGAACTGTGCTGTCAAAAGGTGGGGGTTGGGGAGGTGATTAGGTCACGGGTACAGAGGCTCCTGATCACATGTGTGCCCCGATGAAGAGGACCCACCCGCCTCCTTCCCTCCGTCACGTGGGCCGCAGTGAAAGGCAGGGATCCGTGGGGGGAGGACTCTCTCCCGATGCCAGTCGCCTGAGGCCTGGGCCTCGCCCTTCCCGGCTTCCCAGACACGAGTGGTGCGTTCCTGTGTTTATCAGCCAGCCGGTCTAAGATGGTTCCTGCTGTTTTGTTGTATTTTACTGGCCACCCACGTGGACTGAGGCACTTTGTCGAACACCGGGGTTTCTTTGCTCAGGGTTGTGTGAATGAGATGAGAGAGGCACAGGCCACCTGCCCTGCGGACTGAGGCATCGTCCTCCCCTAATCCAGAGAGGCTTTGTTTTTTAAATTCTTGTTGCATGTGTCGGGGAGACTTTGGTTAATATATGACACAGGACTCAGACTTGTAGTCCCCAAGGACGGACCCTGGAAGGGCCCCTGTGGCCCCACAGGAGTGCTGCCTTCAGGAGCACACAGTTGAACTCTGGGCCACAGCCTCAGCCTTCAGGGGCTTTCTGGGAGAGAGAGCTGCGAGTTCCCCAGAGCGAGTCCACACCATGCGGTCGCGTCGGAACCACACAGCCAGCATAGCCCCTCAGCGGAAAGCTCGAACCTGCTCTGTGACCGCCCAGCACGTCCTGACCCCCTCGGGGCCCTCTCCCAGGACTCCCCAAACCAGGCCCCAAGGAGGCTCCCGAGGGCCTCACACACGGCGAAGGTGCCTCTGTGCTCAGATGCACTTAGGGAAGGTATCGTGGCTCTTCTGGACGGCTTTGTACAGCCGTGAGCAAGGTGACCACTTGGAGGCCATTTCCACATCTGTAACATGGGGACACAAACCCTGGTGTGTTGGAATATATACACATATATGATGTATGCATATGTATATATGTATGGGGACATAAACACCAGTATGTAGATATACATATGTGTACATATATGTATACATGTACGGGGACACAAACAGTAGTATGTTGATATATACACGTATACATATGTGTATATGTGTGCGGGGACACAAACACTGGTGTGTTGATGTATACACGTGTACACATGTGTATATATGTATGGGGACACAAACACTAGTATGTTGATGTATACACATGTACACATATGTGTATATATGTACGGGGACACAGACACTGGTGTGTCGATATATACGTGTACATGTATATATCCCGCCAGAGGCTCAGGACATAATCACTGTTTCATAAGTGTGAATTGTTATTATATGCATTTGTAGTTAGACAAATTTGAAATTGAATCCTCATTCTGACACCCCCAATAGCCATCCGAGTGGACAAATTTCAACTTGTGTGTGTGTCTCTCTCTTACACACGCATGCGTGCGTGCGCACACACACACACACACTCATTGCTACGGCAGAGAGGCAGGGCGTCCCTGCAGTGGAGGACGGGTCCCGGGTGGAGGGAGACCCCCCACAGACAGCATCGGGCACCGTCCTCAGTGCTGGTCCGGCCGCAGGTGACCTGTTCGCAGCCTTGGATCTCACCTGCTGCTCAGAGATGTTTATCAGGAGCTGCTTGGCCCATTTGTTGGGATGCACTCCATTCGGGGCTTAACTACCTTCCAACTCCTGATTTTCTGAGGTGTTTGTTTCTTTCTTTTGAGCATCACAGCCCCCGGGAGGTGAACTGGAAAAGGCAATAAACTGTTCATTTAAATAACAAAGTCCTCAAAGTTCAAGTCATTTAATAACTTGCCTAGGGTCACAGATCTAATAACAAAATAATAACAACTTCAGTTACTGCTCCTTGAGTCCCACCAGGGCTGGCCAGCGTGCCCAGTGGGCTACTGAGCTGGGTCCGTGGACAGACCAGAGGGGTACTGAGCTGGGTCCGTGGACAGACCAGTGGGGTACTGAGCTGGGTCAGGGACAGACCAGTGGGGTACTGAGCTGGGTCCGTGGACAGACCAGTGGGGTACTGAGCTGGGTCTGTGGACAGACCAGTGGGGTACTGAGCTGGGTTAGGGACAGACCAGAGGGGTACTGAGCTGGGTCCGTGGACAGACCAGTGGGGTACTGAGCTGGGTCCGTGGACAGACCAGTGGGGTACTGAGCTGGGTCCGTGGACAGACCAGAGGGGTACTGAGCTGGGTCCGTGGACAGACCAGAGGGGTACTGAGCTGGGTCCGTGGACAGACCAGTGGGGTACTGAGCTGGGTCCGTGGACAGACCAGAGGGGGTACTGAGCTGGGTCCGTGGACAGACCAGTGGGGTACTGAGCTGGGTCCGTGGACAGACCAGAGGGGTACTGAGCTGGGTCCGTGGACAGACCAGTGGGGTACTGAGCTGGGTCCGTGGACAGACCAGTGGGGTACTGAGCTGGGTCAGGGACAGACCAGTGGGGTACTGAGCTGGGTCCGTGGACAGACCAGTGGGGTACTGAGCTGGGTCCGTGGACAGACCAGTGGGGTACTGAGCTGGGTCCGTGGACAGACCAGAGGGGTACTGAGCTGGGTCCGTGGACAGACCAGTGGGGTACTGAGCTGGGTCCGTGGACAGACCAGTGGGGTACTGAGCTGGGTCAGGGACAGACCAGTGGGGTACTGAGCTGGGTCCGTGGACAGACCAGTGGGGTACTGAGCTGGGTCAGGGACAGACCAGTGGGGTACTGAGCTGGGTCCGTGGACAGACCAGTGGGGTACTGAGCTGGGTCCGTGGACAGACCAGTGGGGTACTGAGCTGGGTCAGGGACAGACCAGTGGGGTACTGAGCTGGGTCCGTGGACAGACCAGTGGGGTACTGAGCTGGGTCCGTGGACAGACCAGTGGGGTACTGAGCTGGGTCAGGGACAGACCAGTGGGGTACTGAGCTGGGTCAGGGACAGACCAGTGGGGTACTGAGCTGGGTCCGTGGACAGACCAGTGGGGTACTGAGCTGGGTCCGTGGACAGACCAGAGGGGTACTGAGCTGGGTCCGTGGACAGACCAGTGGGGTACTGAGCTGGGTCCGTGGACAGACCAGTGGGGTACTGAGCTGGGTCAGGGACAGACCAGTGGGGTACTGAGCTGGGTCCGTGGACAGACCAGTGGGGTACTGAGCTGGGTCAGGGACAGACCAGTGGGGTACTGAGCTGGGTCCGTGGACAGACCAGTGGGGTACTGAGCTGGGTCAGGGACAGACCAGTGGGGTACTGAGCTGGGTCCGTGGACAGACCAGTGGGGTACTGAGCTGGGTCCGTGGACAGACCAGTGGGGTACTGAGCTGGGTCAGGGACAGACCAGTGGGGTACTGAGCTGGGTCCGTGGACAGACCAGTGGGGTACTGAGCTGGGTCCATGGACAGACCAGTGGGGTACTGAGCTGGGTCCGTGGACAGACCAGTGGGGTACTGAGCTGGGTCCGTGGACAGACCAGTGGGGTACTGAGCTGGGTCCGTGGACAGACCAGAGGGGTACTGAGCTGGGTCCGTGGACAGACCAGAGGGGTACTGAGCTGGGTCCGTGGACAGACCAGTGGGGTACTGAGCTGGGTCCGTGGACAGACCAGAGGGGTACTGAGCTGGGTCCGTGGACAGACCAGTGGGGTACTGAGCTGGGTCCGTGGACAGACCAGAGGGGTACTGAGCTGGGTCCGTGGACAGACCAGTGGGGTACTGAGCTGGGTCCGTGGACAGACCAGTGGGGTCCTGAGCTGGGTCAGGGACAGACCAGTGGGGTACTGAGCTGGGTCCGTGGACAGACCAGTGGGGTACTGAGCTGGGTCATGGACAGACCAGTGGGGTACTGAGCTGGGTCCGTGGACAGACCAGTGGGGTACTGAGCTGGGTCCGTGGACAGACCAGTGGGGTACTGAGCTGGGTCAGGGACAGACCAGTGGGGTACTGAGCTGGGTCCGTGGACAGACCAGTGGGGTACTGAGCTGGGTCCGTGGACAGACCAGTGGGGTACTGAGCTGGGTCAGGGACAGACCAGTGGGGTACTGAGCTGGGTCAGGGACAGACCAGTGGGGTACTGAGCTGGGTCCGTGGACAGACCAGTGGGGTACTGAGCTGGGTCCGTGGACAGACCAGAGGGGTACTGAGCTGGGTCCGTGGACAGACCAGTGGGGTACTGAGCTGGGTCCGTGGACAGACCAGTGGGGTACTGAGCTGGGTCAGGGACAGACCAGTGGGGTACTGAGCTGGGTCCGTGGACAGACCAGTGGGGTACTGAGCTGGGTCAGGGACAGACCAGTGGGGTACTGAGCTGGGTCCGTGGACAGACCAGTGGGGTACTGAGCTGGGTCAGGGACAGACCAGTGGGGTACTGAGCTGGGTCCGTGGACAGACCAGTGGGGTACTGAGCTGGGTCCGTGGACAGACCAGTGGGGTACTGAGCTGGGTCCGTGGACAGACCAGAGGGGTACTGAGCTGGGTCCGTGGACAGACCAGTGGGGTACTGAGCTGGGTCCGTGGACAGACCAGTGGGGTACTGAGCTGGGTCCGGGACAGACCAGTGGGGTACTGAGCTGGGTCCGTGGACAGACCAGTGGGGTACTGAGCTGGGTCCGTGGACAGACCAGTGGGGTACTGAGCTGGGTCCGTGGACAGACCAGTGGGGTACTGAGCTGGGTCCGTGGACAGACCAGTGGGGTACTGAGCTGGGTCCGTGGACAGACCAGAGGGGTACTGAGCTGGGTCCGTGGACAGACCAGTGGGGTACTGAGCTGGGTCCGTGGACAGACCAGTGGGGTACTGAGCTGGGTCCGTGGACAGACCAGAGGGGTACTGAGCTGGGTCCGTGGACAGACCAGAGGGGTACTGAGCTGGGTCCGTGGACAGACCAGTGGGGTACTGAGCTGGGTCAGGGACAGACCAGTGGGGTACTGAGCTGGGTCCGTGGACAGACCAGTGGGGTACTGAGCTGGGTCAGGGACAGACCAGTGGGGTACTGAGCTGGGTCCGTGGACAGACCAGTGGGGTACTGAGCTGGGTCCGTGGACAGACCAGTGGGGTACTGAGCTGGGTCAGGGACAGACCAGTGGGGTACTGAGCTGGGTCCGTGGACAGACCAGTGGGGTACTGAGCTGGGTCCGTGGACAGACCAGTGGGGTACTGAGCTGGGTCAGGGACAGACCAGTGGGGTACTGAGCTGGGTCAGGGACAGACCAGTGGGGTACTGAGCTGGGTCCGTGGACAGACCAGTGGGGTACTGAGCTGGGTCCGTGGACAGACCAGAGGGGTACTGAGCTGGGTCCGTGGACAGACCAGTGGGGTACTGAGCTGGGTCCGTGGACAGACCAGTGGGGTACTGAGCTGGGTCAGGGACAGACCAGTGGGGTACTGAGCTGGGTCCGTGGACAGACCAGTGGGGTACTGAGCTGGGTCAGGGACAGACCAGTGGGGTACTGAGCTGGGTCCGTGGACAGACCAGTGGGGTACTGAGCTGGGTCAGGGACAGACCAGTGGGGTACTGAGCTGGGTCCGTGGACAGACCAGTGGGGTACTGAGCTGGGTCCGTGGACAGACCAGTGGGGTACTGAGCTGGGTCCGTGGACAGACCAGAGGGGTACTGAGCTGGGTCCGTGGACAGACCAGTGGGGTACTGAGCTGGGTCCGTGGACAGACCAGTGGGGTACTGAGCTGGGTCAGGGACAGACCAGTGGGGTACTGAGCTGGGTCCGTGGACAGACCAGAGGGGTACTGAGCTGGGTCCGTGGACAGACCAGTGGGGTACTGAGCTGGGTCCGTGGACAGACCAGTGGGGTACTGAGCTGGGTCCGTGGACAGACCAGAGGGGTACTGAGCTGGGTCCGTGGACAGACCAGTGGGGTACTGAGCTGGGTCCGTGGACAGACCAGAGGGGTACTGAGCTGGGTCCGTGGGCAGACCAGAGGGGTACTGAGCTGGGTCCGTGGGCAGACCAGAGGGGTACTGAGCTGGGTCCGTGGACAGACCAGTGGGGTACTGAGCTGGGTCCGTGGACAGACCAGTGGGATACTGAGCTGGGTCAGGGACAGACCAGAGGGGTACTGAGCTGGGTCAGGGGCAGAGACAGGCAGTGAGTCCCACCAGGGCTGGCCAGCGTGCCCAGTGGGCCACTGAGCTGGGTCGGTGGTCAGACACAGGCTGTGTCTCCGCTCTTGGGCCAGAGGCCCTGGGGCTCCCAGCTGTGGACTGCTTCCCCCAAAGGTCCAGAGCAGATTGATATCAGGAAGGGACCCCCATCCCTGTGCTCCCTTGTGCGTCCTCACAGGCAGTGATGTCCAGCGAGTGGACTTATGGACTCTGGCGTGTGTCTGCTCGGCGTGAATCCCAACCTGCGATGCTATAGCTGACCGACTTGGGAAGGCTCATAAAGCCTTTAGCCATCTTCAAAAATCGCAATATGATCATCGTCCCCACCTCAGGGCCCGAGGAAGAGTCCACACGGTCACAGGTGGACGAGTTTGTGCCCATAGTGCATTCTGGGTTCTACCCCTTACCCTCTGCTCTATGTCTTTCTTGTTTATTTTCCTCCTCATGGAAAACCGACTTTTCAGTTCTTTAGACTAATACCTTGGACAAGAGAGGACGTGATTGCCACTCCTGTTAGTGAGGAGGGGCTGCTTACAGGCCCCGTGTTTTCCAGCCCCCCCTCCGTGGGCATTCCTGCCCCTGGACTCCCTCAGCTCTGGTCTCTCTGCCATTCGTCAGAGCCACCGTCCTCCGGAACGGGGCCTCTCCTGACGTGGGAGCAGGTGTCTGTGGGAACAGACAACAGGACAGACATGGCCAAGGTCACGGGCTGTGTCTCAGGGACAGGCCCCTGTTAGACACGGATGAGAGGGAGAGGAACCTGTGAGCTCCCGAGACCTGGTGAGTCGGAGCAGAGATGACCAAGGTCACAGGCCGTGTCTCAGAGACAGTCCCCTGTTAGACACTGACGAGAGGGAGAGGAACCTGTGAGCTCCCGAGACCTGGTGAGTCGGAGCGGACATGGCCAAGGTCACGGGCCGTGTCTCAGAGACAGTCCCCTGTTAGACACTGATGAGAGGGAGAGGAACCTGTGAGCTCCCGAGACCTGGTGAGTCGGAGAGGACGTGTCTATCTAAGATGTCCTCCCAGTCTACTTGTGGACGGGATTCTAGGCGCGGCTGGTGGGGCTGGGGTCCTTGCTTGTTCCATGTTCCAGATGTTTTCCAGCCAACGGAGTTGAGCTGATTACGGCAAGTGACCTATTGAGAATCAGTGCCGTAAAACCATTCCACGAGTGCCTGTGCCGCCGTCCCGGGGCTGTAAGTCACGTTGATGCGCACCAACGCGGGCATGCTCAGGAAATGAGATGCAGAATGCTCGCTCGCAGGGCACCATCACCAGCAGCTGCTGGTCCTGGATGATCAAAGCAGGCTGCTGATGAGGCCAGGGTCACCGGCTCCATCCTGGGATCGCCCAGGAATCCCCCTCTGCCCTGCGGCCGTGGGCAGAACCCGAGGGTGGCAGCAGCCGCCATCTTCCGGCCTCATGTGGGGTCACTGAGGAGGAGAGGGCACTGCTGGCCCAAGAGAAACGACCCCGCACTGCAGACGAGCACTGCACATGTGTGGCGTGATGGCTGCGTGTTCCTCTGGAAGCGATCACACACACACACAGATGCTGTCTCCCTCACACACCCGTGTGCATGCACACCCACCCTGGGGAGGCAGGAGGATGGGGAGGAGTAATGCAGGGAAAGCTTGGTGCCCTTAGAGGGGTCAGTCAGGTCCCAGCTTTGACATGCTGTGTTAGGAGTTCTTGGAGAAATGCTTCTATAGGTTTGGGGGTGTAGGGGGATACAGCCTCAGTCAGTCTTGGATTACTGATCAAAATGAAACGCTAGGAATATCAGGATGGTGCACTTAACATCAGGTATCTTGAGCTGGGTTTAAGGACAAAGGGACTGCTGCTGTTAGCTGTTGCTGCTGCGTAACAAACATCCCCCACTGGGAACTGTCTGAACTTGGAAGTAACAGAGCTCTTGGAGTATTGCCCCTGTGGTTTGGTGGGGCATGATTCAGTGCAATTATTATAAATTTCTTGTATGATGTTTATTATAATCAAATAATTTGGGAAATACTTGATTAGACCAAGTTGTAAGTTTCTTTGTTTCTTTTTGTTGTTGTTTGTTTGTTTGTTTTGTAATTTTCTGAAGTGAGAAGCAGGGAGGCAGAGACAGACTCCTCCATGTGCCCGACCAGGATCCACCAGCATGCCCACCAGGGGGCGATGCTCTGCCCATGTGGAATGTTACTGGGTTGTACCCAGAGCCATTCTAGCACCTGAGGCAGAGGCCATGAAGCCATCCTCAGCGCCCGGGACAACTTTGCTCCAATGGAGTCTTGACTGCGGGAGGAGAAGAGAGAGACAGAGAGGAAGGAGAGGGGGAGGGGTGGAGAAGCAGACGGGCGGTTCTCCTGTGTGCCCTGGCTGGGAATTGAACCTGGGACTTCCATACACTGGGCTGACGCTATACCACTGAGCCAACTGGCCAGGGATGCAAGTTTCTTTATTGTGAGATATTCAGGACACTTTAGATGGACAAAGTGCCTTGTGAAACTGCCGAGATGTAATTTAGCATGGAAGGACCTCCCGGCTTCAGTATCCCACCAGTCAGATTTGGGGAGTTTCTGGACAAGTAAAATTAGTGAATCTCTGTCTCTCTTTCTCTCCCCCTTTCAGTTCTGAGTCCCAGAGAGCAGGGAGTAATAGATGATGAGTTCTCAATGAGACAAAGGAAGTTAGGGAACAGACTGTCCTATGACTAATTTAGTGCCTGACTCTCTGAATGGATTAAAATTCAATGAAGAAATTTAAAAGCCGTGTCCCTCCTGCACAGAACTCCAGCGCTCTGAATGTAGGCCATCGGTTTGGAATCGGATTACCTTCTCCCGGGGATAATTGGGTTGTGGCCTCGGGGTCTAGCGAGGCGTGCCTTTTCTTTACTGTGGCCTGCCGTGGTCTCCGGGGCCACCGACTACATCCCCTCTCCGTGGGGGACCAGAGGGCAGGTCAGAGGTGAGGGTGTGGCAGGGCAGTGCGCTCTCACGCTCCTGTGGCACCGTGACCCCACGTAGATGACTCTCTGCGTTGCACGCAGTTTTATCTCAGCTCTCTGTGGAGGGGAGCAGGGGGCAGAACGGAGCGTGCTCAGTGTTAGAACATTTCTTTTACAGCCAAACACGGCACACGACACTACTGAACTGCAGCGCTCACCTCCTCGGCCCTGACGCTTCCTTTATTCCAGGTTCTTCCTCGAAATGTGCTCTTCTTTGCTGGTTTCATTGTGTCTTTTATTGACCTGGTTTCGTATGATTCTCTGTGAAGGAAAATGCTGTTGTGGAGTCAAATTGGGAACTGATTCCTGTTCTATCCTGCACGCCTCCCGAGAACCACAGTAGCCAGTGCAACCCGAAGGCTGTGAAGAGTCCCCAGGTGAGGAGCAGAAACGCAGGTCACCCACCTCACGAGGCCCTGGCTGCGCGTCCCTGGATGGCAGCTGACCCGAGGGAGGAAGGTGTCAGGCTGCAGCATTGCGTACTGCGTGTGGCCCTGTGTCGATGACGGAGACAGCGGGGAAGAAGGGGCAGCTGTCTGCTGACCACCTGTCTACCCAGCCCCAGGGGGGCCGCGAGCACGGACTCGTTCCGTCACCACCGCAGCCCATGTGGGGGACACGGGTGCACGTGGTGACGTGAGAGCCAGGCTCAGAGCCAGGGACCGCGCTCCACGCCGCCCCGCTGAACAGCGGCGGATGTGATGGTGTCCTTCCTGCCTCCGGGACGCCGTGTTCACTGCGGTCTCCGATCTAAACGTTCCTGTGAGTATTTCAGAGCCTGGTCCGGGGGAGCTTGCCCACCTCTCCGGTCACCCACGCTCGCTGGTCCTCCCTGTCCAGCACGACCTCTCCTCTTTCTTCACACCCCCCGCCCCGCCCTGCCCCGCCCCCGCCCGGCTCACACTTCTTGTCTGTCGCCCTTAGTCTTGGCTTCAAGACTCCTTGTAGGTAAACCGGAAAGGGCTGATGGGTGATCAGTTATAATAGTTCCAGTTATAGATATCCCCAAGGGTCTCCAAGAAGGTGGATACAACACACACCACACACACACACACACACACACACACACACTCCATCCATAACCCACAGTCAGTTTACCGCCCTAGCATCATGCTGGCAGGACTCTAATTTCCTTCAAGTGTTGCGTGTCCCGACGCCGGCAGTCGTGACACGAGTGTGCAGCAACGTGCTGAAGCCAAGCTTCTCTCTGCACCTCCCTTGTGAGGAAGCTTGCTCCTTTCAAGGGGTCACACCGAGCGAGGCACTGGTCCTGCCCAGTGCATCCTGATTACTTGGAAAGAGCCTTTGTTCTACATAGATAGAGGGATAGCTGCACATGTGTGCATGCATGTAGTTGTGTGAGTGTCTGTGTTTACGCTGTGTTGTGTATTCACCTGCGTGTGTCCAGTTTGGACCGTTTTCTCGGCAGGCTGTCTGGGTGTTACTAGGGACTCTCCGTTCTCTGGATGAGTTGGGGGGTTTCTTTGCTGCCAGTTGCTGTGGGCCCCAGACTCGGGGGCACACAGAGCTCTCCCTGGATCTCGCTGGGTGGCAGCAGGAGCCGTCACGGCTATGCTCCCTCCGGAGGGGCCGCGGGCAGTCTGGGTCCTGCCTTCTCGGCTCCGGGAGCTGCCTGTGATCCTCGGATAGCACCCCCGCCCATCGTGAGAGCTGCCAGTCCAGCTGTTTCTCCATGAAGTCCCCCTTTCTCTGGCTCTTCTGCAGCCTGTCGCTTCCTCCCCAAGGACTCCTGTCATTCCACGGGGCCCCCCCCCAGATAATCCAGGGTCACCACCCCTGCGGGGTCTTTAATTTAATCACATCTTTGGAGTCCCTTCTGCCGTGTTGGACAGCACAGTCACAGGCTCTGCGGATGAGGACGTGGACACCCGCGGAGGGGGCAGGCACCCTGTTGTCTGAATGTCATCTCGATAGACTCCTGTTTAAGAAATTTGAGAACAGAGACCATGTTTGATATGTATTATGAGAAGAGACAGATGGAATTGAAAAAAAAAAAAAATATATATATATATGTATGTGTGTGTGTGAAAACCTTTTTGCAGAAATCTATAGAAAAATTTAAAGCTATTCCCAGTATGTGGTTGTGACCGCACAATGAGGATGATTAGAAAATGTGTTCTCCTCCCAGTTCCCCAGAAAGGTTCGTCTCGCTGAACGCAGGGATGGTTTTCTTTACTTCTTCATGGTGTTGCAAACCAGTGTCATCTCCTGATGCAAAAAAACCATGAGTGACTGTGGCCTGTGGACCTGTGTGTGTCGAGGAGGCTCTGAAGGTCCGCCCGGAGGGTCGCCGAGGGCATGGGTGGAGCTGTGGCATTGTCAGCTCTTGTCACTGGCTGCAAGCTCTTCAAAGCCAGGTGCTCTTTTCTCTTTTCCTGAAAATTTTAGTAACGTCGTCAGGTATTCCGACTGAGCTTTTAGACACAGAGCCGACCGTACCTGAGGAGGTCCTGGAGAAGAGGGCGCGTACGGTACGGTGTGCTGTCTGCCCCCTCAGCAGCCTCTTCTGGCTGAGGGCATGGATACAATGTTGCAGCCTGACACTGCGATTCCATGGCATTGTAGCCTGTGGTCAAGTGGATAGAGGTCGGTGGATTAGGCTGCAGGGAAACAGTTACAAGTTCCACCTTGGGAGGCTCCCGGCGGCTCCCTGATGCTATGGGGGGCGGGGGCTTCCCTGGGGGGGGGCTCCCCTGTCCAGTGACGGGGGCCGTAGGTGGCAGGCTCCTCCCCTGGTCCTCAGTCAGCACTCCCTCCCTCTTCAGTGCTCATCTTTCTTGAAATAGTAACTGATTTCTGACATCACCCAAAATAACCCAAGCCCCGCCCCTGGCATTTAGGCGTGATTTAGAAACATCGAAACGCTGAGGATTCTCTGAAGAACTTGAAGGGATGTAAACTGCTCTCCCCGTGCGCCTGCACGTCCAAATATAACGAAAATTTAGGATGACAACACTTTGACTTTAAAAACAGATAAGGGAAATGATCTGATGTTAGAAGGCCGGAAACGTATTTAATTGCGCCCTGCTGTCAACACAAACAGGCTTCCATTAATCCGCCTCAGAGCTGGTGCGGAAGACTTTATAAGGACCGCGTCCCAGGTGATAAACGTGGCCGCCGTCATTATTGTCACTCTCTGAAGCCCGGGAGACTCCCTGAGACGGGTGAGTAAACATCCTCTGAGGAAGCCCTTCCGTGGCCATGGCATTGCCTTCAGGGGCGGGGAACTCAACCCGCATCACCTTGAAGAGGAGTCAGGGGTGGGTTCCCTCCTGTTTGAAGTAAACTTGTCCTGCGTCCACCTGGGCCGTCACAGACTCCCTTCAGGTTTCAGTGTCTCGGATCCCTGTTTCCGTCCAGGCGCAGCCTCTGGCCCTCAGCACGAATGCGTGCGTTTCCAAAGAACCATTGCAAAATAATAAGAATAAATCAATTCTCTTCTGGGGGAAAAGCATCATAATAAAAGTGATTGAACTTATGAAATGCCTTTCGTGTACAAAGCCACTTACAATCGTTAATTAGTCACGGTGCCAGAGCGGGTCCCCGTGCAGCACAGCCTGCTGTCGCAGGCGCTGGCGATGACGGGGGTGCAGGGGCTTCAGCCCTGCGTGCGGCCTGGGCCTGGCGGGGGAGGGGAGCGCGCCCTGGGAGCCCTAGGCCTGTCCTTTCTCTCCCGCGAGTTGCAGCCTGCTTCCTGCAGTGACTCCTCGGGGCGGCTGCTCCCCTGACCTCACCCCGGACGAGACAGGTACCTTGGAGCTTGATGTCAGGTGTCCCAGTCCCCTCGCCAGGGGTCCTGGTCCCTGTCCCCTTTCCCTTCTCGGGCTGTTTCCAGGGGCCACCACATTCTCCCCTCTCTCCTGTCACAAACGGAGAAGAGTGAGTTAGGTCTGTAACCCTGGATCACAGCGGTAGGCGTGGCGAATGAAAAGATCCCTAGAAATCTTTCCTGATTGCAGAGAGAAGACGAGGCTGGGCGGGTCCTCCCAGCGGGGGGTGGATGGAGCCACGTCCATTCTGTCCTTTGGTGCAAGAGCATCAGGAGCCGGCGGGCCACTCTTCCTGGAAGCTGCTCTGGGTTGGGACAGGGACACAGGCTGACTGTTTCTGTTGTCTGCTGGACGGTTACGGAAGTGCGGTAACTAATGGCATTGGGGTGAGTGCATAGCAGTGGACGAGAGCCTGGGGTGAGTGCATAGCAGTGGACGAGAGCTTGGGGTGAGTGCACAGCAGTGGACGAGAGCCTGGGGTGAGTGCACAGCAGTGGACGAGAGCCTGGGGTGAGTGCACAGCAGTGGACGAGAGCCTGGGGTGAGTGCACAGCAGTGGACGAGAGCCTGGGGTGAGTGCACAGCGGTGGGTGAGTGCACAGCGGTGGAGGAGAGCCTGGGGTGAGTGCACAGCGGTGGACGAGAGCCTGGGGTGAGTGCACAGCGGTGGACGAGAGCCTGGGGTGAGTGCATAGCAGTGGTCGAGAGCCTGGGGTGAGTGCATAGCAGTGGACGAGAGCCTGGGGTGAGTGCACAGCAGTGGACGAGAGCCTGGGGTGAGTTCATAGCAGTGGACGAGAGCCTGGGGTGAGTTCATAGCAGTGGACGAGAGCCTGGGGTGAGTTCATAGCAGTGGACGAGAGCTGCTCCGTTTGTTGACTCCTTACGGTGTCCCACGAGGTGCGCCAGATGCTCAGGGGGACTCTGACCTTAGCCCTGCCGAGCTGGCACAGGACGTGGACAGATGTGCCCGAGACCTCACCAACAGTCAGGGTGCATGCAGGTCAATGGAGAAGCACAGCCCAGCTCTTTCATATTAATGCCAAATTATACTCTGAAAAACTCGAGTGTGGGTGGATGAAAACATAAGAAAAAACAGGCTAGGTAGTAAAGAATATAGTCTCCTAAGACTCAAGCAAATGTGAATCGAACAACGGCAAACATGTCAGGACAACTGATAGACGCCGGCTGAGTTTTGGACGTCGACTCACTGGCGTCTCTACGTCTGATGCACCCGTTCAGTGGAAACAAAAGCCGCATGAACTAGGTAGCCCCCACCCCGTCTCCAGTTTGGGGAGGCGGACGCAATCTTATCTCTCAGCGAGCTGAGTAGACATGTAGACCGGGACCTCTCTGGTGCCTCCCTCTGATCTACACGAATAGATTGGACGGGCAGCTATCAGCCAATCACATACGTGCACCCACGATATTTGCTGTAACTTGTTTTGCTCCACCCGAGCCCAGTCAGCTGTCTCATGCGTGCAGAGAAGAAGGCTCATCCGTCTGTCCCCCCGCTTGGGCAAGGACAAGTTCGCAGCTATGGAAAGTCACTGTCCATCTGCTGCTGCCCGTGTCAGGAATGGTGACCAGCTCCAAAAATACTTTCCAAACAAAAATGACAACCTCCTGGCGTGAGGATGGTGCGATTCAAGGGCTGTGAGGAGAGTTCGAATATTTTCAACAGAAGGAAGGGGTCGCAGCTTGTGAAGAAGGCAGCGCTCCTGTGACCTCGTCTCCCCCTTTGCCGCTGGGACTTATAGCCCCCTCAGCCGGGGTGGGTGGGGGCAGGGGGGGGGGAACTAGGACCAGAGCAGCCTGAGAGAAGGGCGGTGCTCCCGGCTGTCCGTGAGGGAAGCAGGTGGCCACGCAGATGGCCCCGGCTGCTCCTGACCTTTCCTTCCCCACACCATGCGACCCCAGGAATGGGACCCCAGACTCAAACCAGGTGCCTCCCAGCAGAGTCAGCCCATGACTTCTTCCTGAGCCTTGGGAAGCGCAGGGATTATGTTTAGAGCTAGAGAGGAGACTGGCACAGAAATATTTGGACCAAAATGTCAAAAACCTGGTTAAATAATGCTGTTCCCAGATTTATTCGTTGTATAAAAAATAAGGCCACGTACATTGCTAACAACTGAGAATTACCTGAGACATACTCATGCAGCACTTTCCTTAGCAGAGTACAGAATCGCTTGACAAGTTCCACGTTGCTACCAGGAGTTCCTTACAATGAGCCAGAGCTCTTAAGGTTATTTTCGGGGGACGCCTATTTTCTTCCCTTTATTCTTCGCCATAAAACCCTTTCTCTGCCGTTGCCTATATGACACCCCCCAGAAAATGGGGTGAAGAAGACCGTGTACATATGGACAGGTTATTACTGCTATGTAGGGTGAACATTTTTAATACCAAATTAAACTGCCACAGCCTGTAAAAAAAAAAATGTCCATTTCAGCCGTGATAATGGTGATCTATTTCATCTCCACCATGGTCACCAAGGGGAGTGATGGACGCTCGCTGTATAAGTCACTGAAACGCCACAGCAGTTGAAACTCCACAGATGAATTTGGCACCTTCTGAATATATGCAATCACGGGCCAAATTTAAAATTCAAAAGCGTTTAAAATGGTTTTATTACTATACCATAGATACATACAAGACATTAATAATATACATATATATATATTTTTTGCCTTTCCAAACAAGTCTGTAATAAGAATGTATCTTGTGATGGGGCTGGCGAGCTTATGGACAGAACAATTTGCTTTCAGAAACCTCCCAGGATGCATGGGTTGGTTTATTCATCGTACACCTGGCTGAGGAGCAAAACAGTAAAGAACCGTCACAACGACTGACAGGAGGTGGACTCCAGGCTCTGTAGCGGTGGCTCCTCTCGAACTCAGACCTGCAACGGAGCAAAAGGAGAAAGTGGAACTTGAGGAAGGGGGAAATGACGCGTCGGATTAATTCTACGTGGCCCTAGGGCTCCCTGCCCTTCCCCTGCTAATACATATGTTAGAATTCTTGTGTCCTCTACATTATATTTTCTTTTAGGGAAGGACCTTAGCCCTCTATCCCAGGAGGTCTGTGTTAAATCCAAAAATGAAAAAAAAAATTGAAATAAAAATGCCCGTGTCAGCCAAGTCCAACCACGGGGCGGGTGAGGATTGGCCAACGTGTGGTGGCGGCTGACCACTTCCCCTCAGTCACAGCCTCAGGAAAACGGAAGACCGTGTGGTTCTGTTAAAGCAGAAATAACCATTGTTGTCTGGTGCTCAGTCTGACTGATCCGTGTCCCCTGCTTGGAACAGGCAGGGAGAGGGCCTGGGCACCAGCTCAGCGTGAGTGCCGTGATTGATTAGTGATGTCTGCCATGGGTGCGGGCAGAGGTGAATGTCGACGAGCTTCGCATGTGCAATCCCTGCTCAGATCTGTGATTACCCAGGAGAAGCTCTTGTGGTTTTGATCCAATAGCATGAATCATGCACAGGGATACAGAGTTATTCTTTTTCATTTTTTAAGATTCAAATGAAGAAACATAAAGCTGTTTTTTGTTATGTAAGCATGTTGCAGATTTCAAGGATAATTTAAAGAAAACCTGACTCACCGCCTCTGGCTCACAGTGACAGGTGGAAACACGGACCCTCCCTCCCTCCCTCCCTCCCTCCCTTCCTTCCTTCCTTCCTCCCTTCCTTCCTTCCTTCCTTCCTGGCTCACAGTGACAGGTGGAAACACGGACCCTTCCTTCCTTCCTTCCTTCCTTCCTTCCTTCCTTCCTTCCTTCCTTCCTTCCTTCCTTCCTTCCTTCCTTTCTCCCTTCCCTCCTCCCTTCCCTCCCTTCCCTCCCTCCCTTCCCTCCCTCCCTCCCTCCCTCCCTCCCTCCCTCCCTCCCTCCCTCCCTTCCTTCCTTCCTTCCTTCCTTCCTTCCTTCCTTCCTTCCTGGCTCACAGTGACAGGTGGAAACACGGATCCTTCCTTCCTTCCTTCCTTCCTTCCTTCCTTCCTTCCTTCCTTCCTTCCTTTCTCCCTTCCTCCCTTCCCTCCTCCCTTCCTCCCTTCCCTCCCTTCCCTCCCTTCCTTCCTTCTTCCCCTACCTACGTCTGAACAAGAACTGGGACGGTTCACAGAGCCCAGGCTTTGTGCTGTGGCCGGCGAGAACCGGGGCCGGCGACCGGTGACCGCGACGTCCTTGCGACTTACTTGACAGCTTTGGAATCCTGATCTCCTGGCTGCTGCTCCCGTCCCCTCCGTCACTGACGGTCCTGATCTCGATCAGGTAGTCCTCCTCGAACGGGACCAGCAGCTCCGCGGAGGTGTTGTTCGTCTCCAGGACGTGCGTCTGACCCTGTCTGTTCTGCCGGTACAGAATCTGCGCGCGAGAGGGTGAGGTCAGCTGAAACGGACGTGTCCCCTTTCAGAGGCTCAGACAGATGCCTTTCCGGCCCCCAGAAGGCACTGCGTTATAAAACACCGCGCTCCTGGGATGGGCGTACCCCGGTGTGTGCCGTGTTTGAAAATGTAGTGTTAAGAAAAAGATTGGCCCCTTTCCAGGCTGTGGCACAGTGAACAGAGCATCAAACCGGAACGTGCTGGACCCAGGTTCAAAACCCCATCCGAGGTCCATGGCCTGAGTGCGGGCTCATTTGGCTTGAGCACAGGGTCGCTGGCTTGAGTGTGGGATCATAGACGTGACCCCATGGTCACTGGCTTGACCCCATGGTCACTGGCTTGAGCAAGGGGTCACTAGCTCTGCTGGAGCGCCCCCACCCAGGTCAAGGCACATATCGCAGCACAATCAATGAACAACTAGGGCGCCACAACGAAGAATTGATGCTTCTCATCTCTCTGCCTTCCTGCCTGTCTGTCCCTCCCTATCTGTTTCTCTCTCTCTGACTCTGTGTCATAAAAAAGAGAGAGAGAGAGAAAGAGAGAGGGAAGGAGAGAAAGATTTGCTTTTCTGGCCCAACCTTCTGAAACAGGAATGGATTTATCTTCATTAATTAAATAGCTGGAGACTATTTATCTTTGCAGCTTTCTTGCTGCGGAGAGTTGCTGGTTACTTTGGATCAATTTTAAATGTCTGAGAGGCGGCGCTGGCCCGGAGACCATGTCCATTAGCACCGACGGATGCGGTTTGCTCTGGGTGCTTGACTGTGCTCTTGTTGCTAAATGCTCACAGCCTGGTGCAGCTCAAGTCCGAGAAATTCTGTCTGAATAGCACTCTTTGACCTCCCCCGCATCTAAGACGTACAGCCCCCGTCAACGACCATTGTGTTGTCATGGCAAGGAGAGTCACTTGAAGAAAGCTATTTGCAGACTGCGGGGTTTTATTTCTCGTGCTCCGTGACACAGGACGGACCTCAGAATATAAAACTTTGCAACGGAGACATTAAACCCAGCAAAGCTAAGTATTCTCAGGACAGAGAAACGGTTCCTTAGTTTCCATACGCGGGAAACGTGTTCGCTGTTCGGTTGGGACGTTCCTGGTCTTTGGTCACTAACTGAACCCGATAGGATCAGAGGACCCGCTCAGCACTCACCTTGTAGCCCAGCACCTCAGATTCATTCTCCATGGTCTTCACGTGTTCCCAGTTCAGGCACAACTTGGAGTTCGCCAGCTTCCAAGCGATGTTGGCCGGTGGCTGGCTTGGAGCTGGAAGAAGAGCATCAAAGTCTAAATGAATAGCCTGGCCTGTGGTGGCGCAGTGGATAAAGCGTCGACCTGGAATGCTGAGGTCGCCGGTTCAATACCCCGCACTTGCCTGGTCTAAGGCACATATGGGAGTTGAAACTTCCTGCTCCTCCCCCCTTTCTCTCTCTCTCTCTCACTCTCTCTCTCCTCTCTAAAATGAATAAATTAAAAAAAAAAGTCTAAATGAATATTACTTGGCTCCTGGTCGCTCTATGTCCCATCCACGTGAACAGGAGCCGTGAGGCCTGGATTAGGAGTTGGAAGGAGCTTCAGATGTTTTCATTGTCATTGGAGATATCCTATTAATTCTAATTAAAAGTCAGCGACGTCGTTCAAATGCCGGTCATTTGGGAATGCCTGTGACACACTTATGAATTAACAATTGGCTTGCGGCATGTCCGGTATTACTTTATCCATCGTTGATGTGAGTCCGTCTACTTTGCCACATATAACTAGTTGGGGGGGGGTCTCCTTTGTCTCAAGTCCCACTGGGCTGTCCCTCAATTTGCAAGTCAAACAGATTCAGGCTGCAAAGCTTTTTTACACATATCCACACAGAGGGGTCCGCCGTTAGCGGTCTTTTACTCCTTAGTCATGTGTCAGGACTCTTGGGAAGTAACCCAGTGAATCTGAGATATTTTAAGCAAATGTTAGTAAGGAATTGTGAGGGCTCTAGGGGGATCCCTTAGAACTCATGGCCGCCTCAGGAAGGACATTAGAACGTGTCAAAACGCCAAGAGGTCCCTCTTCCCCTTCCCACCTCCCTGCTGTTCCCTGGGCACACGGCCGGAGGCGTGGTCGCCACCACAGATCTGCGGTGTGACCCTTCCTCTCCTGCCCAGAGAGGGTCCAGGGGGACTCTGACCTTTCCTCCCCTGCCCAGAGAGGGTCCAGGGGACTGTGACCCTTCCTCCCCTGCCCAGAGAGGGTCCAGGGGGACTGTGACCCTTCCTCCCCTGCCCAGAGAGGGCCCAGGGGGACTGTGACCCTTCCTCCCCTGCCCAGAGAGGGCCCAGGGGGACTGTGACCCTTCCTCCCCTGCCCAGAGAGGGTCCAGGGGGACTGTGACCCTTCCTCCCCTGCCCAGAGAGGGTCCAGGGGAGCTGTGACCCTTCCTCCCCTGCCCAGAGAGGGCCCAGGGGGACTGTGACCCTTCCTCCCCTGCCCAGAGAGGGTCCAGGGGGACTGTGACCCTTCCTCCCCTGCCCAGAGAGGGTCCAGGGGAGCTGTGACCCTTCCTCCCCTGCCCAGAGAGGGTCCAGGGGAACTGTGACCCTTCCTCCCCTGCCCAGAGAGGGTCCAGGGGAACTGTGACCCTTCCTCCCCTGTCCAGAGAGGGTCCAGGGGAACTGTGACCCTTCCTCCCCTGTCCAGAGAGGGTCCAGGGGAGCTGTGACCCTTCCTCCCCTGCCCAGAGAGGGCCCAGGCGGACTGTGACCCTTCCTCCCCTGCCCAGAGAGGGCCCAGGGGAACTGTGACCCTTCCTCCCCTGCCCAGAGAGGGTCCAGGGGAACTGTGACCCTTCCTCCCCTGCCCAGAGAGGGTCCAGGGGGACTGTGACCCTTCCTCCCCTGCCCAGAGAGGGTCCAGGGGGACTGTGACCCTTCCTCCCCTGCCCAGAGAGGGTCCAGGGGGACTGTGACCCTTCCTCCCCTGCCCAGAGAGGGTCCAGGGGGAACTGTGACCCTTCCTCCCCTGCCCAGAGAGGGTCCAGGGGGAACTGTGACCCTTCCTCCCCTGCCCAGAGAGGGTCCAGGGGGAACTGTGACCCTTCCTCCCCTGCCCAGAGAGGGTCCAGGGGAACTGTGATCCTTCCTCCCCTGCCCAGAGAGGGTCCAGGGGGAACTGTGACCCTTCCTCCCCTGCCCAGAGAGGGTCCAGGGGGAACTGTGACCCTTCCTCCCCTGCCCAGAGAGGGCCCAGGGGGACTGTGACCCTTCCTCCCCTGCCCAGAGAGGGTCCAGGGGGAGCTGATGACTGACTGAATGTGCCCACAGGTGCATCTTTGCCCAATCAGTGTGGCTGAGAGTGAGAAAGAGGACCCTCACGTAACACAGAGATTGCTGTTGGGACCCCAGAAATGGGAAAAGCATCACAGACTGGGCGATCCCCCCCCAAAGGCCGTCGACGCCAAGTTCAGACTGCGGCTTCTAGTTCCCTGAAATCAGAGCGGCCCAGGAGAAAGAAGGGTGGTAGGAAGTAAGGGGAGATGGGATTAAAACCGGGGCCTCCCCGAGTCACAAATCCGGCCCCCCTGGAACATGTTTTCGGGCCAGAAAGCGGGCGTCCTGGTCGGGAGGCCCCTTATCCACTTGTCCGAAAAGCATGCAGCTAACGCGAGCATGAGTCACACCAGGGCCCCCCCCTCGTCAATCCCCCCCCCCCCCCCGTCCAGTGTTCCTGACCACACGCTGCTTCTCAGAGACTGGAGTCCGCATGATTATTTTTAAAATTTAAAAGACCGCAGAGATGAGAAGTAATTTCGCCGGGAGGCAGAGGCAGAGATAAAACAGCCCAGCAAGAGGCTGCTGGCACCCGACTGGACTCTGAGGCTGAGTGAGCGTCACGCTGGACTCAGATGACACAGGCGGAGCTGGAAGCGGTCTCGTCTGGAGGGGTGTTGGCTCCCCCGCTCTCGAGCCCCATGCGTGTCCCTGGGAGGAGCCTGGGTTGCCCCACGCTGTGTTGTTACACGCTCCCTGGTCTCCCCAACCCCCCGGGGACGCCCTGTGGTTCACCCGGACCCTCGCCGCTCCATCGGGACACGGTAGAGAGACAAAGGTTCACCCCTGGCACCCAGGGGGCTCAGTTTGTATTTTATTACGGATTTATCACACGGCTTTGTAGTTATTCTGCTGTCAAATATAAGGTCTACACAGGAAAGTTCTGCCCGTTTTGGGAATAAAACAAAATACAAATTTTTCTTACCGTCAATAAACTTTATTAAATAATATAATTGCCATTATTATTAATGATTTCTTGCCAGTGTGAGGCCAATTTGTATATCCCACTTTTGAAAAATGTTTTATCTTTTGATGCGAAAAATTGAACCAGTGCTTGTTTGATATCTTCTTCATTTTTGAATGTTTTGCCCTTCAAAAAATTTTGTAAGGACAAAAACAAGTGATAGTCGGAGGGTGCTAAGTCCGGGGAATATGGTGAATGCGACAGACATGCTTCTGTAGCATTTCTTCCTTGTTGAAATTCGTAAAAATTACAGTGGCGTAAATGAACTTTATCAGTAGCCATGGGTACACTATCACTTCACACATAAGACTAACGTGAATCAACTTTGTTTTAGTTAATGTGCTACGTCAGTATGTATACATTAAGTGATAAAAATAGAGAGGCACACATGCGCCAAATAAACATGTGCTTACGTGTCGAAACTTGTGGTGATAGAAACGGACAGAACTTTCCGGTAGACCTTATATAGTGAAAGCATGCGTCTTGCTCAAGTCAACTTGGCGACTTGAACACCAACCAGTCGGTCCCTAGCTCACTTCCTATGCGTTGAACACGTGACTGTGTGGTCAGACAGCTGGAAAGGACGACACGGGGTCCGAGGCGATTTTCTCAGGTCCTGTTAGTGATGTTCCGGGCGGAGGGCAGACCCACAGGGGACACACTCCGGCCAGTCCACTCATTACACTGCCCTGTAATCAAGGCTAAGCACCATGGCCGAGCTAAGGGGTCCTCAGGGGTTCCTGAGACAGACAGGCCCATTGGGCTGACCACGCCCGCCCCCAGTGCCTTCCTGGGCAAACCCAGCCGTGGCTAAGGGTCCGAGAGCGCTGCACCCCGCGAGCCCTCCCAGGCACGCCACTCAGGACACGGCTTTCGAAGGACTCGGCCGTGGGCCCAGCCTCCTGTGACTCTTCTCCCTCCGCCTCACCCAGGGTGCTTTATCTCATCCTCTTCTCGGCTCCAGGAGCGGTAATACAAGATTTCTCGCAAGCTATCACCGCTTTAATGCCTAGTATACTCTTGTGACCTGTTTCTTTGATCTCCGTTCTTCAAAACAAAGCACTGACGTGGACAGCGTTGTGCCATCAATACGGAGAAGATACAAATTCGCTCCTTTGATGCCCTCGGCCCTGATGGATCCTGAAGGCCCCGTCGACCGCTGTGTCTGTTTACTGTGTTAGCCTGTGTGGATGAGACTGTCTCCAACCAGTGAAGTCTGAAGCCCAGGCTGGGAGCAGAGCTGACCTCCACCCGCCACGACACTGAGACATCGGTGTCTCTCGGGACGGATGGTTCGCCGTGCGGGCTCCTTGGGCTGAGTCCTCTCTCCTGCTGCCGAGGACGTCCGCAGAGATGGACCTGAGGTCAGGGAGCCGTGAGTCTGTGTCCCGTGTCCAATCTCTTCCAAGACACCTGGTTTCCCCCTCTTTGGAACGAGACGGAAATCTCCTAGATGATACATGTTTCCGCTCGCACGAAATGGAAAATGAAGCGTATTCCTCGCGTGGTTAGTGGTACGAATTCAGCAGCTCAGTCTCCGCCCGTACTCTTGCCTGAGAGAGGCAGTTTTCCACTGCGGTGTTACGACATAATCAGTTTTTCAATTGTGTTCAAAGTGGTTCGTTACTAATAATTAAGTTCCAAAGTTTGCAAATGCTTCACTTTTTCGATATATTGGGGGTGCATTCGAGATTTCCCCTTAACAGCATCTCTCCATCTCTCTTTTATTTATTTATTTACTGTTGGTCATCCCTGAGAAGGGCTTTAGTGGCCTCTGTCCTCGTTTCGCCATCGGGGATGTTGAGACTGAAAGGTTATGTGAACACCTGGCATCGCAAGGCTGGGGGACCCGTGTTGAGCGCAGCCCGGGAGAGGGCGCGGTCGTCCCCAGTCCTCAGCATTACACTCTCTGCAGTTCATCTACACACTCAGAATATGTCTTCTTTTGGAATTCCAAAAATACCAAAACGGTGCATTTTGACTGTTACGGGAAAGTGTCAGCGATGGTTCCACATTTAACAGACAAGCCAATCAGCCAAACAGAGCCGTCGTGGACAGAGCAGGCGGGGGGCGGGGGAGACTGAGCCAGGGGCCCCGTGTCTCTGTCCCCCGCTGCCACTGGTCGGGGGGGGCGTGGTGTACTTACGAGACTTTTTGGTGGTGACGTTGACCGGAGGACTTGGGGGCCCCGTGCCGCCGGTGTTGTACGCTCTGACGGCGGCAAAGTAGGCGGTGTTCGCCTTCAGCCCTGTGACGGTCTTGGTTGTGACGTTCCCACTGACTCGAATCTTACCGATCGTGGGCTCCCTGGGGTCATCTGTCCAGTACAAGACCTGGTCGGGAAGACGGGGCGCACGGTCACGGAGCCACCGTCCACCACCCGCCACAGCGGGGGAGGGGGCGGGCCGGACCGTGAAGGGCAGAACCAGAACCGCTTCTGATCTGACGGCTCGTACGGTAACAACGGCATCAGGTCTAATCTTACAGGGAACGAATAAAAAATACAAATTCACAATGAAATTTAGAGAACCTGTTGTGTTTCTTTTTTTTCTTTCTTTCTTAGATTCCCAAAATAAAATATTTCATGAGCTAGATCTTCAGGCTATCAGCTTAAAGAAAGGGTATCTAATAAGTCAGACTAAAGAGGCACAGCGTCCACCCAAGACTTTCCGGGGTGAAGTGCTGGTGTTGGCCCTTCCTGCAGAGGTCTCCGGACGACAGGCTGAGTCATCGTTCCGCCTGGGCTGAGCCTTCCCTGTGCATCGGCAGAGCACGGTTATAGGCACTTCGGCAAGGACCACAGAGAGTCCCACCCACGCCTTTGCGCCCCCTCTGATCTGGCTAAGAGGTTAGAATACATACAGAGAAGAAAGCAGAGGGTGTGGTCAAGGGAGTGACATAGAAAACAGTGCCCTAAGGCTCAAGGCTCCAGAGAGAGACCCCGGAGGGAGTGCTCAGGGAGGAGGTCACAGAGACGGGGAACTGCAGATGAGCTGAGAGAAAACCGGGGACAGAGAAGAGATGACGCCAGCTAGGACTGGGGGGCAGAGACCCCGGTCATAGGAGGACAGCTTTATGCCTGGACCGTAATTGGACTTTCCTTCAACTCCAACCTAATCCGTGTAACGCAGCCACGAGCCTCACCGCTGGGTGGAAGTGAAGTCCCACAAACACGGAGCGACTTGTCTCTCGTTCTGCAGAGACTGTCTACGCCTGATGGGTTGAGGGGGGGTCGAGGGTTTTTCCTGTCACTTACCTGCCTGGCCCCGGGTGACATCCTTTCCAAGCCGGGCTCCCGCTCAGCTCACGGGGCAGGGTGTCCCCGTGAAATTCGTCTGGGATTTGAGATCACTGAGGGTGAGACGTTCTTTCCCCCCAACTCAGGATGACTGTGGTTTGAGTAACGTAAGGAGATTGTCTCCGGTCCCTGTCTCAGTGCTTGCTAACGGGCTTGCTTGGAAAGACCCCGAGAGCTGACCCCTCTGTGGCTGTGGACCCCACGCACTGTGATGCTCTAGGCTGGGGGGGGGTAGGACGGGAACAGGAGCCCCAGCGTGGCCCAGCCGGGCGGTCCCCCACGGCTTACCTCGTAGCCCAGCACGCGCCCGGTGTTCCTGTTCCAGGCGATGGCTGCCCACGAAACCTCCATTTCCGAGGCGGAGGAGCTCTGGACGGACGTCCCCCGCGGGGCCAGCTGGGGCTCTGCCATCCAGAGAGAGGCACACGAGCATCTTCAGCAGAGCGGTCCGTGGGACGCCCCACGCCAGCTGCGCCCCTGGTCTCAGGAACCACCCCAGCTCTGGGCTCAACTCACCGTCCTCCCCGGAGTAGACGACGGACACGCCGCTCAGGGCGCCCTCCCCTTCGCTGTTGTACACCCCCACTTTGACCTCGAAGGGGGAGAGGGGGCTGACGCTCTCGTTCCTGTACACGAAGCTCGAGGACTCCACCGACGGCACTCTCTCCTTGGTCCAGCGGGCGGAGCCGACCGGCCGCAGCAGGACGACGTAGCCAAACTCCCCTCCGCTCTGGAGCTCCTCTGGGATGGGCTGGGGCAGAAGGGACCAATCCCTGAGTGTCTGCCGGGGTCGTCCAGGGAGCTGTTCTGGTGCCAGCTACCCGGTCAGGCATCACGCCTTGTCTAGAGACAACCACAGGCACTCACCCTGAATACTGAAGAATGATCATGCTTTTATGGGGGATGCCCAATGGGGAAAAAAATGGTGCCCATTCAAGAAACTCAGATAAATAAGTAACCATGTGAAGTAGAAATGTAAAGAAGGTTCCATCTGTCTGTATTTCTTTCCATGATTGTTCATAAATGATAACAAAGTGATTTAGAAGATTGCAAGGTTTTGTAAGTGAAAAATTTATATTTTGATACACGTTTGCTTTTTTGTTTGTTTGTTTTTTTGTATTTTTCCAAAGCTGGAAACAGGGAGACAAACTCCCACATGTGCCCGACCGGGATCCACCCGGCATGCCCACCAGGGGGCGATGCTCTGCCCATCTGGAGCATTGCTCTGCTGCAACCAGAGCCATTCTAACACCTGGGGCAGAGGCCAAGGAGCCATCCCCAGCGCCTCGGGCCATCTTTGCTCCAATGGAGCCTTGGCTGCGGGAGGGGAAGAGAGAGACGGAGAGGAAGGAGAGGGGGAGGGGTGGAGAAGCAGATGGGCGCTTCTCCTGTGTGTCCTGGCCGGGAATCAAACCCGGGACTCCTGCACACCAGGCCGATGCTCCACCACTGAGCCAACCGGCCAGGGGGATAAACATGTTTCAACTCAGCACAAAATAACTGTTTTAAGCCTCTCTGTGTTTTTCTTTCACACAACTTTTCAGCAAATGTATGGAAGTTACAGGTAATACAATTACGGTTTAATAACGTTTGCTTTAAGATACAAAGTAGCATTCCTCAAACAGGAAAGTAGAAAGGACCTCCCATCATTTCTAATCATGCATCTCCCTGTATTCATAGGAACATTGATGTGTGTGCTCTTCCTGACATAACAACAAATAAACAAAAAATAGCTTTGCCAATTCCCACAGAAACCAAGTAATTTAAAATTCATTTAAAACCTAAACTCATTAAAATTCCAAAACAAAAATAGATACAAGCCTCCCAGAACTCTGCGGGTATTCCAGTCACATAAAAATAAATGAAAATGACTTTTCCTTGAATTTAGGCAGATATTCCACCTGTTTATCAGAAGGTCGCATTTGAAAGCCCATGAAATCATATTTAGATTTTCCAAAGGAAAATGCTGGGGTTTTTAAAATTTATTTTCTTCTTCTAAAAATGTTCCTAGACTCATTAGGCATTCCTGATGGGATTTCATGCTTTGGTCTCATGTCCCCCCCCAACTCCATCCTGGAGGTCTTTCCTACCAGGTACCCCCTCATCGTAATCACATTATCCTGCGATGGGGCCCACACCTGAGCCCCAGCTGAGGTCAGGTCCCTGAGACGTTCAGGGGCAGAGCCCTCGTATTCCAGCGAGGAGCACGCCGGCCGATCCATCCCTCTCCCTGCAGAGCTGCGTGTGAACCACAGGTGTGCGGGGTAACCATGGGGACGCCCAGAGCCGCGTCAGGAGGAGGGGTCGGAAGCAGTGGCAGGTGAGAGGGGAGGAGGCTGCACGGAGGACAGGTGAAGCCTGCCCGAGCACCCCTTCCCCAGCCTGGGACCGCCAGGCGGGGGGAAGGCTGAGGGCGGGAAATGAGACACTTCAGGTTGGGTGAAACTCTAGGAAGTTGATACTAATAAGCCAGGTTGGGTTTTTTAATTAGGAGAAAACAAGCCTGTATGTTACTACTTAAGACTAAGGCCATAGAAGCGTTTCCCTCTGCTGGGCTCTCACCCAGATGCCGGAGGAGCAGGCCGGGGAGGGGGGCGGGTGTGTGTGTGTCTGTGTCTGTGTGTGTCAGTGTGTGTGTATATATGTATGTGTGTGTGTGTGTCTGTGTGTGTGTCTCTGTGTGTGTATATATGTATGTGTGTGTGTCTGTGTGTCTCTCTATGTGTGTGTCTCTGTGTGTGTATATATGTATGTGTGTGTGTCTGTGTGTGTGTGTATATATGTGTGTGTGTCTGTGTGCCTATGTGTGTGCCTGTGTGCCTGTGTGTGTGTCTGTGTGTGTGTGTCTGTGTGTCTCTGTGTGTGTCTGTGTCTATGGGTCTGTGTGTGTGTGTCAGTGTGTGTGTGTATATATGTATGTGTGTGTCTGTGTGTGTGTGTGTGGCTCAGAGATCAATATGGGGAAGTGGCCGTTTCCACGGCACTCACTCTGCAGGGTCTGAGAGTGGAAGAGGCCCCAGAGCAGGGAACAAAGTCACATTCGGTTGACCAGATGACAATGCCAATGCTCCTGACCCCCCTGTTCAGTGCCCACAGAAGCTGTTTTTCTTCTGTTTGTTAGAGACCCTGCCCAGTGAGTCATCCCCCTCTCCTGCGAGTAGAAAGAAGGGCCATTTCCAACCCCATCCCCCGCACGCACACACGCGCGCGCGCACACACACACACACACACATGCACACACACACACGGCTTCCCCGGGAGCCTGCGTGCCATGGCTGGTGTACACCCAAGTTGTTTCTCAGTATTCTTCCTGGCCAGCGACATCTTCCTCCTTCAAAATAACTCAGTTGGACAGAAAATTACCTCCCACACCACGACGAGTTCCGACCGACTTCCTCCACCTCCGTGGACGTTGGCGGGGGCCACGACGGGGACTGGAAGGGAGAGAGACATGGGAGGCAGTTAGGGAAGCGACTCTTCACGGGGAGGAGCTCTGTGGGTGGGTTTCACCTCTCCAGAGCTCATCACGGGGGTGGGGGCGCTCCGGTGGGGGGGTGGGAGCCGTGCGTTCTGCATCCGCAGAAGTGATGTTTACCCATCCCCAAAATGTCTGAGAGAGGACACCGTTGTGTGGGACACACAAGCACTCCGGGTCCAGAATTAATTAAAAGTCGAGTTACATCGTGTCTCTGACATTATTATACATCGTCTGCTAATTGGCAGGACGCTGCTCCATTCGGACGGGCTGAGAAGCCACATGACTCCGTGCCTCATTATACAGTTGTGCTGTAAACAGGGTTCCGAGCCAGCGATTAATTAATTCTCTCTTCCCGGTAAACAAACTAAAATGATTTTCCTCCTTGGTACGCGTCAGGATGTTTGAACATTTGAAAATAAATTCTCAAGCGATACATCAGTAAGTAAGTTCCTGTTTGGGAAGCGCATGTTCGAATCTCAGATCTCCTGGAACAGAACAGACGGACTTTTCCTCTGACTTGTCGACTCCCCAAGGTGTGGTTGAGGGGCCTCTCTGTTTTCCCCAAGGACTCGATGCTCCTTGTAGACAATTCCAGACGCCGGTTACCCTTATGAATTAGAAAAAAACACACACCCTTCAACTCTGTTCTTGTGATAAGTACTATAATGAATAATAGAGTTCGAGGTAAAATTATAAAGTCGATGACAGCTGTGTGTGTGTGAGTATTCTAGTGTATAATGGGAATAGAGTTTTACGTTATACGTGTGGAAGCGTTTATAAAATCCTCTTTTTTCTGTCATGAGGACAAAAGTATCCTAAATCTGTATGGATGGATAAGTCTGCAAGATAAGCTTTTAAATGTGGGATTATATGCAGTTATCTATATTGGATCATTTCTTTTTCATCACTATCCACAGGTGGGTGGAGTGCCTGGTATATTTGTTGATGGAAAATAAAATAGCTGAGGTACCATAGAGACCACAGAGAAATATCTAGACTACTTAACTTATGTATTCCCATTTTCTGCCAGTGCTTAACCTCGTCATGACAGTTATACGATAATCTGACTGTTCTTTTCCATCAAGGCCTCAGTCAGATAGCATTTATTTCACCTTCACATTTTCTGTAATGTTGTCTGCTTTGATCTTCATAATTCATTTAAATATGGCCTCGCCCCTCTCCCCTCACCCTGTTCCTGAGTTCCCAATGTCTGCGGCCAGCAGCCACACCGGTCAGTGGGTTCAGCATCTGCAGGTTCTTGGTACCTGACAGCTCACAGCCACATTATTTCCAGACCACCAAATAGTCGATACACATGTGGTAATTACTTAAAACCATGCTGTAATTTACTCTTTACAAAGTTGGCAATATTCTACATAATGAAGTTCCTTTATTTGCTCTTCAAATGAATCACATGCTAAGCCTAAAACCCCACTGTGAATTGTCTTGGATGACGCGAGACAGAAAAACACACGCTTCCCCGAGGTTTGGAGCCTTCTGGGTGCTGAGTCTTCTGCCACCCCACCCAGCGGGCCTCAGCGGGGGACAGAGGACGGCGTGCACACTGGCCAGCCCTCCCCGGAGCTGCTGTGGTGTGTCCACCGGCCTGACACAGCCCGAGACAGGAGCGCACACCACGTGATCCGCACTCCTGCTCTGTGCTTGTCGGCGCTGGGACGGCCGGGGGGATCCACACACTCCCTTCCGCCCCTCCCTTCCGCCCCTCCCTGGCTCCGCTAGGTTGAGGCCGGCTGCTGTGTGGCGGGCTCGGCCCGAGTCTGGAGAACTGAGTTCCGAATTGGACCCCGCCCAAACCAGCCGGCTAGTGTTCTGATCCTCCCCTTCCAGCTCGGTCATAGGGACGGCCTCTCCTCTCTGCTCTAGACTTCTAGGGTGATTTAATTCCCAACATTGCTGTTGTTGGTGTTCTTTTACAGCCCCGACCTGACGAATAAAAACACCGTCTCTGGTTTAAACCATGACGTCCTGGCCTCCACCGAGACAGCCGTGCCCGTGTTCTTGCCGTCACACGCGTTTTGGAAACGGGGCCACGGCCCCTCGATCGTGGGATGGAGTGAGAAGGGGTCCTCTCTGGCTGCGGGGTGGTGACCGGACCAGGCGTGGCCCTGGGCGCGGAGGGGTGAAGGGTGGACCCGCAGGGGACAGCTGGGGAACAACAGTCTCGGTGTCCTGTACTTGTCCGTGCGCCACTGGGTGCTCAGTGGGTCCTCCTGTTCCGTGAGACTAGGACACACCTCCTCCGTGGGGGGCGAGCTGATAAGGTTGCTCAGTGACGCTGCTGCCCTGGCAGAGCTGAGAAACAGAAGTGACCGCCCCCCCGCCGACCGTCTGGGTTACTTCCCGGCCACACCTTCCACTAGACGAGCAGAAGCCCATTGGTGTCTACAGACCCGCAGGTCCTCCTGGTTCTGATGAGAAAATAGACGAGATGAGAGGAGAAGCTTCCGGGACATGTTCAGACGGGGCTGCTGAACGACCATCATCTTCTACGGAGCGCCGTCTGGGAGAAGAGACACCTTGCCTTGTGCACGTAGAAGACGTGGAAACGAGAGACAGTGGCTTCCCGTCGTGGACTGCGGCTTCCCGTCTCAGAGTGGGGCTTCCCGTCTCGGGCTGGGGCTTCCCGTCTCGGACTGCGGCTTCCCGTCTTGGACGGGGGCTTCCCTTCTCGGAGTGGGGCTTCCTGTCTCGGACGGGGCTTCCCGTCTCGGACTGGGGCTTCCCGTCTCGGACTGGGGCTTCCCGTCTCGGACTGTGCTTTCTGTCTCAGACTGTGCTTCCCGTCTCGGACTGCGGCTTCCCGTCTCGGACTGGGGCTTCCCGTCTCGGACTGTGCTTTCTGTCTCAGACTGTGCTTCCCGTCTCGGACTGCAGCTTCCCGTCTCGGACTGGGGCTTCCCGTCTCGGACTGTGCTTTCTGTCTCAGACTGTGCTTCCCGTCTCGGACTGCAGCTTCCCGTCTCGGACTGCAGCTTCCCGTCTTGGACGGGGGCTTCCCGTCTCGGACTGCGGCTTCCCGTCTCGGACTGCGGCTTCCCGTCGCGGACTGTGCTTCCCGTCTCGGACTGGGGCTTCCCGTCTCGGACTGCGGCTTCCCGTCGCGGACTGTGCTTTCTGTCTCGGACTGGGGCTTCCTGTCCCGTCTCAGACTGGGGCCAGACGCTCCCTGAGACTCAGCACCCCCGTGGGGCGCCCCCACTGTGAGACGCGTTGGTGGCTCACCGGAGGCTTTGGTCCTCAACAGCTCGGACGGTCTGCTGGGCTCCCCGATCGCCACGCTGTTCCCCGCGACCACGCGAAACTCGTACTCCACCCAAGGGCTCAGACCGACCACCGTGGCGTTGTAGGTCTGACCGTTGAGAATCTCTGGAACTAATAAGAAGGGGACACTTCAGGCACCGACACTGGCAGTAGCTAAAAACAAATCAAACAAACAAAAAGACCACATTTGTTTCACAGGATGATCCCCACCACCTGAGTCGCTTACCGGTGGCGACGGCCTGCCAGCCCACAGAGAACGGCGTCCGAGCCTGGACGGCGAAGATCTGGACGGGGCTGTTGTTGTCGGGGCCCGGCCGCCAGCTCAGCTGACAGGTCGTGCTGGAGACGCGTCCCACTCTGACGTCCTCGGGGGGCCCGGGGGGACCTGGACAAACAGGCGTGTGATGACTGGACTGGACTGGACTGGAAATTATTCATCGATTTGGGACAGGGATCATGGGGGTTTTGTCTGTTTATTTTCTGTTATGCTTAGAAAATAAAATATTGAACATCATGTGTTTTATTAGCACATCACTTGAGATAAAGCCCTGTTAACTCAGCTTCCGTGGTGAGGGGTTAATTTAGAAATGCTTCCTTTAGAGATTAGGAAATGCCAGCCCCTGGGACGGTGCACTGTCCTCCGAAGAGGAGCTTGTCTCCAGGACTGAGAACCGCTCTGGTCCAGTCCTCCTGACAGCCCGCGCCGGTCACTGCCGCTGGCCGGGAGCGCGGTAGCCACGCGGACCTCGACCCCGCTCGGCGAGAACGGGTCATCAGACGTGGAAGACACGGCCGAGTCTCAGGGACCCACACTGCGTGCCCAGTCTGACCTTCCGTAGAAAGAGATGAAACCCACTCATGGCAATACCCCACAGGCATGCCACCCAGACACCCGGGTGGGTCTCAGAACCCACTCATGGCAATACCCCACGGGCATGCCACCCAGACACCGGGGTGGGTCTCAGAGCCCACTCATGGCAATACCCCACGGGTATGCCACCCAGACACCGGGGTGGGTCTCAGAGTCCACTCATGGCAATACCCCACGGGCATGCCACCCAGACACCAGGGTGGGTCTCAGAACCCATTCATGGCAATACCCCACGGGCATGCCACCCAGACACCCTGGTGGGTCTCGGAGCCCACTCATGGCAATACCCCACGGGCATGCCACCCAGACACCAGGGTGGGTCTCGGACTTTAGAAAACTGGACACACCTTTTCTCTTTCCTCACTCCTGCATCATGATGATGTGGTTGCTCAGGGATCTACCGCTAACCGTAAACATTTTTATTTTGGCGGCAGAGAAACGCGGTGACCACCGGTTGCCACCGTGCGTGCTTACCCCTGACGATGATGTCAGCCGCAGCGGACAGGCTCTCCAGAGCTGTGGTGACGGTGCAGAGATACTTCCCTGAGTGACTCAGCTGAATGTTCCTTATCATCAGGTCCCCAGTGGCTTCCTGCGGACAGGAAGGAAAGAGGGTAACAAAAACCCAACGTAGACCCTGGCCGGTTGGCTCAGTGGTAGAGTGTCGGCCTGGTGTGCAGAAGTCCCAGGTTCGATTCCCGGCCAGGGCACACAGGAGAGGCACCCATCTGCTTCTCCACCCCTCCCCCTCTCCTTCCTCTCTGTCTCTCTCTTCCCCTCCCGCGGCCAAGGCTCCATTGGAGCAAAGTTGGCCCGGGCGCTGAGGATGGCTCCATGGCCTCCGCCTCAGGCACTAGAGTGGCTCTGATTGCGGCAGAGCGACGCCCCAGGTGGACAGAGCATCGCCCCCTGGTGGGCGTGCCGGGTGGATCCCGGTCGGGCGCATGCGGGAGTCAGTCTGACTGCCTCCCCGTTTCCAACTTCAGAAAAATACAAAAAAACAAAAAAAAACCCAATGTAAATATGCCCGTCCCGTCCCCCCTGCCTGGTTTTTTGTTTTTTTACAGTTGCATAAATGTTAAATGTGAGGCCGCTGAGATGTTCAGAGACCAGCTCAGAACTCCGTCCGTCCTCACAGTCTGTCCCCTGTGCCGTCGCCCTCGTTACAGGACACAAGCCTTCCCGTGAAGGACAGAAAATAGAACAAGAACAGAGAGAGGCAGCCTCCCGCGCAGAGGGTGACTGTCCATGCGGACACGACGGCGGGGGCGGGCAGGGGACCCCGGAAGACGGAGGCTCACGGCCAGGACTCCATCCATTCCTTAAGCACTTAGAATGTTTTTGGCCACGTACTCCTCCAATCCTTTCAAAGTGAGCCACGCCCTTCTGCAGGTCTAGGACGTGTCCGTTGAAAGACCAGACGAACACGACGTCCACGGAGGGGTCGTGGGACACCTGGCAGGGCAGGACGATGCTCTCGCCCACCGTGACGTCCATCTGGGTGGGTGGAACCGTGATGACGGTCCGCTCTGTCGAGAGAGAGAGGAGAGAGAGAGAGAGCCGTTATTGTGGAAGCTCATCCGACACTAGCAGCTGGCCGTAAAGCATGTCCCTGAATGGTTTTTGCAGTGGTTTGAAATCGTGTCCATGCAGCTTGGAGTTTTGCTGTATTTGATGTGAAAAATCCCACTCCCTGTTTTCAAATATCTCTGCGTTAATCAAGTTAGCTTGTTACCTGTAGTAAAATGAAATGCACTGTTTCGTTCATATTTTATATGCAAATAACTGGGGTGTATGTATGTGTGTGTATATATATATATATATATATATGTAAATATATATAAAATCTTTGGGCTTCAAAGGCAGTATCCCGTACAGGGAGAACACACCACACCGCTTTTGTTTTTTTTCCCCCTGAAATGTCCACCACAGCACGACAGCCCACACACGATTAGAGCTCTAAGCAGTCTGTGACGGTTGCATGTACGATGACACACACTGTGACCGAGAGAGCATAACTCCCACAGTGTTGAGAGAGACAGACATACAGGCATGATTTACAGTTATGAGTGTGAGTACCACACGGGCTACTTCTGACATAATTGTGAAAATTTCCTGTTTTAAAGATGCAACATGAAAAGTTTTCCCTGTTATACCCAGATATTGCCACGTTAGAATCATACACCCATCACAGACACCAGCAAACCAACACACCGGCTTCCCTCTGGAAATACCAGCCACATGCTACGGCTTTGTCCCCAAGTCCCAGCTTCCTCAGACAGAGTCCCAAAGGACGTCGTGGTGCCCCAGCCGGCCCCGGGCACCCTGTTACTTCTCTGATGAAGAGAGACCAATGTCACCCCGTTCAATTTAATTTGTGAATAAAAATAAAGAAATACACTAAGATAAAAACGACGGAGAGAGACTCAGAGCTACAGGTCCGTTCCGCTGTGGGGTTCGCTCGCCCGCGGCCGCGCCAGCCCCATCCTGGAACCCGCGGCCGGCAGCACGCACGGGCCACCGCCGCAGGGTGGGAGCGGGCTCCGAGGCAGCAGAAACCGGCACAGTCTTGGATGCCCCCGTAAGGAAGGGACAGGGACTCGGCTCCGTCCCTTGACTTCTTCTGCGCAGCTAAACGTTGAGGGTGGGTCATCGGGAGGAAGGAGAGGGCAGGGATGGAACCAACCCGGACGTGAGTTGCTGATGATCTACTCTTTCTCACGGGGACGTGGAAGTCCCTCATCCTACTTTATACCTCCCTCCCCTCTGCTTTTCTATGTATATAATATCCAAAACGATAAAGGAAAGACAGAGAGGAAATTACGAGAGGGAGTGTTGATGTGCAGGGTAGGGGGCACCTCTCCCGTGCAGCTTCTGAAGAGATGGGGACCGGTCAGTTTGGGCAGACGGTCCTGACTCTAAATGACCACATTCACGAAGAGGTCATCGAGTTACAGGACTTGAACGTTTATCGTTGGCAGTCCATCCCGGGGAGGTAGAAATCATACAGAAATGACCTGAGCCTACAGTTCTGTTCTTCAGACGTCTCAGGGAAGTTTTCATAGAAGAGCCGCTGCTTCTGAGGAAGGGCTTTGCTCAGACTCACGTTGTTGACGGCGTCTGCTGTTTCCAGATCGCATCTTCGGTTATGAGGCACCTCAGGAGATGTGGAAACTAATTATTGCGAAACTTCTGTCGGATGTGTTTAGCGTGATTCCTCCAAACACAAATGGGGCTTGTTCCTGTGATAACAGACAGCCGCACGCTCACGGCCATCATGACCCCGAACGATATTTTTAGAAGCCGAGAGATGCCGATCTAATGTGTAATTAGTTGGCCTTCCCCGGCCGCCCAGAAAGTGTTATTTTTGTTTCCTTCGACTCGGGGGAAACCTCCGCCTGCCAGCAATCATCTTTCAAGGGTCGCCGTTCGGAATAATTACCACTCAGGTGTCTCTGAAGTCAGCGGCTCCTCCCGGAAGATGGAGAAAAGCGTGAGAAAAATTACCAGACCTTTCTCCCCCTGTTCAGACAGGGGCGCCTGCCTCCATCCGTCTCTGACAGGACCGGAAGTCTTGCTGAGAGACCAAAATAAAGGAAACCGGTGGATACACAGCCACGTGGAACAGGTGATGAAGTTCCCTGACAGGCTCTCTCGCTGCTTACCGAGGGAAAGCAAAAATAACTCCTTTTTAAAATGGGGTCCGCTGCCCAGGTCCTCAGATCTCAGACGGCCCAACCAGTTACCGTGGTATCTCTTTGTATGCCTCTCCATTCCGTGCACTTCTGTCCGTCATCCCGGGTCCTGTTCCTTCTAAATGTACAAACATTGTCAGCATCCTAGTGTATGTCTGAAAGCGATGGATGCCTACTGTTTTTTTTTCTTGGATGTTGTTGGGTTTTATGTATTTTCTGAAGTTGGAAACAGGGAGGCAGTCAGACAAACTCCCGCATGCGCCCGACCGGGATCCACCCGGCATGCCCACCAGGGGGTGATGCTCTGCCCATCTGGGGCATTGCTCTGTTGCAACCAGAGCCATTCTAGCACCTGAGACAGAGGCCATGGAGCCATCCTCAGCGCCCGGGCCAACTTTGCTCCAATGGAGCCTTGCTGCGGGAGGGGAAGAGAGAGACAGAGAGGAAGGAGAGGGGGAGGGGTGGAGAAGCAGATGGGCGCTTTTCCTGTGTGCCCTGGCTGGGAATCGAACCCGGGACTTCTGCACGCCAGGCCGATGCTCTACCACTGAGCCAACTGGCCAGGGCTGCCCTCTGGTTTTGTTTGTGTAAAAGCACCTTTATTTCATCTTCAGGTGGGAGGCTACTTTTGCCAGGGGTGGAGTTCTGACTGGTATTATTTTTCAGGCCTTCAAAGAGGCTCTTTCGTTGTCTTCTGGACTCTTATTTCTGCTACTGCAACTTCCAGCCTTACTGTTGTCCTTCCGAAGATCATGTATCCGTTTTTACTGTCAGGATGATTCTTCCTTTCCGGTTGTCTCATTCTGTGCTGATTTAAATCTCCTTTGGAGCGATCTCCTTTGGGATTCTACGATCTCCTGAATAGGAGGCCGGCTGTCATTTTCAGTTTTTTTGTTAAAAACCGAAGGCAAATAATTCTTCAGATTTTGCTGATGCCTCACGTGCTTTTTGTCCCCAGACCTTGAGGGACGACCGTGTCCCCACGCCCTCGCCTGTCTTTCCTGCGCTGTTCTCTCTCCGTGTTGCCATCTGGATGTTTTATCTTCACACACACCCGCCTTTAATAACCCCCCTGTCTCCTGTGTCTAATCTCTCATTAAATCATTCCATGATGTTCCGAGCTTTACCTTTTGTCTTTTCTCGGTTCTGGAACTTCCGACTGGTTAGGAAGAGATAGCGTGACTCTTCTTCAGTTCTTCATCTCGTCCTTTCTATTCTGGCCGAGTCCAGCACAGCTGTTTTAGGGCCCTGGTCTGCGGACGTCCCTCCTTCCATTGGCCGTTTCTCTGGTTTGGTCGTTTTTTATCCGGGTTCCAGCTATTCCTGGTAACGTGTTATTGTGCGCCAGGCCCCGTGGGTCAGAATGTCAATGTCTCTGTTTTGGCAGATGTTCCCCACGGAGATGCACTGTTTTGAAAGGAGGCGGCCAGAAGCAGGACTGGACCCGGTCGGGACCTGATGGGAGTGAGTCTGACGCTCCCGGTCGGGACCTGATGGGAGTGAGTCTGACGCTCCCGGTCGGGACCTGATGGGAGTGAGTCTGACGCTCCCGGTCGGGACCTGATGGGAGTGAGTCTGACGCTCCCGGTCGGGACCTGATGGGAGTGAGTCTGACGCTCCCGGTCGGGACCTGATGGGACCTGAGTCTGACGCTCCCGGTCGGGACCTGATGGGACCTGAGTCTGACGCTCCCGGTCGGGACCTGATGGGAGTGAGTCTGACGCTCCCGGTCGGGACCTGATGGGACCTGAGTCTGACGCTCCCGGTCGGGACCTGATGGGAGTGAGTCTGACGCTCCCGGTCGGGACCTGATGGGAGTGAGTCTGACGCTCCCGGTCGGGACCTGATGGGAGTGAGTCTGACGCTCCCGGGACCTGATTCCATCTCTGCTGGGCTCCATCTGCTTTCTCTTCGGGTGCTTGTATTTCTGACCCAGCCGACCTGGAGCCGGGCAGCTTCCTATAGGAGAGGTCGGCCGGGCGGTGGGGTCACCCACCGTGTTTCCTCTTCTCCAGGGGACCGTCCCTCGTGCTGCAGGCGCCTGGTTCTTCTCCCCGCACCTTCGTGTTTTCGTTTTCATTTCCTTATAAGAATGCGTTCGCCGGGTCTGTGCCTGAGACGGAGGTGGTGTTGCTGGGCGGAGCACCTCAGCTCCCCGGGCAGAAGGCTCCCCCACACTGTTAGTGCGTCAGAGACCGTGGGGGGGGTTGGTTGGGCAGATCCAGGCCACGCACCAGTGCCAGGCTGTAGATAACGGCATGGTACAGCATTGCTGATGCCTGCTGAGGAAGACGTGAGTGAGGATGACTTCGGTCGGAAGTGGGGAGCCCTGTCCTGGAGCCCCACTCAGCTCTGAGGGCACGGCTGCTGGTCCTCTGCTCTCCACGCAGGGAACCAGGGCAGGAGCTGGGCGGACAGCTGTCCTCAGGGTCTGAGAAGCCTAAGAAGAAAGACCCTGGTGCCGTGTTGTTAAGAATCTCCCGAGGGAATCTCCTGGCTCCCTCCTCTTGGTGGGACGTTTGGAGATCCCTGAGCCCCCGCACGTGGTCAGCGCTTTGTGTGAGAGGTTGAGCACCTGCTGCAGATACGGGCGAACCACTAAGATCCACCAAGGAGCCGTGTACATCTCTTCAGAAAACAGAGGGATTCAAGCAACCAGGAAGGAGAAGGCCGTTTGCGACAACACAGACTTCAAGAAAAATGAGTTAGAAAAGAGAAGCTATCAGCCGTGTTTTCAGAGAGAGAGAGAGAGAGAGAGAGAGAGAAGAACAAGGAGTTATATAAAGGGACAGTGGGGAAAAAAATAAAAGGACACTTAAAAAATAGCAAGAACCAAAATTAAATAGATGTCTGGAAGATACAGTTGAGAAAATCACCCAAGAGGTAGAGCAGGAAAGCTATAAAATGTATACTAGGAAAGAGAGACATCTGTCTGTCGATCTAGCTATCTTATCTATCTAGAGATAGCCTATTAGCTGTATATGCACTCTATGTATCTAAATACATAAAACATAATAAGTTACACAGATAGATGCCTGCACACGTACCAACACGCAGACAGACATAAACTAGAGTAACAGTTTGGGAAATCTCACTTTTCAATGGTGTGTATCTCAGAAAAAGAAACGCAGTAAATTATTTAATTCTCCAGGAAGCTAGTCCAGGCCCGGAAGGATGGGTCCCCCGGATGACCGGATCACCCGGACGCCCAGGGACGGCTGTACCCAGACTCCCACCAGCCCTGCGGTGCCCGGGGAGGGAGCGGGACACAGCACCGCACTCCGCGGGGCAGGGGTCAGAACGGGTCCAGCCTCAGAGCAGAGACGTCTCCAGACTTCTGCAGACTGAGGAGTCCCAGCCCCGAGCTGTTTCCAGTGAAACCATCCGTCAGACTGAAGGGAGCATGAAGACGTTTCTGAACATGAGAAATCTCATGGGACTCGCGTCTCTCTCGAATTCTTTCTCCAAAATTTGTTGGAAGGTGCATTCTACCAAAATAAGTGTTTCTATCAAGAAAGAGGAGGCCTGGGCCCTGGCCGGTTGGCTCAGTGGTAGAGCGTCGGCCTGGCGTGCAGGAGTCCCCGGGTTCGATTCCCGGCCAGGGCACACAGGAGAAGCATCCATCTGCTTCTCCACCCCCCCCCTTCCTCTCTATCTCTCTCTTCCCCTCCCGCAGCCAAGGCTCCACTGGAGCAAAGTTGGCCCGGGTGCTGAGGATGGCTCCATGGCCTCTGCCTCAGGCGCTAGAATGGCTCTAGTTGCAACAGAGCAACGCCCCAGATGGGCAGAGCATCGCCCCCTGGTGGCCGTGCTGTGTGGATCCCGGTTGGGAGCATGCGAGAGTCTGTCTGACTGCCTCCTCACTTCTCACTTCAGAAAAATCCAAAAAAAAAAAAGGAAGAAGAAAGAGGGGGCCTGGCGTGTAGGCTGCAGGCCCCCCACAGGCAGGCAGGCTGATGTTGAGGGGACATGATGGAGATCGATCTGAGGAGGGAATTAATGTCAAGTTCAGTGAAACTAAGCCAACAAACCACACAAGAACGTGACTGACTCGGGAGGCAGACACAGGACACGGGAGGTCATACGTGGAAACTAAGCTGTGCAGAGCAGACAGACAGACAGACAGACAGAAGAGGGAATGGGGTGGTGGAGAGGTGGGCCTGGTCCCTCCAGCCCTCCAGCAATGGGCAGTCAGCGACCTTTATTTAATGCACCTTTCCTCTTGGGACAGACCTGGCCTGTGCCCAGCAAGGTCTGCACCCCTGAGCTGGGGCGGGTCATCTGCTCAGTGCTCCCCAATCAAAGCCCTGGGCATCTACTCTGCCACAGGCCACGCTTCCTCTATCTCTGTGCCCAAGGTCACCATGGTCAGTTGGTTCCAGTTTACCCATTCAGCTTCCACTGCCACGTGTAAATGGTTTCAGATGGTGGTGTCCAGCTGCCAGCCCACTGCCCGTCCACGACAGAGCCCCCCCGCCGGTGCTGCAGGAAGATGACAGAGTCCAGACTCGGTGGGTTTGAAGAGCACCGGTTGAGGACACCTATTAAAAGGCCAAGCACCCCCGAGTCAATGCAACAAACGAAGAGCCGGTCAGGGAGCGCCGCTGTCTGAAATCAGAGGTGTCTCAACGGGAAAACTCGTCCGCGTACCCTGCAGGGAAACACGGCACATTTCCCCGGCTGGCCACGGTGCGGGGTTGCAAACACACAGCTCCCGTGTTCACAGGTGACCACCGCGGGGCCTGACACCTGTGTGAGACCGGCAGGCGCTGCGGGTCCCGCCGACCACGTCCCAGCCGCCTCCTCCTCCTCCTCGGCAGGCACGGCACCACCGACAGCCGCCGTTCTCGGCGCTCCGCCCGTGTTTCCGAGACAGAGGTGGCCTGCGTTCAGACGGTGACCCATCGGGCTGAGGAAGTCTGGGCTTTCACACGGAAGGAGTCAGGACCTCGGAGGGGGAGGGGGATGCTGGCTTCCGAATTGACGTTGGGGTGAGGGGAACCGAGTGAGGACAGAAGCCACAGGGGGGACTCGGGCTGAGCTTGACCGGGGTGCTGGAAGAGCGGGCTCCCCGTTTCCCCGAGTCTCTGGGATCTGTAGACTGACAGCCGGACGTGTGTCTCGGGTCCTCTGTGTGGAAATGACGCAGATCGCTCCTGGAGCAGCCGGGGCACGTCCCCAACCCCTCTGCCCTGCAGGGGCAGGACCGTGGCAGCACAGGAGGCTGGCTGCGTCCTCCATCCTTCAGCGTCAGGACCGAGACCAGGGGACCCGCCGACCGCCCGGTCCCTGACCAGACCCCTCCCTCCGCACACGGGCTCGGGGCTCGGGAGGACAGAGGCACCTGTGGTCACAGACACCTTCCCTGCCCAGACTAAGCCGGCTGTGGCTTTACACTTCTTTTTGTTCTTTTACATGTCATTTTTAAGTTCGGTCTTCAATTGGTTACATTCGTGTGCGGTGTACCATGTAGTGATGTGACAGTTTTATACCTGACAGTGGGATGCCCCACGAATGCTAGGGCCCCCTGGTTATTTTTCATAAAGAACAGGAAGTGGGGAGCCCGTGTCCTATGTCAGGTGCAGGAAGCCGAGTGCCGCATGCACGCTGTGAGACTGCGCGTGCGGGAGACCCGGGGAGCAAGGGCGTGTCCGAGCCGGCTGGTGGGGGGGGGGGGCGTGAGGAAGGGGCCCGCGGGGCAGCTCCGTGGGGTGACGGAAACCTCTTCTGTGTCGGTGCGGTTTCGGGGGACACGGTCAATGCGGTTTCGGGGGACGCGGTCAATGTGCCCTTGAAGTTTATGTATTTCCTTGGATGTCGAGTTCAGAAGTACAAGCGACTATTAGGCTCTATTTAATGAAAGCGCACTGAGCTCTTCAGGTGAAAGCACTCCTGTTTTGATGCCCCTATTTGTCATCAGTGTCACCTGGAAGCGTCTCATGCCCTCAGGACAACACGCCTGGACCACGAGATAAAACAGCAGGAGGGAGGCGTGTGCCGCTAACGATGGCCAGGGCCGCGGGCGGCCGACCTCCGTGCCCTGCGCCTCAGTGGCCTCTGTGAGCTGTGAGCGTCTGCGTCCGCGGGTTGGTCCGAGGGTCCAGGGAGACAGCACGCACGGAGCCCCTCTCACCGCGCCCGGGGCGGAGCACGCACGGAGCCCCTCTCACCGCGCCCGGGGCGGGGCACGCACGGAGCCCCTCTCACCGCGCCCGGGGCGGGGCACGCACGGAGCCCCTCTCACCGCGCCCGGGGCGGGGCACGCACGGAGCCCCTCTCACCGCGCCCGGGGCGGGGCACGCACGGAGCCCCTCTCACCGCGCCCGGGGCGGGGCACGCACGGAGGGCGGGGCGGCTGCAGCAGTAACAATGACGTCCGCGTCCGGGACAGGAAGCGTCCCCTCCACGGGCCGCACTGGTCAGCCGTGCAGAGGGTGCGCCTCATTCTGGGCTGTGCCTCTCACCGCTGTGATGGTGGTGTGTGCTCATGCGTGCGTCTGGCCGTCTGGATATGACATAAACCCTCACTATTCACCTCCAGTATTGATTAAAAATAAAATAAAACATTAGCCAGTTATCGATTTAATCTGTTCAGTAAAGAATATCTGGAACAATTAAAAAACGGTGTGGACCCAGCATGCGGTGGTGCCTGGCCTTTTCACCGTCTGCTATACAATGTACATTTGAACCTGGCAGCTGCTTTGCACGCCCGGAAATTTAATCCGAGTGACATGGACTCCTTTGTCTAAAAGACTTAAGTTGTTATGGAAACCAAACTACCATTGACATTGTTGTGTTACATAAAGAAATGCTTTTTGTTTGGTTTCATTTTGTTTTTTCTTGTACTTGAGATTATGGAAGTCAAGTCTCAAGAATGCCTTCAGCATTAGTTTCGCTATTGAAGGGAGGAAAGAAAATGTCGTTTCTAGATAGTATCAAATTTTACTCTCTCTATAGATACGTTTTTTTCACCTTAACATTGCTCCCGTGAGTCATTTCAAAATCAAAGTCTCTGTTGTATTCCAGTGCTTCAACTCATGCTTTGCAGAAAGTCGGGGTGCAGGGTTAAGACACGTGGGGGCCCGGGCTCAGCCGGACTTGAGAGACCTCTCTGGGGAGCTGTTTGCGGGCGCCACGAGTTGTTGGGCGCATCGCCACACGTCCCGTCGCCTCCGTGGAATGGCACCTGTGGGTGACTCCATCCATCCGGCTTCTCCCTAAAGCTGAGCTCCACGCTCAGGTCCGGGACCGCCTCTTAAAGACGCCGCCTCTCCGGTTACCCGCCCGTCTTGGGGTGCCTGTCCCCGCAGTCGACATAGAGCCAGGTTGGGGCGCCCGCTCATTCTGCCGGGGGGCACGGGCAGGCCGACCGGTGCTGCTGTCGTAAAGACTCCCTCACAAAGAATAAACAGCTAAATGAACAGCAATAAACTTAATTTCCACATTAGCTATGCTTTTCCAAGTTCCGACATTTCGGTGGAAAAGAACGCTGGAGCAATGAGGCCTGTAATTGAACATCCGAAACTTCTCCGGTGGGGGGGCCCCCAGAAAAAATGTTGCCTGCAAACAAGATCATTTTTATCACCGGCTGTTAGCTCTCGGCTTTTTAATCATTTTCCAAATGCCAGATCGAATCATTTCCCCTCTTCTGGGATCTCCATCGACTGTTTAGTGGGTGGCACGTTGTCATTTCCGCCCAAGTCCCCCAACGTGAAACCGTTCAGACTCTCTCTCCTCAGACCCCCTGGACGGTGCCCCCCACTCCACCCCCCGGGGGGGCGGGGCGTCTCTGAGCCCCGGATGTGCATACGGCAACGACCTTCTCCTGTTGCGTCAGCGAAACGAGTTCCAGATGCGCCGAGCAGACAACTTCAGAGTCCTCTTAACGCAGATAAGCCTTATCAGCTAGAAAACCAAGCTGGAGATGCTCACACTCCTGTAACTATTATCATCTTACAAGCTGTCTAACAACAGCCTCCCTTGCGTGACCGAGGCTGATAAAGGCATTCAAAGCGAGAGGCTTGTCTTATCAGCCTTCAGAAATCTCTCACTGGCTCTTTATCTCCTTGTTATTACCAGGAAGGTCACCGTGGGCTGGTTTCGGTTTGAGAAACGAAATTATGCTTGACGGTGTAATGACCATCAGATGGACATTACAGTTCAGAATGCGCGCGCGCGCGCGCACACACACACACACACACACGCTCGACCATTTTTACAAACAACCAGATGACCACACTCTTCAGAGTCAAGAAAACGGTTGCACCAGCACGTACTGCTGTAGTTATTATGATTCTTTCTCAGCTCAGAGCTTCCTGATGCGTGGGCTATAAAATAATCATCCTTTGTCAGGGGCATCTTCCACCCTCCCCCATGAAAAGGAACTCACAGAAGGCGGTCTCCCCGAGAGGGTAGGACCGTAATGGACAACGCCCCAGCGTACGGAAGCTGGTCATTCACCGACCACCGAGAAAGCCAAGTTTCCAAAGATGCTCTTCTCCATACTGTGCAGACGGTTTGCATTTATGTCGACGGTTTTTTCACGTGTGCACCTGTTACCAGGTACGTGGTGTCTCATCGATCAGCTGATGGTGGCCCTTGTCGCTGGGAGAGGAGCTCACGGTCCCTCCTTCCCCTAAAACGGAAGGTGGGGATTTCCTGACCCCACAATTTCCTCTTCATTATCCGACAGAAAACGAGGGAGGATGACTTGGCACACGTGTGCGCGGACCACGCCCTTGCTGCGCGCCTCGCCTCTGCCCTCCTCTGCTCTGCGCCGATGGCGGGACAGCGGGCGTCCTGTGACATCTTAGGGATTTCATGTGGCTGCACGTCTGTCCGTCTGCCCCCCCTGAGCAGAGTGGCCCCTCTGCCTGTTAGAGATACACAACCACAGACCCTTAAACGGGAAAACGAAAGACATTGAGCTGTTTTGTTACTTCCCTGTGATGCCCTTCGTGGCAAAGGGTCCTAAGACACTTACGCCCTGAAACACGGAAATCCTTCCATCTCCAGAGCGAGGCAGGCCAGATGGGGTGACGTGAACGCAGGGGCGTCCGAGGAGACGCCTTCGCTCTGTCAGTCGGTAGTTACTGAGCCCACACCACTCCGGGCTGCCCCTGCCTCCGCCGTCAGACTCCTTTCCGGAGGAAGGAGAAGGCAGAGGAAGAGCCGCTGACGTCACCCGTCCTGGACTTTGCAGTTTGTGACAAGACGAAACGTGTCACAGTAGAAGGAAGAGTGGACGAGGTCCAGGCGACCAGATGGGGTGGACGTGTGTCCACAGTCCCCCCCCCCCCCCAGGAACAAAGCACCAGAGCTCAGCAGAGATGGGAGTCAGGGTGTTTTGTCTGTTTTGTTTTTTGTTAGTTTAGACCTGAGCAATCCTATCTGGGTATTGTCTTCCTCGTAGGGACAGTCCCTGTGGATTTGGGGGTGTTCTGTGAAGCAGCCCAAAGGTAGAAGGTACAGATCACGTGTTTCCATCCTGAGGGCCGGGGACGTGTCCAGCAGGGCGCCCGCCACGCCGAGTGTCTGAAATACCCAGTTACCGTCTCAGAACGGAGCGCGGTCTCAGGGCCCCTGAGTCCCCCCCGTTCAGTGAGGCTCCCCTTTCTCCTCCTCCTCACAGCGCCTCCCCGAACAGCGTCCTCAAGGAAGTGAAGTTCTCAGAATGCGCCCCATCGGCTGACACGAGTCACCTCCCAGTCACGTTTTCCCCGACTGTTTCAGACAGACGCACAGAACAGTGTGGGCACCAGCACGTGCCGGGGGCACGGGGGTGTCTGCTCCCCGAGACGTGAGGAAGGAGGGCTGATCTGTAGCAGCTAACACCTTTTTATTGAACACTTTTATTTTTAAATAAAGATTATAACAAAGCACCAGTTGCTGGTTTTGATCATCTGGGCTTCAATAGCTGCTGCAAGTCCTTTTACAAAACCTGTCATTTTTATCCTCTGGGAGTCAGGGATGACAGGCGCGTGGCTTCCGGTACACACGCTAGTTTTACGAGCTGGGGTTCGATTCAGCAAGGCAGCCAAGTTGCGACACGTCTTACCCTGATTCCGTCCCTGGCGACAGACGCCTGTGCGTCTGCACTGCTGGCAGTTTCAACGTCTGCGGAACGGACGGAGCTGGGGTCTCACCGCCCCGTGCTGTGTGAGCTCCTCTGTTGACTGTGCTAGGACGGCAGCGGTGACCCGCACAGGTACGGATATTTTAACTTTCTCCTCTTTGGAAAGAAACTGCTTATTAACGGGTGTGTGTGTGCGAGAGAGCCTGCCTCTCCCTAGTTAAGCACCTGGAGTCACAGACCTACCGGAGCTGGTGGTGAACAAGGCAGCCTCCTATCCAGGGGGAAATTTCACACCAAATGAGAATTTCTCAAGCACATTTAGCCATGGAAAAGATTCTCCATCAAAACATCCATGCCCCCCCTACACAAACACGCACATGCATGCACACACATGCACACGCATGCACGCACACACTAAGGCATCTGTGAACATGCAGATATTGTAAGCACAGGTTTTAATTCTGTCTAATTGCCCACTGACAGCGTTCCGACCGCCACAGTGTCCCCATGGGCCATGGGGTCCCACCAGCCGAGAGCCCGTGCCACCCCTGCACGTGGGACATGCCGTTAAAAAGAAGAGAAGGTGAAGGGACATCCTTCTCGTGCCCAGGGATGCGAGCTCGGCTCCGCGGGTGGGACCGTGCCGGGCACACGCGTCCCGGCGCTCGTCGGGCGCCAGCAGAGGTGACCCAGTACCTTTCACGATGAGGCTGCCGGTGCTCCTCGCCACCCCAAACCGATTGGCGGCCACGCAGGTGTAGGGCCCGGCGTCCGACCTGGTCACGTTGAGTATCTGCAGGGCGCCGTCCCCCACGAGGAACACTCTACAAAGAGAAGACGCGGTGAGTGGCAGCTGGGCTCCCAGGAGGGCGTCTTCCCCGCGGACACGCACGCCGGCCCCGCCCCCCGCGCACCCCCGGGCGCCGTGTGGGAACGGCAGCTCGTGGCTCTCCCTGCGCCACGCCCTTGACCGCCAGCAGCCCGGACTCCGCGTGACAGGACGAGTGCCGTGTGCTTGTATTGCGACACAGTGTTGGTGATCACCCGAACGGCCCTTGGCGCTATCCAGGCACGTAAAACGCGGGCGGTGCTCGCCTCCGCCGTGCCCACTGGCTGGTCAGAACAGCAGGGCAGCCCCTCGCCGTGCACTTTGAAAAGCTCCTTCTCTGGCGAAAACGGAACTCGCCGTCAGAGGAATGGAAGCCGTGGCCTCGTCAGGGGCTCTGGGCCCCCAAACAAGAGGGTGCTCAGCCGTGGCCACGCTGGCCCGCGCCACTGGCCTGAAGGACCAGCCACACGGTTCCGTAACAGCCCCTCCCCGCCCCCCGCCCCGCCGTGTGGCGCAGGGGAGAGGAAGAGTGAAGCCTCCACGAGTCAGACCTGATCAGACGTCCCTGCAATGCATGCAGCCTTACAAGACACGACCGAGGGGTCGCTATCTAAGAAGGCCCAATAGTTCATAAAATGCTGCTGCTTCTAGATTTCCCCTGAAACTGAGAAGTGCTCAAAAGCAAACATCAGAATGCTGCCGTCATGGTGGGAGCAGTTTGGGTCTCTCCACAAGGTCACCGTCGAATGTTTTTATGAGGGGACGCAGACACACACACACACACACACAATGAAAGCATAGCGTGTGCTCAACTTGATGTCTTGTAAGTTTCATTAGCAACCCTGAAAAAATACTGGTGATTATTGAGGTTTGTACAAGAGGAAGCGATGAAAACTGGCTTTTAACACCAATAGGTTGGAAGACGAGAGATGAGGCCGTTGGGAGGCTCGTCGCGCCCACGGACAAGGACGAAACAGTGGCTGTGGCACTGCAAACCTATCGTGTACAATATGTGTATTACATGCATTGTAGCTAATATAATTGATTACCCAATTTGAAACACAGCGAGTATCAGCCAACGACAATTTGTATAAAACCAGCTGCTGCCGTTGTGTTTATTTTAGCAGCGGGCTCTGTGTTCTGTCATCCCATTCGTGAGAAGGGCCACATCGCATCCGGGCGTCAAATGGCTCACGGTGTCCGTGATCAGATTTTTTTTAAAAGTTATTATCTTGGAATACTTCCCAACAGTGGCCATTTGGTATCTTGTTTAATTTCTGAAATGTCTACTTTCTGATCCCAATTTACATTAACAGTCCAGTCCAGCAATTATTGACGTAGGAACAGCGTACGTCTGGATGAATGCGGTTCTTTATCTGATTTCATTAAAAGAGGTCAGAGTGAGAAGCATTTAGGGATGTCATCTCCCCCAAGCATTGAGGCATAAGTTACAAGACATCTCAACAATGTAGAAACATGACCGACCGTAGATTCTGGCCTTTCTTCCCTCCCACATCTCAGACGAGGATTTCTGAGTCCCTTTGACCCCTGTGTCTGACTGGACTTGGCAGTAAGTCAGCGGCTTTAATTAACTCGTGGTCATCAGTCGGGCCCTGGATGACCTCGGTGTTGGGGTCACGGAGCTGATACCAGCCTTGTGGGGTCTTTGTTTCCTCCACGGTTCTCCCGCTACGATCATCTCACAGGTCAGCGAGCCTGCCTTTCCCCTCAACTCTCCCGTCTCCAACATTCACTTAGTTAGACTATTTCAACCCTTTACACAATTCAATAGAAACATTTTTTTTTTCAAATTACCACGGCTTAGTATTCCATTTAGATGATTAAATTACAAATTCAGGCTCTTGCATGTCAATAGTTCCATAAAACTGAGAATCTCCAGACATCCGCGCGTGTAGAAGGTTTCATCGCCATCGAACAACAGAAAAGTCAAGAGAGAGCATTTGCGATGGACCACAATGTCCCTCCAAGCACGTTCTGAGCATAAAGCGGTAGAACTTGGGGTGCACAAGCTGTGTGTGACAGTCGGGTGACCCTGGGAGATATCACAGTGGCCCCAGAAAACAGGACGGGTAGAAAAAGGAGAAAATAGAACATGTAGGAAACGGAGCCACCAACATGTGAACACACGTCAATGTCAATGGTGAGGCTGAAGGCAGGCCACACGGCGAGACTGACCGTACGACACGGCAGTCCTCTCTGTCGGGGACGCGGGGCAGACACGGGAAACATCGCCACCTGCCCGTTCGCCCGGCCTGCTCCCTGTCTCTGTGACAACCTGCAGAATAAAACCCCGGGCAGACCCACGACCCCCTCGAATGAACGCACAGGACTCTCCCCCACCCCCGGACCACCTCTCAGGTTGGGTGTCCTTCTGAGGAAGGACGTGAGGACCGATGTGAAGTCCTTCACACCCGTGCCTTGCTGGGCTGCGTATGACGTCTGTTCATTTAAACTCCGTAAACTGAACAGAACAGAACACAAGAGCCAACATCTCTTGTATCACAGTAACTAATCCGATGTCTATCTGGTCTTTAATCTGTCGACGTGCAGAAAAGAGACCCTGCAAGTGTTGATTCCCGTCTGGAACAAGACGAGGAGAAAAGCTCTGATATTTCCTTTTTCTTCTGTTTGTTCATTTGATGTCAGCCACTGCCTAGCCTGAAGTTTGAGGACATCAATGATGAGCAGTCGATGAAGGCATTAAACCATGAAAAATTAGGATGTGGGGCAATTATGACTTCTTATTGCTGAAACTAGAGCATTACTGCTATTTTTACAGTGAAATTATTAACTGGAGTATTGCTTCCACTTTCCTCTAAAGATAATGCTGTAGACCATGAAATTTTAATTGACTGTCTAATATTACTGATTTCTAGAAAATCTAAAATAAACTGGATAAAAATGAGTTAGATTAAAAAGTCAGAAAGCGTGTGTAAATTTTAACTCTTTGCAGCTTCGATTGTTAGGTAAGGCGTCTCACTGGAACCCACTGTAGTTCAAATATTGATATTCCATTTTAAGAATGTTTAGGACCTGATAATCACAGTTAATGTATAGGATCTGTGCTATCCCTCAGTGACATTTAATAAGTTATGTCTCTACAATTTCTCATTTTAACAAGCTACAGGAAATGACGCACAATCTGCAAACAGGTCAATTACAAGTCAATTTCGCTCATTTAAATCAAAGGTAACCATCTCCTCGCTGTCACTCTACGTCCGAGACTTGAAATGGCTCTGGTGCAACTGGACACAGAAAATATCCCGCTCGGCTGGGCGGGGCAGTTGTCAAGACTGAATCAGTGGACGAATGAAAACCTCTTTTGTCTCTCTCTTTCCTCCAGGGATGGTCCCTGAGTCACTCCGGCCTGGGACAGTCTGTGCGGCTGATCGAGCCTGGACGCCCACCTGGGTGTTGTGGCTTCAAGTGGCTCAGGGGTCAGTGCCAGGAAGTGTGGTCCTGCATCGCTGCCCATCTGGGCCTGGCCACTCTCGTACCTCTGTTTCCTAGGGAACATGGGCTCAGAGACACAGCTTTCTCCACCCCACCCGGCCCCACCCACCCATCGCGACAATCCACAGAATATCAAGATCAGCTGTTTTTCCCGCATCAATCGAACATCTTCAGAGAGGTTCCGTCACGATTTAACTGCAGCTGTCATGCTGATCCTGTCATGCTCGTCCTGCTGATCTGGGTCATATGCTGCCTTATATTTTGAATTTTATTTTATTTTCCTTTGAGTTGTTTAGGCCCTGGCTGGTTGGCTCAATGGTAGAGCATTGACCTCACTTGTGGAAGCCCCGGGTTTAATCCTGGTCAGGGCACACAGGAGAAGTATCCATCTGTTTCTCCACCCCTCCCCCTTTCACTTCTCTTTCTATCTTCCTGTCCCACAGCCATGGTTCGATTGGAGCAAGTTGGCCCCGGGTGTTTAGGATGGCTCCATGGCCTCTGCCTCAGGTGCTAAGAAGAGCTCAGTTGCTGAGCAACAGAGCAATGCCCCAGAGGGGCAGAGCATTTCTCCCTGCTGGGCCTGCTGGGTGAATTCGGGTTGGGCGCATGCGGGAATCTGTCTCTGCCTTCACTCCTCTCTCTGAATTTAAAAAAAGCGAGTTTTTTAAAAACAGTTTTAGGTTCACAGAACAGTTGAGAGAAAGGTACAAAGATTCCCGTATACCCCCCCCCACACACACACGCAACACACCCCCGTTATCAACACCAGCACATGGTCCGTTGTTTACAGCTGGTGACCGGCAATGACACGTCACGGTCACCCAACTATCACGGTTTACCTTATGGCTCACGCTTGACGTTGTACATTGTACAAGTTTGGAAAAACGTATAGCGTGTCCACCGTGAGAGGATCCTTCGGCATTCTCCCCGTCCTGAAAACCACCTCCGCTCCACCTGCTCACGGCGCCTTCCCCGCTCCCTGGCCGCCGTTCATGTCTTCCCCGTCTCCACCGTCCCGCCTCTCCTAGGACGTCGTGACGTCCCAGGCACACAGCGTGTAACCGTCCGGACGGGCGTCTTCTGCTCCGTAAGTTGCATTTAAAGTCTCTTCTCTGTCTTCCGTGGCCTGGTGGTAGCTCACCTCTCTTTCAGGCTGAACAAGATCCCAGCGTCTGGAGGGACCGCCGTCTGTTTATCCATCCACCTACCGAAGGGCGTCTGGGTGGCTTCCAGAGGCAGAGCAATCAGGAACAGAGCTGTTATAGACATCCAGGAGCAGGTCTTTTGTGTAAACGCGCCTTTTCCACTTGTTTGGGTAAGTGCTGTGAGGAGGGTGGGTGGGAAGAGGATGTTCGGTTTTGTGAGAAATGCTCACACTGTCCTCAGCGCGTCGCCCTGCTCTGTCTCCTCCTGCGTCACCAGCGAGCGAGTCCCTGCCGCTCAGCGTCCCCGCCACTGTCACAGGGCACGTCCGTGTCTGTCCCTGTTGTTTTGATCTGCGTTTCCCTGACGACGTGTGTGTTGGGGAGCAGCTTGTCCCACGCCTGTTTGCCGCCTGTGACTCTTCCTGGCCGAGGTGTCTGTGAAGGTCTTTGCCTCGCTGTTCAGTAGAGCGGCTGTTTTCTTACCGTGGAGGTGGAAGGGTTTTAGTACCGTCTGGGTGACCGCACGCTAGCGGCTGTCCTTGGCAGATATTTTCTTTTCAAACGTGACTTTTTCCATGCTGTGGACGGCATGCTCCACAGAGGGCAGGGTTCTCCACAGAGCGCAGGGTGTTCCACAGAGCGCAGGGTGTTCCACAGAGCGCAGGGTGCTCCACAGAGGGCAGGGTGCTCCACAGAGCGCAGGGTTCTCCACAGAGGGCAGGGTTTTCCACAGAGGGCAGGGTTTCCCACAGAGCGCAGGGTGCTCCACAGAGGGCAGGGTGCTCCACAGAGGGCAGGGTGCTCCACAGAGGGCAGGGTTTCCCACAGAGCGCAGGGTGCTCCACAGAGGGCAGGGTGCTCCACAGAGCGCAGGGTTTTCCACAGAGGGCAGGGTTTCCCACAGAGCGCAGGGTGCTCCACAGAGCGCAGGGTGTTCCACAGAGCGCAGGGTGTTCCACAGAGGGCAGGGTTTTCCACAGAGCGCAGGGTGTTCCACAGAGCGCAGGGTGCTCCACAGAGGGCAGGGTTTTCCACAGAGGGCAGGGTGCTCCACAGAGCGCAGGGTGCTCCACAGAGCGCAGGGTGCTCCACAGAGGGCAGGGTTTTCCACAGAGGGCAGGGTGCTCCACAGAGCGCAGGGTGCTCCACAGAGGGCAGGGTGCTCCACAGAGCGCAGGGTGCTCCACAGAGCGCAGGGTTTTCCACAGAGGGCAGGGTGCTCCACAGAGGGCAGGGTGCTCCACAGAGCGCAGGGTGTTCCACAGAGCGCAGGGTGCTCCACAGAGGGCAGGGTTTTCCACAGAGCGCAGGGTGCTCCACAGAGGGCAGGGTTTTCCACAGAGCGCAGGGTGCTCCACAGAGGGCAGGGTGCTCCACAGAGCGCAGGCTGTTCCACAGAGCGCAGGGTGTTCCACAGAGGGCAGGGTGCTCCACAGAGGGCAGGGTTTTCCACAGAGGGCAGGGTGCTCCACAGAGCGCAGGGTGCTCCACAGAGGGCCGTGTGCTCCACAGAGCGCAGGGTTCTCCACAGAGGGCAGGGTTCTCCACAGAGGGCAGGGTTTTCCACAGAGGGCAGGGTGCTCCACAGAGCGCAGGGTGCTCCACAGAGGGCAGGGTTCTCCACAGAGGGCAGGGTGCTCCACAGAGGGCAGGGTGCTCCACAGAGCGCAGGGTGTTCCACAGAGCGCAGGGTGTTCCACAGAGCGCAGGGTGCTCCACAGAGCGCAGGGTTTTCCACAGAGCGCAGGGTGCTCCACAGAGGGCAGGGTGTTCCACAGAGCGCAGGGTTTTCCACAGAGCGCAGGGTGCTCCACAGAGGGCAGGGTTTTCCACAGAGGGCAGGGTGCTCCACAGAGGGCAGGGTGTTCCACAGAGCGCAGGGTGTTCCACAGAGGGCAGGGTGTTCCACAGAGCGCAGGGTTTTCCACAGAGCGCAGGGCGCTCCACAGAGGGCAGGGTGTTCCACAGAGCGCAGGGTTTTCCACAGAGCGCAGGGTGCTCCACAGAGGGCAGGGTGCTCCACAGAGCGCAGGGTTCTCCACAGAGGGCAGGGTTCTCCACAGAGGGCAGGGTTTTCCACAGAGCGCAGGGTGTTCCACAGAGCACAGGGTTTTCCACAGAGGGCAGGGTTTTCCACAGAGCGCAGGGTGCTCCACAGAGGGCAGGGTGCTCCACAGAGCGCAGGGTTCTCCACAGAGGGCAGGGTTCTCCACAGAGGGCAGGGTTTTCCACAGAGGGCAGGGTGCTCCACAGAGCACAGGGTTCTCCACAGAGGGCAGGGTTTTCCACAGAGCGCAGGGTTTTCCACAGAGCGCAGGGTGTTCCACAGAGCACAGGGTTTTCCACAGGGCGCAGGGTTTTCCACAGAGCGCAGGGTTCTCGTTTTCATGGACGAGGTCCGGCTCTTCCCGCTCCTCGCGTGGACCTGCCTCTGACGTGTGTCGGAAAAGTCATCGCCAGACTCAAGGTCATCTCGATCTCCTCCTCCTGTGTCCTGGGAGTTTTATAGTTTTGTGGTTTACATTTGGGTCTCTAACTCCTGTTGGGTTATTTTTTATTTAGGAAGGGTATAAGGACGGTGTTTAGATCCCTTTTTTGATACATGGCATCCAGTTGACACAGAGCCATTTCCTGAGAAGACGACCTTTGCTCCATTTTGTTTCTTTCACTCCTCTCTCATCATTTCCTTTTCGGACGAGCCTTCCCAGACTGGACTGTGAGCTGTGGAGGCCCCTGACCCAGGGGCCGGCGACCACGGCCTCTCCCAGCTCGCGTTTGCTGGCTGGGTCACTCGGGGTCCACTGGTTGGAGGACTGTGTCCATTTCGCAGGGACAACAGGGATGGCAGGAGCAGTAACGACAAGTCCAGTAGTAATAACAATAAGCTCATTTTAAAGGAGTTTGTTTAAATCGCGGAGCACGTGTCTAGAAGATACAGAGTGTCCCCGACATGGACGCTGTCATTCCTTATGTCCTTTTGTCCTCCAGGAATAACCCCCCACGGTCACAGGCTCATGAGCACATGTCTTGTGATCATACCTACTCCGAAATCTGGACAGGCTTCTATAAGCTGGACCTGCGGCCATCCACGTGATCAGGAAATTCAGTGGACTGACCGGAAGTCACTGAGTCAAACAGCAAATGCATACTGAACCCGGACCCTCCGTGGGCAGAGACCTGTGAGTCCACCTGGTCTGACTGCACGTAGTGTGTCCGGAGCAGACATAATGGCACTCGGTAGCCTGAGGCGTGAGTGTGGTGTGGGGCTTCTTCGCCTGTTAGCGGGGGCTCACGTCACATTGCAGCTCTGTCCTCTATGAGCCGGAACGAGTGCCCTCTGGCCTCGTGTTGGGGGGGACTGTCAGCGAGGACTTACGGCCACCGTGCTTTATCAGCAGGCGATTCAGTGAGATTCCTCTGAAGAGGCTTCTTTAGAGGCCTCTCAACCCTCTCTAGGTTGTTACACTTTATGGGGAGCCAATGTCAGTGACAGTGAAACTTTACAGTGGACAGGACCAGGCAGGCTACAGCCCAGAGCCAAGTGTCCTTTCCCCATGCAGGTGTGTCCACGGCCCAGTGCTGGAAACCCTCCCTCCCTCCCTCCCTCCCTCCCTCCCTCCCTTTCTTCCTTGGTTCCTCCCTCCCTCCCTCCCTCCTTCCCTCCCTCCTTCCCTCCCTTTCTTCCTTTGTTCCTCCCTCCCTCCCTTCCCTCCCTCCCTCCCTCCTTCCCTCCCTTTCTTCCTTTGTTCCTCCCTCCCTCCCTTCCCTCCCTCCCTCCCTCCCTCCCTCCCTCCATTCCTCCCTTCCTTCCCACAACATCATTCACAGCATCCGGGCTCCTACATCTCCAGGTACCAGCGTCCCTCTCCAGCCGAGTCCTGTCTTTCAAAACCGAGAAGCTGCCACTTTGTCACGTCTCCCTGGTCCTTTCTCTCACCTGTCTGGCCCCCTTCATTGTGTGACCTGCCAGGCCCGGCTGGCATGTGACCTCCAGACGCCTCCAGTGGAACCGTTTACGTACCTTGAGCGCAATGGCTCACTCTGAACACAGCCCCTGCGCCGCTGGCCACACGCAACACGCGTGCTCACCGAACAGAGCTGCAGCTGCAGGCTCATCACCTGCAGACGTGCAAGGCTCCGCAACCACCACGGAATGAAACGTGTAACACGTGGGGAGAAACACCCGCTCCGCTCTGTCCACACTGTCCTGGGAGACACGCCCGCACCCAGCCAGGGAGGACAGACAGCTAGCTCCCCTTTCCTGCGGAAGCCGCTCTGCAGAGGTTCATGCGGGGACCCCATCCCATCACGAGGTCACAAGGACAACACCTGTGTGAGAACGCAGACACCACAAGGCCAGGTGTGCGAGCTCAAGTGTTTCCCCCCTTGGGCCACGTGCTTCTCCCTGACCTCTCAGTGGGCCGGGTCAGGAGCCTCTCTTCACGCTGGGCCCACGGGGAGGCCTTCAAAACCTTTTAAAACTACATCTATCACAAGCCCTGGCGTGGAGGGCGCTGTAGCCGAGTTATGTGGGCAGGTCCTGGCTGTACCAAGTTCTGTTTCTACTGTCAGGTGAGAAAGTCCTGGGTCTCTGGTTGTAGGTTGGTCAGAGGGGAGGGACTTTTGGAAGGCCTCGTAATAAACTGTAAGAATTTGGGGGGATGTTACATTAACCAAATATGTTACGCCATTAAACCACGCAGAGGAAGATGGCTGTACCTCCTGCTTTGCCTCAGACTCCGCGCCCCTCTCTGCCAGGAGACGGTGGCCCGCGGGAAGGCGTGGGGCTGGCATTCGATGGCAATGTCTCTGCCAACGTGAACCACCGAACTCTTCTTAACGGGATTTTTGGAGAAATCAGGAGCTGACGCTAAAAAACAAAAGATTTAAAAAATATATCGCTCAATTACTCACATAACTGGCCTGTCGTGGTGCAAGATGCCGCTTGGTGTGCTCGGGGACTCTAACACCGATACCTAGAACACTTTCTCTCGCTAAACTCGGGGTTCCGGGGCCAGTGACTGACTTCTGCTTTGGTGGAGCCTCTGGTTCCATTTGCAAACTGGAGGTGACAACGACATCATCGGAAGTCCAGTGTGGGGATTGAATGAGATTGTTACAGAACCATAGAACCGGCGTGTCTGCCTGGCACAAAGTAGGCATCGGTGAGTGAGGATAATTAGCCTGGTTGTGGTGCTGATCACTGCAGCGCCCAACGCCAGTGAGGTGAGGAAGGAAGGAAGTTCCCAAAAGTCACCTGCTGTACGCAGCTCCCAGCACAGGGAGAGCGTGGTCCCCAGGAGACCGAGGAGGGAACTTCCACCCTGATCAGCGAAATCAAGTCTCTTCGAGCTGATAGCTTCTTATGTCTATATCAGTGCTGGTCAACCTGGTCCCTCCCACCCACTAGTGGTGGTCAACCTGGTCCCTCCCGCCCCTATTGGTCATCAACCTGCTCCCTACCGCCCCCTAGTGGTGGTCAACATGGTCCCTACCGCCCCTATTGGTCATCAACCTGCTCCCTACCGCCCCCTAGTGGTGGTCAACATAGTCCCTACCGTCCACTAGTGGTCATCAACCTGGCCCCTACCGCCCACTAGGGGGCGCTCCAGCTTTCCTGGTGGGCGGTAGCGGAGCAACCAAAGTATAAATAAAAAGGTAGATTTAACTATAGTGAGTTCTTTGATAAAGATTTATTCTGCCAAACTTAGCGAAAATCTGACATAAAGTACTTGGTAAGTAATTATTATTCTATGCTTTAACTTGCTGTCACTCTGCTTTATGAATTTTATAAAGTAAAGTGACTTCCCTACTTTATAAATCACCATGACTGTGGAACCGGTGAGTGGTTAGAAAATGTTACTACTGACAGAGATACAGAAGTGGGTGGTAGGTATAAAAAGGTTGACTACACCCTGGTCTATATCATCTATATCTATCTATCTATCATCTCTCTATCATCTGTCATCTATCTTGAACCTTGGGGTTCAAGCCAGCAACCTTTGGGCTCAAGCCAGTGACCTTGGGTTTCAAGCCGGTGACCTTTGGGCTTAAGCCAACGACTATGGGGTCATGTCAGTGACCATGGGGTCAAGTCTATAATCCCACATTCAAGCCAGCAACCCTGCGTTCAAACCAGATGAGCCTGCGCTCAAGCCGGCGGCCTCGGGGTCTCGAACCTGGGTCCTCTGCGTCCCAGTCTGACGCTCTATCCACTGTGCCACTGTCTGGTCAGGCTTCTTGGTTTTTTTATTCACAGCTGAACACATTCCTGATGGTACTTTCTGAATTGTACCTGACACCGCGGCCGGGATGGGCGTTGGAGAAGCCTCTTTCTTGCTGTTGGGCGGCACACCCGACGCGGGGCGTCCTCCGGGAGGCCTCCTGGGCGTCCCGGGCAGAGTAAAAAATCACCTGCAGTTCCTAACAGCTAGTTTAGACATTTCCCCTTATTTCAAGGGAAAACGACTTCTAATTTACAGAATAATTGGGTTCAGAATACGCATAATCGTAGCTCGCTAACATGTCGCTTTGGATCTTGTGGTTATAAACAGAAACGACTCACCTAACACCCTCAGCTCCGCATTTGCGTAAATGACCCCATACTTGTTCTCGGCGGTGCACTGGTAGACGCCGGAATCTGACACGTTCAGCAGAGGGATGGCGAGCGTCCCGTTGTCTATGTGAATTCTTTCCTAATGAGAAGAGGAGCCGTGTGAAGACGCTATTATCAGAGTCCTTTATGATGTGTGTGCCACCCTCGCGTGGGGACCGGAGCGGGTGCTCAGGGAGGAGGCGGCTGCACGTCCTGAGGGACCCCAGGCAGCTTTCTGACGTTAAAGAGAAGATAAAGGGAAGGTGCCCAGTGTCATCTGAGCGGTCAGCGTACTGGCGGTCCCCTCGTTTCTCTGTACACGGGCACTATCTGCAGAGCATGTGTGTTCAGTTTCTGTTCTGGAGGACATGCGTGTTTTGGAAACTGCCACCCATCCAATTGTGGCAGAAAGCGTGTTGGCGGTCATATTAGACACGGGTTTTCTGGTTAGGATTCCCCCTCGCCTTTCCGACCTGAGCTCTCAAAAAAAAAAAAAACCCCAAAAGGTCTGGAATGTGGTCAGAGGATAGTTTTCTAATCGAGTCTGAAGGTGCAGGACCTGAGTTCTGTCTTCCTTGGTCAGCTGTCAAGTGCTGCTCCCACAGCCTCCCCCGGAGCAAGTCCCGTGTGGGGTGTACACGTTCTGAAGTCGTTTAACATTGCAAATACAGCTTAAAACTAAACAGTTCAGGGTGACAGCTGCCCGCCTCCAAAGGTAAAGGAGGTCGGGGGCAGGGAGCTGAGATGTCCGACTTCGGGAAAAGGCAGGCCCCCCGGGGAGAAAGTTCCCTGGCAGCCGGGAACAAAGACTCTCACTGCGCTCAGCTTCTGAGCCACAGACGTGTCTGGGTCTCTAGTGGTGTCCGCATGTGCACGGCAGAGTGGGGAATGAACACAGTTATTGGGATCCTCTGATGGGGGTGGAACAGCCCTGCCTCGTTTCCTGGGTGTTGTCACTGAAGCGGCTGGGGACGGAGGGTGTGGGAAGCGGACGAGTTCGCCGCTTTTCCCGTGTGTTTGGACAGAGTCCTGGGGCCTCAGACCAGCAAGCCCCTGGGCTGTGGTGAAGACCACAGTCCCGGAGTCGGAACCCTGATTCTAACACACCCTCGCGGCTGTGCTGGCCTCGGGCCGGCGACTGAACTTCTGTCAAACCACTGTTCTTCGCCTGCGTAAAGAAATCGTGACCACGCCTCTCTCCTGAGCGTGTCGTGAGGCTGTGCGGGTGTCAAGGGTGGGGACAGAGTGAACACAGCCGTCTGGAGGGCGACTTCAGTGAGTGTTAACTGTCGATGATGATGGTGACATCGGAATGTAAATCCATCACCGACCGTATGTGACCTGTGGAAATAATTTGTCTTCCCCAACCTGTTTTTACCAGTGGAAGTTGGGGGCGGGTGGGAGGGGTGATAGTAACAGTGCCCTTTGAGTTTGTTTAAGGATTTTTTTTTTCTGAAGTTGGAAATGGGGAGGCAGTCAGACAGACTCCTACATGTGCCAGACCGGGATCCACCCGGCACGCCCACCAGGGGGCGACACTCTGCCCATCTGGGGTGTCGCTCTGTTGCAACCAGAGCCATTCTAGCGCCTGAGGCAGAGGCCATGGAGCCATCTTCAGCGCTCGGGCCAACTTTGCTCCAATGGAGCCTTGGCTGTGGGAGGAGAAGAGAGAGACAGAGAAGAAGGAGAAGGGGAGGGGTGGAGAAGCAGATGGGCGCCTCTCCTGTGTGCCCTGGCCGAGAATCGAACCCGGGACTCCCACATGCCAGGCTGACGCTCTACCACTGAGCCAACCAGCCAGGGCCTGTTTAAGGATTAAATGAATGTAGAGGAGGAATCTGTGGTGTTCCCCGACACCGACTCAACACTCCACCTGTGTCCCTTGTCACTCACTCTGAGTGACATTTCCCATCAGAGGAGGTGAGTGTGTGACAGCGACGCGTCGGCTCACCTGCGGGCTCAGGCGCTCACCGTTCTTGAACCACGTGTAACGGGGGCCGGGCCTTCCACTGGCCCTGCAAGCCCAGGACAAGCTGTCATCGATGGACAGGAACGTGTCCTGAATGGTTTGCTCCCACTCCGGAGGGGCTGTTTCGGAAAGAAAGACAGAGAGGGCAGGCCGGTTACTCAGGGCATCGCCCTCCGGCCGAGGATGGCCGCAGTCAGGAGGAATGGCTGACCGGGGTCCAGGCCGTGCCCGGGACCACAGGGGCTTCCCATTGGGACGGGGCAGTCGCGTCTCAGGTGTCAGTGGGCCTTTGGCACCAGGTAGACGTCATTTGTCATCGGATGCACCGCTGTAGCCACTAGGTAGCTGTAGGGAAAGGTCCCAGCGCAGAACAAGGCCAGATGATCAGTCCAGGCTGCCTATCGGTGCGTGGGTCACACTAGAAAATGCATACTGAACCCGGACCCTCTGTGGGCAGAGACCTGTGAGTCCACCTGGTCTGACTGCACGTAGTGTGTCCGGAGCAGACATAATCGCACTCGGTAGCCTGAGGCGTGAGTGTGGTGTGGGGCTTCTTTGCCTGTTAGCAGGGGGGGGGACCCACTTCTCCCACCTGGACACGACTCATGCAGGGAAAGAGAACTGTGGGGTGTGACACGGGCTCAGAGCCTGGCTGGGCCTGGGACACGCCTTCACAAGGCCTTGCTTCCTAACACGAGGAAGTTCCGCTTAGCGAGGCCGCAAACAGCAGCTGGTGTGATGGGCGTGGAAGTGTTCTTCCGGTGTGAGGTGGCATCACCCTCGCCCTCACTCACAGACACGGGTGGGGTCTGAGGAGGTGTTTCGGGATGAGCATGGTTGTGTGAGATGCTGGGTGGGTGGGAGGCCGCCACGTGGAAGCTGAGGGTCTGTGACAGGCGGGAGGCCGGGGCCTGGTCTCCGCGGGCTGCTCGGAGCTCTCGTTCTGGCTCTGACAAGCGAAGGGTCTGGGCAGCCTTGCTCAACTCGCATAGGGCTTCTCACCTCTAAGGCCCCTGGAAACCATTTCCGCGTCTTATTACAAGAAGGACAGATGTGAGTGGGTGTTTGTGGAAACGTCTGTGGACACTGACAGTGGCTGTGTCGATGGGGGAGAAAGAGCCTCATGATTGATGTCCGGTTGGTGGACGCCTCCGTTTCCTGCTTAGCCTCCCGGTGACACTGCTCTGTCTAGTTACCAGGAAAGTGAGAAGCAGCAAAAACTAGCCAAAAGCATTAAAACCTCGGTGCCACTCAGAGACTCCTCGGTTCCACCCTTACTGTTTTATTGGCAAAGCTGCCCGATTCCAAAGACTTCTCTTTAAGAAGCAGGAGCTACTGCAGAGAATAAACACGGAACCGTAAGTATGCATACATATAGGTCCGCCGCGGAGAAACTGTCAGCGGGGAATCAGGCTCTCTGCATAAAATAGTAGTTCCCATTCCAGGTCCAAATTGAAAATCCTGAAGGAAACGGAAGCTGGTGTAACCAGGGTGGGCGCCTTCTGCTTCCCACTGGACACTGGGCGGCGTTCCTGCGCGGTGACGACCATCCCTCAGACCACGCTACTTACCAGAAATTACATCTTTCCTCCAGTTCCTTTATCAGTGAGTATTAGTGTCTCACAAACAGACATGTAATCCCGGAGAGTAGTTTGGGGGCCGTACATAAACACAGGTTTTATAAGTTCTCTCCTACGGGAGCACGGCATTTAGGAGAGGAGTTGAGAATATGTTAAAGGCACCATTTTGCTAATTCTGCGGTATATTTTATAGTTTACTCTGGATGAAAGAAAAAAAGGAGGGGGTGAGTTTCACGCCCGGGCTGTATTTTGGCCTGGAGCGGAGAAGGCAGGAAGACCACCCTTAGCTAATGTAGCTTTTTTACCACCTCTCTTCAGCCCCCGAGGGAGTCTGCTGATGGAGACAAACCTGTTTGCTTGTTTTTAAATGGAACAATGACTTGATTTTTTTCTATTCCCCAAGTACGGGTAGAGAAGCCGGGATGGAGAGGCAGGGACTGAACACCCCGTTCCGCATCTGTGCCTCCGGCCCGGCCCCTTGTCACCTCCTTTGTAAAACCCACCTTCCGTCAAGGTACCCGTGGGCTGTGGGCCGAGTGTTTGACGGGAAGTGAAAGTGGGTCCCGTGGTCCTTTGGGGTGTAAACATCTACGCTCCCGCCCAACACTGCTCATGTTTCCACGGCCGAGGGACAGCACACAGGAGCGCGCTGAGGTCCACGCTGTGTTTTAGAAACGGTCACCGCCCGCCCGCTGCACCTGTGTCTGCAGCATCCTTACCCGGAACGCGTCTCCCCCGCCTCCCTCTGGCCGTTGGTTCCCACCACGGCCTAGTGACCCTCCCAGTGTGTGGGGAGGGACGGGCCAGAGCGTCCCCCACACGCCCTGACGCCCGCGAGCTCACCGTGGAACAGGAGGCGGCCCCGGGCATCCCCCACGCGCCCTGACGCCCGCGAGCTCACCGTAGAACAGGAGGCGGCCCCGAGCATCCCCCACGCGCCCTGACGCCCGCGAGCTCACCGTAGAACAGGAGGCGGCCCCGGGCGTCCCCCACGCGCCCTGACGCCCGCGAGTGAGCTCACCGTAGAACAGGAGGCGGCCCCGGGCGTCCCCCACGCGCCCTGACGCCCACGAGTGAGCTCACCGTAGAACAGGAGGCGGCCCGAGCGTCCCCCACGCGCCCTGACGCCCGCGAGCTCACCGTAGAGCAGGAGGCGGCCCGAGCGTCCCCCACGTGCCCTGACGCCCGCGAGTGAGCTCACCGTAGAACAGGAGGCGGCCCCGGGCATCCCCCACGCGCCCTGATGCCCGCGAGTGAGCTCACCGTAGAACAGGAGGCGGCCCTGGGCATCCCCCACGCGCCCTGATGCCCGCGAGTGAGCTCACCGTAGAACAGGAGGCGGTCCGAGCATCCCCCACGTGCCCTGACGCCCGCGAGTGAGCTCACCGTAGAACAGGAGGCGGCCCCGGGCATCCCCCACGCGCCCTGACGCCCGCGAGTGAGCTCACCGTAGAACAGGAGGCGGCCCCGGGCCAGGTTCCGTCCGCGCAGGTTGCCAGCGGCGCACTCGTACAGGCCCTCGTCTTCCTGCCGGAAGGCCGGGATCTCCAGGGTGGCTCGGGACGGGCTGTACTTCACCTTCGCCGGCACCGGCCTTCCATCCAGCCGCCTCCAGCTAATATCGGGGACTGGACTGAACAGCGAGACCTCGTTAGAACACGGCCCGGTTCAGTCTGGTGAGCGGCGGGCGAAAACGAGAGCGTCCTTAAAAAATAACTCGTAAGGGAAAAGAATCCAGTTAATCCATCACAGGGAGGCTAGTTTGCAGACCGTGCAGCCGTTCCCCAGTTCACGCACGCCGCAGGGGAGAACACCCCACTGCAGGCCCACCAGGCGCCAGCCACCAGCCACGGGGCCGTGATCAGAGGATACACTGGTGACTGACCAACATCGACATTGTCCTCTGCCCTCACGCTGCTGACAGACCAGCACAGCAGTCTACTGTACACAGATAATAATAATAAAAATCTATTGGTAAATTGCGGTAACAGAAAGAGGCTGCAGAGATAGTCACCAGATTATATCAACTTAAACATGGTGTTCAGGAAGGTCTTAGAAGGACATGCGTGTAACAGTAGGCAAGCTCTCTGTATTTGCAGATTCTAAGAAAAAAGAAATGCAGATTCCTCTAAATCTAAATTAGTGCTAGCAGGCCACTGACCCATGTGTGAGAGGTGAGCTGGACTACCCAGGGGGTCAAGATTTCAGTGGGTCCACGTGGGCTGGGGGTGCCTCCTCTGTGAGCCTCGAAAACTGTCCTCGTCACCCTCATTTACAGAACGGAAAACAACAGGAATGTAAGCGATAACTTTACATTGTAACCTGTCTCTTGTTAAAAGAAAAAAAAAGTTTGTAAAGAGGTCCTTTATTTATAGGACTTGAGCTTAATATCGTGTAGCTGATAGCTTTAGTCTAATGGGAATGCTTTTTTAATAGATACATGTAACGCCTAACAGTAAAGAGTAGCTGCCGGAAACCGTGGTGTAGACGGCCTCCTGTTTACCGGTCTAGCCTAAAGCAATGCAGGCTGTAAATAAAATGACCAGAGCACAGTGCCCCCTACGGAGCCAGTCACTCAAGAAATCACTCCCTGATCCATTTCCCTCGACATCGTCCTTTTCCTCCCCACAACCCACTCTTCCTTCCTTCCCTCGTAGACCGGCAGGTGACCCACGTGGTCATATCCTAAATATATTTTAAATGAATAATAACAAAATCATTTTTTTAAAAAAGCCAAATTATCAACTTTGTAGCATAAGGAGGGTTTTTTCAAGTCAACGGAAGCAGTGTGGGAGAAACATCTGAGCATGGCCCCCGCGGATGACAGCTCTGTGGAGCTTGGGCTGTGAAACCATCCCGGGGACTTGGTGGTGAGGACCCAGGAGAGACTTCAAAGAAAGCCAGAAACCAGATAAAACTCTAGGAAACCTTTTTTTTTTTTTTTTTTAATTGGGCAACGATGTAGCCCCTTCTGTGGGAATCAAAGGTGTCGGCATAGAGGAGCAGCACACCTATGTGTCAGAAAACGCACCTCCAGTCGGTGGTTGAGTCCATCTCTCAGTTTCAGAATGATTGTAGTGACAAACGCCGAATTTTCACACAACATCAAATCATTATTGCCGTAAATTTAGTTTCTGTCCTTTTGAAAAGCCTCGCCCCTTGCCACCAAAGTGGGTTGACATTTTAGGAAAATGCCATGTTTCTGCCCACAATTAACCTCAGACAACGGGATTTCTGTCCACTCAGTTTAAGGAAACCAAACAAGCACGAAATACAAATGCAGTTCTGGAGGGAAATTTATTCCCATAGAAGGGTCCTCACCGCGTGTGACGAATTCTGCAGCAGAGGCAGCGTCTGACCACGCCCGTCCTGCGTCTCCGAACACAGGGAAAGTTTGCGCCTCTGGGCGGGGAGGACTTGAATGTCTTTTGTTTTTGACTTTCTGTTTAACCTCCATATTCAATTATTTTCCTACCATGAGCATGTGTTGCCCATGTCATATAAATTCCTTAGGAAATTCATTGACAAAGAGAAAAATAGAGGCTCTGACACTTGTCTGAGTGCATGACCTTCCGTCCTTTGGTGACAGTGTATCTCTGAAGTTTATGACAGAGACGTGCAAAGTATCCAGCAGGAAAAGCTTCTCATCTCAGGCATTCAGACAAAACATAATTTCAGTGAAGAATATTGTCCCATATTTATATCAGTATTTTGTTTTATTTTTTTATTTGAGTGTGAAGACAGAGGTCAACATTTAACATAACTAAATATCTAAATCTCTGACCCAGTAACAGAAGAGCTTGCTACTTAATAACAATGTATGTAGCAATATCACAGCTGCTGGTTTCTAACTCCACGCGTGTGCCAGGTACTGCATACACGGATAATGCATCCAGTGCTTTCATGGACTCTCCCTGTAATTCACGAGGATGGAGCTGGGTTTGTGTCCAGGCGTCCACGCTTCACTGACCCCCACAGCTATTGTGAACCCCTCCTCTTACGGCTGAGGTATCCGTGGTTTCACAGCAAGTGGATCTCCACTTTACGTGGCCCAGTTCAGTGGGGGGCAAAAAGAACAAGTCCCACCCACCTCAGGATTCCAACTTTCCCCACAAAAGATAACTCTGGCCTGACCGGGCGGTGGCGCAGTGGATAGAGCATTGGACTGGGATGCGGAGGACCCAGGTTCGAAACCCCGAGGTCACCAGTTTGAGCGCGGGCTCATCTGGTTTGAGCAAGGCTCACCAGCTTGTGCCCAAGGTCACTGGCTTGAACAAGGGGTCACTCGCTCGGCTGTAGCCCCCGGGTCAAGGCACACATGAGAAAGCAATCAATGAACAACTAAGGAGCCACAACGAGGCTTCTCATCTCTCTCCCTTCCTGTCTGTCTATCCCTCTCTCTGTCTTTCTGTCTCTGACACACACACACCCCTCTGGAGCCTGCGGCATGAGCCCGGCTCCCCCGGCGGGTGGAATTGCCGGTCCCTGCAGGCGTTGGTCCCCAAGGCCCCTGTGCAGGGGAGCGTACCAGCACACTCTCCCCTCAGGTCCCTGTGCCTCCCAGACCCACCGCGCCCCCACCCTCAGGGTCAGCACCTGCGCCTTCTGGGAACAGCGTCCGCTGGCTGCCCCAGCTGACTTGTCCTTGGAGTTGGGCTCTCCACACCTCCGGCTTTGGGACAGAGCACGTGATTCGTGTGCAGCCACTAGAGACTTCTGTGCCGTGGCCATGATCACCGGTCTTCCGTGGGGACCAAGGCCACCCACTCAGAGGCAGCCGGGTGCAGCTCTGGGCCGGCTTCCTGGAGAGCCACTGAAGAGGGACTCGTTTTCATGGGAATTGGTTCAGACAGTGGGATATAAACTTGGACCTTCCGGGCAATCACTTCCCACCAAGCAGAGAAAGTGTCTTGGAAAGCCAGAGCCCATGCCGAGGGGGAGAAACCTGGAGTTCTTCACACGCCTAGAGCAAGCGCGGCCGAAGGCCAAACACTCTCTCTTTGAGCCTTTCTGTTTGTTATTCAGTAACCCTCGTTGTGGTTCAAGCCCACCCGAGTTTTGTTCCTGCTGCTTTTAGTCAAGAAGAACGTGACGGGCGGATCCCGCAGGTCTGGGTCCCAGGGCTCGCTGGGGTCCTTCCCATCTGAGTGACCGAACTACACGACACGGGCTTTACTTCTGGACACGGCGTTTCATGCTTCAGAATTCTGGAAGCAGCTATACGTCCAAAAGTAACTGCTCAAACTGTGAATTTATTTTCAATTCAAAAGTCTGATCAAGTGTATTTTGCGGCTATATTTCATATTAACACACTTCTAATGGGGAAGAATATCAAGCAGTTTTGTAAGATTTCGCAGCTACTATGGAAATGAGGAGATTTTGTTCAGATTTGTTACGTTACCGCTAACCAGGAACGCCGTGACTCTCTTATTATTTACTGGAAATGGGACGTAAAGTCAGGGAGGATACATGTAAAACCCAGGTAACAAACATGCATGTGCGTTATCAGAACACGCTCCCATTTCTGCGGGGACGTCTCACACAGACACGAAATGAACCACTTATTGTAGATCTCACACCCTCCCTTCTCTGAAGCCCCGTTAAGAACGGCACAGCGCAGCCTGACCAGGCAGTGGCGCAGTGGATAGAGCATCAGACTGGGATGTGGAGGACCCAGGCTGGAAACTCCGAGGTCACCAGCTTGAGCACAGGCTCATCTGGTTTGAGCAAGGCTCACCGGCTTGAGCCCAAGGTCGCTGGCTTGAGTAAGGGGTCACTTGCTCTGCTGTAGCCCCCCAGTCAAGGCACATATGAAAAAGCAATCAATGAACGACTAAGGTGTCGCAATGAGGAATTGATGCTTCTCATCTCTCTCCCTTCCTGTCTATCTGTCCCTCTCTCTCTGTCTCTCTCTGTCCCTGTCTCACACACACAACACACACACACACAGAGAGAATGGCACAGGGCAGGGGAGGTCTCTGCAGGGTTCGCAGGGGATGGATTGTTGTTAAATCACTTGAATCTCTGCCACTAGACGGTAAGTCCAAATACACCGTGCCGCCATCCTGACTACAGACATCCGCCATTTCTGGCTCTATCTTCCTTCCAGTGACTGTCCCCTCCTCCCACTTTATCTTGACAAATATGACGCAGAGACAGAGCTTGGAGACAAAGCTCAATGAAGAAAACCCATCTGAAGCGAGTCTCCCGTCTGAAGTTTTCTCAGACACTGGACATGGCGCTCGTGGACCTCGGGTTCAAAAGGAGCCGTGCGGAGCCTTTGCCGGCCTCTGTCCCACTTCCTGCATCACGCCTGCCGGGAACGGGCGCCTTGCAGATGGGAAGGACGGCTAGAGAATAGAAGCCCTTCCTTTCCTTTCTTCCTTCCTCTCTTCCCCACCCCTCTGCTTCCGTGCTTTCTAAATAAGTGTCTCCATCCACCAGGACCTGTGTCCCTTCTCCTGTCAGGGTGCCTTCCCCCAGCAAGCATCCCGGGAATTGCATCTGAAGACGGGAATGCATTTGTTGACCATCCGGCCTGGCCTGGCTCCACCTTAACTGGAAGTTAGCTGGTGGGAACGCTGTTTCCACTCCCTACGTCCAGCCCGGCGGCAGAACTCTCCGTGACCAGCGCCCTCTGTGGGGGCTGCCGGCTCTCGCCCGGATTTCTTAAACCCCATCACCCACAGCTGACATCGGGCCATCCCCAGTCCTGGGAACTGGTGCAGGGAACTCGTTTTCAAGATACTTATGTGGGGATTAATCTGACCCCAAAGCTCATTTCAGAGAAATCCGGTCCGTGGCCATTCATAATCACGGAGACTGGAGTCGGAACCCCGGCGCTGGGCCTCTGGGAAAATCTCAGACTGCTCCGCCGGCCGCTTGCATTTCCCCAACTTGAAATATTCATATGAAGAGCCCGGAATAGAAGATTGTCCTCCGGGGGTGGGGGTGGGGTGCACGAGGGATAAATGCGTGAGTTCTGCAGGAAAGCAATTTCTCTCTCCGCTGCGGAGGGAGGGGAAACTGCCTTGGCCGGAGGACCTCACTGTCGCCTGGGAGCCGGCGGCTGGCCGGTGTCTTCCCACGGGACGCGTGGGGGGGCCGCACAGGTGAGTCCGCGGTTTCAGACCACAGTCCCCGCAGCCGGGTGGAAAGCCACAGATGCCGTGTCCGTGAGAGCAGTGGCATGTGCCCGCGGGGTAAGGAGACATGGGCGCGTTCTCTGGGACGGTGGGCAAATGCCTCCCGTCTCTGGGTCTCCGCTTTCTCCTCACCCTGGCGCTGGGGGTAACGGGGGGCACAGCCGAGCCTTCCTGGGGGGCATCCGGCACGGCGGGGGGATCAGTGGGAATGGGACATCTGAACCCGAAAGAAGGCTTACTGACTCGTGTATCGCCGTGGGAACCAACGGGGACCGTGAGCTTCTGTCATCCGAAGACTCCCTGAAGTTTCCGTTGCCGTGTTCTCCTCCTTTACACCAAGGTGACGTACGTCCACACCGACACACAGGCCATGGTGCAGGGCGTGGAATGTGGAAGACGAACAGCACTCCCTTCCAGAACAAACGCGTTGTTTGAGAACGAACCGCTTCCTCCCGGCGTCGGCACAGGATCAAGGGCCTGGTGGCCGCAGACGCCTTTCCCCAAACGGCAGACGTACCGTACGTGTCCAGGTCATGGACCTGTTAGGTGTCAGCGTAGACCCGTGACCTAGCCCAGGGGACCGAGGCCGGGAGCCTGGGCTCCAACCCAGCCCCCGACATTCCAGCGCAGGACACCTAAGCTCTCTGACCTTTCTTACTGTCTAGAGCAGCGGTTCTCAACCTGTGGGTCGCGACCCCGGCAGGGGTCGAACGACCAAAACACAGGGGTCGCCTAAAGCCATTCAGAAATTTAAAAATGTATTGTATAATAAATATGTATTTTTCGATGGCTTTAGGCGACCCCTGTGTTTTGGTCGTTCGACCCCTGCCGGGGTCGCGACCACAGGTTGAGAACCGCTGCTCTATAGAATGGCAGCAGTAGCAATAATAGCAACCGTGAATTCCTGTGGCTGTTGGGCATATTGGAGAAGGAGATGCTGGGCCCAAAATAAGTGCTCAATAAACATCCTCCCCTCACTCCTCCTTCCTGTCCCTCCTCTCCGTCCTCCGTCTGCCCTGCCCGCCTGGGTGTGCCCTGGCCGCTTCTCCTGCTCACGTCCGCAGCTCATCTTCCCTCGGAAGCGAGAGAGAATCGGGGGGACTTTCTGGAGGCCAGCGTTCAGCCCTGCCTGGGATTTCATTGCCACTTGATATATACTACTATCCATAAATAAACTCCTGTGCAACCATCTGAGTACTCTGCTGCTGAGGCACAGAAGATGACAATGTGTCCAAAGCGGGTGAGGTTCTGCAGGTGACGTTTCTTCCGATTTATAGGGCTTGACCTTGGGTGAGTTCACAGCCATACGCTCTCCTGTGTGGAGGAATCGAGGAAGCATTCAACAGGATATGTTCACATCTAGTCATTTTATCATTACTCCATCGAACACTGTGTTGAGCACGTATTGTGTCGGGCACGGTGCCGCGTACCACTCCTAAGGGACGCAGAACGACCGACCGCTGCCCACTCGCTGGGACGTGGGAGAGTTTGGGTACCAGGCCCCGTATCCCCCAGAAACAAACAGCTGTGGATGTGACCGTAGCCGGTCTCGCTGGAGACTGAGCTCTGAGCTGTCATCCTCGGCTGCCCCTGCGTGAACTCGGTGGTGACAGAATGGTGGTCTCCTTATCGGGATGTGTAACGTGTGCTTGGAAATACGTTTTTTTCACCCAATGAGGGAATGTGTTCTCAGCCGTGGACAGGGTTCCTTTTTGCCAAGAGCCAGAGGGTGAAATCAGAGAGATTTTTGTTTTTTTAAAAAACATAGTGAGATGCCTCTGATTCTAATCGGGTTCCAGAGACAAGTTCCGAGCTCACTTGGGAAGAGAGAAGCATGTTGGTTCTTTTCCTCCCGCCCGACTCCAACTGGGACATGAAATCCTTCTCTCCTGCACCTGCCAGTTCCTGAACACGTACGGAGAGGGCGTCTCCTGAGGAAGGTGGTGACAGACAGACAGACAGGGACGGGAGGGGTGGAGAGCGGCTTCCGGGGGGGGGGGTGGGTGGGAGGGGTGGGGGGGTCTTCTCCTGAAACGACTTGCACAGCCTTAAATCAGTTTAATCGCGGAAACAGCACTGTGACATTCCAAGATCCGTGTGTGAAAAAAGAAAGCGAAGGGGAATGTTTGACGTTGGCTTCAGAGCATGTTTGTGAGGTCAGAAGAGGTTCCCGGTAGGTGGGGTCCCCCGTCTCTGAAAGGGGGAACCCCCTGCAACTAGTCCTCAGGAGAACCTGGAGACATGTTCCGGAAACCTTAGCATTTTACCCAATCATTCCAATTCTCTTAAAATACGCTGAGACGATCACACGGGTGTGGGCAAAAGATCGCCATGAGGGTATTCACTGCACCTTCCTCATGAAGACAGGAAATGGAGGTCAACGAAAGGACAGTCCGTGTCCACCAGACCAGTGGTCCCCAACCTTTTTTGGGCCACGGACCGGTTTAATGTCAGAAAATATTTTCACAGACCGGCCTTTAGGGTGGGACGGATAAATGCACAAAATAAAATTATGCGACCGGTGTAAAAACTGTGGTATTTTTAAATATAATTGTTGAATTTACGAGACAAGCGTCAAGAGTGAGTCTTAGATGGATGTAACAGAGGGAATCTGGTCATTTTTTTAAAAATAACACATCGTTCAGACTTAAATATAAATAAAACGGAAATAATGTAAGGTATTTATTCTTTCTCTGCGGACCGGTACCAAATGGCCCACAGACTGGTACCGGTCCGTGGCCCGGGGGTTGGGGACCACTGCACTGGAGGAAACCTGACAGGCAGTGCAGCTCGGATGCCCGACGGTCATTACGGATGAGGGTGCAGAGGACGCCCTGTGACCTGTGGACAGTGCACACAGGGGTGGGCAGAGGTGGGCTGAATGACCCGCCACCACCACCTGAACGAGAAACCGTGAGTAAGGATACAAAATAATTATACAGATAATAATTATTATTATTATACACACCAGTGACACAGTAAATAAATAATACAAGCATCAACTGTTTCACACACTCCAGAAAGTAGGCAAACCTACTTTTGTCCGCCCCTGTATTTTAAAGATTTTTTTTTTTTAAAAAAAGCATTTTACAAAAGAATCTGCATCGTCCGATAACAACTGTATCAAGAATGGAATCAAGACGTAAAAGGATACCGACATCACCACCCGACGAGTAGTGATGCTCTAAGGGAGGAATGAATTGTGCAACTAATTTTCTTTTCCGGTTTTGCTGCCTGTGTTTTTATCATTTCCTGAACATGTTGGTAGTAATACCAAAAAGGATAAACTGCCCTAAGTATTTTGTTTGGCAGTAAAGCTCCGTGGAAAACACGTTCTTATGTTACACGTCTTCCTTCCACGCGTCCTCCCTTTCCCAACTCTGGCTGACCCCACCGTGAGGGGGCGCGACCGCCTGCACACGCCTGCACATGCCTAAACACGCCTGCACATGCCTAGCTCTGGCTCCCATCAGGCCCAGGGCTCCCACGTGTCTCCTTCTCTCTCATTGGACGCTTGTGTCCCACTCACGTGAGAATAGTTCAGTAGAGAAGTGTGTGTGATTGAGGACAGGAAGACAACAAAGTATCAGCAAAAACAAACAAAAACACATTCTGTTTCTTTGAGAAGATCAATAAGATTGATAAATCTCTAGGCTGAGTTAACCAAGAAAGAAAACACACACAGAGAAGACTCAAGGACCGTCAGAAATGACTGGGCTGGTGAACACCAAGAGACCTTGTAGATGATGTGTTAGAATACCCTGACACCTCTATCAGTTTATTAACCAGTGCCACTCCAATAAATTCAATTTAAAAACTTAAAAAGAAAAAAAATTTTTTTAATGCTTCATTATTACTTATCCCATCAACATTAAAAGATGACTTAAAGAAAATTAACCAACTCCTTGAAAAATACACATTACCAAAATATCTCAAGGAGAAATAAATAATCTGAATAGCCCTATGATTATTAAAGAAATGTTACAAATAACTAATAATTTTCCCAAACAGAAAGTACCAGGTCCAGTTAGTCACTGGTAAATTCTCCAAACACATAAAAAAAAATAATAATTATCTACCATCTCTTCCAGAAAAGAGAAGCAGAGAGAGAGAGAGCCATTTCTAATTTCTTCTATGAGGCCAGCATTTTTCTAATACCAACATGAGACAAAGATGTTTCAAGAAAGAAAAGCTATAGACGGGTAGCTCTCATTAACAAAGATGGAAAAAAATCCTCCACAAATATTAACAAATTAAATCCAACAATGTTTGGAAAGATTTATGTACCACAACCAAATGGCCCTTATTCCAAGCATGCAAGACTAGTTCAATACTTGCAAATTAGTTTATCTAATTCACTGCTCAACAAAAGAAAAAAAAATCGTATGATCATATCAATTGGTATAGAAATAGCATTTGGAAAAAGTCAGCAATCCAATCAGTAAAAACTAAAAGCAATCCAGGGGTGAGGAGAACCTCAACTTGTTGAAGAATTGTCTACAGAAAATGAAGAGCTGACATCCTTCTTGATGGTGAGTAATTGGAGGCTCTGACCTTAAGATAAAGAGGAGGGTCGCCCGGCCTGTGGTGGCACAGTGGATAAAGTGTCAACCTGGAACGCTGGGGTCGCCGGTTCAAATCCCAGTCAAGGCACATGTGGAGAGCAGCTCTGAGCTCTTGCTTCCTGCTCCTCCCCCCCTTCCCACCTCTCTCTCCTCTCTCTAAAAATCAATTAATAAAATCTTAAAAAAAAGAAAAAGACAAAGGCATCCCCTCTCACCACTTACGCTTGGCATTACATTAGATATCTTAGCCGAGACTATAATACAAGAAAACAGAAACAAATACAAAGCTGCCTCTTTTCGCAGATGACGATGTAAAACAATCTCCAAGAAGTGACCAAAAAACATAAACTCAGAACGAATAAACCATTATAGCCAGTGCATAAGCGCGAAGGTTAATATACCAAAATAATGTGACTTTAGACCAGCCGTGGAAGACTGGGATTTGAGTTAGAAAATGAAAACACAATTTAAAATGCAATATTGTTTATATCAGCATCAAAAAATGAAATATTTGGGTTTAAATCTAACATAATACATATAGGACTCTCAGGAAAACAATAAGACACAATCTAAGTAAACGGAGAAACAGTCCCCGCTTACAACTGAGAAATGCAATGGTCCAGCACAAGGCAGCTCTTCCCAAATTGTTGCATAGCTTTAGTGCAGTTCCAGTTAAAACCACAATGAGCTGTGTTGTGGATTATGGACAAACTGTGTCTAACGTTTATATGGAAAGGCAAAAAATAAAAAGTAAATGGCCTGTTGACCAGGCGGTGGTGTAGTGGATAGAGCGTCAGACTGGGACGCGGAGGACCCAGGTTCAAAACCCCGAGGTCGCCAGCTTGAGTGCAGGCTCATCTGGTTTGAGCAAGGCTCATCAGCTTGGACCCAAGGTCACTGGCTTGAGCAAGGGGTCACTCGCTCTGCTGTAGCCACTGGCCAAGGCACATATGAGAAAGCAATCAATGAACAACTAAGGTGCCACAACAAAGAACTGATGCTTCTCATCTCTCTCCCTTCCTGTCTGTCTTTCCCTATCTGTCTGTCTGTCTCTCTCTCTCTCTCTCTGACACAAAAAAGAAAAAAATGGCCATCATAATACTGAAGAATGAAGTTGGGGTACAACACTGCCTAATTTTGAGACTCCCTGTGAGGCTACCTCGCAGAGAGAGTGTGGTTGGCACTCGCTGCAGAATGGAGAGACACCTCGATCCATGCAGGAGACATACACGGACAGGGAAGACCCATCCGTGACACAGAAGAAAAGACAGTGCCAGGAAGAAGGCACAACCCAAGGCCCTGGCCGGTTGGCTCAGTGGTAGAGCGTCGGCCTGGCGTGCAGAAGTCCCGGGTTCAATTCCCAGCCAGGGCACACAGGAGAAGCACCCATTTGCTTCTCCTCCCCCCCCCTCCTTCCTCTCTGTCTCTCTCTTCCCCTCCCACAGCCAAGGCTCTATTGGAGCAAAGATGGCCCGGGCGCTGGGGATGGCTCCTTGGCCTCTGCCCCAGGCGCTAGAGTGGCTCTGGTTGTAACAGAGCAACACCCCAGATGGGCAGAGCATCGCCCCCTGGTGGGCGTGCTGGGGTGGATCCCGGTCGGGCGCATGCTGGAGTCTGCTGGCTGTGTTACCATGGTCGGTCACGTTGTCCTCGGCGTGTTCTAACTCAGAAGACTCCGGTGATTTCTCGGGAAGGGTATCATGAAAGGAGGGGCAAGAATCTAAGGACGAGGGCTCAGGACACGTTCTGGGGCAGAGGGGACAAAATTATGCGTGGGAAAGGGGGGGTCTCTGCCCTCTGCCCCCAAGGTCACGGCGGGAACTAAACCAAACGGCTCCTGAGACATTCACAGAAGAAATTTTAAGATCCCTCTCCAATCATTTTAAGCCAGTGGTTAAAGGACTAGAAAATAACTGAATGTACCTACTTTCACTTAATGATGCTGTCGTCCCCCTGAGGCCCCCGAGCGACCTTTTGGCGGTGCGTCCTGCGGTGGGTGACGTGTCCACGCGGGTCCGAAGCAGAGCCAGCGTCAGACGGCTGCTTCCATCGTCGGAAGGTTCTGGAACACCTCGAGAGACACCTTGGCGGGACTTCCAATGTATGGCTTGACATTCATGGCTCAGCTGGGGACCTTTTCCTCCATACATTAGAGAGAAGAATAAATGAGATCTCCGTGTATATACATAAATACCATCCTCTGCGCCAAGGCTGCGGCCCGCTCCGGAACATTCCGTGCTGCTGTGGAATTGATTGATATTCCAGAGCCTCCGATGGGAATGTTCCGAAATTCAGAGGAAAAGAAAAGCAAGGCGCTCCGTTGTTGAGCAGAGAGAGCAGGGGAAGGGCTACGAGGGAGAGCAGTGTGATTTCCTCACCACGGAGAGAGAGAGAGAGAGTGAGAGCGTGCACGCGTGTGCGCACACGGGCTTGTACGTCCATCAGTGGAGTCGCGGGTCTGCCTGTCCACCCGACTGCGCTGGCCGAGCGCCTCCCCCACCCCCGACCCCCGACCCCCGACCCTCGAGGGCATCTCACAGTGCCGTCCATCTGCAGCTCCCGTGATGAAGGGGTCTCCCGTGTCTGCCCAAGGAGAAGGGTGGAGACTCGGCTCTGCCCTCAGGACAGCTTGGACATTGGTGCAGAAGGGTGGAGACTCGGCTCTGCCCTCAGGACAGCTTGGACATTGGTGCAGAAGGGTGGAGACTCGGCTCTGCCCTCAGGACAGCTTGGACATTGGTGCAGAAGGGTGGAGACTCGGCTCTGCCCTCAGGACAGCTTGGACACTCGGAACAGAAGGGTGGAGACTCAGCTCTGCCCTCAGGACAGCTTGGACATTCCTCGCAGAAGGCTGGAGGCTCAGCTCTGCCCTCAGGACAGCTTGGACATTGGTGCAGAAGGGTGGAGACTCAGCTCTGCCCTCAGGACAGCTTGGACACTCGGATCAGAAGGGTGGAGACTCAGCTCTGCCCTCAGGACAGCTTGGACATTGGTGCAGAAGGGTGGAGACTCGGCTCTGCCCTCAGGACAGCTTGGACATTGGTGCAGAAGGGTGGAGACTCGGCTCTGCCCTCAGGACAGCTTGGACATTGGTTTAGAAGGGTGGAGACTCGGCTCTGCCCTCAGGACAGCTTGGACATTGGTGCAGAAGGGTGGAGACTCGGCTCTGCCCTCAGGACAGCTTGGACATTGGTGCAGAAGGCTGGAGACTCGGCTCTGCCCTCAGGACAGCTTGGACACCTTGGTGCAGAGGTAAGTGACAGGTCCCGGAGGTCGAAGCACGGAAGGGCCTGAACAGTTCAGTCATGATCACTCTGCACGCACGTGAGCCGGCGGTGGTGAGACGGTTAGATTCGGGGAGCAAACCCTCCAGCTGGCGTTCCGGACTCACCGTGCCCGCCCACGACACGCCAGCTGCCGCCCACGGTGGGGGCCGCCCCCGCCACACCCTCTGAGCGCTCTGACCCCCTGCACCAGGTCTGTGTGCCCCGGCAGGTCCTGGCTTCATCACACACACACCGGTGGGGGCTGCTCCTCTGGGACCCACGCCCATTTATGGAAACACTTATTTCTTCTCATTAAAAGCAGCTTGAATTTTAAAAAGTTATCTTTTGATTTTTTTCAATCTTTACTATATAAAATTAAAACTCGTCGGTTGCTGATATATTAGAGATGACAGAGGATCTAAGGAGAAGATATCTCCATCCTTCCATTCCCCAGGTAAAAAATCTTTTTAATATTTTGCTAAAAATCGTCAAGACATTTTTACAGGGAAACTTTTACGGAACTGAGGGCTGATTTCAGCAGCACAGGGGGACTTCACTTACTTATTACAAGGTCATTGGATGTAAGTACCAATGACTAGGACCATGAGTTATTTTTTGTTTTTTTTTGGGGGGGGTTGGTATTTTTCTGAAGCTGGAAATGGGGAGGCAGTCAGACAGACTCCCACATGTGCCCGACCGGGATCGACCCAGCATGCTCATCAGGGGGTGTTGCTCTGTTGCATCTAGAGCCACTCTAGCGCCTGAGGCAGAGACCATGGAGCCATCCTCAGTGTCCCGGACAACTTTGCTCCAATGGAGTCTTGGCTGTGGGAGGAGAAGAGAGAGACAGAGAGGAAGGAGAAGGGGAGGGAGGGAGAAGCAGATGGGCGCTTCTCCTGTGTGCCCTGACCAGGATTTGAACCTGGGACTCCTGCATGCCAGGCCAACGCTCTACCACTGACCCAACCGGCCAGGGCCTAGGAGCGTGAGTTTTGACATCAGAGTGGTTGACGTCAGTGAGGTTGAGATGGGAACCCCGGGTCTGCACATTCTGTTGATCAGTGACTTGATTTCTCCAACCTTCAGTGTGTGTATCCTCAAAACCCACATTATAGGCCCTGGCCGGTTGGCTCAGTGGTAGAGCGTCGGCCTGGCGTGCAGAAGTCCCAGGTTCGATTTCCGGCCAGGGCACATAGGAGAAGCGCCCATCTGCTTCTCCACCCCTCCCCCTCTCCTTCCTCTCTGTCTCTCTCTTCCCCTCCACAGCCAAGGCTCCATTGGAGCAAAGATGGCCTGGGCGCTGGGGATGGCTCTGTGGCCTCTGCCCCAGGCGCTAGAGTGGCTCTGGTCGCAACAGAGCAACATCCTGGATGGGCAGAGCACCGCCCCCTGGTGGGCAGAGCGTCGCCCCTGGTGGGCGTGCCGGGTGGATCCCGGTCGGGCGCATGCGGGAGTCTGTCTGACTGTCTCTCCCCGTTTCCAGCTTCAGAAAAATACAAAAACAAAACAAAACAAAAAAAAAACAACACATTATAACCACCCCCGGCTTCTGGTCACGTTGGGGTCACAGGGCTGCACTCACCTCCTGCTGGGAGCAGGTGGGAAACTGGACACATAGACGGAATCAAACCTGACTCCAGAAATGTAGCGAAAGGGGCAGCGCAGAACCCTGGTCCCTGAAGTGAGCCCGTGGCCTCCCCGGCACCTTCCGGGTCAGGGAAGAAGGAGGGACGATGTCCGAGGGACAGGACCGCGTCACGGAGGTGCGAAGACCCCAAGGACTGAAGTGGTGGGACTGCGGGACATCGGGCAGGAGGGGACTGCAGACGGACGTGCTCCGGACAGCCGCCGAAGGGGGTCCCGAGTGGTGGGCGGAGCGGAGAAGTTCCCGGGCTCAGAGATGGGAGGCATCACACCCCACCCTCCGCAGGAGAGACTCGGGAACACTCGGGGTGTTCGGCAGGAGACGTGCCTGAGTCGTGACCCAGCCTGAGGCTGTGGACCCTCCCATCTGCACCACGGACGACGATGGCCAGGCCACAGGACAGCCACCTGGATCCCCAGCCCCTGAACTCCTCCCAGTAAAGTCTAATACCTCCCAGTAAAGTCTAATACCTCCCAGCAAAGTCTAATACCTCACAGTAAAGTCTAATACCTCCCAGCAAAGTCTAATACCTCACAGAAATGCACCCCAGGCCAGCAGCCAACAACGTCACCTTTCTATCCAGAATTCAATCTGAAATGACCAGTTAACCTAAAAAGCATACAAATGACAAACAGGATCAGGAGAAAAAGCAGTCAATAGAAACAGAGCCCTGCGCGGCAGAGGGGATGGGGTGAGATGTGAGGAAGAACTTCCACGTCCTCAGAGGGGCCCCTGAGGGAGCAGGGGTCACCGCAGAGAGAACCAAAGACTGGACTCTACAGGACACAGAGCCCTCTGGGGAAACCTAGACAGACAGACAGGGAGACGGAGACCCGAGGACGGCAGGGGCCATCTCGAGGTCAGCACCAGCAGCACGGGGCACGAGGCCGGTCAGAACGCAGCCTGCAGACTCCAGTACGGCCGATGCTTTCGAGCGATCCGAGGGAGAACTGAAAATCACCCTGCTGACTATGGGAAGGGTCCCACTGGGAAAGGCAGGCGACCCACAGGGACAGAAGACTGATGAGGGACAGAAAGAAGCGTTCCAAGAACAGACCAGAAGGAAGTGCTAGAGGTGGAAAAGGCTGTGATACGGACGAGCGTGCCTTCCGAGGGCTACGCCGCGCGCCACCCGCAGCTGGGGGACAGTGAGCCTCCCAGAGAGATCCGAGAAAAATCCCAGGCCACAGTGTGAACACAGAAAGAATGAAGTCAACAGAAGGAGGAAGGAAGGAAGGAAGGAAGGAAGGAAGGAAGGAAGGAAGGAAGGAAGGAAGGAAGGAAGGAAGGAAGGAAGGAGAGAGAGAGGGAGGGAGGGAGGGAGGGAGGGAGAGAGGGAGGGAAGGAGGGAGGGAGGGAGGAAGAAAAGAGGGAGGGATGGATGGAGGTAGGAAAGGGGGAAGGGAGGGAGGAAGGGAAAGAAGGAAGGAAGGAAGGAAGGAAGGAGGGAAGGAGGGAGGGAGGAAGAAAAGAGGGAGGGAGGAAGGAGGGAGGGAGGGAGGGAGGGAGGGAGGGAGGGAGGGAGAGAGGGAGGGAAGGAGGGAGGGAAGGAGGGAGGGAGGGAGGAAGAAAAGAGGGAGGGATGGATGGAGGTAGGAAAGGGGGAAGGGAGGGAGGAAGGGAAGGAAGGAAGGAAGGAAGGAAGGAAGGAAGGAAGGAAGGAAGGAAGGAGGGAGGGAGGAAGAAAAGAGGGAGGGAGGAAGGAGGGAGGGAGGGAGGGAGGGAGGAAGGAGGGAGGGAGGGAGAGAACTTGGAAGCTCAGCGAACAGCAAGCAAGATAAATGCCAAACCGATGCCCCCTTTCAAGAGAAGGAGCATCCCCTGGGGTCACGGGACCAGGTCCCAGTTACGTGTGTGCTGCACGTGCTACATTCCACAGACGTTCAGTGAAAACCAGTCAGCATTGCAGGAACTGTGTTAGGACCTACGAGGAAAAACTTAGTATTAGAATAAGACGTCACGGACTGGCTAATTTATCAACACGTGTAAACCTTAGCTCCACGAGTGCGTGGCTTGTCGCATAAACAGGAGCTGGCTGGCAGAAGCGTTTGGAAGCTGGAGGAATCAGAACAAGAACGTTTATGTCGTTTTCCCGGAACCAGTGAGCTTTCCTCAGATTTCAGTTCGCCAGCCGTCTTACGAAGGAGGTGGCACCTCGCGACTCGGACGCTGAACATGAGGTTAGAATAGATCTGTACAAAGCAGCAGCCTCCGTTTTGGGGAGAAAAAAGTAACTAAGCCCAAAGGCTGCACAGCAATACTGTTCTGAGGACGCGTCAGGGACCGTGATTTGTCACTGCCGTGCGGTACTGTGCAACAACGTTTCGCAGAGAACCTACGGATGATCATTTAAAAAGCCAGACATTTTATTTTATTTCCGGACTGTTCATTATGTACATTATCACGTCATTTTCTAGGGAGTGTGATATTTATCTATGTTTCTTAGTTTTTCAAACTTAAAAACGCCGGTAGAGTATTTGGTAAATGTCAAATCTTCTAATGGACTAACAAGCGCCCTCAGTGTCCCTGCCGTGTTTCAGTGACAGTGCAGTCTGTTTCCTGAGGACTACTCGCAAGCATGTATGACGATTCTTTCTGGTCGTATCTCCTATTTGTATCACATCTTCCAAAGTAGAGTAAGCGTCCGCACGCACAGTTTGTTTATGTGAAGAAATGAGGCCTCCTGTATCTACACCCTCTGGGGCACGAATCCACTCCTGGCTCAGGGCGTGTGAGCACAGTCATTTCAACCCAGTGGCGTCTCTCAGTTTGCCCTTTAACCCCAAGGAAATCCAACTCCATACCCGTGACCTAATGTTACAAATGTAACCCCCGCATTGATCACCTTTTTCAGATAAAATATTATGGTGTCAGTGCCATTTAATCAATGACGTTCTTGACAGTTTTTCATAAAGAGCAGTCAAGTAATCCTCATAATTTCCCCATTCTTTTACATCTTTATTATGTGTAGACTGAACAGTAGACATAATGTATTAATCTTTTTTTTTTCTTATTGTATATCCATACACGATTTACCATTTTTGAAAGGATTTTTAAAAACTATTCGAACTTAAATTTTCCTGGATCAAATATTGCTAATCCTCATTTGATCAAGATGTTGAGGCGTGCCCACAGGTTCTGAAGAGAATAGATTTCACTGTATACAGTTTTACTGGTTATCAGTTTTTAATGTGTTGATTGTTTCTGTCACCATGAGGTGATTAATCGATGAGGAGAGATGGTTTTATGGATTCCTGAAGTCCCTGCGAGAATTCTTAACGATCTGTCTCCCGTGTGCAACGACCACGCTTGTCCTGTTTGGGGGGTTTGTCCCCTTCTGCCGTGTCCTTCCCGCGGGTGGGTTCCTACGGACCCTGCCTGTGACCGGCTCAGGGGAGTGAAGTCTAATGGTAACTCTACGTGGACGGTCAGCATTTCCTGACTGCCGTTTTCTTTCCTCCACCCCCACTTTCATGGCACACGGGACTAAGAAGGGGTGTGGGTCTGTAGCAGCGTCTGGAGTGGCAGAATAAGTTATCATCACCACCCGTGTTAACGCACGGCGTTGGCATGTGTGTGCGTGTGTGCGTGTGTGTGTGTGTGTGTGTCTGTGGGGGGGCGGTGAGGGTGGTGAAGATCTACCCTCGGGCCGTTCAGGTGAAGGTTCCTGTGAGTGACAGGATCCTCCAGGTCAGGGGCCCCCAAATTTTTTACACAGGGGGCCAGTTCACTGTCCCTCAGACTGTTGGAGGGCCGGACTATAAAAAAAACTATGAACAAATCCCTATGCACACTGCACATATCTTATTTTAAAGTAAAAAAACAAAATGGGAACAAATACAATATTTAAAATAAAGAATAAGTAAATTTAAATCAACAATCTGACCAGTATTTCAATGGGAACTATGCTCCTCTCACTGACCACCAATGAAAGAGGTGCCTCTTCTGGAAGTGCGGCAGGGGCCGGATAAATGGCCTCAGGGGGCCGCATGCGGCCCGCGGGCCGTAGTTTGGGGACTCCTGCTCCAGGTGTTCCTCGGTCAACATTTCTGTAGGAGTGGCTGTTTGAGGAATCAGTGTAGTGGAGAACTGGGGTAGGGGAGCAGTTCAGGCTGTTTAGGTGGTCTAAGTGCTGTCCTCTGCTGGCCCCTGTCCCTGAGCCCTGACCCTGCTGCCCTGTGCTTGGCCATGGAGCCCAGGGAGGGGGCAGAGGAGAGGACACGGCCAGCGAGCGGTGAGAATTCTCTCCTCTCTCTGAGATAACGATGTCTAGCCGGACCACCCCCACTCACTCAAACCCTCAGAACCGGGAACGGGTAACCAATAACCCAATGAACCTTGACTGTCTAAATGCCGGGCACACCTCCATGTCCCTCATGTGTGTTCTCCACGCTCGTCTTCCAGACAGACGTGGGGCAGGTGTCACGGCGACCCCTTTCGGATGAGACCCTGGGGGACTCCCAGAGGGGCGAGGATGCCTGCTAACGGTCAGACAGACTCTTGAGAGAGTGGGGGATGGGATCTGCCTCCTCTGGCTTTGGGAGCAGTTATCCGAACAATTTGCTCAAGGTTCTGAAGTTCAGAGCCGACATTCAGAGGGGACCAGGGTCCCTCGCCTTGACATCCTCACAGAAGCTGTTCTTCCACAGGCCCCTCGCTGGTCTGAGCCTCAGGGGTTCGTGTGCAAACACGTCACGGCGGACCCCACACAGGCAGGAGGGTCCTCACACATCATACACATTCTTAGGTGGACGTGTTCAACTCGTGACGTGTAATCATGCGGGATTCTGGAGGACCGGCCTCAGTAATCTTTCATTATTTGTTACACATGAGTATTTCTTAGATTTCAGGAATCCACATTTTCTGATGTTACATCTGATAGAATAAGCTATTGATACTGCTTTCAGAATGCTATGTATCACTGCTGCTCTTTTATTATTTTCTCACTAAGTCATCTAATTCTCAAAGTATTTTTTTCCCCCAACAATCGTTTTATGTTATTTTTTATAACTTTAAATTCTGAGAAAGCTCGAAAACGGTCAAATTCCATAATATCTTAAAAGGCAGGCAAACAAACACCAACTATGACACTGAGTCGCTGTTTTTCACTTTCTTCACTTAATCAATCAATATCTAATTATTGGGCAGAGCCTATGGGACCAGTGCTGAATGAAAACAGAAAATTTGGTCTCTCCGGTACGTGAAAAATAAAGAGCCTGAAAACAATGTAAAGATCTATCAAATTTCCCGAAAAGAATCTAGAAGATGTATAATATTGACCAGCTCCATTTGGGTTGTTTACTCTCTATTTCCTTAAAAAACAAGATGGCGGCTCTGAAGGGTGTTTTCCGTAGTTTGGACTGTTCATCACTGTTACTGAATGTGATGACCATCTGAGGAACGGACTGTCCGTGGAGAGGGGAGCCCTCCACGCTGACCACCCACAGTGTGTTCCGTGGACAAGAAGAATTCCTCTTGCCGGGCAGGGAACTTGTAGGGTCAGAGGGGTCAGCCTTGGATGTGAGGGCGATCAGGCTGCGACATCTGTCACCCCATTGATCGCCAGGGTTGATTCGGCTGATCTGGCTGGCTAGGCGGGTGTCCCCTTCCTCCCTCACCGCTCCATGTGCATCCCTCCCGAAGCTGCGCGCTTGGTCGAAGAGGACGACCTTCCCCGCTAGAGGAGAGGACCGTTCTTCGGTCAAGGGTGTACGAGTAGCTGTGCTCCCCTGCTAGAACCTCCAAACAAGTCTCAGAGGGGTCAGCCTTGCCCGAGACCCTCAGCGCCTTCAGTTAACCACGTCCCTAGGTCCTCACACACACCCACCCTGGCAAGTGACAAACCCGGTCTACCTCTCTGTTCTGTGGGCACTTCCATCTGCAGGGGTGAGAAGGAAGTCTGCCCATGCCCAGAGGTCACGAGATGTCTGAATATTTATTTATGTGCCAAACTGCAGGTTTTGGCTGCTCGGACAGCACCCCAAACCCATTGGCTGTGGAACATGTCTGGGGGTGGGGGGGTCTCACAAAAACACTTCCGCTGCCAGGGCAGGTCTCTGACTCAACGCTGGTTGTCCACCGTGAGCCGTGGCCCTTCATGAGTCTTAGTGTGGCAACTTCAGAGCAGGGTTTTTATGTATCATTCCTGCTGATTCATTAGGCAAGGAGACCTCAGGGCGATGAGCCCATGGGTGTCAGACTCTGCTCAGGGAACTGTGTGTGGGGGGCGGGGGGCTTCGGTGGCTCGGGGACTTGCCCGCACCCCACCCGAGGGCCCTGGCTCTGCCTACATGGGTCGGACGAGAGAACAGTCATAGCAGTTCCGGGCAGAATGGCAGCCCCGGACAGTTAAGAGGATTAGGCTGTTTGTTGACTGACATTCCAATCAGGAGCATTACCTCTCTCCCAGCATTTGAAATCTATTGGGTAATTTACCTTCGAGCATTGTCTGAATAACAAAAAGTTTTTTTTTTCCTTTTTTTTTTTTTTTTTAATTAAAACACCAGGAAACAAAACAGAACAAAACAACCTTACTTTCCAAGGGCAAAGCATTCCAGTTTTACAGATGAATCCTTTGCGGCTTGTTTAGTTTCAGGGAAACGCACTTCAATCTTTGGTTCATACTCTCCCATCACACCTGTTAAATATCAAAAGAGCTAGCAGCATTTCTGGAGAACACAAGGTTTCCACGAAGTCGATGCTTCGAAATTAACCCAAATCTGATTATACTTGTCCTTCCATTTAGCCACATTTTCCATACGTTCACGAGGGACAGAGAGCCAGCAAACGTCACGATGCTGTTTAAGGACTGGTCATCTCCCTCTCCCCGGGAAACCCGTGTCTGGGAGAGATCAGTGTCAGGGAAGGGGGCACCCCCTGTACCTCTCTGTCCCCCGCCTCAACATCTTAGGAAGAATTAGCGTCACCCGTTGAGAACGGAATGCACCCAGCATCTAACATCTTCCGGAGTGAACAAGGAAGTCTCTCTTTAGAGAGATAACCAGGTCTGTCACCCTTCATGGGACTCTTGGGGACCAGGTGGGTTCAGGAGTAAAGACATTTTCAGTTAACAATGTCAGAGTTCCAGTCAGTATTTCTGCAACAACACCTGTAAGGGAATCACGCTAGTCGGGACAAACAGAGGCATAAATATTCTTCTGACACTTCAGGAAGGTTTTACTGATAAACACCTTTGCTGGACACTTAACTAAAAACACGTTTGGGTTTTGTTTGTTTTTTATAGTTTTTAAATGTCCAGGAGGGAACTGTGGGCATGGACTAAGACCAGAGCGAGACCACAGCTTGATGACTGTCAACACCCCACCTGCCGGGTAAGCTGTGACAGAGGGGACTTCTCTAGGCTGGCCTCGTTAGCTCAATTAACCTAACCAACAACAAGCCAAGATTCTTTCCAATTATGATCTTTTTTTTTTTTTTTTTACTTATATACCAAACACCAGAGTAATATGTTTCTAAAACACCTGGGTATTGGTGGCCAGTACAATCACACGGAAGGCAAAATGTACAAATATAAAATACACCGTATTTTTTAAGACCTTGATCATTCTGAACGTTCAGAAAGGCCAAGGTTGAGGGGCAGAGAGAGGGCTACGTTCTTCAACGCAGTCGTCAGTGGGGAGGTTTTATGTTTTCTGATTCCTCGACATCTGGAATTTGCTGAGTGACCAGTTTTCCCATGTATAACGCTCTGGTCTCTCGCTCCCATGAGAGTGTTGAGGGGCGGGGGTGGGGGAGGGGAGAATGAAGGAACTAAGAATAAACAAGGAAAACACGGACACACACGGCAGACTGAGCACGTCCCTGAGGAGTGAGCTGCTCCCGCCACGGACAGAGCGCCCCCTGCTGGGAGACACTGGACTTGTGAATGAGTCAGGCGGTCACTAGATTCTGAACTCAAGACCGTGGACCTCTCTGAGGTGGTCGGTGGCTATGAAAGCCCGGTCGTAAGAGCTCCCCGCATGCAGCTTGTTTCATAATTTGAGCAGCCATAATTAGCATTCTATTTTTTATTTTTATTTTTTTGCTTTTCCTGAACTCCTCAGAGAGCAGATAAGCTCAGTGAGGTATGACATTTCAAGTCCAGAATCCGATCGTGAAATGCGCCAGCCGCCTTCCCGTTGGTACAGTTCCCACTGTGAATATTTAATTAAAGGATCAGCTGGGGGTTTTTTTCCACTCGGATGACTTCCCTGCATTTTCTGTTCTCTGAATCTTACACCAGCGATGGCTTCATTACGAGCTACACAGCCCCTCAGAGGCCCAGCTGAAGTGTGTCTCTCGCCGGGGCAGAGCGAGCGTGAGCCTGGCGTTCGCTTCCTCTGCACAGTGCTCACAATTGCTGGTGGCTCTCTCTGCTTCCCTTGGAGGTGAGTTTGTTGGGGTTTTTTTTTTCCCCCCACTTTGCCACCCGGGTAAGCAAAGGGTGAACAAAAAAAATAAAAGACTAAAAATGGAACGGAGGTGAGTTAAAGAAAAACTGTATCATAGGTTCATGAAAAATATATGAACACAGTTGATAACACTGGCAGCACCTACATGTGAACACGCACACGCCCACTCCCCCAGAGACACCGCTGTTTGCAGAATTCTCCCTGAGCAAAGGACAGATGGTCTGCTCCCGGGCCAGAGAGGACTCGTGGACACGGTGCCACGTGGGTGGTGGGTGGGTGGGGGGATGAGGGGACTTTCTCTATCCTGCTGGTGGTACCCCCTGAGCGTCAGCGCGTTTGTGAATGGGCCCTGCACTCGCGGGTGGTGTGGCCGCCCTGACCCGGAGGGAGGCGGAGCACTGACCGACCTCCCCCGGCCTGTGGCCCAGACCAGGGGCGTTCCCGAGACAGCGCGGCCGCTTACCATCGGGGCGCTGCACCAGGGGAGTGGACGGTCCTCGCACGCTCCTCCGCGCCTCCTGGTTGGTCACGAGGCAGCTGTAGTCGCCCGCGTCCGAGGGCTCCACCTTGGCGATGTACAGGTTGCCCGTCTCCTGGGAGACAAACCGTCTCTTGTCCTCCTGGACGTGCAGAGGGTCGCCGTTGAAGGTCCAGGCGTAGGACAGCTCTGGAAAACAGGGAAGAGGGGTGTCGTCCTCACTGGACCCACCCCCACCTGGAGGTCCTGCGCCCCGCTCACGCGTCAACAGGATAAGGTCGTGTCCCTGTCTGTCCAGGGTGAGCCTGCTCTCCTGGTGTAACTGTCTCAGTCTCCTGCATTCAGATATCTCCCAGTTCGAATGACACAATGATACGTGATGTGGTCATCCTGCCCCTGATGTCCAGAGGCAAAGGTCAGAACTGTGGTCAGTGGGGGTGACAGGAGCAGCTGGACTCAATGTCATTAAGATGGTATGAACTTCAGAGCTACAGCGGTAGCTCGTGTATGGGGTGATGAGCTCCCCGTTATTAGTGGTGACCAAGTAGAGGGTAGACTAGCCTTGCTGGAGATGTTACACGCTTTTTGTCGGCAGTGGGCAGGCGGTGGTGTCTGTGTTTTCCTGTGAGTAGCCTACTCGGCCTACGCATCCCTGCTTTGTATCAAGAGCGCACAAGTGACATTCGCTTATTTCTGAAAACACGCTCTGCCTTTCTGGTCCTGCCCCCGTGACTGAACCCTTGTTTCCTTCTGCCAGTCCCTCCGGGGGTTTCCATCAGGACACGTGGTCTCTTGCTTCTGAGTCTCTTTACTGGTCATTGTCCTTAGTGGCCTCACTGCCCACTCTCGTCTTCCGGTAATTCATGCGATATTGCCCGGACCCCTGGAGTCTGTGTCTCTACCGAGCCCGACCAGAAAAATGAAGTAAGTCTTAGCTTCCCTTTCTGAACAAAGCCCTGCTCATCACACTCACAGTTGTCACGCGTCCGCTCACTTCACACTGACAACAGCCACACAACATCCATGCCCGTTAACGTGTCTGCTCCACAGATGCGAACCCTGGGCCTGAGGAGGTTAAGTGAGCCGTCCCTGTGTGCTGGGTGCCAGGCACCAGACCGCAGCAGGGAAGCCCCGTGCCCACGCCGGGGGTCACCTCGCACCTTCCTAAGGACACCTGTGTCCGGTGGCTGCTTAAATCATTTTTTTTTAAGGAAAAGATTTGAGTTAGAAAAGTTTAGATGCAGTAGGATGAACTTGAAAGACCTTCAAGGTCCCTTTGTTTTCCTGAAGGGCCACCCCAGGCTCCAGGGCCACCCGGGACCCCACTCCCGCCACGACCCAGCTCTCCCGCTGTACCTCCAAAGTGGGGCGGTGGGCCGCAGAGCAGCACCACGCCCTGACCTTCCCGGACGGACACTGTGCTTCGAGCTCTGGTTTCGAAGTCTTCGATGTCTTAGAAAACATAGAAGAAGAGCAGGTTCAGAATTAGTGATTTTGCAGGAAACACACACACACATCTTCAGGAAGGATCTTAAATTATTTTGTTATCGACAGTAGTGCCCACTCCTATCTGACTGACTGACCAGAAGATGTCATGGATGACCAGCTGATTACTCTGGTCAGACTATCTGTGTGAGGAAAGCACTCGTCAGCATCGGTCCCCATCTTTACTTTGAGCCCCCCAGACAGCCGAGGACCCCCAGGACGCCGTGCCCACCCCAGCGAGCTTCTCTTCCCCTGTCCAGGGAGGTGTGATCTAGAGAAGGCCCGGGGCGTGCTGGCTGGCCAGGCATCCCAGGTGGACGGCCGCCACGCCCCCGGGGCGGTGGGTTCCGTGACACACGAGCTGGGGACGGGGTGAGGAAGGGAGTCGTGTGTCCGAACGAAGGGACGGAAAGTGAATCTCCACAGAGCAGCTCTGTGTTCCTTCCCAACGACATCCCGGGATGGTGGAGAGTCGGTGTCCGGAGGGGACCTCCCAGCGCTCGTGTCCGTCCATCTGTCTGGGTCGTGGTCACCCGGCCTCCGGGAGTGGTTTCATTGGGTCACTTCTCTGAACCTTCATTTCCTCACCGATAAAATCAGTGAAGGGAATTTTTTTTCCCTTTCATTTCGTCATTGAACGCGTCTGCGTTGGACTGAACGACGGGGAGGTGTCAGGGCTGACAAGGTGTTAGCAATGCAGCAGGCGGGCACCGTTCCCTCGCTGGGCCCGCTGTCTGTCAGAGCCACGGACGAGCAGCTAACAGACACACACACACACACACACACACACACACACACACACACGCAGGCATCATGGACGCATTGTGCTGCTTGTCGTGTGCAGAGTGCCAGCCGTCCACCACGTCTCGTCTCCTCCTCCCGTGGTCACAGGCTGTAGCCCCAGCGCGCACTTCTAACCGGAGGACGCGTTGCGCAGACGTCCCTGCGGCAGACTGGACAGCACACTGGACAGCACACTGGACAGCACGAGTGAGGCGAGACACCGTGCCCGCTGCGTCTGGGAGGAAACCGCCACTGACCTTCGTGTTCGCCACTCACGCCCCCACCCCTCGTGAGAGACTGTGTTGAAGATAAAGGTCCCCGTCAGCCCGGGTCCTCGAGTGACGCTCAGATCGCAGCCACGGCTGATCTGCACGCCAGCTCCGCGTCCCGTGTCAGAGGAACGTGGACGTCCGTCTCCGCTGAGGTGTTCATCTTGGGATCTCTTTGTCACGGCGGTGTGACTTCTCACCCCAACTGAGATGCCCGCGAGGGGGAAGGAGACCACACACCCGCGTGAGGACGGCAGCCGGCTGGTGACGTGGGGCAGGGGGGGCTTCCCGTGCGGAGGGGCAGCAGGCCCGGAGCCCAGCCGTGGACCAGGCAGGGCAGCCCGTGTCGACGGCACTCTGGGCCGGTCGGCGAGGGTCAGGACACCCCACGGTACTCCGGGTGACGGCAGAGGCTCAAGGTTGATGCCCAGAAACAACCCGGAAAGGCAGCAAAGCCCAGGTTGAGTGATTCCTGGGACCCCCCGAGGGGTGGGGTGCCGTCCGAGACTACAGAGCGTGTATTCTGTTGAAAGAATTGCCGTGGAAATTCTTGGGAAGAAGAGTCATAGTGTAACAGGGGGAAAAAATAGTACCTACTGCTATGATGTTGTCCCGTTATGGAAGAAATGAAGTAAAAGTCTAAATATGAGCATTTTTATAAATTGATGTAGAGAAGGTTGTTGAGTGGATTTCCACCTTGGTTATCTCAGGGGAGTGGATGGGAGACCTGAAGGAGAAGATCATTAATTCTTTATATTCTTAGTTTTTCCTTTTATTCAGTGAGAGGAGGGAAGGCAGAGAAACAGACTCCTGGATGCGTCCCTGACTGGGATCCACCCAATAAGCCCACTAGGGGCGATGCTCTGCCCATCTGGGATGTTGCTCTGTTGCTCAGCAACTGAGCTCTTCTTAGCACCTGAGGAAGAGGCCACGGAGCCATCCTCAGTGTCCTGGGCCGACTTGCTCCAATTGAGCCAGGGCTGCAGGAGGGGAAAAGAGAGAGAAGCAAGAGGGGGAGGGGTGGAGAAGCAGATGGGCGTTTCTCCTGTGTGCCCTTACCGGGAATTGAACCCAGGACATCCACACACTGAGCCTACACTCTTACCACAGAGCCAATCAGCCAGGGCCTATTGAGTCTTGACTCACACCACTATCTTAAAATACTATAAAGATTATGAATTTTGTGTGTTTCTTAAGTTTGCTTATCTTTAATAATTTACCATGATATAATTGAAGGTTACCGTTGGTGTGATTTAGAGGCATTGGAGAGTCCCACTTTGAAGATCTTCAATGTGCCTTATCCAGGAGCTAGCTGAGTGACGACAGTGTCACATAATCCCTGACACACGTGAGCCCGAAACTCAGAGGAGAGACCAGGTCCAGGTGGATGAGAATGGAGTTGATTAGCATATAGATAGTATTTAAAGTTATGGAAATGGGTCTAATCCCCATGGGATGACTCTCAGATTTTTGGCGTGAGCAATTCTGTGGACAGTCACCTAGGATCACTGAGATGCTCGATATTTAGAAACAGATGGCCGAGGACTACGGGGGCCAGGAGGGGAGAAAGGCAGGGAGTGAGTAACTGTGATTAACACATAGCGCGTGATCAGAACACACCACTGTATGTTTCTCTTATTGATACGAAGTTCCGACACACAAAGCTACAGTCACAAGTTAAGTAGCACACTTCAGTCGCAATAATGTTTCGTAGGTGAATGAGTCCATTTGAAGCATCCACAGTTTATCACTCTTAACATATGATGTTCCCACTAAGCATTCCTTCCCTGCACTCTGCTTTCCAGCCACAAGAAAACTCAGCATTCAGGGAAGCAGAGGCTCCGGTTCTGAGACATACACGTAATAACTCCTGCACACGCTCTACGTCCAGTCCATAGAAATACCAGGTGCAGCTGGACTCCGTGTACCCTCAGCTAGACCCCTTCCCCCCCGCCCTCTGCTCTGACCTGCCCTCATCGGTGACATTCCCGTCGGACGCGGCACGCCTTTTGTGTTCCTTCTAGAACAGAGGTCTCAAACTCGCGGCCCGCCGAACAATTTTGTGCAGCCCACAGACTAATCCACGAACTACAGTTTCTGGTCGTTTTGTGACACTGAAAAGTGTTGCGTAACAGTTGCCTTTTGTAGACCTAGTGCGGCCCGCCGAACGGCTGTAATCTTGCTCTGTGGCCCACATGCTGAGTTGAGTTTGAGACCCCTGTTCTAGAAGGACTTCTGATCCAGCGTGCCCGCCGTAAGAAAGACTGAACGGACCCACGTGAATGACACGACTCGCGTGAACTGCTGTCCGGATGGGGGAGCCCTCGGTGACTTGGGTTTGTGTCCCTTTAAATGTCAGTCAATAAGAATCAGGCTATAAAACTGTGTTTAAAATGAAAAACCGATATATTGAACTCACTGTTTCTGTGTCTAGTTGTTATAACAGGTGAGAATTTTAAGGGTTTTGTGTGTGTTTGTTTTTTCTTACTATTATTGATGGGTCCCGTGAAATCGTCGTTACCTTTTAATTTTCACAAAAGCCAAAACCCGCCTCGAAGCTGTGATGAGGCAGGGACTGCGTGAATCTGCGACACGGACGAGCTCTGGGTGGACGCATCCCCACGTCACCGTGTCAGAGTGTTCCGCAGTCCCGGTGGCACCGATCCTGTCCCTTGTTCATCGGAAGCCACTGAACCGCGGACGTCACCACCGAGTCTCCAAGTGCATTGCGTGCCCTCCACTCGGGGAGCGCCCACGCGTCCGTCCTTTCTCCGTGTCTGTTAGGATGACTGTGGGGGTCCTCTTAGCTGACGGCAGAGGCGACCGTCTTCCCTCGAGAGTCACACAAGTCCTGCGGGCCGTCCAAGCGGAGCCATTCGAGACAGTGCTCGTGTGTGCCCTGGCCAGGAGTCGTGCACAGGCCGAAGTGAACCATTCCGATCTGAAGACTGTTTCAGAGCGTGTGGACCACCGACCAGACGCCGTCTGCCTTGTGCACCGTGGGGTCCCGTCTCCCGTGAGGACGCTTTGGAGGTCTGTTTGCAGGATGCAGCCTGATTCTCAGTCTCCCGCCCCTCCTGCTGGCTGGAGACGTGACATGATTCGGGTCATGCTGAGACGAGGACCCCTGGCTGAGATCGCCGTACGACTCTGAATTTATTCTTCCGCAGGGAGAGGCCGGAGAGAACCACCATCTTCTCTTTCTTGTCCTGGCCACTTCTGCTTGAAAGAACACAGCTTGGTGTGAGACTGTTCCCTGAGGTGGTCCCCAATCCTGTGCTAGTTGGAAGATTCCCGTACGTAAGCCTCAGAGGGGACCTGCCCGGGCTGCCCTGGGGCAGGAGGGACAAGTTCCCGCCGTCCTGGTGGCTGTGAGAGAGCCCGACGGCCGAGGCTGCTCTCACTCAGCCGTTCCGGTGAGACCGGGGGGCCTTTACCGGATCCCACGGTTTGATGGCTGGTTTTGGAGGATGCATTTGGCAGGAGCAGAAGAAACACAGCATCCTCAGACCCGCAGGAAGCCCCTGACAATGGCCCGTCACAGGAGCTGTACAGAGTCACTGGGCCATATGCCCTGTCCCTGCAGTGACCAAGGTGCGGGCGGGGGGACCCCTAAAATGTACGTCAGGTGAAGTCCCAGCAGCACTGCAGATGGCAGTGTCCACCGGTGAGGAGAACACATTTCTGCAGCTGCCACGTGTAGGGATGAATCTCGGCACCATCGAAGCTGGAATCTGCTGCCAGAGCCCGAGGCTCACAGTCGGAAGATGTGGTCGGCAGCGCCAGCCGGATCCAGAAGGAGGCTCCGGCGTGCCAACCCCCTTACGCCCAGAGGAAGGCTCGGGGACCTGCGCCCAGAGGGCAGCGTGAGAAGCCGGGGACAGGAGACAAGACTCCCTGGAGAGTGGGCCAGCTTCCGAGAGGGCACGGGGCGTGTGATCTGTTCAGAACCTGAATCGTCATCTTGATGGCAGTTTTCCTGCGTTGCCGTGTGGGGCGTCTGTTCAGGGTTCCAATCCTCTCTTTCTTTCCCGAGCATTTCAAGAGTCACGGCCATGTGTCAGGTACTCAGTGAGGAGTGTGTCTGACTCCTCGGGACGACCCTGGGACATGGCTGTCTGTCACCTGCATTTAACAGAGGAGGAGACGGAGGTTCATGGGGGACCAGCAGCCCACGGATGACCACAGGTGTCAGGGCAGGATGGGAAAAGTGCGTAGGCGGATTCTAGAGCTCGCATTTCCCGTCACCGTGGTGTTCTGCTTCCCAGATGTTAGCTGGGGTCTGCCGGCCACATACAACTCATAAAATCGGCATGAAGTATCAGCCCATGTTCAAACAAACAAGTAAAAATGCAAAAATGCTGTGTCTTTCCTGAGCTCGGCAAACCCCCGGCTGGGGTGGGGATTGCTGCATCTTTAGGGTTTCGGACGAGTTCTGTTTCTAATATCCTCATTCTTCCGAATCCCTGCTTTCTCTCCTCCAGGTGTACTGCCTGAGTTATCTCCAGCCTCGTGTCTCTGCAGACAGGAACTCCATCTCTTACCTTGACCTACATACAGAGACACCCCCCCCACACACACACATCTGCTAATGAAAGCACCTCCATTATCTACTCCGTTAAGTAAGATGCTACCTGAACACCTGAAAATCCAATTTTAGATACGCAGGTCTCTCATGACCTCTGGCGCCTCCCCCGACAGACATGTCTGTGCTCGCTCTCTCTCTCTCTCTCTCCCCCTCTCCCCTACGTCCTCCCAAAGTCGTCCTCTCTTTCAGGAACGAGGGAACCAGAATGTTCCCACTTCCATCTCTGCAAACAAACCACCCGCTTCCGGCGGCTCCTCCTGCCTCTCTCAGAAACGGACAGATGTGCCCCGGTTCCCGTGGCTTCTCAGTGAGAGAAACAAAACGTAATTGTGGACACTGTGGCTCTCGGGGGCTTCGGTGGTGCCCCCAGACCTGACGACAGGCTCTTAGCTAGAGCTCCGCCCAAGAGGCACACCCTGGAGCCGCCCCCCAATCTGGCTTCTGTGCTCCGTGCTCGCGCCCTCTCTGCCCGCACCTGCGGAGCGATTTCAGTTCTTTGTTGCTTTAAGGACGTGAAATCTCATAGGAGGCTCTGAGATTGCTTTACCTTCCTCTGGCTTTCCACCCGTGAAATTCCATCCCTCCATCGCAAATCTTTCTGAAGAAGGCTCAGTGTCCAAACGAAGCTCAGGTCAACAGGACTAAGGAGTTCCGGTCACCTTCCTGACCCACGTCCCATCAGAGGCGTGGCTATGTTTGGCCACTGGCAACACATTGTACTGGACGAGGGAATGCCGGTCCTCTGCCCAGCGGAAGGGAAACCACACACCTCTCCCTGGGCCGGGGCCCTTTTCCAGTCACTCTCAGGATGCTGTGCATTTAGCGACAGTGCCTGTGGCACCGTCATCTTTCCTAGCATAGCCCAGGGACACAGGACGTGCCCTCACAGAGCACAGTGCTCTCGTCAGCCCTGTCCAGGAGGCCGCGGCGTGGGCGCTGGACAGGAACTTGCAACACTCATTTCCGAGCGGGAAGCAGGGCTGTGTTTAAGAATGTCAGGCGTCAAATCCATTTAGAGTCCAGGTGGACACCCCCACCTGTTATTGATGCAAAAGGATTTGTATAAAAATCCATAAATAGCCCTGGCCGGTTGGCTCAGCGGTAGAGTGTCAGCCCAGCATGTGAAAGTCCTGGGTTCGATTCCTGGCCAAGGCACACAGGAGAAGCACTCATCTGCTTCTCCCTCCTTCCCCCTCTCTTTCCTCTCTCTCTCTTCCCCTCCCGCAGCCAAGGCTCCATTGGAGCAAAGTCGGCCCGGGCGCTGGGGATGGCTCTGTGGCCTCCGTCTCAGGAGCAATGCCCCAGATGGGCAGAGCATCGCCCCCTGGTGGGCATGCCGGGTGGATCCCGGTCGGGCACATGCGGGAGTCTGTCTGACTGCCTTCCCACGTCTCACTTTGGAAAAATACAACAACAACAACAAAAAATCCATAAATAAGTGAGTTTCTTGGTGACCTGGATGTCCTGCATTCACTGACAACCACCGTCTTGTGGCTTTAAGACGCAGAAGGAAATAAGAAGTAAACCGAGAGAGGAGGAGGTGGCACGATCTCTTCTAGGAGCCGCGTCTGGGTTTTCAGACAAGACGAGCACTGAACACAGAGCGCGAGTCAACAAATGTGGAAGTCCTAACTGGGAAATGAAAATACGCCCGGAAGACTGCACTTGATTCTTTGATGGACTTGTTTGTCTATCGAGGGTCAGAGCGGGGACACCTGTGATGTGGCCTGTCCCCTGGATGCTCCTTACTGAGTGTCACAGTCCTTGTAGTGAACCTGGTGAGTGACGGAGAAGCAGGAGGAAACTCTGGCACCATGACTTCGACGACTCAGGACAGACTGAGATGCCCTAACCCCATGGCTGGAGCTCGCCGTGTTTCCAAAAGGAAGAGAGGCCATCTCGGTGAGCGTGCGCGGGCTGAACGGCCCTCGGTAAACTCCGAGCTGGGACAGAGACAGTCAGGAGCCACGGTGGAGGTCAGACAGGGCTGCAGGGTGAGCCCCCGGTGGGTCAGCCGCTGACCGAGGGCAGGTCCGTTCCAGCCTTTGCCTCCTCCACCAGCAGAGGCCCGTGACTCAGAGGAGTGACTCTGACTGGCTTTGAAGCACCCGGGGTGTTCAGAACAAAATGCATGACAGTGGGGACTTGGGTTACGTGTTATTGGTGATATACCTGCATATCGCCCAGAGAAGGATGTTTAACATTTTTAAACAGGTTTGATTTTCAGTTTTTCTCTCTCTCGTGGCTGATGATATGAACCAAACATGTTTTCTTGAAGGACTGGGTCTGGAACTCCCTTCTCTGCCCCACGAGGGTCAGCTCAGATGCTCAGTGAATAAACGTAAAAAAAGAAAAAGGAAAAGGGGGGAAAAAAAAGGCCGAAAGTCAAAAGCATGTGAGCGTTCTTCCAAGCGCTGTCTGTCAGGCGGCGTTTCATTGCCGAGAATATCTCGCCAACTTGAGCAAGTTGTCAGATGGTGGGGTCCGCGTCTCTCTGCCCAGATCATCCCAGGGCCCAGCTGGAGGAGGAAGTGACCAGTCCAGTGTCCTCCGTGTGGTCTGGGGCTGGCCCTCTGGTCTGTCGTCCCGTCTTCCGTTCTGCAGGAAGGTCAGTGTGGCACCTTCAGAGATGGCCGTCTCAGAAGAGGTTTCCCAGGCCCTTTGTGCTTCCTGAGATGAACGAATGGTCCAAGCCTGTGGCTCAAGTGCAAATAGGGCCTCAGGCAAGTCCAGGGGTCTGTGGGGCCGTGGACTTGGTAGCTGGTGTGTCTAGGTGAGTCTCCACCACGTGAACAGTGGCCAGTTTTGTGGCAGAGGGACACATATCCCACCCCTCCCTCCCCCCGCAGGACGGGTGTGGCAGCCTCTTCCGAGATGCCAGCCCTCAGACAAGCCCTGGGAGAGGTCACCTGCTGACCTCGGTCAGCGAGAGCCTGCCCCCGGGAGCAAGGACAAGGACTGCAGGGTTGCTGCTCCACACCCTTGTCTTCCATCAAATTGTCTCGCTCTGAGCAAGGTCCTTGGAGTCACGGCTGCACTCTGCATTTCCCCCCGCTCGACCCCCAGGGGACTTGCGGCTTAGAGACGAGGACTTGTGCATACATTGTCATTCAGAGACTGAGAGACACAGAGACAGAGGGCGAGACGAAGACACAGAGAGAGAGAAAGAGAGAGGGACACCAAGAGAGATGGACACGAGGAGAGACAGAGGGAGAGATGAAGACACAGAGAGAGAGAGAGAGAGAGAGACACCAAGAGAGATGGACACGAGGAGAGACAGAGGGAGAGATGAAGACACAGAGAGAGAGAGAGAGAGAGAGAGACCAAGAGAGATGGACACGAGGAGAGACAGAGGGAGAGACGAAGAGAGAGAGAGAGAGAGAGAGAGAGAGACCAAGAAAGATGGACACGAGGAGAGACAAACAAGGAAAGAGCCAGAGACACGGAGTGAGACAAAGACAGAGAGAGAGAGAGAGACACACACACACACACACACACATTCAGACTGTGTGTGGGTGCTCTATAGGCATGTCCTTTAGATATCTAAAAAGGATGCGCTATTATTATGCATATTTTACAGATGGATTGCTAGAAACCAGAAAGCTTAGGAAAAACTTGCCAAAATATCCCCGAACTGGTCACTAATTGATGGAGCTCAGCTTTCAAATCCCATGGAGGAGGCGTCACCTCCGGACTTTACCGGAAGACCTAACTGGACAGCCCGTCCATTTCCCAGTGCCCCCCGATTCCTGCAGCACTAAGGACCCCGTGCCCACTGTTTGATCGGGTCCCTGCGCGGCAGGGACAGACCCCGGTGGAGGGAGAGTTAAAAGTCAAGAGAGGTCTCAGGCCAGCCACGTACAGAAACCGCCGAGAGCCAGGCCCCTGGCCACTGTCCCCTCTGTCTCTCTCCCTTGATGAGGGCGTCCCGGTCTCTGTCACCTCTGCTCTTCTCCTGAGCACCTTCCCGGCTCTTCTCCGCAGATCCGTCTCCATCTGTTTTCAGGGTTCGCTCCCCGGAAAGTCTCAGCCGGCATGGCGGGTTGCCTCGTCTCAGCTGCTCTGTTAAACTGCCCTGCTCTGTCCAGAGCCCACCGGGGCGTTCCTGTGCCGCTTACCTGAGATTTCTGAGATGGTCACTGCCGAACATCTGTGACCGCAGCAGGGAGGTAGAGACCGCCACTGTCATCTTCAAAGTAATGGTCCACCCAGGAGGTCGCTGTCCACACGTCTCAATTAGGTAGCTCATTTGTTTCGAATATATAATATGCTTAAACCAGTCACTTATTCAGTAACCAACCAGAAACTGAGAAATAACTTATGTCCTCCTGGAAACGCAAGGGCCACGCCCGTGCGTGATGTGGGATCTCCGACCGCGGTCTTTGCACGTGAGCGTGTCCCCTCGCCATGTGAGATAAGACGCCCCTGAGACCCGGAGTTAAATCTGTGGCAAACGTCCGTAGCAATGCATTGCATTTCCCCACATTGCAGCGGTCACCGAGAAAGTCAGAAATGCCTGGTTCTTTTAAGGTGTGGTCCTGGCGGCCACTACGCTTCCCCACCCCTCCCTTGGACTTGTCCAGGAAGTCAGTCACCTGTCGCCTCGGGGACCTGTTACAACTGAGGGTGGCGACCTCAGCACCTGGCTCTCCCAGCCTGAGACTCTGAGGACTCCTTTATCCTGTGGGCCCACCCTGCCTGCTGGGAAGTTCATGTCCTCACCGGTCACCCTGGGCCGGGAGGTAAGGGAGCTGGTACTTAAACGCCAGCTTCCGCGCCCTGCGGTGGGGCAGTCCTGAGCGGGCTCTGTATTGTGCCCCCAGCATGGCCTGCCTCAGCCAGAGGGAGTGAGGCCTACGGACAGCTCTCCCCCGGGACGACCCTGCGATCACGGCCCCAAAGGCCGCACTCTGCGTACCCACCTCCTGTCAGGAGCGCCGGCACACAGAACGCGGCAGCCCTGGGCATTTCAGGGAAGCCCCGTTGCCAGCCTGCTGGGCCCCGCTCCTCTCTGAGCTCTGCTGTGGGCGCCGGGAACATGGCAGCAGCGGCCCAGACAGACACGCCGATGCGTCTCCCGTGGGAAATCCACGCTTCTCTGTATCGCTGCTCAGGGCACACCCGGAGTTGTCGAAAGCCTCACGTAAAACCTGAACCGTCTCCTTAATTATTTCTTTGTCAAGCGGAGAATACGGTGCGTTACAAAAACTAATCAATATCTCTGTTGCTCCGAGTGACTCGTTACCCAGAGCACCGACCACAGGGGAGCTGGTGGTCCTGGTCCCCGCCAGAGAGAGGCGGAGAAGCTCACCGCGGGGGCGCCCCGGCCACCAGGGAGGGGTGAGAAGTGCTCAGCCTCCCCCGGGGCTCAGAGGGTGGCCCAGTGCCCAGGACTCACCTTGCAGCCTCCAGACGGTGGAGTCCCAACCCCCGTCTGGAAGCCACGGGCAGGCTGGGCACCCGGCCAGCAAACGAGACGTTTCCAATCATCTGCTTCGTTCTTGTCTTGTTGGTGGTGTTGTTTTATTTTTTATTTTTATTTTTTTTTTATTTTCTGAAGCTGGAAACGTGGAGAGACAGACTCCCGCATGCGCCGGACCGGGATCCACCCGGCACGCCCACCAGGGGCGACGCTCTGCCCACCAGGGGGCGATGCTCTGCCCCTCCAGGGCGTCACTCTGCCCCTACCAGAGCCACTCTAGCGCCTGGGGCAGAGGCCAAGGAGCCATCCCCAGTGCCCGGGCCATCTTTGCTTCAATGGAGCCTTGGCTGCGGGAGGGGAAGAGAGAGACAGAGAGGAAGGGGGGGTGGAGAAGCAGATGGGCGCTTCTCCTATGTGCCCTGGCCGGGAATCGAACCTGGGTCCCCCGCATGCCAGGCCGACGCTCCACCGCTGAGCCAACCGGCCAGGGCCTTGTTGTTGTTTTAATCACTGCTTTTTATGAAATTTTATCTGAATTTATTTATTGATTTTAGAGAGACGAAGGAAGAGAGAGAGAGAGAGAAAGAGAGGAGGGATATCAATCCACTCCTACCTGTGCCCTTCCACCAGGAATCGAACCTCCACCCTTTGCTTTCTGGGGCGACGCTCCCCCCAAACGAGCCCTCGGCCAGGGCGGTCTGAGCTCGTGAAACGCCCCCTCGCAGTGTCTCTCCCTGGTCCTCGTGATGTCCCTGACAGTCAGGGAGTCCGTCTGTGTTCGAGAGCCTCTCCCTCCATCAGCGAGTGGTTTACGGGCCCTTCCACTAAGTTGCTTCTTGAGGAGAAACGGCCGGTGGCCGACCTGAGCTGGCGTAAGGACATCTCTTCCTGAAGACGGAGCAGAGAGTGGCCAGCGTGACCCTCAACGATCGACTCCGAGCCTCAGAATCCATGAAAACTGCTTCTAAAATGTTGCTTCATGCTCAAAGCACTCTTGGTTTAGGTCAGGGAGACACAGACTTCTCCTCATCCCGTGTCTCGATGTCATGGGCAGCACGATCGTTGCCTCGGGGGACCGTATTTCCGGCCAGGGTCACAGTCGGAAAACCTGTGGCGTTGGGTTGGTGCTCCCACACATTTCTCCTTGCTCTCCGTCCCAGCGGCCTTAGTGTGTTGGTGGTTTTTATAAAAGGGCCCATACTCGTATCTGAGCGGATGCGTCCACACAGAGAGCCAGCTGTGCTTTGCTGCTCCTTCCACATGTCTGCACACAGTAGGTGCTCAGTGAGTACGCATTATGTGACTGTGTGAATGGAGATGAGAGTGCTCAAGCTAAGACTGTGGAAATATCGATTAGCACCTGCGTTTCCTCTGGGACACGGAGACCGTCTCAGAGCCGCCCACTGACCCCGGATGCACCTTGGGGTGACTCCTGAAGCGAGGCTGCAGTTGCTCTTGTTTTTGGGGGGAGCAGCCTAAGTCTTCCTTTGAGACAGTGCTTTTGTCTCCGTCTGGCCGGCCACCCCCATGTTGCCTGGAAACCTGCTAGGAATGGTGACTCCTGGGTCTACTTTAGGCCTCCTGAGTCAGGACCTGCATGTGACAAGATCCGCAAGTCACTTGAATGCATGTTAAAGCCTGACCAGGCGCCGGCCGATTGGGTCAGCCTAGCGTGTGAAAGTCCCATGTTCAATTCCCAGTCAGGGCACACAGGAGAAGCGCCCATTGCTTCTCCACCCCTCCCCCTCTCCTTCCTCTCTGTCTCTCTCTTCCCCTCCCGCAGCCAAGGCTTCATTAGAGCAAAGTTGTCCTGAGTGCTGAGGATGGCTCCATGACCTCTGCCTCAGGGGCTAGAATGGCTCTGGAGGCAATGGAGCAACACCCCAGATGGGCAGAGCATCGCTCCCTGGTGGGCATGCCGGGTCTGGTGGATCCCAGTCGGGTGCATGCGGGAGTCTGTCTGTCTCCCCCCCACCCCCATCGTCACTTCTCACTTCAGAAAAATACAAAAAAAAAAAAAAAAAGAAACCTGACCAGCCTGAGCGGAACGGTGAGGGAAGTGTGTTTGAACACCAGAATCTCTGGCATCAAATCCTGGTTCCCAGGTTTCCCGTGTCCTGGGCACCTCACTTCTCCAAACCTAATTCTGCTCACCTGTGAAATGTGGGGTTACTGTAGCCCAGGGGTCCCCAAACTTTTTACACAGGGGGCCAGTTCACTGTCCCTCAGACCGTTGGAGGGCCGGACTATAAAAAAAAAACTATGAACAAATCCCTATGCACACTGCACATATCTTATTTTAAAGTAAAAAACAAAATGGGAACAAATACAATATTTAAAATAAAGAACAAGTAAATTTAAATCAACAAACTGACCAGTATTTCAATGGGAACTATGCTCCTCTCACTGACCACCAATGAAAAAGGTGCCCCTTTCGGAAGTGCTGCGAGGGCTGGATAAATGGCCTCAGGGGGCCGCATGTGGCCCGCGGGCCGTAGTTTGGGGACCCCTGCTGTAGCCTCTTCTCTGGGAGTGTTGAGGATTGGGCACATACCAGAGTCAGCCAGTGAGTGCATGAGTGAGTGGAACACAAATCGGTGTTTCTCTCTCATCAATGAAAAAAAAAAAAGAATAATTAATAAAAATCACCACTGGCAAATCAGTATTTTCTTCTAAAGTGGTTGATAATGCTTTTCCAAAGAGCATGTGCTTCTATTCAACGCTACACACAACAGACAGAGGTAGGCACAGACGTTCCAAAGGCTATTCACCCTCTGCCTCTACAAACTACCCTCAGTGCCATTAATAGCAGCAGAAGCCATTCATCAATTACAGCTACATTCATACAGTAAAATACTCCATACGACGAGGATGAATGTGCTGTGACTGCCCACAACACGGACGAGGCTCACTGATCCTGTCGGCTGTTGGCTACGAAGCCAGACTCAAAGGAACTTATCTCGTATTGTTCACTGAAATTCTAAAAGGCGAAAGTCAGTTCTCCACGTGCTCATCCGAACCGTGCCCCCGAGGGCTGGTGAGACTGACAACCTGGAGGGAGCTCTCGGGAAGGACTTCCTGGGGTGGTGGCGATATTCTGTCCCTGGACCTGGCTTAGTGATCGTCACTGTCTGTCCCTGGGCGTGCGGTGTGACCACTGTGGGTTATACTGCTTGGGAACGACAGTCTGTGCACATCAACACCTTAAACCACGGGGAACGATTCCAGAGCTTGATACTCATAGATGCTTAAAAGCCCTCCGTTTTAATTTGCTATTTAGGCACCGTTAAGTCTCCGTTGATGACACATCTCAGGAAAGATTTCATCTGATTCTTTAGTGCAAACAAGGGTTTTGCTGCCGGTCCCAAACCCACGTGTCAGCCTCACGCAACGCAGCGAGATCTCCTCAGGGCTGTGTGCACACTGTCCCTCAAGGCCATTCGTCCAGCAGCACCGAGTCCGGTTTCTCTCTCAGCTCCACAAACCAGGAACTCTCCGTCTCGATGGGACCAGCACTCATCACCCTCCAGCGAGGTCCTCTCCCGCCTGAACTCAGCCTGCGCGGCGTGAATGTGCAATTTCATCCAAATGGAGCGAGAGGACGAGGTCCCCCTGAATGGCCGTCAAGGTGGGAGGTGTGAGAGGGGTCTGGGTCTCCAGGGTGTCATTTCTCCACGCCGATGAGATGTCCCGTGGGGATGGTGAAGGGCAAAGCGAGGAGCCGGCATCGGGCGACGCACTGCACTTCCCCGGTCATCTCAGAAGTAATAGCAACGGGGGCTGGCGGCAACCCAGCCAGGTGCCCACTCCAAGTCCATTTGCTTAAGACGGGAATTATTCTTAAAAGCAAAGGCAGAGCTCTCTCCCCGAGGGGATGCCCGTCGACGGTGACCTTATTCTGACCTTAAGACGGATCCAGGTGTGAAATGCGTGGCATCGTGGCTCATAGTGCTGTTTCCAAAATGAGCAGGTGCCACCAGCACTGACTTTCAACTTTCTTCCACGTAAGAACTTCAAGAAAAAAAAATACTCCTCTGCCTCCTTCACTTTGCCTTTTCCCTTCTGACGTGAAGAACGGCAAAAGCCACCTAGCATTTTCATTTATGGTCAGACAGGCGTTGCCCACGCCACACGCGCCTCACGGTGACCAGACACGTTCCGATTTCCAGACGCTTTCTTAGGTGTGATTTTTAAAAACTTCTCCAGGGTCTTGGTTTCTCTTTCAGATAAAAATGTTCTTTATCACCATGTCATCAGGACCGTGTGTAACTGTTGTTGCATTTCTTATATATTAAAAAATAAAACGTTAAGACATCCTGAAGTGATAGGGGCCCCTGAGGCTTTTAAATTTTATTTCTAATTGTGAGGGTGTATTTTATTTCATCTTTTCTTCTAGTGAAAGACCTTGGACAAAGGACTGACACAGCCTGACCAGGCCGCCGCGCAGTGGAAAGAGCGTTGGACTGGGACTCGGAGAACCCAGGTTCAAAACCCCAAAGTCACTGGTTTGAGCACGAGCTCACCAGCTGGAGCGCGGGGGTCTCTGGCTTGAGTGTGGGATCATATAGACGTGACCCCATGGTTGCTGGCTTGAGCCCAAAGTCACTGGCTTGAGCCCAAGGTCACTGGCTTGAGCAATGGGTCACTGGCTTTGCTGTAGCCCCCCGGTCAAGGCACATATGAGAAAGCAATCAATGAACAACTAAGGAGCCACAACAAGGAATTGATGCTTCTCATCTCTCTCCTTTCCTATCTGACTGTCCCTCTCTGTCCTTCTCTCTCTCTCTCTGTCTCTGCCCCCCCCCAAAAAAAAAAGAAAGAAAAAGATTGATATAAAAAGACACATCACCTTCAAGTGTGCAGATGTGTTAGAAATCCTGTCTAATGAGTCAAGGGCTTTATATCATGACATTTGCCAGGAGAGCTTCTCGGCTGTCCGTGACTTCAGTTTCTGGTGCAGGTGGCTTCTGGTTTACTTCCTCTCTCGACAGTTAAATATACTTCGTACGGTAAAATCGTTCCCAGACGGAGATATGTGAACTCTGCGTCTGCTGTGGGTGGGATGACTCTGGACCAGGGGACGTCGCCCCACCCCCTTGAGTCTCTCCGTCTGTGAGACCCGGTTTCTAAACAGCAGGTGAGTGTGGAGCAAAGACCAAACCCCTTGCCTTCCTCTGGCGAGAACCCCGATGGCTGTGGAGGCTGCGTGTTCATAGCCCTTCAGAATGAGCCGTCGCCGCCTTCTGACCGTGCGTGATCCAAAACCAGCCATGTGCTGTGGAGCGAGGATCCTCCAACCTCATCGGGTGGGCGTGAGAACTGGTTGGGAGCTCCCCCTGCATCTGTGTACTGTGGCTCTAATAATCGCTCTAACTAATCGATCAGACAGATTCCTTTAAGGGAAACGCATGTGGCATTACCCAACTACGGCGTGTCAGCCATTTCTAATTCCTTCCCATCGTTCGAAACGTTTCCACCGAAGGGCTTGCTGCGTAGACGGGGCTCCCTGGCCAGCTGGCTGGAGGGGGAATGGAGGGAAGGCTGAGTGGGCCCTGAGGAGACCCCCACCTCCCCGCCTTCTCTCTGCTACAACAGAACAAACCCACTGGAAACAGGACCTGTGATTAAGTATGAAAGACTGTAGGACCCAAAAGTCCTATTCATGAGGAACGTTCATCCCAAATGTTTATCTATTCATTGCTCAAGCCGTCTATCATAAGACTCTCCAAAAACAAAAACAAAAAATATGGCTTAGTGAAACCATAGGTTTCTTTCAAACCACCGATCTTTCTTTTCTTCTCCAGGGTGACGTTTAAACAGCCCTGACAGGTGCAGTGTTCCCTGTCCTGCAGCACAGAGCAATTCACGAACATTCGTGTGAAAGGACGCCGTCCACATCCAGCCCTGACCCAGGAAGTCCTCGAGAGCGACAGGACATGTGACGCCGCTACGAGGAGAACTTATCAAAAGTCCAAGTGCTCCTGTCCACCCAGATGGCCAGGGTGAGGACAGGAGCTTTCGGTGACTTGCACCCGCAGAGCTTGCTTGGGGCGTGGCAGGGAGGGAGATGTGACATTAAAATCCACCTGTTTGGAATGACAGCGTCCCACAGGGACGGGCAGGAGAGATCTGTGGTGTTCTGATCCTTCAAAACGCAACGTTCAGCAAGTCCAGAGACAGGAGTGATTTGTCTGGATAACCTCTGGTTGAGGCAGGTTTGACTTAGGAGTATATTTCCCAGTCAGTGTTGGGTTTGTTTTTTGTTTTTTTCTTTCTTTAAATGCACGGGCCACATGTCAGGATGGTTTCGTGGTGGGATGACTCAGGATGAGGCAGAACGTGACAGGCTGGGTCTACAATGAACACCGAGGCTGCTTCTCAGTGGCCGGACATCAGGATAAATGTGCAAACAGAAGCCATCCGTTAACTCGAGGTGAGTCACAGAGCGTCCCCCGCGGACAGGTGAGGCTCCAAAGGGCAGTTCACAGTCATTGGTTCTGAAGGTCAAAGTCACACCATGCCGCTGACTGCTCTTTCCTATGGAAATGCGGCTGATAGGGCTTCCAGACCTAACTCTCTGTCGAGACGTAGACGAGGTGTCTGACGTGAGGTGCTGGCTGTCCGTCTCACGTGGGGCCCGCAGAGGCAGGGCCTGAGATGCAGGTTCAAGCGCATCATGACTTCTGAGGTTGCATTCGCACGGGGTGGGGGGCTCCCGGGGAGAAGATGGGGGGAACTCAGGAAGAAGGCTTCCCAGCTGTTGTCCACGGCAACCTGATCCCTCGGGGGGGCCCTGGGCATGCGCTGCAGACCAGGGACAGCTGGGGACAGCCGGGGACAGTTGGGGACAGCTGGGGATGACACACTGCTGGTTTTAAGGGATGTGGACGGGGACGCCGACAGCCGCCCCCCTCAGGCCATTCTGAAGTTGACCGTCCTGCGGGTATAGCTCAGTGTGTTTTGTTTGTTTATTTAGACAATTAATTTTAATGGGGTGACATTGATCAATTAGAGTACTAGATTCAGAGGAAACATCTCCAGGTCATTTTGACATTTGATTATGTTGCATTCCCCTCACCCAAAGTCAAACTGTCCTTTGACTTTTTGTCACCTTCTAGCTGGTTTTCTTTGTGCCCCTCCCCCTGGTAACCATCACACTCTGGTCCATGTCCCTGAGTCTCATTTTTATGTCCCACCTATGTATGGAATCATACAGTTATTAGTTTTATCTGATTCACTTATTTCACTCAGTATAATGTTATCAAGGTCCATCCATGTTGTTGTAAATGTTCCGATGTCATCATTTCTTATGGCTGAGTAGTATTCCATAGTGTTTATGTGCCACATCTTCTTTATCCAGTCTTCTATTGAAGGACTTTTTGGTTGTTTCCACGTCTTGGCCACTGTGAGCAATGCTGCAATGAACATGGGGCTGTGTACCCATGTTTTCGAGTTTTAGGGTACATACCCAGTAGAGGAATTTGTTTTGACAACGATTGTGCTGAGAGCAAATCAGACGAAGATAGCAGGCCCCCGTGGGATGAGCGGGGACCGTGTCTGGAAGGACTGGGAGCCACCACAGGATGGACAGAGCTGGAGGGTCTGGACTTTCACACTCAAGTTCTGACTGGTCCTCTGCCCGTCCACATGCCCGGAACAGCCCCGCCACAGGGCCACACGGGCTTCTAATCCGCTCAGAGGGACAAGGGCGTCTGCCTCCTGCGGTCCGTCCCCAGCTCCGGAAAGGTCATCTCTGTCAACGCACCTAAAAGTCTTGAAAACAAGAGACCCAGGAACTGGTGTGGGGGGGGAATTTTAAAATGTAAACTAGCCCTGGCCGGTTGGCTCAGTGGTAGAGCGTCGGCCTGGCGTGCAGGAGTCCCGGGTTCGATTCCTGGCCAGGGCACACAGGAGAAGCGCCCATCTGCTTCTCCACACGTGTATTTTTAAAGCAAAAAAAAAAAAAAAAAAAAAGAGAGAGACAGAGAGAGAGAGAATAATGCAGTGAATAATGCATTGAAAGTACGTTCTGTGTGAAAGTGGGAGGAGACCACAGGAGGAACGAGGCGGCCGTCCAAGCCCGGGAGCCAGGTTTCCACCGGAGGGTCCCCTGGTTCTCAGGAAGGGACGGAACCACGGCCCCAGAGAAACCCAGGTCCACTGGAGGGTCCCCTGGTTCTCAGGAAGGGACGGAACCATGGCCCCAGAGAAACCCAGGTCCACTGGAGGGTCCCCTGGTTCTCAGGAAGGGACGGCCCCACGGCCCCGGAGAAACCCGGGTTCTGTGCGGATTTCCTTCACCAGGAGGCCGGACCCTCCGTGTCACGGTCTCCCCGGGGCTGCTTCCTGTCCCAGCGGGAGAGGTGGATCCACGCTGTCTGGAGCGTCCGTGGTTCTGTGAAGTGCGTTCCCGGCAGTGCCCAGCTCCGTGTTGTTTTGGCACGGGATGGTCCTGGCTGAGGTGCAGATGTGAAGTGTCGTGATTCTCTCCACCCTGGGTCTCGGCACGACCGCCCGCCACTGCGCCCGTGACGTGCGGCTTCGTCCACGTTGAGCCAGGTTCCTTCCACCGCCGCCAGACACGATTCACGGTGCCTGCGTCTGTGTGTGCACTCGGGCACACCACGGCATGCGTGTGTCTGTGCGTTGCAGTTTGTAACGTGTGTGTGACCACATGCAGACACACAGGTGCGTGTGCACGCGCATTTACTCATACAGTCAGAAATAACTGTGTGTGTGTACGCCCTGTGTGTCTGCATGCGCTAGATACATATATCGATTCAGAACCAAGGCCGGCCCCAACATGCTCTGTCATAAGGGGAACTGCGTGCGGAGCAAGGGGTCTTTGAAATGTGAGACCCGTGACGAACTCCTGTGTGATAGTGGACGTCATTCCGGAAGGTGGGCTCAGGACATAGATTTATTAACACAGTTTCAGAACCATGACTTTTTCGAAGTAACAGGCAGCACGCCCCGTTCCCCGGGTGCTTCCCCTGGGGTCCCCGATGGGTCCCCTGGGGGAGGTGGGGTGGGACGGGGGCGCGAAGAGGAAATGGCGGCCACCTTCCACCTCCCCTGCTCCCGCAGAGAGAACGCCGCGCAGAGGAGGCTCCGCCTGGACGCCCCGTGGCGCACTGCGGTCCCAGCAACACCGCACGTGAAAGCTCTAGGGAGACACTCTGTCTACTGCTCATCTGCTCATGTCCCCAAAGGTCCCCAAGGGTCATTACTCTGATGACATTTATGTGATGCAGATGGACGACGTTCCAGTTACCATACAGCCTGGCTTTGGCAACCCTTCTGTCACCTGGGCGCCCACGATGGCTTCCCCGGGAAAACAGCCACCATCCCCCCAAAGTCCCCTCTGTCCTCGGGTCTCCTGCCTGCGCTCTGCGCTCCAACATCCGAGGCGAAAGGAAAAGGAAGACTAGCAATCCGTCCTGTGTCTCTCCCCCTCCTTCCATCTGGAACTCCTAGAGGCTCCCGAGATACAGCTCACAGGAGACGGTGACACGGCTGTCGTCTGCTTTTTGGAACTGACTCCGTTGAACCTCAGGAATTCTGGGTTCACAAGAAGCCCACTCACTGTGAGAACCCTTTGCCCCTAGAAGTTCACCTAGGTTCTCCCAGGGCAGATGAGGGGCGAACCTGGATTTTTTTTTCTAAAATGAATATGATAAAAATATTATATTTTCAGAATCACAGGAATTATAGATTTCCCCCCACAGACACACAAACTCACATGCAAACTGGAGCTTTGCCTTCTGGCTCAGAATCGTCCCCAGGGGGTTGGTGGCCAGGCACTGGTACGTGCCGACGTCCCGATCCGGGTGCGGGCCGCTGAGGGTCAAGTCCCCTCCATCCAGCCTGTGCTGAGAACTCTCAGAAAAGTCAAGGTCGGTACCGTTCCGCCTCCACCTTCGAGGGAAAGAGAGAAAAGCAAATTATGCTTCTGGTATCAGGAGTCGACCTCCGGTGGCCGTGGGCTCCGTGCATCGACACCTGCGGGGACCAAGGAAACAAAGAGCCGTGGGAACGTGAGGAGACGTCCTGGCCGTCTGCACCAGCTCAGCAACACCAGCAACCAGGGCGTTGGGACGATGTTCTCTCCACGCACGGCGAGCATCTCCCGAACGTGCACGGAGAGGCCACGGGCGCCTGACGCGAGAAAGGAGACGTGGGCGTTCCGTCCTCTCTCTTTGAGCAGCTTCTCAAATAACGTGCGCGTGTGGAGTGCTGGGAGCTGGCCAGGCAGAGTGGGATGTCACGATGATTTAGGGACGGAGCCCCAGGGATGAGCGTGGTCCCGACGGCCCAGGAGAGATGGCCGAGACCTCACGGAGCCCGTCCGGGGCTGAGAGCAGATGGGTGACAGCCTGACAACCGCAGAACACGGCTGGCTCTGGGAGTCCCTTCCTCGGAAAATTAATCACGCTGAAAATACGCCCCCGGTGCTCAGAAGTGCCAAACTCACGGGCTACTTAAGATAAGGCGGTTGGGGAGGGGTTTTTTTTTTGTTTGTTTTATTTTGTTTTTTTATTTGAATAAGGCAGCCGGGTCTCTGGGCTTGGTTATCAGTGAACAGCCCTCTCGTGCGGGAATTCAGCAGGAGAAAGGCCTCCCCATGGTTGTAAAGAAGCATAAGGTGTTTGAGAAACGCCGATCGGTCATTGGCAGATGAACGGCGTCCCGGAGATCACCGCTCACTTTCCTCACCTTGCACCCCTAACTTTCATCAGAACACCCAGACATTTCCAAGTACGGATACCGCATGTCTAATGAGGCACATTCCTAGGGCACGGGCTGTGTGTATTCACAGAAACCGTTTAGGAAAATAGATACTTAAAAACACTGAATCGAGACAGTCGTTTAGAAAGAGAAGAGGGTGGCGTCTTCCCCTGGAAGGTCAGCCAATTTCCAAACCACGCGCTTTCCAGGGTCTGTGCCCACTTGGCTAGGATTCTGCCAGTCACACTAAGATCAGATTAAAAAAATGTTTTGGTGGGGGTGGCAAATTGTAACAAAGAAACGTTTTACAGGATTCTTCCAAATGTCATTGACATTTTTTTTAAGTGAGAGATACAGGGACAGAGAGAGAGAGAGACAGAGAGAAGGACAGACAGGGACAGACAGGCAGGAAGGGAGAGAGATGAGAAGCATCAACTCTTTGCTGTGGTTCCTTGGTTGTTCGTGGATTGCTTTCTCATATGTGCCTTGACCGGGGGGCTCCAGCAGAGCGAGTGACCCCTTGCTCAAGCCAATGACCTTGGGCTCAAGCCAGTACCGTGGGGCTTCAAGCCAGTGGCCTTTGGGCTTCAAGCCAGCGACCATGGGGTCATGTTTATGATTCCACACTCAAGCCAGTGACCCCACGCTCAAGCCAGCAACCTCAGGGTTTTGAACCTGGTTTCTCTGCGTCCCAGGCCAACGCTCTATCCACTGTGCCACTGCCTGGTCAGGCTAAACATCATTGATTTTTTTAAGAGCATCTTGAGACATCCCACGGAGACAGCCTGGCAGGTCTAACATTGCGGAAAGGAAGCGTGGACGTAGGTACCTGACCTTCAACTCTACGAAAGATCAGAAGTGATTGACCGAATCTCCAATTCATCAGAGGGATCGGGCTGATGGGTCACTTCTAAATTATTTACCCAACTCGTGTGCACCTCAACCTCTTAATAAGAGGAATTTGAAAGACAACACTAAAAAATACTATGTTTCACTGTCCTGAACTTTCTGCCCAATTTTTTGTTTTTTTTCTAGAGAACCGTGAGCAATTTCTCATTCTCGATGTTAGGAGCAGCCAGCGGAGAGAAGCCCCCTCTTTAGACGCGTCTCGCGCCCCACCTGCTCCCCACGACAGCGTGGTCCCACGGCCTACGGCGCCCGCTCGCCGGGCACGCTCTCCGAAACCCGCGCTCCCTCTCATTTCAAAGTGCAGGAGACGCCACACGCAGCCTGCCAGTCCCTTTAATTTTCAAATCAATCACTGGAATAACTGTTGTCATCGTTACATGCTCCTAATTAAGCTCGGTAATTGTTTTTCAACACAAATTCAAAGCGCTTGGCTTTTGCTACAGCAAATGAATTTTCCACGGTCGTCCCCGTAATCATTCTAATCACTGCGGTACAATGATTATTAAACTGCGCACACAGATCAGGGGTTCGGCGCCTGGTGTGGGCTTTGTCCTAATTAATACGTTTAAACCTGGTGGAGAAGTGGTGTTAATGAATCCACATGGTTGTCACGCACACGTGACTGATACAGGCTTGCACACCCAGGAGAATTTTCCTGTGATGTCGACAAGGAAATATGCTTTGAATGATTATTTTTAAGCCTCTGATGAAGATCATACTAATTCCAGGAAACGTAATGGGTTTGAATTAAAATCTTGACCTTTTTTCTGAGAACATCCTTCACTAAATGGAGAAGTTAAGCCCCGAGTCGAGACTCTCACGGCTGAGGGTAACGTCTGTGTGTTGTCCTTCAATAATGCGAGTGCGTGAGTGCTGGGTGCATGTGTCTGTGTGTGTCTGTGTGGTGTGTGAGTGTGTCTGTGTGGTGTGTGAGTGTGGCTGTGTGTGTCTGTGTGGTGTGTGAGTGTGTGTGTGGTGTGCATTTCAAACCTGGGCCTCGCCTTAGAATTGCCCGAGTGCTTGTTCAAAGTGCCTGTCTCTAGGCCTATGGTTACAGCTCTGAAGAGCACTCCAGACTCCTAACCGTGAACCGTCTCGCTGGGTGGTGGTGACGTGCCTTGCGTCGGATGCCACTGCCCTGGGCAGCATCTTGGATCGAGGGTCTCCCTGGACACCTCATCCTCCGGTTTCTGTGAGAGCCGCATCCGTCAGTTCTGAAGTGGTTACAGTAACTCCCGTCCTGTTCTGTCATCTCCTGGGGTCTTTAAGAGCCAGGGAGGGGTGGATGAGGAGGAGAGAAGGCGGAGTGACCACGGCTGCAAGGTTCGCTTCAAGCCGGGAGCCTCTGCAGACCTGGGGGTGTCTCTGGGACCGGGGCGGGGGCCGAGCAGACGGCCCTGGAGAAAAAAGACCTCTGGTGATCAGATCAAGAGCAAAGAGGGCACTGGCCTTCCAGGACAGTGAAAAAACTTTTTTCTTTTTATTTTTCTTCTTTTTCCAAGTGAGAGGAGGGGAGATAGACAGACAGACTCCCACATGTGCCCCAACTGAGATCCATTTGGCAGCCCTCACCCCCCATCTGGGGCCATGCTGGGAACAGGGCTATTTTTAGCACCTGAGGCAGAGGCCATGGAGCCGTGCTCAGCGCCTGGAGCCAACACACTCAAACCAATGGAGCCTTGGCTGCGGGAGGAGAAGAGAGAGACAGAGAGGAAGGAGAGGGGGAGGGGTGGAGAAGCAGGTGGGCGCTTCTCCTGTGTGCTCTGGCCGGGAATCGAACCTGGGACTCCTGCACGCCAGGCCGACGCTCTACCACTGAGCCAACCGGCCAGAGCAAAGACCTTCTTCTGAAAGCGAGCCTGCCTATGCAGAAATCACGTATGTGTCGCTCTAGTTTTCCAAATAAAATACAGCGTCTGAGCTGGCCCTCATCTTGCTGCTCTCTGACTGTCCTGGACTGTCTGGGGGTGAGCAGTCCTCACCAGGTGCCATCGTGGGGGACCCACTCTCCCTCCGTTTGCAAAGCTTCCCGGCAGGAATTTCACAGTCGCGTCTCACGTGCCTTTGAAAACACAGTGATCTTTTCCCAGGGGAAGCGTGTGCCCAAACCTGCCCGACCCCTCGTGCCCTGCGTTCCCCGGAATCCTGCTCGGAACGGCGCTCGGCTCCACTGGAGGTGACGTGAGACACGTGGCTCTTCAGCCGTTTCCAGAGTTCTTCTTTCAACGGGGCTTATTTTCCCCGTGAGATTTAATTTGCTAAAGGGCGTTGACTGAAAAAGAGAAACACACCTTGTGTGGAGAAGGGCGCTGTCGGCAGGAGAGAGGAATGGTTGGCTCAGGGTCACACAGGGGAGGTCAGAGGGGTGCCTGGAATCGTCAACTCTCCGTCCCCAGTCAGGACCTCTTTTCCATGGCTTCACGCTGTCTCCAGACAGCCTCCCAGAAGGTTCGGATCTGAATCACAGAGTCCCTCCTCTGTTACACACGCGCGCGCACACACACACACGCACCATCTAGGGTGACGAGGGTTAGAGGTGAGGTTTTCTTGTTGTAAAATTCAGGTGAGAAAGGGTCGGATTAAAACGAAACTTCACATGTTGTTGCTAATGCGCGCTATCTGAGATACCTCTGCCCTTTGCTTTACCATCAAGGAAATTGGGTCTGAGTCTGACATTTGAGAAATGAAACCTCGGTTCCCTCCTCGCGCTTTCCGAAGCCTGTGAGGATTTTAGGCTGTAATACCAGAGGTGGGCTGAGCCGGACGCTGTGATTGGAACTAAATTACCTGTCTCTTGCCTCCTACGTTACGAGTGTCTTAGAAACAAAAGCCATTTAACAGGACTGGAACTCGTAGGCGCTTCACCCGATGTATTTGTATTTTATATAGATAGAACTAATTAGCTAGCCCGAGGGCCTCTGTTGTACCTCTTCCTGCCTGTGATAAACCAATAGATGTTTCTACATCAGGACCTGACGGGTTGATCGACTGATCGCCCTTGTACTTAGCAAATGTCCCTTCTCTGACGGGGGGATTCTTGTGTTCTTTTCTTTCTTTCTTTCTTTCTTTTTTTTTTTTTTTTGTATTTTTCTGAAGCTGGAAACAGGGAGAGACAGTCAGACAGACTCCCACATGCGCCCGACCGGGATCCACCCAGCACGCCCACCAGGGGCGACGCTCTGCCCACCAGGGGGCGATGCTCTGCCCCTCCGGGGCGTTGCTCTGCCGCGACCAGAGCCACTCTAGCGCCTGGGGCAGAGGCCAAGGAGCCATCCCCAGCACCCGGGCCATCTTTGCTCCAATGGAGCCTTGGCTGCAGGAGGGGAAGAGAGAGACAGAGAGGAAGGGGGTGGGTGGAGAAGCAAATGGGCGCTTCTCCTGTGTGCCCTGGCCGGGAATCGAACCCAGGTCCCCCGCACGCCCGGCCAACGCTTTACCGCTGAGCCAACCGGCCAGGGCCTTGTGTTCTTTTCTTAACAAACTTGACCAGCCCTTCTGAGAAGTCAGATGAACCCCCCAAGATAAACGAGGTAGTAGGAAAGACGTCTCGGTCGGATTTTATATGTTAAACCACATGTGGGATGGAGCGCGACAGCTCATTGTTTAAGAAAACACTAACCAGCCGTTTGTAAAGTGAACGATGTTCACCTAAACACCGGGCTCCGTGGGCCTTGGGATGTCAGGACAGGAGAGCCTTACTCAGTCACTCTACGAGAGGCCATGACAAGACTCCATCTCTCAGCTCTTCTGTTGTTTAAAAAAATAAATAAAAAAAGAAGATGCTAAAGTAGCTCGCTGAGAGTCCAGGGAGCGTCGTCTCTAGCTTTGTGCACTTCAGTCATTTAGCTAATTAATTCATGTGGACACTTTTAAGATCAAAGCAGGTAATGCAGATACATAGGGTGTTTTTAATGCAACGTTAAAAAGTAAGCAAAACCAGCTTCTTTTGCCCAAATGGGCTGCAACTGTTACTTTTTGGATATGTTGTTTCCACCTCCCTGTTAAAAATTAAGATTATTAAAAAAAAATGCTTTTAAAACCCAAAGTTAACAATACTTATATTAATACTGATTCTGTCATTCCCTGTATTCACTTTGCATATGCAATCCTTACCAACAACAAGATACCAGCATTATTTACACACGCATAGTATATGCCTGCGTATGGATTTCAGTTTGTGAATTCCAGTCACAGGACACATCAGATTCTGCCACTCTGCTCCTGCAGCCTGGGACGATCAAACACGTTCCTGACCCTCCCCGCCCATTATTACACCACAGGTGACCTCGGAGAAACAAAGACCACTGTTTCTCCTTTCGTCCAGAATCAATCATTGTACCTTTAGAAGGTACACAGCTGTCTTCTGAGATATATTTTTTTAAATCAGTGCTTTCTGGGTGAGGGACCTTCAGTGGAGTGGAGTTTCCGTTCTGATTAACTGCTCTCAGGGGGAATGTTGTCAGGGTCTCTGACCCTCGTTGAATGTTAGGCAACAAAGGCTGGGGGGCGGGGGGGGGGGCGCACAGTGAGCAGGTGCTGGAGTCCCTCACATTTGGGAAACAAATCCTTTCCTTCCTGTATTTTCCTGTAATCGCTCTCTTACTGTCTTTGTGTTTCTTTTTTCCCTTCCTTCCTTCCTCCCTCCCTCTCTCCCTCCCTCCTTCCACCTCCCTTTCTCCTTCCTTCCTTCCTTCCTTCTTTCCCTCCTTCCTTCCTTCTTTCCCTCCTTCCTTCCTTCCTTCCTTCCCTCCCTCCCTCCTTCCCTCTCCCCCTCCTTCCTTCCCTCCCTCCCTCCCTCCTTCCTTCCTTCCTTCCCTCCTTCCTTCCTTCCTTCTTTCCTCCCTTCTTTCCTTCCTCCGCTCGCCCTCCCTCCCTCCCTCCCTCCCTTCTTCTCTTTCCCTCCCTCCTTCCCCCCCCTTCTCTGTCCTTTCTTTTTTCTTTCAATTCTAACCTCACCATGCATGGTACCAATGCCAAGAATAACTGTCTTAAGCAAATATAATCAGTAATCCATTGGAGTCCTGATAGTGACTACACGGGGTGGAGTGGGGTGCGGCAGCTGCCGCCTGGGAAGTGGGGAGCCCTTTGGGAACGAGGCATGCGTCATCATTTGCGCGGTGGGCACACAGCTGTCGCCTGTGCCCAAGTGCACGGAGCTGCACCCTGCACACGAGGGCACTTCCAGCACGTTCTCTGTGGGGACGTCTTACCTCGAAGACAAAGGGAAAAACACACACAAAAACCAGCGGGTGTCAGGAGGCAGGACCTCACCTGTAACGAGGCGGGGGGTTTCCGGCCGCGGCACAGCGCAGGGTGACTTCCGACCTCGATAAGTGCAGAGGGAAGGTGACGTCCTGCGGCTCCTGGGTGAAGACGGGGCGGCTGAAGGGACCACCACCTGGGGAAGGAACCACAAGCCCACGTGAGAAGCGGCACCAGCTCTGGGCGCAAGGCCGCGGCGGATGCCGAGTCAACGCGCGTTCGCTAAAACACCTCTTCCTTGGAAAGGACCTCAGACGAAGAGCAAGTGTGGGCAGAGGGTGCAAAGAAACGCTCGGACCGTCGACAGCGATTCTGAAAACTGACGCCCACTGTCCTGAGTCAATTAGCTTAGATTTCCCACAAGAGCCGCCAGTGCGCGGCCACGGTGACACCACGCAAACCGAGGAACGGACGCCAAGTCGGGACGGCAGCTTGTCTTCCAGTCCCCTGGGGCCCGTCTCCCTAGTGCAGCCCGGCAGAGCCCACGCAGCCGAGTGAGAGTCGCGCCCTGCGGGGGGCACGACCCATGGAAAGGACCATGTAGAGTCGTTAGACCACTCACGTTTATTAGAGAACGTCAGCACCTGGAACAGCCTTCTCCTGCCAGGCCACGTGCAGGGATCCCCGGGGGCTTCCCCGGGCCACGTGCAGGGACCCCCAGGTCCCCCGCCCCGGGCCACGTGCAGGGATCCCCCGGGGCTTCCCCGGGCCACGTGCAGGGACCCCCAGGTCCCCGCCCCGGGCCACGTGCAGGGATCCCCCGGGGCTTCCCCAGGCCACGTGCAGGGACCTCCTGGGGCTGCCCCAGGCCACGTGCAGGGATCCCCGGGGGCTGCCCCGGGCCACGTGCAGGGACCCCCCGGGTCTGCCCCAGGCCACGTGCAGGGATCCCCCGGGGCTGCCTGGTCCCCCTTGCCCTCCCGGGGGGGGGGGCAGCGCGTGTCTTCTGACGGGACCCGGGTGTGGGTGCCTCCTGTCGCCCCTCTCGGGAGGCACGGGACTCCCGTCTGTCCCATCACTGCGAGGCTCACCCTGGCCCGTGATTAAGGAGCCGCCCACCCGGCCGACCCCTCCCCCCGCCCCCCACGGCAGAGGGGCTCCTGCTGTGCTTTCTAATCAGCCGGGTTGTGTGGCTGGGGCCACTGGGATAGCGCCCCATCATGGAACAGTTAGGTGCGTATTCGTGTGTGTCCATCAGCAGGGGCGGCCTGTCCGTGCCCGTCCACGGCCTCCAACTTGATGAGACGTGTGGTGAGCCATTGCTGGTGGTTCTGTTGTCTCGGTGGTCCCCAACGTGGCCGGCAGGAGCCCAGGGGAGCTGGCCTCTGTCTCTGTGGCCTGTGCCTGTCATGCCTTGTTCCCTCCCTCACTTTACGATGGAAGCTGGTGTCCTGGAGTCATCGTCCTGTGTTTCTCCTCCGTCAGCCGGGAAAGAGGTCCCTTCTCTTCCTAAGAGAACCTGTTCCTTTTCTCAAGGGGACGGAACTGAGATGCCATGATCTGGGAGGGATGTGTGCTCAGTGTTCCTGAGCTGATTGTTCTCGGAGGCCCGTGTGTGCGTGCGTGTGTGTGTGCGTGCGTGTGTGTGTGCGTGTGTGTGCGCGCATCCATGTTTACATTTATGACTTTGTATTCCACATCTCTGTCCACCTGTCATGAGCTCCAGCGGGTGTATTATTCTACTTTTCCTGCATCCACGTTGGAAAGTCCCTGTGCAGCCTCTGGGCACTTGTTCCCGTTATCCTCTGTGGGTCACACCCTTGTTCATCCCGCTGGAGGCAACCAGTGATGCCACCTGCCCCCCTCCCCCGGGGGGGGGGAGACCGTTCACCTTCACCAGTTCTCACCCCGGCTCCCGGTTTGAGTGCAGCACCTGCCCCCCTCCCCCGGGGGGGGAGACCGTTCTCCTGCACCAGTTCTCACCCCGGCTCCCGGTTTGACTGCAGCACCCGTCCTGACACCAGTGCGGGGCCGTCCCTCCCTCGGGTCTGACCCGTAGGGTCTCCTCCCTCCATCGCGTGAACTCTGACACATCCCACATTTTATTGCTTGTTTCCAAACTGGATGACGTTCTCACACCCTTCAGGACCTGCGTCTCATGCGTTAACTCCCTTCCCACTAAAAATAAAACCCTGAGATTGGGACAAACACCAGGGTCCGTGGTCATAAAGGCTGAACTTCCCTCAACCCCGCCATTCCCTCCGGCTACAAATCACAGGTCCTCAGAATCCATCCAGCCTCCAACCTGGAGCTCAGAGGGAGAGAAGAACCAGCTCCCGACACGGTGGGAGGAGAATCAGGCGTGAACAAGTTGTCTGCTCACGGTTCCTCAAGCGTGAGCCCCACAGAAAGACAGGGACCAGGCACCACGCAAACGTCCTACGACGGTGACAGTGAAAAACGGGCCATGCCGGGGGTAGACAGACACCCATTCTAGAAGAAAAATGACTCAAGCAGCCCCAGGACATTTCTCTAAATTGTTTTATGCTGCAGAATAAGAACATGAATATAAAAAATAATAATAACAAAAGAAAAAATAAAAAAATAACATACTATCAAGATGGAAAAGAATAGAATCAGATACATTAGAAAGTTACAAACGTAAGGATACAAATTGCAACCCAAACTGCCTCATTCAAGAGCTAATACAGCAATTAGAACAGGCAAGAAACAAATCAGACAGCTACTGAAAGGCACATTACTGACATAAATGGATAATTTGAGATAATTATAATGAAGGCAGTTGAAAGAAAGCACAGATCATAAAACAACAGAAGAAAAGAAAATGAATTAAAAAAAGGCGTAAGATGATGCGTCACTAAGATCCTCAATGTCACTGAGATAAAAATCAAGCCTGCGTATCAGAAGATGTCATCAAAAAGATTCCCCGTGAAGAGATGGAAGGCACCCCGTTTTGGGGACCGTGAGAGAGAGCGTGCGGCCCCAGCACCCGGGCTAGCGGACGACTGACCCTCGAGGCTGAAGGGAGACCTGGCAGGAAGACCAGAGTGAGAGAGCAAATCATCTGAAAGACTCAACAGAACAAAACGAAACAAAATCAGGTTAATCTCAGATTTAACAACAGTGGCCTCCTATAGCAGAAGTCAGCGAAGGAGAGTCCACCGTATTCCGATAAGGGTACAAGAACTGTCCCCGCCCACCGAGGGTTCGTTTAACTGTAATGACACTCAGCATCCTGTAACATCGGATAATTCTCATGAGATGTAGCAAATCACTGCTCCAGAAGAAATGATTTAACAACAAAATCCGTCCATGGAGACCTCAGGGTCCAGAATTAAAGAGAAAAAGAAACACGTTGACTACATGTAAATACAAAACTCAGACTTAAGAACCATGTTAGGGCCCTGGCCGGTTGGCTCAGCGGTAGAGCGTCGGCCTGGCATGCGGGGGACCCAGGTTCGATTCCCAGCCAGGGCACATAGGAGAAGCGCCCATTTGCTTCTCCACCCCCGCCCTCCTTCCTCTCTGTCTCTCTCTTCCCCTCCCGCAGCCAAGGCTCCATTGGAGCAAAGATGGCCCGGGCGCTGGGGATGGCTCCTTGGCCTCTGCCCCAGGCACTAGAGTGGCTCTGGTCGCGGCAGAGCGACGCCCCGGAGGGGCAGAGCATCGCCCCCTGGTGGGCAGAGCTTCGCCCCTGGTGGGCGTGCCGGGTGGATCCCGGTCGGGTGCATGCGGGAGTCTGTCTGACTGTCTCTCCCCGTTTCCAGCTTCAGAAAAATACAAAATAAATAAATAAATAAATAAAAGAACCATGTTAGTTTTAGTTGTGAGATAGGACACAAATGCTATAAACTTGGAAAATAGGGAAATAAAAATATAAATAAGAAATGAAGGGGCATGAGGGAACATAGATTTCATGTTACCTTTTTTCAACAGCAAAAAGTCAATAGGTCATTATCTATCTATCTATGTATCTATCATTTTAGATCTCCACACAATTACTAAAGCATGAGCAGGCTGGTCTCCTAGCGGTATTCAGTGAATCCTTTACCTTCAAGAGACTCTCTTAGAAAAAGATATATATATTCAACTGCCGTCATTATACCTTTATATATGTATATATATATGTATATATATATATATAGTCTCAAGTCATTTATTAGAAGTTCAAAATTCTCATTTATACTTATTTTAAACTAAAACAGAACTTGATTGCAATATTAAAAGTAGTCCGTATGGTATTCTGTGTTTGTGGCAGCGTTTTCTCTTTCTGTGCATTTATCTATCCACATGGTCACCTACCTCCTCCGTATCTACGTGCATAGATAGAAAGATGCCTCCAGTTTTACTAAATTTTAAGAATGTCTCATATTAAAAATCAATTTTGCTATGGCTCTTTAAATTTTTTTCTTTACACAGCTTTTCCTAGTTTGAATGTTTAACATTAACATGCACTATGTTGAAAATACTTGATTTTGGTTTTTCCATTCAGGAACAGGACTGGAAGCAAATACGTTGAGATGGAAATCCAGTTTTTTGATGGCATAGACGCCAGCAACTTTCAAGTTTCCAGTTACGCGCTCCCCCCCCCCCCCCCGCCCAACAAGGAAAACCGAAGTGAAATATGCACACTTAGCGCAGAGCGCAGGGCCTGGCACGGAGCAGGAACACAGCAACTGCCCGTATTCACCTCCATCCCCCTCGCTCGCCGCACCGTGCTGTTCAGAGGTCCCCGCGTCTAACTCCGGAGTGTCACTAGACTTCACAGCGTCTTATATTTGGCAGAGCAAGCCGCGGTTTTCAAAGGACCTTGCGAGCGTCAGTGGAACAGCGGCCTCCGATGGGCTCGTTTATATTTTCATATATATTATATAATATATATATACATACATATATATATATATATCACTAAAAGAGGTTAAATTTGCCTTGCCTTGCCCGAGGGACTCTGATGTGGATGCCACCATGAGCAGGGGACTGCTGGGGACAGGCAGTTGACGCCACCATGAGCAGGGGACTGCTGGGGACAGGCAGTTGATGCCACCATGAGCAGGGGACTGCTGGGGACAGGCAGTTGATGCCACCATGAGCAGGGGACTTCTGGGGACAGGCAGTTGACGCCACCATGAGCAGGGACTGTGGGGACAGGCAGTTGGACAGCCTGGCTTAGTCTCAGGTGATAGCAACCGGGCGTTGAATGAAAGGGGACCCGGAGGTGAAGACCAGGGACCCTCAGCCTCGGTGGAATTGGCAAAAGAGAGAAGAACAGACCGAGACCTCTGAGGACGGTTTGTAAGAGATGCTGAGACTGTTTTACCCAGATCATCGTTGTCGCATTCCACGGCCACCACCACAAACGACCTCCAATGCGGCGGTCGGTGTGACACTGTGCACATCCGTGACCTGGGAACCCCGGGGACTGAAATCCAAGCTGCGTCTCACGCGGCCAACATCAAGGCGCTGGCGGAGCCTCGACCCCTCCGGAGGCCCCGGAGTGGAGACTTCCTGTCCTCGCCTTTCCGGCCCGTAGCGGTCCCTCCATCCGCCGTTACAGCCCATGGTGCTGTGGTGCGTTCTCCTCCCATCCGGGTACTCTGACCTCCTCCCGGTCACAGTCTCCATTTCCGTCTCTCTCTTCCGCCTTTGAGAACCCTCGTGACCACGTACGGGGTGGGGGGGCTCACCCAGACAACCCAGGGCTGTTTTCTAACCTGCGACCCTAATCCCACCGTATCCTCCTTTCCCACTTGCCGTGTGATCTAGCCTGTTCACGCGTCCCAGGGGTTAGGGCACGGGCATTATTCCACCGGTCACTCCCATCCTGCGGGAGGCCAGGAAGGGAGAGCCTTCAGGAGAGGACAGAGCTCAGGCCATCGTGTGTTGGAGAGTAACAAGGACAGCAGGGACCACAGAGCCCTCGTCTTGCTGATAGAGAAGTCCTTCCTTTCTTCTTCTTTCTTTATTTATTTTTTGTATTTTTCTGAAGTTGGAAACGGGGAGGCAGTCAGACAGACTCCCACATGCGCCCGACCGGGATCCACTCGGCACGCCCACCAGGGGCAACGCTCTGCCCACCAGGGGGCGATGCTCTGCCCGTCTGGGGTGTTGCTCTGTTGCAACCAGAGCCACTCTAGCATCTGAGGCGGAGGCCATGGAGCCATCCCCACTGCCTGGGCCAACTTTGCTCCAATGGAGCCTTGGCTGCAGGAGCAGAAGAGAGAGATAGAGAGAAAGGAGAGGGAGAAGGGTGGAGAAGCAGATAGGCGCTTCTCCTGTGTGCCCTGGCCGGGAATCGAACCCAGGACTTCCATATGCCAGGCTGATGCTACCACTGAGCCAACCAGCCAGGGCATGACCTTATTGTTTTTATGAGAATCTTGATGTGCAAACGATCTTGTTTCTCTGAAGAGTCTACACTTCAATATAAATATAGCAGCATTGTTTGTGGCTATCTAACGTCTATGCCTAGGTATATAAAATATTCCCATGTGGCCATTTTCAAAAATCACAACTTTAGCTCATACGTTAAAAAAAAAAGAAAGAAAGAAAGAAAGGAAGGAAGGAAGGAAGACTGTGCCTGTGAAAATTATGCTAATTTTTTTTCTCTGTAAGTTAAATCTGCAAACAATTAATTTAAAATGATTATTTGAGACAACACATTTTGTGCTATAAACTCGGATTCCTGTACAGCTCACTGATTTTAGTTGTATCCTTCGGAAAGCGAGGGAGTGAGTTTCTCCAGGGTTACTGTTAAAGAAAGGAGTTAAATTCTCCGTGAAGCATCCGCAGGAAGAGGCTTCCGTGGGCCCAGGACGCGCATTCCGCTCGGCTGTGGCTTTCAGAGCCGGAGCTGAAGGATCATTTTCTGCCACCAGCGTTGGGGACGATGCCATCCATTTCCTGTCCTGCTATCCATGTGAAATGCGCGCTACGGGATATACATACAGGCGCCGTCCGTAGACGCATGACATTTTTGAGGTTAAAAGGAGAGAAAGCCGGGCAGAACAGCAACCGCGTGTTGAGTGTGCGAGCGCCTGCTGGGTCCCGGAGGGAAGGCATCCTCGCGAAAACTGCGTCGGGTCATCCTTGCCCGGGACGCGGATGCTGCTTTGCATCAGCGGGAACGACCAGGCTTTGCTCAGAATGAACTCTGCCGAGTCTCGCTCCCCGGTGACTTCAGAAAACAGTGTTTCCCGCCCCCCCCCCCGACTTGCTTCTCGAGGTGTCTGGGAACACACTGGGCGCAAAGTCCTTCATCTGGGGGACCTCCCGGCGATCGGGAGCGGGAAGGTGCTCACGGTCCGACTCGCGCCTGATTGCGGGGAAGGCAGTTTCTAAACGGTCCCGGGCGGGAACGAGGGTCGGGCTAGCCTCGTCTGTCGACCTGGGACATGGCGGGGGTTAGATTCTTCCACCCTTCCTGAACGGAGGTCTTGGAAAGGTAGCTGGAAATCATTAAGGAGAAATCAGTCGAATGGATGAATATAAAAATGTTCTTGAAATCATTCAGTATTATGTTCAGCGTCTTGAAATGAGACATCTTTGAAACAGAAGGGGGAAAAAAAAACATCTTCTGGGGTGGTTGCTATGGTGATAAGAGTAGGTTGGTGGGGTTGTTGGGGTGACGGCTGGGGGTGCGCAGAGAGGGGGCTCGCTCCGGGTGCCGCGTTGGAAAGGGCAGAGCTGTGTGGAGTAGATAATCACTGAATCGTCTATCGCGTGGTCTGTTCCAAATGTTATTGCTGTTTGGATTCTTGATTAAGAGCAACTCCAACTAAGCAGAATAAAATGCTCTCAAATATCAATTTTCCACACCCATGAATAGCCTTGATGTTTAAGCCACGAGCCATGAACATGACACAAACGGTCACAAGGACAGAGGACCCTGTGTGCAAGTCCCCTGGAGAACACACCTGTCTAGAAAGACGTCACCTTGTCAACTGTAACCTGCTTACACAGAGTGCCTGAGACCCCACAGACACAGATGTTAGATGTCTATATAACAACTTTGTGTCCCAATAAGAGGGAGCCCCAAAATATAGATGTCTGTATTAGCAGAGACTTTAAAAAAACTACATAAACACAAAAAAAACTCTTTGGAAATTTTTTTTGCTTGTTTTAAAATCTTTTATTTATTATTATTATTATTATTATTATTATTATTATTATTAAGTGAGAGGTGAGGAGGCAGAGCGACAGACTCCTGCATGCGCCCTGACTGGGACCCACCCAGCAAGCCCACTAGAGGGTGATGCTCTGCCCATCTGGGGCTGTTGCTTTGTTGCTTGGCAACTGAGTTATTTTAGTGCCTGAGGTGAGGCCATGGAGCCGTCCTCAGCACTAGGGGCCAATACGCTCCTATGAGCCATGACTGCAGGAGGGGAAGAGAGAGATAGAAAGAGAGAGAGAAGGAGGAGGGGGAGAGTGGCCAATGGTCACTTCTCCTGTGTGCCCTGACCAGGAATCAAACCTGGGACTTCCACACACCAGCCAACGCTCTATCTACTGCTGAGCCAACCGGCCAGGGCCTTAAAACTTTTGTGATTCATTTTTTCTTTGTAAAACAAGAGGAAATCTAAAAAAAAAAAAAAAAAAAAAAAAAAAAAAGCAAAGATTTGGAATAAATAAGCAAAGCAGCTTGCTTGGTTTGAGGGTGAATGTCTAAACACATGATCTGAGAAGTCAGCCCTTCCTGAGCTGACCTCCATCTAGAGAGAGAATGAGAGAGCGAGAGAGAGAGAGAGAGAGAGAGAGGGGGCGCAACTCCAGGGCCCCGCCCCTCTGTGGTGTGTGCGCCTCTCGGGAGCAAACCAGGTCACCCTCGATGATCTTATCCGTCAAAGAAAATGGGGCTGCTTCAGAGAGACATTACAGGGGAGGGGATTAGAATGTCTAAGGAGCCTCTGGATGTGGGCACCCAGAGGGAAGAGGTCACAGGCTGGGCCGGGATCGCCACCCCCGGTGCTGAAATTCACCCCTGCGATTCACACGGAGCTGTCAACGGCTGTCACGTGGTGAGCAGTCGTGGTAACACAGCAGATAAACCAAGGCCGCGGCCATTTCAGAAACGTGGAGGACAGAGTCAAAGGGAAAATTCTAACCAGTGGACAAGATTATCCAACCAGAACGGGATTATGATGACAGACCTTGAGGGAATTGCTTCTGATGGACAAAATGTTTATAGCATATGGCACAGAATTTACGGCTCAGGCTCAGGAGTAAAGGTAACAAGTTCTATCGCACTTCCGGGGGATGGAGACCAAGGATAACATGTATCCATGTGGGCAGGTTCACAGACCAAGGAGGCAACAGGGCTACCGTCGGCTGCCAGGCCTCCAACACCATTCATAGGGATGTTGGGGGGCCTCCATAAATATCTGTTAAAAGGGGGAGCTGGCACGGAAGCCTATTTTTCCAATTCCAAGTCTGCTGATCTTCCCAGCTCGCTGACTCTCTCGGAAAGTGACAGCTGTCCCCTGAGGTCACTCTGTCGTGTGCCAGAACTCCGTGCCCACTGCTCCTTCCGCGCCCCGGCATGCTCAGCATTCCCCACCCACCTCTCCCCGCCTCATGGCCTGAATAAAAGCTCTGTCCCCCCCCCCCCCCCGTCCGCCTCGCCACCCTCATCCACAGCCCCGGTGGGCGGGGTGACTCCCTCTTCACCTTTACTACGTCCCCAACCCGCTCAAATACATGTATGGCTGCAGCCGGGTCCCTGAACCAAATTATTAATTCTTTTTATGCCTTGCTTGCTGAGATAGCCCCTCCCCCTCACTCTTTCCATAACGTCCACCACTGACCGGCCAGGGCAGGCCTTGTCAGCGCGCAGGTTTGTTTAGGATTTCTTCTTTCATCTCCCCCCGCCTGCCTCCCCTCCCGGGGACCTTGTTCTCAAAGGGGAGACATGACAGTGTCTGAAAGGGCTTGTGACGTCCTCTGGGGCTGGGTACACCCCTCCGCGGCCCCGTGGGTCTCCTCCCTGTGGGCACCACCGCCCCCGTGGGCCTCGAGTGGCCCGGGCGCCCCCACTCAGTGCTCCTTGTTGCTGTTTATTTCTGCTCACGTGGTAAATGCCTTTTCCCCACTGTTTCTAAGTAATGGTCAGTTATTTCTCAGATGTTAGAAACTCCATTCTGCAGGGAATTCTTCTTTGAATTCCCCCCAGCCAACTGAGACTTCCCTAGTATAGGCTTTGAAAGACATGCGTCATTTAATGCACTAATCCTGGGTCTCTGTGTGTGTGCACATGTGTGCACATGTGTGTGTGTAAGAGTACCCAGCCACTAGACTACAGGATCTCTCAGGAATGCACCAAGGTCACCTTTGCTCAGTACTTTACCTGTAGCCAGGGCTTGGTATCTTTTTTCTTTTGGTAAGAGGCATACAGCCTGACCAGGATCCACTTGAAAACCCCATCTGGGGCTGATGCTCCAATACAGAGCTATTTTTAGCACCTGAGGCTGATGCTTGGACCAACCAATCTATCCTCAATGCCTGGGGCCGATGCTCAGATCAATCAAGCCACTGCTGCAGGAGGGGAAGAGGGAGAGAAAAGAGGGGTAAAGGGTGGAGAAGCAGATGGTCACTTCTCCTGTGTGTCTGACCAGGAATCAACCCAAAACGTCCATACGCCAGGCCGACGCTCTATCCCCTGAGCCACTGGCTGGGGCCAGGGCTTGGCATCTTAACTCAGTTTTATTCCCAGTGTTCCTGCCATACGCCCCTCACTGTCTCCGGCACGGGATGCAGACGCACACGGCGGAAGTCGTGTGATGCACAGTGGTTCTCGGATGACTGAGAAGTTATGAGGCGCTGGTGGACTCCCCCGTCCACAAGAACGGTTACTAATTACACTTCCCACCACTGTGGCCATCTGGGATGCAACAGGAACAAAGACAGAAGGCTTCAGCGGCCGTCATGACCATCACTCAGTCCACAAGGTCGCAGGAAGGACAGGAAGCCGGATGGGACGCGGGTGATAGCAGACCTGGGAAGTCACAAGCGGCGGCCGGATCGCTTCAGTCTGGGGACGCGTGCCCACGCCTCCGGGCAAAGGTCCCGTCGGGAAATCTGTCCTCTGTGTCTTTACTGAAACCATGTTCTTCGCCCTGCCTCTCAGAGGGCATTGGACAGGCTCCGTGCCAATTAAGAGACAGTTAGTAAACAGGGGAGAGGCTCTGCAGAGATTCACAAACCTGTTAGCTTTACCCCTGGCTGCAGCCAAAGCACCAGGGAATTCATACGGGGGGGAAAAAAAACAAAAATAAAACCTCTGTACAAGCGAATGCACGGAGTGGGTACCAGAGAAACGCCTCCAGCTGAGATTTGCGGGGAAGACCCATGGTATAAAGGATTATCCTAGATCAGGCCAGCGCACGGGGTCTGTGGAGAGAGGCGCGGGGCGGCCGCTTGCGCTAGCGCAGGGCTCTGTCATGGGGACGGGGGCGTGGGCCGTCGCTGGTGTTTCCTCCGGGAGACCCCGTCCGTGAGCCCTTGGGGAGGCAGAAACACCCAGTGGGTCAGAACCTCCCAGAACATCAGACAGCAGAAGGAACCACACCTGCCCACGTCCGCCGTACCAGCCTACAGATAAAGGGACTGCGGTCTGATATTTCACGTGGTGTTTCTGGTGTCAGAGGGCGAGCGGCAGCGTCTCTGAGATGACAGCGCTGGTCTGAGGTCCCTCCTCCAAGGAAAACATTGGACATGGGCATGTCCAGAGGGAAGGGGGACGCTCCTGTGGCCACTGCAGCCCAGAGGCAGCTGTCCACCTCCGGGGAGACACGTCCCCAGGGGAGGGCGTGGAGGTCCCCAGGTCCAGAGGGCAGGGGGACACAGCTGACCACCTCTGTGGAGACACGTCCCCAGGGGAGGGTGTGGGGGTCCCCAGGTCCAGAGGGAAGGGGGACGCTCCTGTGGCCACTGCAGCCCAGAGACAGCTGTCCACCTCCGGGGAGACACGTCCCCAGAGGAGGGCGTGGAGGTCCCCAGGTCCAGAGGGAAGGAGAGACACATCCCCCAGGGGAGGGCGAGGAGGTCCCCAGGTCCAGAGGGAAGGGGAGACACGTCCCCAGGGGAGGGCGTGGGGGTCCCCAGGTCCAGAGGGAAGGGGGACGCTCCTGTGGCCACTGCAGCCCCGGGCAGCTGACCACCTCCAGGGAGACCCGGCCCCAGGGGAGGGCGTGGGGGTCCCCAGGTCCAGAGGGAAGGAGAGACACATCCCCCAGGGGAGGGCGAGGAGGTCCCCAGGTCCAGAGGGAAGGGGAGACACGTCCCCAGGGGAGGGCGTGGGGGTCCCCAGGTCCAGAGGGAAGGGGGACGCTCCTGTGGCCACTGCGGCCCAGAGACAGCTGTCCACCTCTGGGGAGACCCGGCCCCAGGGGAGGGCGTGGGGGTCCCCAGGTCCAGAGGGAAGGGGGACGCTCCTGTGGCCACTGCAGCCCCGGGCAGCTGACCACCTCCAGGGAGACACGTCCCCAGGGGAGGGCGTGGGGGTCCCCAGGTCGGAGGCCCGGCACCTGTAGCAGGTTTGGACGGCGAACAGCCGGGGGCCGAGTCTTCCTGGGAGGCAGCGTGTTACCCGTGGCGGCTTAAACAGGGGCGAGTCCTGACGTCAGCAGAACACGGGCGTGTTCTCGACGTGGGTGCTTGTGCTCCCCATGGTCTGTGTGAGTCTGCAGACATCTTTCGATGGTCGTGACTTGGACGTGGCGTGGATGTTTTTGGCATCTACTGGGCGGGGGGCAGGGAGGCTGCTAGACACCCCACAGCACACGGAGAGTCCCATGTAGCAATGACAGAGCTGGCCTGAAACCCGAGGGTCGGGTCCATCTTGTCTGAGAAACTCTGGTTTACCAGTAGGAGGTGGATTGATTCTGTTGTCTAAGTTTTGAAACAAAATTCCGGGCGACTTTGTCTGCATTTTACAATTTCCTGTCTTTCTGGTATCCCCAAATACGCCTTCACTTACATTGGGGGTGTGCTCTGTGGTTAGCAGAGGCCAGTTACCCGTTTGTGGTACACTGAGGTGGCACATGACCCCCGGCCCGTCTTGACCCTGGATATTCGACTCCCAGCAGTAAGAAGTCACCACCCAGAGCCCCAGGGATGCTGTTGACATGGCCCCCAGCAAGCATGACAAAGTCCCACTGTACCAGGATTCCGTCAGGGGAGGGTTTACGTTAGGAAGACGACCCTGTACCGTTGTGAGAGACGCTGGGGAAGAAAGCGTCCGAAAGCGGGAGTGTAGGGTCACAGTGATGTCACCAGCCAGCCCTCCTGAGCACCGGAGCGGGTGGAGAAGACCAGTCCAGCGAGGGGACCCGGAGCGCAAGGAAGCCGGCTGCCAGGTGGACGTGTGAAGGGAAAGCCCGTGCAGACTGTCACATCTGAAACCGGACGTGGGCCTGGGGTTGTGGTTGGTCACCAGTGTGAGCAGATGGGGACAAAGCTGGACACGAAGAAGACGGGACACTCCCTACGATTACGTGGAGCTCAGAGACCGTGCCATCTTCTCCAGAAGCTCACTTCCTTATGGGTCAGCCTGAATCCAGAACCACACAGAGGAGGGACGTTTGGGAAAGGTAGCTTTGGCGAAGCCGAGTTAGTCGGTCCTCCTGCTTCCTGGTCAGAGGTCCCCTGGTCATCGCTCGGTTCTCCCCTGAAAGGGGACCGTAGGTCAGCCAAGAGGAGCATAAAATGACTGTGGGTGGCTGTTTACCCTCTTGGCACGCCAGCCGCTAAATATTGGTCTCAGGCCGTCTCTCCACATTCACAGTCTGTTTGCAGTGTCTGAGCGGCTCACTGAATGAACTGATTGACTATTTTCATGACAGGCAGGCTAATCAATGAGCTTGAAGGCTGGGACCTAGCCCCGCCCTGCCCTCATCCTGCGACAGCCACGCTTGACAACTCCTCACAGTCCTGGTATAAAGGACTGCCCGTGTGTGAATGCACCCCATCAGTGGCGGATGCTCTTGAAGATGATTTTATAAAACAACAATTAGAAAATGATGACAGAGCCCTGGCCGGTTGGCTCAGTGGTAGAGCGTCGGCCAGGTGTGTGGAAGTCCGGGTTCGATTCCCAGCCAGGGCACACAGGAGAAGCACCCATCTGCTTCTCCACGCTTCTCTCCTCTCCTTCCTCTCTGTCTCTCTCTTCCCCTCCCGCAGCCAAGGATTCATTGGAGCAAAGTTGGCCCGGGTGCTGAGGATGGCTTTATGGCCTCTGCCTCAGGTGCTAAGAAGAGCTCAGTTGCTGAGCAACAGAGCAATGTCCCAGATGGGCAGAGCATCGCCCCCTACTGGCCTTGCCAGGTGGATCCCGGTTGGGGCACATGCAGGAGTCTATCTCTGCCTTCCCTCCTCTCACTGAATAAATAAAAATAAATAAATAAAATGGCGAAAAACCCCAGCACAGAACAATTCAATCATGATTACCCCACAGAATGGCGTCAGAGGGGATTAATACACTTACAAATGAGTCCCCGAGTGCCTTGAAGCTGAGAGATGCCAGGACACCCTCATGCATTCTTCCATTGAGGACGGCACTGGTTAGAAGTGGGGAGACAGTGTGCACCCTTCACTTAACACCATTGCCTAGCAGAGCTGAAAAGGTCGTGGTCATCTCCTGGGGCAGGAATTACTAACTCGAGGGTCACCAAGACCGAGGGCAGTCCCCAGCTGGTGACTATAGTTTCTAATATGGCACTGTGGTCTCGAAACCTGCTAAGAAAGTAGATCTGATTTGTCTCAACACACACGCACGCACACACACACACACACGCACGCGCACGCGTACACACACTCATATGCACACGCACACAGTGCACACACACATGCACAAGCACACATGTACACACATGCGCACACGTGCAGGCACACACATACACACGCAGGCGCACACAGTGCACACACACAAATGCACACACACACACACAGGGTTTGTTAATGCGCCGACATGATCCTAATCTGTAGTCACCGAGGCTGGGCCCCCTATGGCCCCATGTACACCGCTGAGCCGGGGCTGCCCGTGCCGGGGGCTGGCTGTTTCCTTGTCAGCGCCCCCACAAAGCACACAGCCGTGCTCATCCTTACCTGCTCCACCCCCAAATAGAGAGGGGACAAGCCGACCCCCTTTGTGTGTGGGGGGGAAGATGTTAGAGGTTCTGTATCTGCTTGGTCTGATATGTTTGATAATCTATGTTTTCTATATACTTTATAAGGCACATGACACGATTGTGAGTATGTCGGGTCCGTATGCGGACAGCGACGGCTTCTGCTTGTGGGTGTATGAAATTAGGGAAACCGTCTCTTTCAACCGTATTACCCTTGGTGCTGAAGCCAGCCTCTGGGCACAGGCAGCACCAACATCAGAAAGCCCACCATTCACACCAGTTTGATCTGTGTCAGGCGGCGACGTCCTGAATTAATACTGAAGGAAGTTTCCGTCTGAGCATTGGATCCTCATCACCCCCTCTGCCCTGGTCTGGTCCTGAGCTCCTCGATAATTCCTGGACCTCTGTTTCCACTCCGCCAGCTCCGGCAGAGAGGATGAGCCTTCTCTGTGTTTCTCTCTCAGGCTCGGATGAAACGCTGCCCATAAAAACATTGTAAACTGTAGTGCACTGGGGAGGGGAGAGGGGCACCTGTTCAGCTATTAAAGGTTAGTCTTTATTTTCCCTTTAGATTTGAGCATTCCATGATGGTAAACTTGCTTTCAACAAGCACAGATACTATCTCATTTTCAGAATGAGTATTTGAGAAAAAAAAAAAAATGACCTCTTTTTCAGCCAAGGTGTGGAGAGAACATTCCTCTTCGTGGAACGGAGGTTAGGAGGCAGGGGGATTGTTTGATGCCTGGAGGGTAACTCAGAGGGGAGGTCGCCTTTGAACTCGGCTGGGAAGGGCTGGGTTTGGCTTCAGGAGGAGGATTTGGACCTGGAGGAAGACGTCTCTGGTGCAGACAGCGGGACACAGAGACTTGGAACAAGGCACCCTGTGCGGGGGCTGGGGGGGGTTGTCTACACGTAGGATTTAAACAAAGGATCGTGGAGGAGAGTCAGGGAAGGCTCCTGACACAGGTTGACTTGAATTAATTGGAGAACTTTCAATATTTGTTGAAGGAAATTGAATTTGAATGCTTGATTAGACGGGTTGAGCTTTCTGGGAAACGGGGTCTCTGAAGGTCACGACGCAGAGTTTGACACAGAGTAATGCCGCCACCAGCTGTCTCTTTGTGCAGGTTTGTCTGAGAGGGGCCTGCGTCCTCTGCCCCATCCTGGAAACGATCCTGATGGTGCCTGCAGACAGGGGCAGCGCTTAGGAAGCCTCTAGAAAAACTTGGGAAAGAGAGAATGGGGACCTGACTGGACTGATGACCCTGAAACTGGAAAAGAAGGAATGAGTACATCTTGAGAGACAGTAGAGCCGGGGTGGTCACTGTTTAGATGATCTCTGATGCGGAATCGTGGTTGTCTGCTACCTAATAATATTAAAACACCATGGTCTGTCTGTCTGTGGAACAGAATACCCCCTGAGCAGAATACCACCAGATTGATGTCGATGTCAGGCGCACCAAGCCAAGAGTCTGAGTTCGCTTCAAAACTGAGAAGTAGCTTTGTGTGTTCAGGACAGACATACATCTCAAGTTGATTTTATTAGGGTGGCCCTGGCTCATGAAATTGCACAGGTATCAGGCGCACAATTCCACAACACGTCCTCTGTCCACTGTATTGACCACCCCAAGTCACGTCTCTGCCCATCACCTCTGTGAGGCCAAAGGATATACTGCGATTAAAACATGTATGCTTACAAAGGGATCCTAATAATAGCTGAGAAAACCCTAAAAGTATTTGGGAATATCGGATTACCCATAGGTAGTCCTGCGGGCTTACTCTGAAATCCATCATTTATTTAAATGAGTCACGCCCTGATGCATGAGGGATGAAGCCATGAATAAGACAGGTACTATCTTTGCCTGCAGAAGACCCTATATTCTACCAGACGCAGAGAGAAAGAGGACAGGTCACAGACAGAGGCATAAATAAGTTCATTCAGATAGTGCCGTGTGCACTGAAGACCTTGGAACAGGTTGATGAGGGTGAGCCTTGGGGGTGAATACGGGGGGCCACGTGCTGGCCCCCAGGACAGGGTGCTGAGGTGACGGATCTGAGGTGGTGTAATGGGAAGAGCCAGCCATCGAGAGACCTGGAGAAGAGCGTCCCGGCCCCTGAACAGCACGTGCAAAGGCCCTGAGCCTAAGAAAGAAGTCTGTGTAGTGAGCAGAGGGGGACGTAAGTGCAATGGAGATGGAAGGGGCTCACAGAAGTCCTGTTGTCTTGCCAACCATGGGAAGAACACTTCTCACAAAAGTTAGGGGATACTTGATCGCTTCATATCCGTTTTGAAATATTCCCTAGTTTTTGTGAGTGGTCTAGTTTGATTTTAAATCTCGGCACAGTTTTAAGTAGGAGAAGAAGAACTCGATCCGTCCCCCCCCAGCAGTTTCAGTTGGTGGCACGGTTCTTTATGGGACCTTCATGTGAAAACACGACCTGCTGTTTAACACCTCTGCGGAACACCTGACCTCTCCTAAGAGTCAAGCTGAAAGCCGTTCTCCCTGTTCCTTCTCCCGACAGGCCACTTCCTCGCGGAATAGCTCACTGCACACCGAGCCTCACCTTCCGATGCTGACACACCAGAACTTTTTTTTTTTTCTACGTTGTTACCCGTCCTAAAACACAATTTCATTAAGGGTTTAGACTCTGTTACTTTGGAGGGAGATTTGATAACCCTATAAACACCTTCATCAGTAGGCACTGCCTACAACTGGCGTTTTCACATTTCTCCGTGGGGCCGTCTGGGTTAGAAATTGCACAGATGTCACTTGACTTGAAAACATGGCTTCACGCTCCACCCGCCAAGGTGCCGTGATGCTGTCTGCCTGTCTGTCTGAGCGAGGCCGGAGGCAGAGCGCGGGCTGAGACACACTCGCTCTCCGTCACGCTCTGTCCCGGGGGGACGTCCCCGGGGGGAGTCCGTGGTGAGCTCCGGGGACCTCGGAGCCACGCAGCTGGACAGCAGGGTCTCCCGCCCTGACACATCGCCGCCTCCATGGCAGGAAGCTGGGTCCACTCTTGCGGCTTTTTCTCTCTCACGTAGTTTATTTACTCCCGTTCTCGACTCAAACAGTACCAGGTTTTGTTTGAACTAGAAGGAAGTTCATAAAATCACAAATACTTCCAGTCCCGGGTGATCCATCACAGCCCTCCGTCAGGCGCGTGCGGGACTCCGGGTCTGTCCCGAGGGCCACTTTCCGGCAAGTCCATTTGGAAAACTGCGTGCTGTGTCAGCGTGCTGACAGGTTTTGTTTGTTTTGTTTTGTTTTTTCTTTATTGCTGTAACCCTCCAGACTATTTCATTCAAGTTTTAAGACTTTGGGAGAAGTTCTGAAAAGAACAGAGGCACGTTTTTGTCAATAGACACGACCAGCAAACGGTGCTGGAAAGACGGCTTCTCATTCTGGTCTCAGTGGTCCTCAGAGGAATTCATGCGGTGTGAGAAACGGGCTCACGACGTCCTGATGACATCATGTGCTCATCGGGGCGGCTGAGGGAGGCCCGAGTGCCGCTCTGCCGGAGATGGTGACGCGGTCTCTGTCCCTGTCCTGGCAGGAGTCAGTCTCTCTCGGAAAAAGCCAGGTCTCACACCGAATCGCCGGGACTCCCTCAGGACTGACCGAATGGCTGTTCAGTCCCCAGGATTCGGATAGAGGCGCTCCGCCCACAGCAAAACTCACACAACCAATAATCCACTTCTTTATGGACCAAGAGGGTTGTTTCCAAAAAAAAAAAAAAAAAATAGAAAGAGAAAGAGAAAAAACTAACCTTTAAAGAATAAGATTGTGTTAAAAGAGACTATATCAGGAAGGAATTCTCAATATGAGATAAATACTGAATGAATGTTACGGAAATATAGTCTCTTAGAACTAGCGATGGTGGCTCTTACTGTGTCTGAGTCTGTGAGACCGTCCCCTGACCTTCGTGACGCTGTTCTTAAGGGCGGCGAAGCCCAGGCCCCGGGTTTAAAATGGTGCTGTCGCTACACACGGGAACACATAACATGTAAGGCACATGGCGCAGCATACTGGTGTGCGATCTAGCTCGTTATCACGTTTACCGTATTAATCAAGTACTTATTTAAAACTCAAATTTTTAAAAATTGCAACTTGAGTTTTAAAAATCTGCCTATAGCCTGACCAGGTGGTGGCACAGAGGATAGAGCGTTGGCCTGGGACGCAGAAGACAGATTTGAAAACCCAAGGTCGCTGGCTTGAGCAAGGGGTCACTGGCTCAGCTGGAGCCCCCCAATATGAGAAAGCAATCAATGAACAACTAAGGGGCTGCAACAAAGAACTGATGCTTCTCATCTCTCTCCCTGCCTGTCTATCCCTATCTGTCCCTCTCTCTTGTCTCTGTATTTCTGCTAAAAAAATTTTCTTAATTAAAAAAAAAATCTGCCTATAATTTCTAAAATTTTACTTAAATATCCTAGTAAAGTAAAAAAAGAAAAAGAAAGAAAATTAAAGAAAGAACAGCCTCTGGTATTTTCTGAGCCTTTTTCCACTGCAGGAGATTTGAACAGTTAACCACATCAGTGCATCCTGGGTTTCTCCCACACGGAATGCTCCAACATCAGCACAAGCGGATCCCGCACGACCCCTCTTCTGCGTCACACCCACGACAGACCTGTTCTACACACTGTGCTTCATGTGTACTTAAGAATAAAATATCTCGCCCTGGCCGGTTGCTCAGTGGTAGAGCATCGGCCTGGCGTGCAGAGGTCCTGGGTTCGATTCCCGGTCAGGGCACACAGGAGACGTGCCCATCTGCTTCTCCACCCCGCCCCCTCTCCTTCCTCTCTGTCTCTCTTCCCCTCCCGCAGCCAAGGCTCCATTGGAGCAAAAGATGGCCCGGGCGCTGGGGATGGCTCCTTGGCCTCTGCCCCAGGCGCTAGAGTGGCTCTGGTCGCAACAGAGCAACGCCCTGGAGGGACAGAGCATCGCCCCCTGGTGGGCAGAACATCGCCCCTGGTGGGCGTGCCGGGTGGATCCCGGTCGGGCGCATGCTGGAGTCTGTTTGACTGTCTCTCCCTGTTTCCGGCTTCAGAAAGATACAAAAAAAAAAAAAAAAAGAATAAAATATCTCTTCGTGAGATCTCTCTCTAAAAGAAAATAAATAGATTCAGAGATGTAATGTTTCCTTTCCTGGACAGTGTTGTCCCTACATTATTCTATCAACATAGTTGCATTTTTCTACCCAAAGACCCTACCACATACATTGATGATGTAATTCAAAAGTATATTATTAACAAAGTTTCTTAATTAAATGGGCCTTGATTTTCTTATTATATTTTTAGAAAATGTTTTTGGGTTTTTTTTTTTTTGTATTTTTCTGAAGCTGGAAACGGGGAGAGACAGTCAGACAGACTCCCGCATTCACCCGACCAGAATCAACCCGGCCCACCCACCAGGGGGCAATGCTCTGTCCCTCCGGGACGTTGCTCTGTCGTGACCAGAGCCACTCTAGCACCTGGGGCAGAGGCCAAGGAGCCATCCCCAGCGCCCGGGCCTTCTTTGCTCCAATGGAGCCTCGGCTGCAGGAGGGGAAGAGAGAGACAGAGAGGAAGGGGGGGGGGGGGGAGAGGTGGAGAGGCAGATGGGCGCTTCTCCTGTGTGCCCTGGCTGGGTATCGAACCTGGGACCTCCGCACGCCAGGCCAACGCTCTAGCACTGAGCCAACCGGCCAGGGCCGAAAATGTTGAAATAAAATAATAAAACTTATAAAATACGCATTTTTTTTTTCCTGAAGCTGGAAAAAATGGGGAGAGACAGTCAGACAGACTCCCGCATGCGCCCGACCGGGATCCACCCGGCACGCCCACCAGGGGTGACGCTCTGCCCACCAGGGGGCGATGCTCTGCCCCTCCGGGGCGTCGCTCTGCCGAGACCAGTGCCACTCTAGCGCCTGGGGCAGCGGCCAAGAAGCCATCCCCAGCGCCCGGGCCATCTTTGCTCCAATGGAGCCTTGGCTGCGGGAGGGGAAGAGAGAGACAGAGAGGAAGGAGGGGGGGGTGGAGAAGCCAATGGGCGCTTCTCCTATGTGCCCTGGCCGGGAATCGAACCCGGGTCCCCCGCACGCCAGGCCGACACTCTACCACTGAGCCAACCAGCCAGGGCCTAAATACGCATAATTTTGAAAATGTTTCAGAGTCATAATGCATGCCCAGATGGATTACGGTTCCCAGTGAAGACCCATGGCCCAGTGTCTGCAGGAAAGGTGTTAGAGACGCTGTTGAGTTATTTAAAAAATAAAAGAGGAAGAGAGGTTGGGGCAGAATTTTCAGTTTTAATTGACTGCGTAGGGAGATTGAGAATGTCAACATTTTGATGATTATCGTAGTGAATATCGGAAGGAAAAAAACACAATAGTGCAAGGTGTAGCCTTTCAAAACGAATAAAAAGTAAGTTTTGGGAAATTGAAGAAAATATTACACATAAGCGTAGAAGTCGCACTGATCACGTTAGACAACACTGCTAATAAACTTGTGAAAGCTAAGGGAGCGTGTTCAAGCCGGGAGACAGCCTCAAAATCTCTAAAACAAGAAACTGACTCAAAGCAGTGATCTTTAGTATAGAGCTTCACCATCCTTACCTCAGGGGCAACGTTTAGCTAAGACGATCTTCTTTAAAAAGCTGCGGCTTCAAAAAAAAAAAAACACATCCAATCTGTTCTTTCTCAAGGAAATTGTACACCCAGGGTAAACGATGATTTTTTTTTTCCCTTTAGAATAAAGCAAAGGGACATATTGAATCACATCCAACTTGAATAAATAAAAAGTCACAGAAGAACTGGAGAATTTCTCAGCTTTCATATATGTTCTGAGAACAATAATTTATTTTAATTTAATACAGAAGTTCTTCCAGAGCTACGATGCTGATTTAATATATACATGTTTTAAGGACAAAATGTAGAAATGTTCAGTTTCTACAGGACGCTGAAACTCGAGTGTGGAGAATTCTTATTCACACATGCCTACTTTGGGGACACCCTGATGACTGTCTTTTTAAATCTATTACCAAAAAAAAAAAAAAGGCCATTGTTATTTTACTTTGAATCTTTGTTAGCAGTGTTAAAAGTGACATAATAACTGCATAAATGTGACTGTGGTCTTCTAGCCATTGGGTTCTCAGGGGTAAAATATAACTTTGTTTACACGTTTTCCTGAGTCTCCTGGTTGATGTCTGTGTATGTTCGCATTCTCACAGCTCTTTGAGATGAGCAGATCTGTCCATTTCTGGGATGTGCGATCAGATACAGGGCTCTAACAATCGCTGTGTTTCTTCTGGCTGGGAAGCTATATCGTTTGTTCCTGTGTTTCTGACAGTGCAGCGCCTACATCCCAGCTGGTGGGAGGCGGCATGGTGTGCTAGAAGGGCTGCTCTCTGAAGTTCAGGAGACCCGGCGGATGTCCACGTCTGTGGCCACTCACGCAGGTAAGACTGACCACGGAGACCGGAGCGCTGTGGTCCGCGACGGTGGCCAGTTACAAAGTAGATGCTACCTCTCCCTCCGCGCCTCCTCCCATGTCCCTTCACGGTGTCACTCTGCACGTTCTATCAGGAGATGGCACGCGTGTCCATACCCCCCAAATCCGGGCTGGCCTCGTGACTTGCACTGGTTAAAAGAACACAGCGGAAGTGACCGCGTCAGTTACCAGGTTGGACGTCGAGATACCGTGCACACGTCTGATTTCTGTTGGAACCAGGGGCCGGCACCGTGGGAAAGAGCTCAGACTCACAGAGGATGAGAGGCACCCGGACCTGGGCGGCAGCCGCCCAGTGTCTCAGGGGAGAGTGTCCTAGACGGGCAGGTCCCAGAGCGCCCAGACAAAACCAGTACGATCAGCCCAGATGGGCCCACTATAAACTGTCAGATTAGAGACTCCTCAACTAAGTACATGGCAGTTTGTTATTTTAATCCACGCAGATTTGGGGTGGTTTGTTACAAAGCAAAAGCTAATAGATACACAGACCTTACTCTATTTAGCTTCAGTGAAACAATGTATCATTAAAATAGAAAGAAAAAATTCAATAGTTGATCTACCTCTGATGTAACATTCTATGTCACTTTTTCTTCCAGGACAATATAGTTGTTTTGGGTTTTTTTGCCACACCAAATTCTAAATCTGAAGGACAATATATATTTCAACTTTAATGTTTAAATAATTCACTAAGAAAGAAATAATAGCCTTCATTGTTTATTGATGACAAAAAATTTACCTTCTTTCTATAAAAATATCACATTTGACCATTTATAATCAAAATAATCTTAGTTCTGTTTAAAAATAGCACTTCATACATGTTGGAAGGATTCAACTCCCCGGATTAGCTATAGAGATCACCTCCAAATATTATCGCTTAGGCATTCAATTAACTATTATGCAATTAAATCGCATCATCTGTAAAAACAAATAAAACATAAATAGATTATCAACCAGAAGTTATAATAATAGAACACTTTACCTGCACAGGCACTGATGAGTGGCAGCAGAATTACCAGTTTCCATAGCAACCTCATTTCCACTTTTTAAAGTCAAAGTTTCTCCCATACAACCAGCATGAAAAAAAAAATGTCTGTCTTCCAGTCAATATATTCACAGTCTGAAAAGAAACAAAATTGCCATGAAATGACAAGTCTAAGAAAACGCATATTTAAAGATTTATATGGATTGTGGCATTTTAATTTAATATTCAAATATCATTATCCAAAATGAAGCAATTAAAAGTCTGTGCTTTACATACATGTCTATTCTGCGAAGGTGCGTGATTTAGGTTCACACCTCAGATGTACATTTTATTTTATTTTATTTTTTATTTATTTTTATTTTTTTGTATTTTTCTGAAGCTGGAAACAGGGAGAGACAGTCAGACAGACTCCCGCATGCGCCCGACCGGGATCCACCCGGCACGCCCACCAGGGGCGACGCTCTGCCCCTCCGGGGCGTCACTCTGCTGCGACCAGAGCCACTCTAGCGCCTGAGGCAGAGGCCAAGGAGCCATCCTCAGCGCCCGGGCCATCTTTGCTCTAATGGAGCCTTGGCTGCAGGAGCGGAAGAGAGAGACAGAGAGGAAGGGGGGGTGGGGGTGGAGAAGCAAATGGGCGCTTCTCCTGTGTGCCCTGGCCAGGGTCCCCTGCACACCAGGCCGACGCTCTACCGCTGAGCCAACCAGCCAGGGCCAGATGTACATTTTATTTACCATCCAATTTGCTGCAGCCATTAATGGACGGGAATGAAATTATCCCGAATGCATTCCACGTGGATTAGAACTTTCATTAGTCTAATTTTAAGCCCATTTGTTCTGAAAATGATAAAGAAAATTAAAAGCCTGTGAAACTAACTCCTGCAGTTCTGTTGGCCTTTATTTTTTATTTTATACCATTAAGAATGAGATAAAATATTGCTCATATACACATATATATAAACCTCTTATATATATATATATTTTGTATGTATATGCATACAGCAACTTGATACAGTTCATGGATTTTTCAATATTTTTATCAACCTAAATGAGGACAACATCAAGAGTGTGTTTTAACAATGTTGTCGAGAATATGTTCATTAAGAAACATTTCCTTTTCCTAAGATAGTATGTAATTTATTACAGTACCGTATTATAGAACATATTATAGATATACAATGTGCTCGTTAAGAAAGGTTATTTTTTCCAGTGTTACTAGAAATAAATGAATGTGGTTCTTCAAAATGTCTGCAGGGGATCTATTTCCGAAAAGTGCTATCTTTCAAGCATGGACATTCTTTTCCTATGAGACTACCTTGTAATTTTCTCTAATTTATTTTGACATTTAAACTTTCCTGTGGTAAATGAATTCCAGATAAAATATTTGTGTGGCCTTTCCTCCCAAAGAGAAATCTAATAAGAGGCTCATAAAACTCATAATCTCAAAAAAGTAAAGAATAAGCTCAGAATGAACTCACTCAGGTCACATTTGATAAAATTATCATGTAACAAATGAGAGGACCTTTTGGGAACTTTTAACTTAGTTGAAATATTTTCTTGCAACCCGCAAATGCTTTTTTTTTTTTTTTTTTGCAAGGATGTGGGTTTTAGTTCTAAAACTAAGTAAAAAAAAAAAAAAAAACCCCAAAAAACAAAAAAACTAAGTAATGACCTTTAGATCATTTCCTGGTATAGTTTTAAATTTTAAAAACATTTCACTTCTGTCTCATCCTAGTTACTCCAACCTAGTAAAAACCAAAAACAATGACCCTGGTCCACTTTCTGTTTTTATGAAGTCTAAATTTAGTGCTTTCAAACCTAATCAAGACATAAACATCAGAGGCAGGAAAAAAAAATACTATTCTGTTGAGTTGACATCACCCTTCTACAAATTCTCTCCTTTCTGTTTTGTTTGATAGCAAAGATTTCAGTTCCTTACACTTGAATGTCGTCGCCTTCTAGTTCATCATTCACTCATATTTTTTCCAGCAAGCATTTGTATATGATGTATCTCTATGTATTTATACCCGTTCTCGACAGACATGAGGTAGGTAGGTGTTCGAGGTGAACCCACACCCTCCCATCCTACCCTGGAGGACTTACTCTTTTATGAGACACAGGCATTCAGCAAAACAGCAGAAGCAAACACACACACACACTAACACACACTCACAAACACACACGCACACACACTCACAAATGCACACACACACACACACGCATATGTTGGTAAATACCGCAATGCATGGAAGGACAAAGGGACAGCTCTGAGCTGGGTGGTGGGCTTCAGGGGCCCTCGGCCAGGTGAGGGGCACAGGGGGTGGGGCTGGCGGAGCTCAGGGACAGACAGACAGGACCGCAGGGAATGCAGCGAGCCATCCCCAGAGAGGCACCCTGAGGCGCACGTTCCCCAGGACCTGACGGAAGTCCCCTGCGATGCTCGGAGGGACAGAGGCCTGAGACGAGGCAGGACGGGGGCCCCAGTGTGCATGCCCGGCAGGCCACATCGTCGTCGGGTGAATGCCGGACGGCAGAGTGTAGCCGGGGATTGGAAGCAGGGCAGAAGCCGTTTAGTTTACATCCTACAGACGTCGCTCTGGTCGACGGGGAGACTGGAGGACATGGGGCTGCACACTGGGAACATGCTGATAAACTAACAGGTGACTTCGTGGCACGAGAAGGGACCACAGTGGGTGCTCTTGCCGAGCGCGGTGACCCACAGATGAAGAAAACTGGGTCTCTGAGGAGGCTGCCTGGCCTTGAACCTCTTGTCTGTTCTCCTCGTGTGGATATGACAACAAGCATCACCTTCCTAAGCCGATGCAGTGCCTGCAGGCTGACACCCTGCGCTGTCCCCTGTCACCCCACCCGGGACTGTCCCTGCGCCGTCCCCTGTCACCCCACCCGGGACTGCCGCTGCGCCGTCCCCTGTCACCCCACCCGGGACTGCCGCTGCGCCGTCCCCTGTCACCCCACCCGGGACTGCCGCTGCGCCGTCCCCTGTCACCCCACCCGGGACTGCCCCTGCGCCGTCCCCTGTCACCCCACCCGGGACTGCCCCTGCGCTGTCCCCTGTCACCCCACCCGGGATTGCCACTATGCTGTCCCCTGCTCCACCCCACCCGGGACTGCTTCTGCACTGTCCCCTGTCACCCCACCCGGGATTGCCACTATGCTGTCCCCTGTCACCCCACCCGGGACTGCCCCTGCGCCGTCCCCTGTCACCCCACCCGGGACTGCCCCTGCGCCGTCCCCTGTCACCCCACCCGGGACTGCCCCTGCGCCGTCCCCTGTCACCCCACCCGGGACTGCCCCTGCGCCGTCCCCTGTCACCCCACCCGGGACTGCCACTATGCTGTCCCCTGCTCCACCCCACCCGGGACTGCCCCTGCGCTGTCCCCTGTCACCCCACCCGGGACTGCCCCTGCGCCGTCCCCTGCTCCACCCCACCCGGGACTGCCCCTGCGCCGTCCCCTGTCACCCCACCCGGGACTGCCCCTGCGCTGTCCCCTGCTCCACCCCACCCGGGACTGCCACTATGCTGTCCCCTGCTCCACCCCACCCGGGACTGCCCCTGCGCTGTCCCCTGCTCCACCCCACCCGGGACTGCCCCTGCGCTGTCCCCTGTCACCCCACCCGGGACTGCCCCTGCGCTGTCCCCTGTCACCCCACCCGGGACTGCCACTATGCTGTCCCCTGCTCCACCCCACCCGGGACTGCCCCTGCGCTGTCCCCTGCTCCACCCCACCCGGGACTGCCACTATGCTGTCCCCTGCTCCACCCCACCCGGGACTGCCCCTGCGCTGTCCCCTGCTCCACCCCACCCGGGACTGCCTCTGCGCTGTCCCCTGTCACCCCACCCAGGACTGCCCCTATGCTGTCCCCTGCTCCACCCCACCCAGGACTGCCCCTGCGCTGTCCCCTGTCACCCCACCCGGGACTGTCCCTGCGCTGTCCCCTGTCACCCCACCCGGGACTGCCACTATGCTGTCCCCTGCTCCACCCCACCCGGGACTGCCCCTGCGCTGTCCCGTCACCCCACCCGGGACTGTCCCTGCGCTGTCCCCTGCACCACCCCACCCGGGACTGCCTCTGCGCTGTCCCCCTGTCACCCCACCCAGGACTGCCCCTATGCTGTCCCCTGCTCCACCCCACCCAGGACTGCCCCTGCGCTGTCCCCTGTCACCCCACCCGGGACTGTCCCTGCGCTGTCCCCTGTCACCCCACCCGGGACTGCCACTATGCTGTCCCCTGCTCCACCCCACCCGGGACTGCCCCTGCGCTGTCCCGTCACCCCACCCGGGACTGTCCCTGCGCTGTCCCCTGCTCCACCCCACCCGGGACTGCCTCTGCGCTGTCCCCTGTCACCCCACCCAGGACTGCCCCTATGCTGTCCCCTGCTCCACCCCACCCAGGACTGCCCCTGCGCTGTCCCCTGCCACCCCACCCGGGACTGTCCCTGCGCTGTCCCCTGCTCCACCCCACCCGGGACTGCCCCTGCGCTGTCCCGTCACCCCACCCGGGACTGTCCCTGCGCTGTCCCCTGCTCCACCCCACCCGGGACTGCCTCTGCGCTGTCCCCTGTCACCCCACCCAGGACTGCCCCTATGCTGTCCCCTGCTCCACCCCACCCAGGACTGCCCCTGCGCTGTCCCCTGTCACCCCACCCAGGACTGCCCCTATGCTGTCCCCTGCTCCACCCCACCCGGGACTGCCTCTGCGCTGTCCCCTGTCACCCCACCCAGGACTGCCCCTATGCTGTCCCCTGCTCCACCCCACCCGGGACTGCCTCTGCGCTGTCCCCTGTCACCCCACCCAGGACTGCCCCTATGCTGTCCCCTGCTCCACCCCACCCGGGACTGCCTCTGCGCTGTCCCCTGTCACCCCACCCAGGACTGCCCCTATGCTGTCCCCTGCTCCACCCCACCCAGGACTGCCCCTATGCTGTCCCCTGCTCCACTCAGGACTGCCCCTGCGCTGTCCCCTGTCATCCCACCCGGGACTGCCCCTGCGCTGTCCCCTGTCACCCCACCCGGGACTGCCCCTGCGCTGTCCCCTGTCACCCCACCCGGGACTGCCCCTGCGCTGTCCCCTGTCACCCCACCCGGGACTGCCCCTGCGCTGTCCCCTGTCACCCCACCCGGGACTGCCCCTGCGCTGTCCCCTGTCACCCCACCCGGGACTGCCCCTGCGCTGTCCCCTGTCACCCCACCCGGGACTGCCCCTGCGCTGTCCCCGGTCACCCCACCCGGGACTGCCCGTGCGCTGTCCCCTGTCACCCCACCCGGGACTGTCCCTGCGCTGTCCCCTGTCACCCCACCCGGGACTGTCCCTGCGCTGTCCCCTGTCACCCCACCCGGGACTGTCCCTGCGCTGTCCCCTGCTCCACCCCACCCGGGACTGTCCCTACGCTGTCCCCTGCTCCACCCCACCCAGGACTGCCCCTGCGCTGTCCCCTGTCACCCCACCCAGGACTGCCTCTATGCTGTCCCCTGCTCCACTCAGGACTGCCCCTGCGCTGTCCCCTGTCACCCCACCCAGGACTGCCACTATGCTGTCCCCTGCTCCACCCCACCCAGGACTGCCCCTGCGCTGTCCCCTGTCACCCCACCCAGGACTGCCCCTATGCTGTCCCCTGCTCCACTCAGGACTGCCCCTGCGCTGTCCCCTGTCACCCCACCCAGGACTGCCACTATGCTGTCCCCTGCTCCACCCCACCCGGAACTGTCCCTGCGCCGTCCCCTGTCACCCCACCCGGGACTGCCCCTGCGCCGTCCCCGGTCACCCCACCCAGGACTGCCACTATGCTGTCCCCTGCTCCACCCCACCCAGGACTGCCCCTGCGCTGTCCCCTGTCACCCCACCCGGAACTGTCCCTGCGCCGTCCCCGGTCACCCCACCCAGGACTGCCCCTGCGCTGTCCCCGGTCACCCCACAGGCCTGTCTCCGCCTGGGATCCCTGAGAACGGAGCGCTGCCTCAGACGTCACAGTTCCCACCCTTGAATCTGACGGGAGGAGGTTCTATAGACCAAGAGCCTCTGACCACCGTGGGGCCAGGAAGTGACGACCCCTCCCAGCACGCTTAAACTCCTGGAATTCCCGATGTGAGCCTATAACACAAAAAATGTTTCCTAATTAAGGTCACGTTGTATTTTTTGTCTCTCACAACCAAAATTAGTGATGACGAGGAAGTTCATTCTTGTGGGTGTGTCTGTGACAGAGACAGAGAGAGACAAAGAGAGGAACAGGTAGGGACAGACAGGAAGGGAGAGAAATGAGAAGCATCAGTTCTTCATTGAGGCACCTTAGTTGCTCATTGATTGCTTTCTCATATGTGCCTTGACCGTGGGGCTGCAGCAGAGCGAGTGACCCCTTGCTCAAGCCAGTGACCTTGGGTCCAAGCTGGTGAGCTTTTCTCAAACCAGATGAGCCCGCGCTCAAGCTGGGGACCTCGGGGTCTCGGACCTGGGTCCTCCGCGTCCCAGTCCGATGCTCTCTCCACTGCGCCACCGCCTGGTCAGGCTCCTTCCTCATCCTGAGATCCTATAAAGTGGCCCCTCAAGACTCCAGCGTCACCTAGCAGGATGCCTGCCCCTCGGGGCTGTGCTGCTTCAAAGGTGCCGTGACATCACCCGGTTTGTCACACAGACCAGGCAGACCAACCCGGCTGGGACGCTTGCCCACGGCGTCCGGCATGGTGCGTCAGGCGCAGCTCACGGCCGCTCAGGAGGCACGCGCCTTGCTGACACCTGGCAGCCCCACCGTCTTGCACTGTGAAGAAAAGGGGGTTCGAGGACCCGCAGGCTCCATCTCCTCTACTGTGTCTCTCTTCTCTGAACGGGCTGAGTCCCGCTGACCGATGCCTTTCTAATCACATCCACTGTCTCCTGGGAGGATGACCGGGCGGTCACCTCCCCCCTCTGGTACTCTGAGACGGCTCGGTCCAGCCCAGCGCGTGACTTTCGGAGCAGACAGTGCCCTTTTCCACCAGGTTGCTTATCACGACCGGTAATGAGGGCCAAGCCAGGGACGTCCCCCTGGGCAGCGCTGTCTGAGCAGAGAGCCTAAGCAGCTAATATTTATGCATCAGTTGCCATTTGTAAAAAAAATGAAGTTCTGTGTTTTTTTTTAAAGTTCAAATTGCCCGTGGGAGGGAGAAGATGCAGCCAGCACAATGAGGACCGTCTAGATAAGAAGAGCTGGTTATTGACTGACAGCAGAACGGGAGGTGGGGCGCCCGAGACAGCCCCGCGCTCAGATAGAATGTACGCTGGCCGCCGCGCGCAGAACGCAGCACAGGAATGGCTTCTGGGAACCTCGCGTCCTACAGACGGCTCAGGGTTAAATAAAGACCCCCCTCCCCGTGCAAACTCAACCTAAGAGGCTTGTCTTCCAGGGACCCCGCCCACGCGGCCCCGGAACTTGGCGTCAGACGAGGGTTGCGGGCGGTTCTGAGCCTCACTGACCCTCCCAGCCTGGAGCGGTCGGTGGGCGTCGGCTTGACATTTAGGCTTCAGTTCAGCGGCGAAGGTCACTGTTCTGTAATCACTGGGCCGACGCTGTCCCTGCCGGACCACGTGTGTTTTCTTTCTCGGTACAACAGGAACCGTTTCAAACCCTTCAGCAGAAGAATGTGTGTCACCCCCACAAACTGGGAATTCGATAGTTCCCCCCACCCCCAGAAAAAAAGTCTCTGAAATTTAGAAATATCTTTATAAGTTGGGAGGCAAAATTCATTTTGGTGGCAAAAGCCATCCTGAATTAAGGGGATGTTTTCTGGTCCCTTGTATTATTCAACATCCTACGAGTATTTACCGTTTTTCCTGCCAGACCGGAAATACTGGCTCCTGACAGAGCCGTTGCCCACTGACGGTGTCATCTGTCCACACACAAACCTGGACCGTGTTGCCTTCGAAAGCGAACGGCGGACTGCCGACCACATCGGGTAACCAGAGCTCCCTTGGGGCCCCTCCACCCCTTTATCCGGGCGCGGCGACAGGACGCCCCGTGCTCGGAGCCAGAGGCGAACACCGTGCGGGGGACAGCGTGGCCCCCCAGGCCGACAGGCATCACCATCTGGCTCAGACAGACTCAGAGCTCCTGGAGGTTCCCGCGCTGACCCCCAGCTGCTGCACTTTGGACTCGAACATGCATTTGGCCGTGAAGGTCTCAGGTGAAGGGTGGTGGAACCGTATGTCTCTGACCCACATGTACCTACTCAGAAAATAAAGACTAGGTGTTTAGCAGAAAGAGTGGGTCCTGTGTTTTGAAGGACCTCCCCAGCCTGTCTGTGTCTGGCCATAAAATGACCTCTGGGTACTTTGTGTCCAGCGAACATCTGACCCCGGACGGCAGAGGAGAGAAGAATTCGGGATGATTTCTGTGCTGGGCCGGCTGTGCTCAACACTAATTCGTCTCAACCCAGATAACACTCACCGTGTCGTAGGGTCAGAATAAGCATTTTTTTTAGATGGTCTATCCCTGGGCCATAAAACCACTTGTCCGTCTGTAGTTGTGGGACAGTTGCCCAAACCAGGGGTAGTCAGGGAGGTCCCGCACTGGCCAGACATCAGGCAGCGGGGGACTGTGGGCAGGGTTTGTCACGTGTCACTGTGGTGTGTCCAGCAGACACGGGACTCAGTGGGAGGGGCCAGAAGAGAGATAACATCCCTGTTCATTTTCTTAAAAAACAGCTCTCCAGTTCTCTGGCCCCGGGGGTTTTGGGACATTTGCTTGAACCAAAAGGCAGAATGGATGAGGGCCTGGGTGGCTCTGGACCAAACCTGTGGGTGAGCTCCCGGCGACTCCAGCTGGTCCTCACCAGCCGCACAACAGAACAGCCGCACAGCTGCACCACGGCACAACCGCACAGCCGCACAGCTGCACCACGGCATAACCACACAGCTGCACACCCACCCAGACACACAACAATACAACCACACAGATGCACACCCACACACCCACACAGCCACAGAGAGAGCGAGGGTGACTGAACACGTCACACTGAGTGACAAGGACACCGTGGGAAGCCATTCTCGTCTGGCTCTCTCCACCTGAGGCTCTTGAACATCCGTTGATACATCGGTGCCACGCCAGCGTGGGCGGGGGCGAGCTGTGCTCATTAGTACATGCTGTTTTCAGAATCCCTCGGGTCAGCTGCAAATCCTACCTGCTTCCTGCACCTCCTGCGATCTGAAATGACTTTTCTCACTTTGGACGTCAGAAACAAATGAAAAAAGAAACTACTACAAAATGTCTTTGGTAGTTGCTCTAAACCAGCGGTTCTCAACCTGTGGGTCGCAACCCCGGCGGGGGTCGAACGACCAAAACACAGGGGTCGCCTAAAGCCATCGGACCCCACCGGGGTTGCGACCCACAGGTTGAGAACCGCTGCTCTAAACCCAGGGTAATAGAAGGCCGGGGTGGGGGGAATCGCAGAGAAGAGCAGCCTGGCTCCCTCTTCAGCGTCGCGCCTGTGTGGCGTTCGCCCGGAGGAAAGCGCGTGAGGAGGCCCTCGCCCTCTGCGACCCCTCCTCTTCCTCTACCTGGAGCCACGTCGCGCTGGCGTTCAGGAATCTCGGGGCAGAGACCCAGATCCGACTTTAGATGCCGGGCTCATCATCGGAACAATATGCTCAGCCCTAATTGCCTTTTTATTTTTAATTGACCAGTTAATTAACAACATCAGATAAATTAAAAATCCCAAATCCATTCTCTTCAGGTAGCCCGCTGATTTCTATCCACATGATAAACAATAACAACAACAACGACAACGAGACAACCCAGGGCCAGACAGGAGGCGGGAGCTACTCCCTGTCAAGTTAAATCAGTAGTAAGAGAAACAATGAAACATTCCGTATGATCTGAAAACGCCTGGTTTAGAGGAGGAAACACAGCCGCCGTGAGGTCAGGCGATGGGGCACGACAACCACTGGATCGCACTCCTTGTTCTCGGAATGCAATGTCGTCACTTGGGAGGACTGTTAGGCCAGCTCCCAAATTAGGCCGCCGCCACGGAGGGCAGATTAGCAGGGAGACAGAAGGCAGCGTGTTCGCGGCAATCACAGCGGAGGCATTATTTCTTAGAGGAGTCATGATTACACGTGAAGCTGTTAACAGCGTGAAGTCAATGCAAATATGTTTGTTATAAAAATAGTTGGAATCCTTTCTAGACGGTTTCTATTATCAGGGCAACCCGCCTGCGGTCATCAACACAGCCTCTCTTTCCCGCCTCTGGCGTGAGTCCTGCGGAAACTGACCTGTGTGAAGAGATTGGTTTTCCAAATGCTAAGAAATCATACTCTGAGAACTGAAAGAAGCCCTGGCTGGTTGGCTCAGTGGTGAGTGCTGGCTCTGGTGGTGTGGATGTTCTGGGTTCAATTCCCAGTTAAGGCACACAGGAGAAGTGACCAACTGTTTCTCCATCTCTCACCCTAACCCCTCCCTTTCTCCCCCCCTCCTCTCCTGCAGCCATGGCTCCATTGGAACGAGTTGGCCCCAGGAGCTGAAGATGGTTCCATGGCCTCCACCTCAGGCACTAAAAAGAGCTTGGTTGCTGAGCAATAGAGCAATGCCCCAGATGGGCAGAGCATCGCCCCCTAGTGGGCTTGCTGGGTGGATCCCAGTCAGGACGCATGCAGGAGTCTGTCTCTCTGCCTCCCCTCCTCTCGCTGAGAAAAGTTTCATAAAGGAAGAACTGAAAGGAAACTGCGTAGACCCTACAGGTCAGTCCTTCCTTTTATCAACGAGGGACAGAAATGGCTGTCCCAACCCAGTCTGTGAGCTGGAGTGAGACTTGAGACCAGAAGGCACAGCCCTGACCAGCCGTCCTCCCTACGACCGCCCCTCTTCCATCTGTGACACGGGACGTGTCCTCAGTATGTCTTCAGCCTCCGTGAGCCAATGTCCCCAACTGTAAAATTCGGGTCGCTCTATCTTCCAGGAGCACGCTCAGTACCCACGTGAGTGTCAGCGGCAAAGCGTTCAGGTGCGTGGTGCGCAGTTTGGAGGGATCGGGAGGTCGGCTTTCCCCCGCAGGAAGGGGACGAGAAGAAACACTTGCTGGCACACACCTGTGTCTGTAGGACTTGTGCAGAAGGCCAGAGCACTGGCCGTGTGCCGTCTCGGGGAGGGACATTCTGGGTGATGACGTGCTGAGGACTGAGGCCTGAGCTCTCTCGCCAACGAGGACCTGACCGCGGTTGGTCAGCATCGTGGGCTGACGGCGCCTTTGAGCGGAGACTCTGGACGTGGGTTCGATGTGGTCCCGACATGTACCCTTTACCCCACAGAAGCAATACCTTCCTGACGCAAACAGCGAGGTCATTTTTGTGTAGCGTCCTTTGACACGAGGTGGAGGCTCTGGTCCTCAGCAGGGAGGTGAAGGACAGGAGGTAGGGGACCACGGACCGAGGCTGGAGCGGTGGGGGGCGCCTGTTCTCCGTCCAGGACCAGACATTTGCCCCTTCCGGCTCTGTGGGTCATCAGGCCGTGGTCCCCCACGACTCAGGGGCTCTGGCGGCAGAGGCTCAGCCGTCTGTCGACAAGACGGTGACAGTCGGAGGTGCGTGCTCTCATAAAACTTTATTCACGGCACAGAAGCGACCCAGGATGGGGCTTCATCCGAGGCCTCCGTGTGCCAACCCGGGGGCTCAAGAGTGCCCTGCAGGGAAGCGTCTGGTCTTTTCAGCCTAAGCCCGTCGGGTATTGGATTAACCTCCGGAAGGACAGAGCTGAGGGGGACAGGGGGTATCAGGCAGCAGACTTCCGAAACGTGGGACGTAAGAAGAGGGAGGTGACACGGGAACTGAACAGATATACCAAAGGGCACAGAGCCAGTTAATGTTCTTCTCACATTGTTGGCTTCTTCAAGATCAAAGTAAAAAGCAAACCAAACAAAGATCACTGCAGGGAGACCCTGTTCAACAAGTAATGCGTACGAAACAATTCTGCTTTGTCCTGGGGGAGGATAAGGAGACTTGTCGGGGGGGGGGGGGGCATAGAAGAGCGGGAGAGACAGAGGTCAAAGAGACCCTTCTGTTTCTTTATACGCTGAGTAAAAAGTAGCCGGATGGGGAAATTTTTCTTGTTCTTTTTCTTTTCCCTGTTTTGCTACATTTGTCAAATTAAAAGAAAAGCCAGACAAAACGGATCAGTCGAACCCAAATAGTACTGAAATAGAATCATTTGGCGTTGACTAAGAGCACGTGTCGTGTTGTGGCCTGGGTTTACAAATTGGATCTACTTGAATTTATTCAGAATAGGAGTGGATTAGGGGAAAGCAATTTTATATCAATTCAAGTTAAAAGGCCGGAAGGAACCAAAAACAAACAAAAAAATACCAACCTATAAACCCGGGTGGTACAACATTCAACACTGGCTTGTCTTTGGACAGAGTTGACAAAAACTATGGTAGAACCCTGGTTATATTAATAGAAGCATAGGGCCCGGAGCAAAGGAGGGGCTGTTCCTATCTTTTACCTGCACTGAGTAGCCACCCAGGGGGACTGGGTTCTCCTCTGAGTATTCACGGTCTAAGGAGGGTTCTGACAGATCAGAAGCCGGTTGTGAGGGGCAGGGCCAGGGTGATGAGGGTCTGGCGTGTGAGGGTCAGCGGGGAGAAATGAGTCTGGTCAGCCCGCAGTGGGGACGGTGTATCAGCGGGAGCAGAGCCATCCTCAGGTGTTTGAGAGACTACCTTGGGGAAGAGGGATTAGACTTATTATCTGTGTCCCGGGAGAGCAGAACTGGACCAAAGGGTGGACATCTCAGGGCAGCCAATCTCGGCGCAGGATCGGCCCGGAGCGTCCAACGCACGGAGTGGTTTTTAGCCGGCGTGGGACTATAGGTGGCTTGAAACCCAGACAGTCTGGGTTTCTCTCTCAGAACCTGCACGTACTTCACAGTTCTGTGGCCTGAGAGGAGGTACAGTGGCCCTTCCGAGAGCCTCGGCTTGACGGTCATCACAACGGGGAAAGATAGAGCCCGCTGCACGGGGTTCAGGTGAGGTTCCCCGAGACCATGCGTGCAGAACAACTGAGATGGCTTCTCAGGAGACACCAGATCTGTGGGACTAGGGGTGACGAGGAGCAGCTGACGTCACTTCTCTGGTTCTCTAGGAGCAGCTCCTGTGCCTCGTGCAGAAGGTCTGAGTCAGGGGTCCCCAAACTTTTACACAGGGGGCCAGTTCACTGTCCTTCAGACCATTGGAGGGCCGGCACATACAGTGCTCCTCTCACTGACCACCAATGAAAGAGGTGCCCCTTCCGAAAGTGCGGTGGGGGCTGGATAAATGGCCTCAGGGGGCCGCATGTGGCCCACAGGCTGTAGTTTGGGGATTCCTGGTCTAAGTCGATGAGCTTGTAAACCGTCCAGACTCGTAACTTTTTTTTTTTCTGAAGTTGGAAACGGGGAGGCAGTCAGACAGACTCCCGCATGCACCTGACCGGGATCCACCCGGCATGCCCACCAGGGGTGATGCTCTACCCATCCTGGGCGTCTCTCTGTTGTGACCAGAGCCATTCTAACGCCTGGGGCAGAGGCCACAGAGCCATGCTCAGTGCTGGGGCCAACTTTGCTCCAATGGAGCCTCGGCTGCAGGAGGGGAAGAGAGAGACCGAGAGGGAGGAGAGAGGGAGGGGTGGAGAAGCAGATGGGCGCTTCTCCTGTGTGCCCTGGCCGGGAATCGAACCCGGGACTTCTACATGCCGGGCCGACGCTCTACCACTGATCCAACCGGCCAGGGCTCAGTCTCAGAGCTTTTATTCCTCTCTCAGCGCGGGGGGGGGGGGGCCTGGGCCGGGGTCTGCAGGTGCCACCCACACGCCAGCTTTCCCTCAGCAGAGGACACCATTGAAGCCCCGTATGAACACGGACAGCCGGCTTTGCGATCAGTCTCTGAGGTCTGGCATCACCAGGTCTGCATTTCCTCACGCTGACGTCACAGCACAGGGGCCACGGTCCTTCAACAGCATTCTCCTCGCCTGGGAAACCCCACCCTCTAAGCCTGGCCATGTCACTGTGCCCAGTCACCTGCCTGGTCTCTGACGGCGTGTGTGGCCCACCTGCCCTGCCCCTGCGACAGGACACCACTGCCTGGTGTCCGTGGCGGAGTTTGAATTAACCAGCAGTGTCTCTGGTCTTGATTTTTGTGTACTGGGGCGGGGGGCAGGCCCATGAGAAATGTGAAGGTGTGTCTGCATTTTTATGATAAAAGTTGCACAGTCTGTGTGTGTGTGTGTGTGTGTGTGTGTGTGTGTGTCCTTGTGCACAGGACGGATTGAGCTGCATTGATTCACTGAGCAAAGGGGTGATCGGTCGCTACTTATGAGTGACTCTCGTGCACTTAGGGGTGTTACAGAAAAAAAAAAGCCAGCCAGAAACAATAATAATTTCAAGAGTTCTTGTCCCCTGTACCTCGATAGCATTCACTCAGTGCAATCTCCTGGAAGGGCCACACGCCAAGCCGTTGAAACACGGGAATGAAGGCGGTAAGTGGGCGTGCCCCGGAGGACCTGACTTCAAGTGACCCTTCCCCAAACAGTCTAGAGACTGAGAACAAACACCAGAGGCAGCGGAATCCGGTTCCCACGGAGGTGACCGCGGGCAGGGCTGATGTCACCCGCCCCTCCTCCCAGCCTCGTCATGCCCCCCACCCCATATCCTGTGTGTCACCCCCGGGGCCACCGGTCTGATCTCTACACCCCAGGAGAGGTGCATGCCCAGGAGGGGGGGGCACCTTCTGATTCTGCCCCTGGGTCTCCAAGGGCTTCCCGGTGCCCCCCACACCCCACCACAAGGGGGATGTGGAACCTGGTCCAACCCCTCTTGGACTTATTTGTTGCAAACAGATGTTTTGAGAGACAGGAGCTTGGAGATACACTGATCATGTCGCCAGATGAGAGTCAGAGGTTTTAGAGCGGAGGGAAACAAGCGTAGCTGTCTACATCCAGAGCTCCTGGCTAATCCACCTGATTCCCCGGAGCGCACGGGCTTGTGGGCGCGGGGCACGTCGTCCGCCTCCAAACCGAGGCAGGCTCAGAGCCAAGCGCCCACATCTCTCCTCCCCCCGACCGCCCTCCGTTCCCTCGGTCTGACTGATGGAAGCTCCCTGATGCCTCCGCCAAGCAGAGCGGTATTTTTTTTGCACAATATTGGTCCTGATTCCCGGCTGCCTCCTGGGGAACTGCCTTTCAAACATCTAAGGCGCATTTTCCCGTGAACGCGGGTGATAGATGGAGGCCTCCTGCCTGCGAGTGTCTCCTCCCTCAGGCGCTCCGAGTCCGCTGTGACCACCTCCTGATAGCCCTGACGAGATGAATAGCCATCGCTCCCGATCGAGGCTGGGAGGCTGGGAGAGCCAAGGGTGTTTTTATTGGTTTGGGGAGAAGATTTAACCGCGTCCACACCGCATTTACTGAAACTCCGGATCGCCCCCAGAGCGTGATGAGCGCCCCCTCCCACCGGTTCTGTCCCCTGGGAGGTTCCCGGGTGCACAGTGCCCTGAGCTCCTCCTGGCCCACCCAGAGAGGCCGGTCTTCACTCACTCCCGCTGTCTGTTCACTTCACCTGGGCTGGGCGGGAGGCGGACACTTGATTCACTCCCAGTTCTCCTCAGAATGAAGGTTGAATTTGCTTCCCCGCGTTTGGGGGGGGGGCTAACCTCCCTTCACTGAGCGCTCACGCTCCCGTTCGCCCGGGAGAGCAACCCCCAGGCAGGCAGGTGAGGACAAGTGTCCCCTTGGAGGCCGGCACACCATCGTGCCCCCCAACCCCACCCCACCCAGCACCGGCGTGGCCTTCCCTTTGTGCTCTGACCGCAAGGCAGAACCGGACGTGAGCCGTGACCAGCAGACACCACGTGACGGGCGGGTCCCTGCTCCCCGGCTCCAAGGGGAATCTCTGGCACGGGTGTCCTGGTGCGCCATCTCCCCTGCAGACGGGACACCGTGCAGGTCGGACACCAAGACAGCAACTCCGGCCCAGCGACAGGAACCTTCCTCCCCCAGGAGACAGCCGGGAGGCCCGGGCGGCCACACCCACTTCAAGAACATCCCCAGGCCCTGGCCGGTTGGCTCAGTGGTAGAGCGTCGGCTTGGCGTGCGGGGGACCCGGGTTCGATTCCTGGCCAGGGCACACAGGAGAAGCGCTCATCTGCTTCTCCACCACCCCCCTTCTTCCTCTCTGTCTCTCTCTTCCCCTCCCGCAGCCAAGGCTCCATTGGAGCAAAGATGGCCCGGGCGCTGGGGATGGCTCCTTGGCCTCTGCCCCAGGCGCTAGAGTGGCTCTGGTCGCAGCAGAGTGACGCCCCGAGGGGCAGAGCATCGCCCCCTGGTGGGCAGAGTGTCGCCCCTGGTGGGCGTGCCAGGTGGATCCCGGTAGGGCACATGCGGGAGTCTGTCTGTCTCTCCCCGTTTCCAGCTTCAGAAAAATACAAAAAAAAAAAAAAAAAAAAAGAACACCCCCAGGGTCCCCCTGGCCCCTGCATGCCCCACCGCACAGGAGAGAGAGAGAGAGAGAGAGCTGGGTTCCTTTGTGTCCTTTCTAGTCTGTGATGTCCACTCCACTGTGGACGCCTCGAGGGTCCCTGTGATGTCCACTCCACTGTGGACGCCCCGAGGGTCCCTGTGATGTCCACTCCACTGTGGACGCCCCGAGGGTCCCTGTGATGTCCACTCCACTGTGGACGCCCCGAGGGTCCCTGTGATGTCCACTCCACTGTGGACGCCCCGAGGGTCCCTGTGATGTCCACTCCACTGTGGACGCCCCGAGGGTCCCTGCAGAGGAGAGCTGTGAGTCGCACCTTCGTGGAGAAAGGACCCCCCGCGCCCAACTCTGGCTGCATTCCATTTGTAACAGGTGCCGTGACCCCCGTGGGGACAGAGGAGAGGTCTGGCCTGTGGACGCAGCGGGGGCAGGCGTCCCGGTCTAGACGTGCATCGTTTCATACAGGAGGACTCTTTTATGCCACATAATCTTCTTGTTCTGAGTCTCCCCCCCCCCCAGTAGACTGGGGGTCAAGGACTTGAAGGTAGAGTTTAGTTGGGGGGGGGTTCCAACAAACTCTGGAGGGAAGGGAGTTGCTCAGACAGAACAAAGCCAGGAAGGGTTTGCTGTGCGGCCAGTCCGCAGCGTGGCCACATGGGTCTCAGTGTCCCCGAGGAGGACGGGGTTCCGAAGGACCTTTCGTTGTCCCCCCCCTATGAACGGGGTTCCGTTTGTCCATTGTCCATCTGGTGTTGACTGAGGGGTTGCTTCTGGGAGCGTTAAACTCTGAGGTGATTCTAGTTTGTTGCCCGCGCGGGACAGCCCCCTTTCTAGACTTCTCTGAGGTCATCAGGACTTCACACAGAATCAGTGTCCGTCATCGGGGCCGTGGGGTGAATCGGGGTCGGGGGCTGGGAGACTGTCTGAGCGTGAGGGCAGCTTCTGTGACGGCGACTCAGCCTCTGCTAGACACAGGGTCACGCGTCAGCCTTGAATTACCGCCGGCGCCTTCCATAAAGATGGGACTCGGGCAAAGATTCTCATTACCAGAATCCCGAGATTATGGCTCCGAATCCATCTTCTAGTTCTGCAGTTGGCTTTCTCATTAGAGTCAGGGGAAGACGGAGAAGACAGGCCTGCTGCCAGACGAGCCACCGTGAAGATCGAGGGGCCCTTCCTCACAGGCTCCTCAGCTCCGCACCGGGGAAGCCTGCCTCCACCCCTCCGTGCGCGGGCGCGCGCCCTGCGGAAGGATTTATCGCAGAACGCCAGACCCGGTGAAATCGTCAGGGAAGGAAACGACGTGGATCGTGTGCACACAGGAACGCTGCCTGATGTACACAGTTGCAGAGCTTGTATCAACGAGCTTTGTATCAACGAGCTTTGTATCAACGAGCTTTGTATCAACGAGCGCTGGAGCTTTGTATCAACGAGCTTTGTATCAATGAGCTTTGTATCAACGACCTTTGTATCAACGACCTTTGTATCAACTAGCGCTGGAGCTTTGTATCAACGAGCTTTGTATCAATGAGCGCTGGAGCTTTGTATCAACGAGCTTTGTATCAATGAGCTTTGTATCAACGACCTTTGTATCAACGACCTTTGTATCAACTAGCGCTGGAGCTTTGTATCAACGAGCTTTGTATCAATGAGTGCTAGAGCTTTGTATCAACGAGCACTGACGCTCAGTATGCAGACACCCCGCCCCCAGGCCCGTTCCTGCACCCTCGGCCTCCGAGGACAAGTGCCTGTGGCCGCAGCAGCTGCCACGTAGAGAAAGCGCTGCCCACACCCAACCTGCCCGCGCGGGTGAGGAAACGCACGTGGACCCACAGCGCGCTCTGAACGTCAGAATCATTTCACACTCATGTCTTTACTGAAACTCTGTCCACACGGGTGAGAAAAGTATTATTCCCCGCGGACAAAAAACAGAAAGGGACAGAGCAAAGAGCCGGCTGGCCAGCTGTGGGACACAAAAGGGGGACCGTGTGCGGCCAGAAATCAGCGCCGACCGCGCTCAGGTGTGCCTGTGGGCATGAGGACAGCCCGACCCGGTGACTGTTTCCACCGGGCGCTGTGGCTGAGACCAGCGGGATGGAGGTTTCTGAGTTGCCCGGCAGCGGAGGGTTTCCTGGGACGTGTGCACGGATCCCGTCAGCAGGACCGTCCCAGGAAACGGGTGGGGGTGGGGGTGGGGTGGACGCTCTAAGTGGCACCGGGACCATGCACGTAATTTTCGGGGCGGGTGCCGAAGCTCTGGCCTCCTGCCCTGGGGATCCTCTCTGACGCTCTCTCTCAAAGCCCACGGCCGATCTCTCAAGATGGATAATGTTCCCTAACTTTCTTTTTTAAACAAATCCATCTTTCTCCCCTACATGGTTCCCAAGAACAGCCTTAGCTACATTAGTATTCTATTAGCTTTCCTAGAATATGAGGTTTTACTCATTTTCCCTTGACTCCATTTACATAAATACTAAAAAAAGAAAACCAGGCAAATACAAGGAGGCCCGGACCCCAGTTCTTCCAACATTGACGTAGGTGGTCGACGAGATCAGAGACGAAGAAAAAAAAAATAGCCACCCGGCCACATTCCCTTTACGGAACCTCATGTCCTCGGTTCCTCGAAGTCTATGCAGCCCGTGCATTTCCCTAACGAAAGGCCTTAAAACATTCCAGAAAAATGGAAAAGGCCCTCCAGTTATACCTTAGACTGTCTTTTCTCAGTGGGCAGGAATTCAATCAACAAAATGTATTTAATGCTGAGACATACTTGATATCAAAGTAGCAGATTACAATGGGAAAGATTCAGTCAACCTATTATTTCCGTTTATAAGTCAGGAAGCTGGTGTATCGATGTCGCAGGCTTCCTGGGGTCCTGTCCACTGAGTCAAATTACTGGTTAGCGTCCCGTAGCCGGGGCCTAATGGAATCTCGTGATTACGAGGGAATGAAATGTAGTCCCTGAGAGAGGTTTATACGCTCACAACCATTTCTGACAGTAGATATCAGTACAGATAATTTCGACTTGCCAAGTTTAGAACTCAAAGGAACGAACGGTATGATTGAAAATGGCTTTGGTTTGCAATACCCAAGTAACAACGTTACGAGATGTTTCTCCTTGCACCATTCTGTCAGCACTGCTAGTATCTAAGAGGAGCATTTCTATAAAGTTGTAACTGTCAAAGAAATGAATTTCCCTTTTTTGTGGTTGTTGTATACTTACTATTAACGGTGCTAAGATGCCTTTTAAGAGGGAAACGGGTATTTTTTAACTTTTCCGTTTTCCTTGCCAACAAATGAACACTAGATTAGAAACATACAAAGTGTATATAGTACATATGAAATAGATGAAAAGTATATGCTTGCTAGAATTTATACGATTACCCGTTTATATATGTATAACTTAAACTGCTTAGTGTATATGTACTATATGTGTAATTACATAATCTGAAATTATAGCTATCTATAAATTATATATAATATATAAATTTATATACATTATGTACACTATATATAAACCTTAAATATTATACATATATATATATACTGCTCACAAAAATTAGTGGATATTTCAAAAAGAATATGAAGTGATAAAATACCCCCTAATTTTTTTTTTTTTTTCATTTTTCTGAAGCTGGAAACAGGGAGAGACAGTCAGACAGACTCCCGCATGCGCCCGACCGGGATCCTACCCGGCGTGCCCACCAGGGGTGACGCTCTGCCCACTAGGGGGCGATGCTCTGCCCATCCTGGGCGTCGCCATGTTGCGACCAGAGCCACTCTAGCGCCTGAGGCAGAGGCCACAGAGCCATCCCCAGCGCCCGGGCCAACTTTGCTCCAATGGAGCCTTGGCTGCGGGAGGGGAAGAGAGAGACAGAGAGGAAAGCGCGGCGGAGGGGTGGAGAAGCAAATGGGTGCTTCTCCTGTGTGCCCTGGCCGGGAATCGAACCCGGGTCCTCCGCACGCTAAATACCCCCTAATTTTTGTGAGCACTGTATACACACACACACCAAATATATATATTAGACATAATTTACGGTGGTTAAGGCAGCAGTGATACGGTAATGACCCATGCACATGTCAGGTGAGGGAATTCAGGACCAGTGGGGAAGTTGCTGTGTCTCCGGAAGACTCTCCGTCTGTCCTTCCTACCTGGCGTTGGAGGGAGGGAGTGGGTGGAAGGGACGCGGGAAGAAAGTCTCGCCGTGTAAAGACGACGCGATCTTAGTAAAAGCCTCTCTCCTCCCTCCTGGCTTGACCTCGGCAAAACGAGATGTTCGCCACCACTGACATCTCATGCCGCCAGTATCGGTTGAGGACCCGCTGAGGGCCCTTTGCGTTAGTGACAGAAGCCTGGAGGAGGCACACGAGGTCCCCGCCCCCCAACCCCCAGAGCTTGTGTTCTGAGGCGCTGGTGCCACTGTGCCAGAGATGATGGTGACAGCAGGCGCAGCCCAGTGAACAGAGACGGTGACGGTGTGAAGAAGGACGTGGGTGGGCAGTGGGTGGACCCGGGCCTGCTGAGCTGGGGACTCGCTGCCTGCCGCAGGGGAACCGATGAGGGGAGGTCCTGCCCCTGGAAACCCTCCTGGCCACCTGGACGTCCGCCTGCCTCCCTGTCCGACGAGACGGATGTGCAGCGTGAGTCTGGGATCAGGTGGGTCCCCACCGGCCTCTCCACGTGACACCCATCGGTCCTCCCCACACAGACGCTCATTTCTCCAACATCAAGTACCGACTTGACTCTGCTCCCCGTCCATCTGGAGAGCCAGCAGGCGAAGGAAGCTGATTCCCAGGCAATTATCAAGTTAAACATTGAGACAATCAACGGCGGGAGATGGAAAACGCTTTGAGGAGAGGACGACATGGGCCTTAGAGAACCTCTGTGATTCCGGAGGTCTGCCGGGCGGGCAGCTAATGATACTAGGAGGGCTCAGAATTTGAAAAATGCCATGAAATATAAAAGCAAGCCGACTGAAGCTCGCAGTCCCCCAGAAGGAAGAACGCGTCCGGCGTGCCGTGAGCACACGGCGTTGGCTTTGGAGTTCAATCATCTCTCCCATGATGACATCGCCCTGGTGCACCATGGGGGGAGGGGTTGTCAAATAACCATTAGGCTCCGGAGCAGTGGCGGTCAACCTGGTCCCTACTGCCCCCTAGTGGTGGTCAACCTGGTCCCTGCCGCCCCCTAGTGGTGGTCAGCCTGGTCCCTGCCGCCCCCTAGTGGTGGTCAGCCTGGTCCCTGCCGCCCCCTAGTGGTGGTCAGCCTGGTCCCTACCGCCCCCTAGTGGTGGTCAGCCTGGTCCCTGCCGCCCCCTAGTGGTCGTCAACCTGGTCCCTGCCGCCCCCTAGTGGTGGTCAACCTGGTCCCTGCCGCCCCCAAGTGGTGGTCAACCTGGTCCCTGCCGCCCCCTAGTGGTGGTCAACCTGGTCCCTGCCGCCCCCTAGTGGTGGTCAACCTGGTCCCTGCCGCCCCCTAGTGGTGGTCAACCTGGTCCCTGCCGCCCCCTAGTGGTGGTCAACCTGGTCCCTACCTCCCAGTAGGGAGTGTTCCAGCTTTCATGGTGGGCGGTAGCAGAGCAACCAAAATATAAATAAAAAGATGGATTTAACTACAGTAAGTCGTTTTATAAAGATTTATTCTGCCAAACTTAGCAAAAATCCGACATTAACTACTTGGTAAGTAATTATTATTATATGCTTTAACTTGCTGTAACTCTGCTGTATAAATTTTATAAAGTAAACTTACTTCCCTACTTTATAAACCACCATGACTGTGGAACCGGTGGGCGGTTAGACAATGTTACTACTAACAGAGATACAGAAGTGGGCAGTAGGTATAAAAAGGTTGACTACCCCCGCTCTAGAGGTGGTCAACCTGGCCCCTACCGTCCACTAGGGGGCGCTCCAGCTTTCATGGTGGGCGGTAGCAGAGCAACCAAAATATAAATAAAAAGATGGATTTAACTACAGTAAGTCGTTTTATAAAGATTTATTCTGCCAAACTTAGCAAAAATCCGACATTAACTACTTGGTAAGTAATTATTATTATATGCTTTAACTTGCTGTAACTCTGCTGTATAAATTTTATAAAGTAAACTTACTTCCCTACTTTATAAACCACCATGACTGTGGAACCGGTGGGCGGTTAGACAATGTTACTACTAACAGAGATACAGAAGTGGGCGGTAGGTATAAAAAGGTTGACTGCCCCCGCTCTAGAGGGTCCGCACGTTGATTGGATCCTGTGAAACCGTAGGCTTTGATTTACAGAGATTCCCATCCCGGCCAGCTCTCCCTTGAAACACTTCTAGTCCATAAAGCAACACTGAAGCCCGCGGCACCTTGCTGACGCCATGACTTATTTTTTAATATTTGTAAAGGGCAATAAGTAAGAACAAACTCCTCTATCATTTGACAAGCTGATGGCTGGTCCGCAGTCGTTTGTATCCTGACCCGGTTTGAACCCGTGCGGCGCTCACACTGCCGCTGGCATTTGACGGCGTGCCGGATGACATTCTGTTTCTCACTCCAGAAATTGGACGCTGCCCCGCAAAGCCGGGAGCCCCTGCAAAAATCACGCCCCAAGCCTATCGATTTAAAGGGCGGAAGCGCGTGGCTCTCTCTCCTTTCACATCTTGCTTGCGGCTCTAATTATTTACTCAAGGATTGGTCTGAAAATCGGTGCTTTGAAAACTCAGGGTCTCTGTCTCAGACGCTGAATTGATCACTGACTAATTTTTAAAAATCAGATGTATTAATAGTTTGGGGGGGAGGCAGGTTAGAAAGGATTTGGATAGCGAAGACAAAAAATATTTTAAATTGCTGTTTCTTTCTTACAGACGTATCTGAGCTGTACACATCCACAAAAACATGATCTTGCGTTTCTTAAGGGCTGCATTTCTTGAATGTTATGGGTCAAGGAAAAGGAACTTAGGTCGATTGATTTATTCATTCCTGTGATATATATATCTCTGTTGCATAAATGGCAAAAACTCAAGTTTTGAAGCTATAACAGTGAGCAGCGAGGAAGCACTAGGCAATGCCCTGCCCAGGCCATACAGAAATTAAGGTGTGGACCTGTGGTGGCCCAGTGGATAGAGCGTCGACCTGGAAATGCTGAGGTCGCCGGTTCGAAACCCTGGGCTTGCCTGGTCAAGGCACATATGGGAGTTGATGCTTCCAGCTCTTCCTCCCTTCTCTCTCTCTGTCTCTCTCTCTCTCCCTTTCTCTCTCCTCTCTAAAAAAAAAAAAAAAAGTAAGGTGTGATTTTAATAAATTCTGATAGGTGCTATAACATCAGCAGTGAGGATATTGGGGGAATACTATGAGAGTACCTTTCCTAGTCTCAGTACCTGAGAACCAAAGAATGACTGAGGTCACACCTGGTGACGGTCCTGGGCGTGCGGAAGGGCTCCCCTGCAGATGGGGTGCTGACCAGAGGGAGGCGCATGAGTGGACGGTGTAAGCAGAAGATAAGTTGGCAGACAGAGGCACTGAGGGCGGCTCAGCTTGGCCAGAGCATGGCAGGAAGGGGTAGACGAGGGTAGGGTGTCAGGAGGCGGCTGAGGGGTGAGCCCAGATGGCAGGTCAGAGAGAGAACGGTGGCCGACTGTGGTGGAGTGGTCGGAGGGGTGGTGTGAATTAGTTTCTCAGCCTGAGCAATGTTGACAACCTGGGATGGCCAATCCTTTGTTTTGGGGGGAAAGGGCATTGTCCTGTCCATCACAGACTGTCTGGCCACATCCTGGCCTCCACCCACCAGATGCCACTGCCGTCCCCTTCTTGCTGTGTTAATTAATATCTGGACATTGTCCACTGTCTGTCTAGGGGGCAAAGTCCCCACTGGCCCAACAGCACATTAAAAGGCTCTTATAGGTCACGGCCGACTGAGATTTATACTGAACACGCAATGAGGGTTCAACACGAGATAATTAATCAATGGAATGTACCACATTGCGATCAAAGGTGAAAAAACCCACAATGATCTTTTTTTTTTTTTTTTTTTTTTTTTTTTTGCATTTTCTTTTGCATTTTTCTGAAGCTGGAAACGGAGAGACAGTCAGACAGACTCCCGCATGCGCCCGACCGGGATCCACCTGGCACACCCACCATGGGGCGACGCTCTGCCCACCAGGGGGCGATGCTCTGCCCATCCTGGGTGTCGCCATGTTGCGACCAGAGCCACTCTAGCGCCTGAGGCAGAGGCCACAGAGCCATCCCCAGAGCCCGGGCCATTTTTGCTCCAATGGAGCCTTGGCTGCGGGAGGGGAAGAGAGAGACAGAGAGGAAGGAGAGGGGGAGGGGTGGAGAAGCAAATGGGCACTTCTCCTGTGTGCCCTGGCCAGGAATCAAACCCTGGTCCTCCGCACGCTAGGCCGACGCTCTACCCACAATGATCTTAACTGATGCACAAAAGGGATGCTGACACAATCCAGCAGTCTTTCAAGATAAAAGCACTCATAAAACTAGAAATAGTGCCCTGGCCGGTTGGCTCAGTGGTAGAGCATTGGCCTGGCGTGCAGAAGTCCCGGGTTCGATTCCCGGCCAGGGCACACAGGAGAGGCGCCCATCTACTTCTCCACCCCTCCCCCTCTCCTTCCTCTGTCTCTCTCTTCCCCTCCCGCAGCCAAGGCTCCATTGGAGCAAAGATGGCCTGGGCGCTGGGGGCTGGGGATGGCTCCTTGGCCTCTGCCCCAGGTGCTAGAGTGGCTCTGGTCGCAACAGAGCGACGCCCCAGAGGGGCAGAGCATCGCCCCCTGGTGGGCAGAGCGTCGCCCCCTGGTGGGCGTGCCGGGTGGATCCAGGTCAGGCGCATGCGGGAGTCTGTCTGACTGTCTCTCCCCGTTTCCAGCTTCAGAAAAATACCAAAACAACAACAACAACAACAAAAAAACAACAACTAGAAATAGAAAGGAGCTTCCTCAAAATGGCGTTAAAGGAAAACTTACAGCAGCTCACCTCCTACTCACTGGAGAAAGATTGGAACCTCCCACTCTCGGACCAGAAATGAGATATGGACACCCTGTTCCACCACTGCCATTCGCTACCGTACTGGGAGGCCCAACCGGAGGAATTCAGAGAGAAAACTAAAAGTAGACGGCCGGCATTCAAATTGAGAAGGAAACAAGAGTTTCCGCTGGCAGATGGCCCGATTCCATAGAGAGAAGATTCCCAACGAATCCTCACAACGAAGCTGCCAGAGCTAAGAAATTAATTCAGTGACATCACTGGGGCAGTACGCAAGATCAACACACACTAAAAAGTAAGGTGTGCTCCTTCCGAACCAGCCATCAATCATCAGGAAAGAGGAACCAGCGAGACCATTCCGTTTAAGAGAGCATTCAGAAGAGGAAAACACCTATGAATAAATTTGCTGGCGAGGTGAAAGTTGTGGGCACGGAGAACTATGAAACTTGGCCAAGAGAAATTAAAGACCCAAATAACCAAAAGACATGCCATGTTTATAAATCGGAAGACGTAAAATTGTTCAGATGTCAGCCGTCAACCGCCCGGGGCAATCTGCAGCTTTTCAAAGCCATCCCTATCAACATTTCCATGACTCCTTCCTTTATTTATTTGCAATAATAGGAACTCCCCATATAGTGCTGGCAGAAATACAAACAGGCACAACTACTTCGGGAACTCGTTAGAAAAAGTCAATTAAGTTCAACAGAACCCATAGCTCCCCAGTTCCGCTCTTTTAGGTAATTACTAAAGGCAGATAGATGAAAACATCTGTCTAACCCAAATAGGTTCTCATCATGGTTAACAGCAATATTTTTTTTATTTTATTATTTTTATAAGAGTTCCAAACTGGAAGCAACCCGAATGTTCCTCAGAGGGTGAATGGAGATGAACCAATCACCGTATGTCCTCCGTGTACTGAAATACCGCTCAACAGTAAGAAAGAACAAGGCTGGTGATGCGTGGAGGGACGGACCTCGGTCATGCTGTGCTGAGACCGACATCAAGCGTAACCGGGCGCCGGGTTGTACGACTCCATCTAACACAGAGCTCTAGAGTCAGAATAATAATAATAATAATAATAATCTGTAGGAATAAGAATCAGAACAGAGGCTGTTGGGCAGAGGAGGAAACAGTAGGATGGATTCCAGAAAAGCATGAAACAAGTTTTGTCGGCGAGAGAAACAGTCTATGTTTTGAGGGCAGTGGGTCGTGACCCGTAGGCGTGTGCATGTCTTCAATCTCATTAAAGCTTAAAACATGTATATTCGTTGCGTGCGGATGACGGCTCAAGAAGTTTAAGTGGAAACGTATTCTGAAGGGAACTAAGATCGAGTCGAAGAAAGGCAGAGCGAGCGAAGGGAAGGCAGAGAAACCGGGAGGAGATAAGGCTGAGGCGCTGGAGGTTCCTGGGTTTACACACATTTGCAATTCTCTTTGAGGCTTGTTGTTCGCTTTTGATCTTTTTCTACAAGCCCAATATTTTATCAACGCGCTGTGCTCCACTGACACTGTTTCTTTTTGGGTTTTTGGTTTTTTTTTCAAAGTTTCTCAGAACTTGGGCATGAGACAACTCAGTTTAACCTGTTTCCTCAGAACTTGGAAGAAATAAAACAAATATGTGCATATGTATAAATATAAATTGGGATCATGTTGTTTTTCAGTTGAATGGACTCTTAAGGGTTGAACTTGGCCATGGGGGGCATTTGTCTCGGGTTTAACAATGTCCTGTTACATATGCACGCACACACACACATACATGCACACGCACACACACATACATGCACACACACATACATGCACACGCGCACACATACACACATACATGCACACACATACATGCACACACACATACACGCGCACACACATACATGCACACACACACATACACGCACACGCACACGCACATACACACAGACACACACACATACATGCACACGCACACACACATACATGAACACGCACATGCACACACATGCTCATCTCATGTCACTTTTCCTCTTTCTCCCATGAGCTCAGACATGAATGTTCTAAGGGCTAGAATCAGACCATCAACACCGACGTCAAATAGTCATCATATTATAATCGACGTCGGCTGACTGAAGAAAGGATGGGATTTATCACTTTCTTCATAGTTTGGCTGTAAAATTCTTATTCCAGATACTGGGCAGAGGGGATCTGAAAGGGCCTGTGACAATGTCCAGCAGCCCCCCACCCCCACTTCTCTCTGCCACGTTGACTTCTCTTCCAAAGCCTTCCCCCCGTGGGTGGAAAGATGTGAGGTGGGTCAGTGAGTCGGACCCTGTACGTGTGATCCTGTAAAAAAAAAAAGCGAGCCCCTCCCTGTTCTCACTCCGTGAATTTATGGACCAGAGGAGACACTTGTAGATAAAGGGGGAAGGGGGGAGGGAAATGGTATTTTCTACAGAGGAACGGGAGAGCCACCATCTGAGCAGTGCGGGGTGGTTGGTCTGGCAGAAACCGTTAACAGCGCAAATGCCCAGCTCCACTCTCGGCCGTGGCGCGGAGTTGCCAGAATCACTCCTGAGGAGATGATGAATTAGGGGGACGTCACTGTGTGTGAGTCCAGGTGACCGCTGCTTGCCCGGAGGAGAAGAACACGAGTGGGACTGGTTTGGCGGAGAAATAAATGCCGACCATCTCAGCCGTCACGGCACCCGTATGGACCACCTGCCCCCTGCCCTTCCCCTCGAGGGAGAGGAGAGGAATCAGTGAGTATGAGAACTGAAAAAATAAAAAAGAAAAGATATGAAAGCACTTTCTCGGGGGTCTGAGGACCTTGGACCAGTGGACGGTGACCCTGTGGACGAGTGACTCACGGGGATGTTACTTCCTGTGTGGACGACGAGGGGGCTGCCCCTGAAGTGCCCACTCCCTTCTTTCTGGAGTCCGTGCTCACGCTGACCACACCTCCCCACTTTTCTCCATTCAAACCTCTATCAGTGAAATATTTAAACACCTGAAGACTACCCTCCTCCAGACATTAAAAACAAACACCATTTACTTCTTTTGAAGAGGCAATTTTACTTGGGAATAAATGGAAAACGCCTTCACACTCCTTGTTTTTTGGGGTTTTTTTGTTTGTTTGTTTGTTTTTTGCTTTTCTACTTCACAAACCGGTCACCTCAGAGAGGTGGGAGTCGTTCAAAGCGGCTCCCTCCCCACCCCCAGCCACCCACACATGCGGGCTGCCACCCGGTCTTGCAGACGTAATTCCTGGTCTGTCGACTTGGGGATGACGTGCAGGCGGGCAGTGAGGTGCACCCCAGGATGCTGGTGCCCCCAGGTGAAGGTCTCTCCCATCCCTTCGGTCAGCCCCCTTCTCTGCCACACCCGCGTGGCCGCGGGCAGGCGGGCGCTCACGGAACCACGTGGAGCAGAAACGCCCGTTCCGTGGTACGTGGATGGTACGCCCAGCCCCCTTGAAGCTTCCCCTGGATTCCCCGCGGGAAATCACCTGTTTCCCGGTGGGTTTCTATATAATACCGTGGCTGTCACAGCGGCTGGCTCTGAGCACACACATCTCTCCCGGGGGGACGATGACAAATGGTCAGTGCACGTGAGGACGGGTTGTTCCAGTGGCCTGCCCATCCCACAGCCCTGGAGAGACGTCTTGGAAAGGCGAACTCCCTGAGCCACTGACCCACGGAGGAGGGATGGGCTCTGGGCTGCGTGCCGAGTGTAGGGCACCGTGGCGGACAGTTCTTCACGAACGGCTGTGTGCAGCCCCAGACATCGGCCGCTAACAGAGGCGTCCAGGCGGGTCACAGGGGACCACTGACCACCTAGACCCCGGGGGGATCGAGTTGATGGGGCTGACCACTGCATCCCAACCATCTGGGCCCACCCCCCAGGATGGCTGGAGGAACAGAGCCCGTGGTCTCCCTGTGCCGAAGTCACCGAACATCTCTACCGCATTTGAACACTGGATCCCATAAATCTTTGCCCTTTTATGTTAATCCTTAAGATTTAAATTTTTGATGTTACACTTTTTTTTTTCTTCAGAAATCAAGCTCTTTTTCTAGAATTTGCAAGTCAGTCTCCTACTCAGCAATCCAATTTATTGCATTAATTACTCCCAGGCCAACATTTTTCATATGATAATTTGTTATTTACTTATCTTCTCAACCAATAATTAGACCTTAAACTGAATAAGTCATGATTCTGTAAAAAACATACATATGCTTCTCATGTATTGAGCAGGAGGGTAAAAAAAAAAAAAAAAAAGTGCAGCATCTCTTCAGGAAGAGGAAGGTAATTTGAATAATGTCAATATTTGTGAATGCGTTTGGCTACTGGTTAATAATCCAAAGTCATTAGGCCCAATCTTTATTCTTGTCAAAGCCCCTGGTCTCTTTGGAAGTTAAAGGCAATATTGAGGCCCTGGCCGGTTGGCTCAGCGGTAGAGCGTCGGCCTGGTGTGCAGGAGTCCTGGGTTCGATTCCCAGCCAGGGCACACAGGAGAGGCGCCCATCTGCTTCTCCACCCCCCCTCCTTCCTCTCTGTCTCTCTCTTCCCCTCCCGCAGCCAAGGCTCCATTGGAGCAAAGAAGGCCCGGGCGCTGAGGATGGCTCCTTGGCCTCTGCCTCAGGTGCTAGAATGGCTCTGGTTGCGGCAAAGCGACGCCCCTGGTGGGCATGCCGGGTGGATCTCGGTCGGGTGCATGCGGGAGTCTGTCTGGCTGTCTCTCCCGTTTCCAGCTTCAGAAAAATACAAAAAAAAAAAAAGGCAATATCGCTCTCCAATCTCACCTCCTCCGCGGGCCTGGACTCGGGCGGCTCATGGGGAACCCCCGGGGGGTGCGCTCTGCGGCCGGCTCTGACTCGGACCTCTCTCCCCAGAGCCTGGTGAATGGCGGCACCTGCCACGTGTTTAGAAAGTGGCCGTGTATCCAGCGAGCGCTCCGTGACCGTGACCGCCGGTCCCACCGGGCCCACGTGCCATTCCTGGTGACCTCCCTCATCTCCTCCGGGGGCTGCCCCCCCACCCAGTAAACTGTCCTTCCGGTTCTCCGTGCCGCGGCCCCTCGGGAATCCCTAACGGCCCCGCCTGCCGTGGGGGAGGGGGACCGGCCGTCTGGACACGTGACCACGGTCTCCTATGAACCTCTGTGTCTGCTTCCCCGGTTTACTGTGGGCTTTTGTGACGAGAGCTCCTAGGTCCCCAAGAAGCCGCCGGGGAGCCCAGGTTCGGTGGAGCGGATGCTCTCAGTGTCCCCCTGGAGTCTCGGGGTGTCTGCACGGCCCCCCGAGGCCAAGGTCAACCCTCACAGTCCCACTCAGAGCGAGAGAGCGCCGAGGGGTTCAAACCACCTGCGTTCTAGCCTCCCAGGGGCTCTTCGAGACATCTCACCTGGGGACGCGGGAAGGAACGATGGCATTTGCATTTCGTTCTTACAGAGCCACCTTCGCGGACGGACGGCAGGCCCGTTCCTGTCTGGGCACATCCCCGACCTGGGGCCAGAGCAGGCCGGCTGCTTCCCTTTCTCCACCGATTGTCATGTGGATTCATCGCAGAAGTCGCCGGAAGCCCAGCTCCAGCCAGGAGGGGGCCCGGATAGGGAGGCACCGCCCCGTGAGGATGAGACGTGTCCCCCCGAGAGCAGCAGTCGGGGCAGAAGCTGACGGGCGTCAGCACCGGGCTCGTCCGGAACGGGTCATTATCTCCCGTGGTGCCCCTGGGAGCTCACGGGGCGTCCGGAACGGGTCATTATCTCCCGTGGTGCCCCTGGGAGCTCACAGGGCGTCCGGAACGGGTCATTATCTCCCGTGGTGCCCCTGGGAGCTCACGGGGCGCCCGGAGGTGCCTTGACTTTTGCTTTGGGGCTAAGACCATGGTGGGAAACCCACTGGTTTTGGTAGAAGACCACCTGGTTGAGAATTCTGGCCGAACTCCCCAGGGGCCGGTTGAGCCATTTCCTCCACCTCTCCGGGTCTCATTTCTCTTCCCTGTAACATGTGGGGGAGATGACACATCTCTCAGGGTTTCTGTGCGAGCATCAAACGTGATTTTCTGTGTCAAGACCTCCGGAACGCGTCCGGGTCTCCAATAAGACGCCCCCATGTAGAAGACGCACCTTAATTGAGGGTCCGAAATTTGAAAAAAAAATGTATTACATAAAGTTATCGGACTCAAGTTTTATTCATCGTAAAATTCATACAGCTCCTCATCCCTGTCAGAACTCCCACCCATGAGCTTGTCCTCGTCTGTGTCTGATGACGAATCACTGTCTTCATAGATGGCCTCGTCCTCAGTTCCATCCATGTCGCTGGAAATGCCACAACCACTGTATGTGACGCACCCAGTGTTTAGACCCCAAATTTTTCGGAAAAGGGTGCGTCTGATACATGGGGGAATACGGTAACCTCATAAAACAGTAAATTTTTAGCTTATTTTAAAATTATTTAAATTTTGTTTGAATTCGTGAATTTTCTTGTACTTTTCAACTTTACTGGTCTGTTTAAAATCAGTTATTTAATTGCCAACGCAAAAGCGCTGAGGTGAGTCCGAGGTGGCCGGCTCCCCAGAGTGTGGTAAGTACTACAAACATGTTTACACCCCCCAGTGCACAGAAGAGGTCCTAATTAGTGCAGGCTGAACACTGAACCTAACTCAGAGGTTGGATTGATGTCACGGTCTCTACATTTCATTCTAAAACGCCCCACGCCCCTCATTAAGAGACATTTATTCTCTCAGGAGACTTCCCACCTTGAATGAGTTAAAAAAAATGTTTTTTGGGGGGTGGTGGTGCAGAAATTGAGGACAGGACGCAGGTGCTGGGTGCTAGCCACCTTGCAGGTACCCTGTCTGCCTACCGCCCGCAGGGACACCCTGGGCCTTAGTGACAGTCACATTTCTACCCCAGAGGAAGACGCCCAGTGTCAGCCCTTCAGAGGTGCGTCCTGACGGTCTTTGGAACCCCCGCATCATTGGAATTATGAACCGGGGACATTCCCGCTCAACATTTTCCGGGTTAACTCCGCAGCCCCATGGCTGTTATTCCCATGTGGCTGGACCACGACCCTGGAGAGACATTTGTCCATCTTTGGGTCACACACCTCTGACATCATGCTGATTACACACATTAGCGCCTCACACGAAAAGACGGAACGGGTAGAGGACAGGGCAGCGCGCCACCTGCAGAAATCCACGGTCACACGTGGCTCCTCCTCGCGCACGGACTCGGCACGCATCACCCCGGAAAACTTAAAGTTCTGGGTCATTTCATTCTTGATCTTTTGAAGCCTAAAAGATGATTAATCACACACTTACAAAAGCAATCTCATTTTAAGCAGCAAGGTTATTTATTTTTGAACTCTCACAATTACACACAATACCAAGTGGCATTTTTGACATGAACGTGAATGGCAATTTCACATGACTGTGCTTGAAATTGCTCTGAATAAACAGGCAGGCCTGTCGTAATTATACAGAGAATCAAATCAATGTCACATGTAGTCCTCGAGTGAACAATGGAACTTTTAGGAAAATGGGTATGCCACAATCATCATTTTAAACCGTATAACGTATTTGATGGTCATCTCCGGCTGTGGTGTAAAAATATCTTGTCAACTGGTTTCTCTTACAGACTACTATTGTAACACCTGAGAAACTCACTGTTGTTCTATTATATTTCTTTTCATTAGTGACTCCGAAGGATATAGGTTAGCAAAACAAAATAACCACTGGTACCAAACAAACACAATGTGGTAACACTCATTGTAACAATTAAGTTGTGCTTAAAAGTATAGACAAGTGTATTTGGTTACATTTTCACATTGAAATTGTTCTGGCTAACCATAAGTCCTTAAAATATATCTCATTGGATAGACTTCTAACCAACAGTATTTATAGCCTGATATATAAAAATAACACTCAAGTCCACGATGTATTAAAAAGTCACAAGACGTTTATGAAGATTTTCCAAGATTGAAAAGAGGTCACCTCTATTCTTGACTCTAAGTGTATAAGTATCTGAGAATCTCATTTACTCTTATTTTTTTTTTCCTCTCAAAGGCAAAAATCAGCACATCGTTTTCTTTTTCTTTTTATTGAGTTTATGGGGGCGATGCTGGTTAATAAATACATACCGGAGTCAGGGGTGAAATTCTGCGATGCACCGTCGGCACACTGTGTGTTGTGTGCTCACCACCCCAAGTCAAGTCTCCGTCCATCACCCCTGACTCCGCCCCCTTACTGATGTTCTGCCCTTGGTTCAAGTTCTCTCCGAGTCTGCCCGTATCAGACACATGGAGGTGAGAATGAAGAGAAGAGATTTCCTTTCTAATTTTGCGTTTCCCTGGTCTGTTGTAGCAGTTTTTAATTTGAAAGACTTGAAAGTCCAAAGCGAACTGGACTCAACTTCCAGAGACCTGTTTGGGTTCTGAGAGTCTCGGTATAGTTTACGTTGGAAGGCCTGAATTCAGGGTCCGCCCTGTGCAAAATAGGGAGTGTGAAGACCTTTCAGAGACTTTCGATCTTCTTCCTAAAAAAATCATCCACGTGTTTGTGACTGCTTCGTTGATGTGATGCTCCTCCGGAACACATCACTTCTGAGGGCAGCGGTGAGAACAAATCATTATTTTCAAAATTCGGTGAGTCACTGGACAGTTCTTCGAACCTGTGTAGTGGCACCTGGGGTCACTCACGTGGCAACTGGACTGGCAGAGCCCAGAAAACCTTCCTTTTAGCTGGGAAGCTCGTGTCTCTCCTATAAGCCACCTGCTTTGGGTCGTGTCTCATCTTCCGGGGACCCTAGACCCCTGTCTCCCGCAGACACCGTGATTTCTGGGCTCCATGGTGTTCAGGTCCGAGACGATGAAAGCAGACACTCCTGGCCCCTGAAGGACTAAGACTGGGCAGGTTTCACTTCCACGATGGCTCACAAGTCCCGAGTCCACAGTGGACTTCAGGGGAAAGTCTGCACTCCACGTCCCTGTCCACCCAGGGAGCGAAGGGCTGGTGGTAAACATCTCGGAAGATTATCCTCCATGGGGAGAGTCATACATGTTTCTCTATGTTTCCTTTATAAAGTTTTAGATTAGAATGGAAGTATTAGAACTCCTGTTAACCTTAAACATAAAGATTGAGGGAGAAATTTTAGGAAGGATGTATTTTTTGTGATTTCATTTTTCTACTTTGTTAGTTTATATAATTTCCAAGCTTTCCACTTTGGACCTGCACCTTAAAAAATTAGTCAACTGATTTAATTTCTTTTTTTTTTTTTACTTTTCTTCAAATATTCCAATCGACTCTTGGCTGGAAATTTTACCACGTGGAACCAACAACCCAATTTCAGAACGTGTAAACATGTAGGACAAGTTCTGCCCTGCCGTGGAGGGGAGGAAGCCCTGTACAGGTGGTTGTTTCCACATGGCTGACGCCATTCCTGATTTCCGTACCTGACTGACGCAGATATTTGAATAATGAAAGAAGAGTGTCTCGCCTGACCTGTGGTGGCACAGTGGACAAAGCGTCGACCTGGAATGCTGAGGTTGCCGGTTCAAAACCCTGGCCTTGCCCGGTCAAGGCACATATGGGAGTTGAAGCTTCCTGCTCCTCCCCCACTTCTCTCTCTCTCTTTCTCTCTCTCTCTCTCTCTCTCTCCCCTCTAAAATGAATAAATAAATAAATAAAAGAAGAGTGTCTCACATAGGATGAATATTTCATTACCTGCATCTGATGGTATTAGTTCATTCTCAACAATCTTCAGTAGCTCTTCAATTTTTCTTTTTTCTTTTCTTTTTTTTATTCAGTGAGAGGAGGAGATGCAGACAGACAGAGTCCCACATGCACCCTAACTGGGATCCACCTAGCAAGCCCACTAGGGTGTGATGCTCTGCCCATCTGGGGCATTGCTCTATTGCTTAGCAACCAAGCTCTTCTTAGCACCTGAGGTGGAGGCCATGGAGTCGTCCTCAGCACCCGGGGCCAACTTTGCTCCCATGGAGCCTTGGCTGCGGGAGGAGAAGAAAGACAAAGAAAAGCGAGAGAGGGAGGGGTAGAAAAGCAGACGGGCACCTCTCCTGTGTGCCCTGAGTGGGAATCAAATCTAGGATGTCAACACACCAAGCCAATGCTCTACCACCGAGCCAACCAGCCAAGGCCCAATTTTCCTGAGGAAGAAAACTCAAAGACTTATCACAGCTACGAAAGCTCTTGGTTGGGCTCTGGTCTGCCTCCCCTGGCTTCCTGACCCCCAGACCTCACCGCTCATCCACGAGGACCTCCCTGGCCTTCCCCCATCTCTCCCTCCTGCCACGCCCTGCCTCCTCTCCTCTTCCTTCTAACCCATGAGCTAACCTTGTTACAGTCATCAATTTGCAAGATATACATATAGCAAACCTTTATGTTATCCTCCTTCAACTTGCATGACATTGCACGTTAATGGCGTCTGAAGAAAGTTGGGGCGAAAACGGAAACAACGTGTGGAGAGAGCCCTCAACAGCAGGCACGTGCAGATAACCTGACTTCTCATCTGTGTCCGCGTCGTCTCCACTCAGAGTCTGTTGACGTTTCCTGAACGCGAATCGTCAGGTAAAAGGAGCAGGTGCTCTCGTTTCGGAGACAAGGTGTCGGCTGCTTTGTTCCCGCCGCGGAAGCTGATTCTCTAAACCTTGGGATTCCAAACGGGAAGTAACGCCTCGTTTGTTTGATGGCCGGCTGCTGTCTTCAAAATCAGATGTGCCAGCGTGTGGCTAGAATAACACGCAGGTCTAAATCAAATGAAGATTCGCTCCCGAAATGCCGCTGGGCCAAAGCAAATACCTCATTTCATTCTTTCCCCCCCCCAGGACGGAAACAGCCTCACGCACTATCCTCGGCCCAACCACGTGACCCGCAGGGGAGCAGAGGGTCAGGAGTGGTTGCGTGAGCGAGCGTCGGGAGGAACGTGTCCTGTGCCAGCCATTCTCCGAGATCCCCTGAGGGGAATATCACACCCCTCCCACCTACCCTGTCTGGAGCTTACCAATTGTTTCTGAGGCCGGGATGTTGGCAACGACAGGGTCACCCTCAGACCTGTTTCCTGCGATCTACATGCACGTCCGAACTGCCCTGTTCGGCCACATCTCCGAGAAGCCCTCATCATCAGTCTCCAAAGACAGAGCCGATGCCATTTGTGGTGATGTAATAAAAAATAAAATAAAACAAAAAAACAGACTTCTTAAATGCCCCGATTGCTTCATCATGGAGTGGATCGCCATGTTGTCAACAGCAGAGATGTAAATCCAAGCTTCCTGTTAATTATCCTAATAAGTGCTATTTCTTGCACCGCGAGACCTAGTTAACGTTCTAATAGCATACTTCGAACGAGCACAGATGTATCTGAGTGTATGTTTCCCCAGTGTATTTAGACTGGACATCCATGAAGGCAGCATGTTTTGAGCCGGACGCCGGGTTGGGTCTAACCAGCAGCCTCCCTCCTAGGAAACTTCAAACTGCTTCACTCACACTCGTCTGTGACCTGGTCAAGCGCTGATTTAATTGTCTTACAACTGAGGGCCACAACTGTGTAGCGCTCACGGTTATGAACGTGTCCTCGGCATCGTGAACTCATCAGTGTTCTCGGCGTCCGCTGCTCTGGCTATGCTGTCTGGCTTTGGAAACGCGGAAGGGTTCGGACAGATTCCTTACGTTCTACGAGTTTCACGCTTGCACGCAGTACGATAAATATATTATAAATTTGGGAGAGGAATGTGTTAGATGTATAAAAATTAAGAGGCCTCCTTCTCCTCTACAAACCACAGAGACACAATCTGCACGAAATAACACCTTAAAATTGGAACCTCTGAAAAATACAGATATTATAACCACTGTGCTAATTTGGGAACGCTTGAATACCCAATTTTGTGCTAATTTCTACGTAGTAATGTCAAAATTAGCATATCTGTCAGCACCGTGGAGTCACAATTAAGTACGGGTAAGAAATCGCTGACAATATTAAATGCCGACAGAACGTCTTCATGTGACACATTAAAAAAAAAACAAAACCCTGAAATAAAAGTACCCGTTTTATCCCAACAAGATGTTAAGGCCTTACTTTCATTTCCTCTTCGGTCAGCTGACAGAAAATTAGGGGCTTATCTGACTTCTGATGCCTCTCCTCTCTGGCTTTTTGCTGACAAATTCTGCTCTTCTGCTGAGCGCTCAGACCCAGCAGGTACGCCGCTGATATTGACAGAGAGGCTGCACACGCGGCCCCTTCTGGGCCCCAGCCGTTAGACAAGGGTAAGGTGACCCCAATAAGTTCTGCCTGGACACAACAGGCAGAGAAAAGCGTGGATCATAGAGTGTCCACGCGCGAGAGAGACGGATGATGCGGAACCCTTGCAAAGACGCCCACTCGAGGCTCTCCTCGCTGTCGTGAAAGGAGACTTTTCAAAAGCCTTTTCCAATTCCATCCACTATCCTTTCACCTTAAAGGGCCAGGGTCTGGTCAGCCCTCAGCCTCACTGGGTTATTAGGAACCGCTGTGTTAACACGCATGTTGAATAATTGCCTCTACGTTTTAAGACTCTGCACGCCACTCCGCTTGAATGATTAAGATATCTACTGCTCCCCAAGAATGTATAAACCATTGAAATCCACCAGACACGTGAAAACTAAATTTGAGAGTGTTCCTTAATATAGGCTTTCATTGGATGTCCTGTCCTTTCGACTATGTTAGGTACTTTTTAGTAACTTATATCAGTAGTTAGGGAGTCAGTGGAAAGACACTCCATTTCTTATGAGCTGATGCAATAATCTTGTGAAGGACCTAAAAATTAAGAAAAGTAACCACCTTGAATGGCGGTAAAGAAAATCGGTTCTTAGACATCTGAATTAACTTCTGGCTCAAGATTTTTGAAGGAGTGTATGTCTCTTCCCTTACAGCACCATTGAGCCAGTGGAAAACATACCAAAATAATTACACCTGCCTGACCAGGTGGTAGCACAGCGGATAGAGCATTGGCCCGGGACACAAAGGACCCAGGTTTGAAACCCTGAGTTTGCCAGCTTAAGTGTGGGCTCACCAACTTGAGTGTGGGATTGCTGGCTTAAGTTTGGAATCATAGACACGACCCCATGGTCGCTGGCTTGAGCCCAAAGGTCACTGACTTGAAGCCCAAGGTTGCTGGCTTCAATCCAGCAAGGGGTCACGTGGTCACTGTGGCCCCGGTCAAGGCACATATGAGAAAGCAACTGATGAACAACTAAGGAGCTGCAACCAAGAATTGATGCTTCTCATCTCTCTCTCTTCCTCTCTGTCCCTGTCTGTCCCTCCCTCTCTCAGTAAAAAAAAAAACAAGAAAAAGAAAAAAATATTACATAAAATCATTTAAGAGTACCAGAAAAATAATAGCAGCAAGCCAAATAATGTGAAGACTTCCTAAAAGATGAAAGGGAGACGGAGAAATCCCAGCGGCGTGGAGTGCATGCTCGCGGAGAGCGCGACACAGGACCTCCTTCCCACCTGACGCTCAGAACCGGAGCAGCGGGAAGACCCCAGAGAACTCTGCAAAACCAGGGTGGGCAGCGAACACGCTCAATGCGCCGGGACCCGAAACAAAGAGGACACTCCAGGTTGACTGGTGAGCAAGGTGGTTAAGCCAGAATGACCCGGGGAGCCCTGCACGACACGGAGGGAGCGGGGACAGCTGCCATGCTGGGCTGTGGGGCACAGATCCATTCTGTCTGCGTGGCCAGGGAAGGTCAGGCCAAAAAAATCACATGGAAACTAGTCCCAAACGGGGGGAAATATCTGAGCCACTGTGGAGGCAAAGGGGAGATCAGCCACAGAGAAGCAGCAGCAGCTCCGATGACATCGGTGTCTCTTGGAAACCAGCGTCCAGTGTGGGTGAGTTTGTCCTGAAAGGAAGTCACAGGCCCCAGGGAGAATGGACCCACCGTGAGGAAACGGCAGCAGACACACCCAGAAAGCAACCTGCCTCTCTAAGATCGAAAAAACAAACAAACAGTGGAACCATCCGAGTTCCACTTTAAAATACGCTTAGTGGAATTTGGGGGCGGGTTTGAGGCTAAAAGAGAAAGTGTTAGGCACAAACAGGGTAAGAAGATAAATTAACTTTTTCAAAATATTATGTTTATCTCAGTGTATAAGATGTGACGATCAAATTGCTTTTCAAAATAACATACCTAGGCGGTTTTTTACCTTCTTTTGAAAACTATTAAAGAATAAAGAGGAAATTCAACCCTAAAAAAAAAAAAGAAAAAGAAAAAGAAGAAACAGAAATTAAAACTATTTTACGAAGAGAAAAAGAAATGTATGATGTGTAGGTCAGAGGGTTTCACACAGACCATAAGTTCAAAAAGGCAGATATAAAAAATATATAAAAAAAATATCAAATAAGTCAGAGACAGAGGCTAGAAGAAGACTTGGCCGCTTAAGGAGCATCTTGAAGAGAAAATTAAGAGGCGGGGAGGACACAAGATTAAATATAAAGTAGCTGAGAAGTTTCTAGAACTGGAGACAGATTCAGGAGCGTGCAGAGGCCTAAACGCCGTACACTGCAGACCAAGCTGCACCCACACACGTTGCGGTAAAACCTGAGACCTCAATCCAAAGAGAAATCCTTACTGTCTACCGGAACGAAAGACATCCTCAAAGATGTGGTCATCAGACTTCGAGCCATCTTGTCATGAGCAAAGTTACGTCCCAGTGGACCCTGGAACAGAGTGTGCAAAAATGCCGAGAGAAAACTAACGGTCAATCATGGCCTCCGCCTCAGGTGCTAATAAGAGCTCAGTTGGTGAGCAATGGAGCAGCAGCCCCAGATGGGCAGAGCATCGCCTCCTAGTGGGTTTTCCAAGTGGATCCTGGTTGGGCACATGCGGGAGTCTGTCTCTCTGCCTCCCCTCCTCTCACAGAATAGAGAAAGGAAGAAAGGCAGGAAGGAAGGAAGGAAGAAAGAAAGAGAGAAAGAAAGAAAGAAAGAAAGAAAGAAAGAAAGAAAGAAAGAAAGAAAGAAAGAGAAAGAAAAGAAAGACAAGAAAATAAAATGAGAACTAAATAGGACATGGGAGAAATACCTTGGAGAACATTGAAACAAGTGATCGTCTTACTGGTGAAGAAGATAGACATATTATCTTTAACTTTATATAAAAGTATAAAGTTGTATTTTGTTGTAAAATATTTCTGTTCACTAAAATTTGAAAAGGGCATATATAATCTCTAAGCCAGTAAAAGCTGGAGGAAAAAAAAAGGTGAATAAAGAATGCTTGGTCATCGCCCCCTGGTGCGCATGCCAGGTGGATCCTGGTCAGGCGCATGTGGGAGTCTGTATGACTGCCTCCCCGTTTCCAGCTTCGGAAAAATGAAAAAAAAAAAAAAAAAAAAAGAATGCTTGGTCAATCCAGCGAAGGCAGTGAACAGAACAATGAAATAAGCTGGGGAAACCGTCCCTGGATGGGTGTGGGGGGATACACAGCTCTTATTTCAGCTTCAGATTTTATTATTGTTTCCAAGTGAAGGCGTTAACATTTTTTTTTTAGGACACTCAAGTTTTAATTGAGAGAACAGGAAGAGTAACTTCGCCACGGGAAAGAAACACAGCCACGTTTTGCAAACGTGCAGTTTTCTCATTTTTTTCTGTGCTGTGCCTTTATAACCACACAGTTAAATACACCGCAGTCTCGAGCAGGTGCGATGGGTTTTCGTTGCAGAAACTCCACGTCTGTGCTTCAGCTACACGCACCCCAGACCGGCGCTTCTAATTCATCTCACACTGTTGTCCCCTGAGCTCCCTCCTCGTAGGTGTGTGATCAGGACTTACACCTCCAAATTTAATTCCCGACCGGTCGCCCAAATATAATTAATTAGGCGAAGATGATCATTCTCTTTCTTTTCATTATTTTCATATGAGTTTTTCCCAGTTGATCCCAGGACTCGTAGACAAAAGCAAGTACGAATTACAAAGCAGAAACACTGATATGAAAATGATTAAACAACCGGTACAAAGAGCGGCTTGTAAAGTTCAAGGCTCTCTCTTCCAAGGCGTTGTCACACGGGAACCCTGTTGAATCCTTTTTGCTAAAACAATGAAGCCGGTGCTATTCTCATCGCCACTGTGGATGGAGAAACTGCGACAGGGAGAGGCTGAGGTACTTGCGTCAGACGACGAGGACAATCCTTGCTGGACGCGGAGAAGCCTCCTGCCTCCAGACCTCAGTCCGTCACATCGTTCACAGTCAGAGAGAGGGACAGGGACGGGTTCTTGCCGGATGGTCACCGTTCTGCACTGCCTAGGGTACGCAATTCCTCTATTTCTCCTTTTGAACAACCTCCGTATCTAAGCCAATTCACTCGTGTATTTATTTCATTGGAAATCTATTCCACCATAAAATATTTGAGACCGTTCATTTTGATTTATGCTAGTAGACCCTAACTTCACTAGAAACTACATGAGGATTTTTTTTGGGGGGGGGAGTAACAGTTAATTAACCCATAGACTTCATCCTTAAAGTCTGATCAGAGACGAGAAGAATGTCCAATGACCCCATTTTCTCAGTATATACCGTGTGTTACGCGGACACCGTAACGAATACTTGATATCAGGGTAGCTGGTGCACACACACTCCAGATTAATTACCCCTGCTCTCGTCAAGATGAATTCACGAGAAAAGTTTCGTTTTCGAATGAAAATTTCCACTTGAAAGAATTCTGCCAAACTGAAAGATTTTGATGCAAAGCTCATTTCATCGAGAGACTGCAGCTCCTCTCTTGTTCTGCAGGCCCCACAGAGAGGCAGAAAAGGGTGGCTCTCGGGGACAGAACGAAACAAAACGAAAACCTGGGCAGTGTGGTGGCGCAGTGGATAAAGCATCGACCTGGAAATGCTGAGGTCGCCGGTTCAAAACCCTGGGCTTGCCTGGTCAAGGCACATAGGGGAGTTGATGCTTCCAGCTCCTCCCCACCTTCTCTCTCTGTCTCTCTCTCCCTCTTTGTCTCTCTCTCTCTCTCCCTTTCTCTGTCCTCTCTAAAATGAATAAATTAAAAAGAAAAACCCAGAAACCCTGACTCTTTGATGAGAAGTGGGAGGCGACACCGCCCCAAACACTCTCGCTGAAGCATACGCCCCCCCTTGCTGCCAAGTGCTGAAACACACAGTCGTTTTGTTTGGGAGGGTGGGTCAGGGGACAGAGTAGAGTGCTTTATCTGCCTCTTACCCTTAGGAGGATACAGGCCACCCCAACACCTGCCAGCCTCTGCTTCCCGCCCCCGCCCAGCGGTTCATGGTTCCACATTGGTCACGAGGAGGATCCTACACTGGGGCGTCGCTATCACGCCAAAGCCACAGTTGACATTAAGGATCATCCTTGGTGTGGTAACGTCCTCTGGGCTCTGACAACCCTGTACAGACGTGTTTCTACCGTGACAGTCCGACGCAGGAGCCTTTCAACACCTTAAAAATGTACCGCGTTCTGCCGACTCATCCTGGCTTACGCTTATTTTTAAAGAAAACAAAAAAAAAAAGATAAAAAGGAAAAAAAAAAACAGAAAAGAAAAATGCCGTTGAAAAACAAGTCTCAAGAAGAGTCAGCCCCCGTCCGGGGGAAGTGGCAGACCATCGCTCTTACGTGGGTTTAAAATCTCTAGAACACCACCTTTCTGGGCATGTTTTGATAAAGGAAAATCAATAACTGAAATAAAATATGAGAGGGGAGAGAAAGAGTGAATTAAAAAGTAAAGCTCCATCAGAAGTAATACTATAATATTATGACACATTTGCTTAGAAATCACCGTTAGGAATATGGAGGAACAACTTCAGGAAATCGACCAGAACGAACTTGGACGCATCCACTTAAAAATAAATGTGGAAGGCCTGACCTGTGGTGGCGCAGTGGACAAAGCGTCGACCTGGAACCCTGAGGTCGCCGGTTCGAAACCCTGGGCTTGCCTGGTAAAGGCACATATGGGAGTTGATGCTTCCAGCTCCTCCCCTCTTCTCTCTCTCTTTCTCTCTCTCTCTCTCTCTGTCTCTCCTCTCTAAAATGAATAAATAAAATTAAAAAAAAATAAATAACGAAACCCTGGGCTTGCCTGGTCAAGGCACATATGGGAGTTGATGCTTCCAGCTCCTCCCCCCTGTCTCTCTCTCCTCTCTCTCTAAAATGAATAAATAAAATTAAAAAAAAAAAATAACGAAACCCTGGGCTTGCCTGGTCAAGGCACATAGGGGAGTTGATGCTTCCTGCTCCTCCCCCTTCTCTCTCTCTCTCTCTCTCTCTCTCTCTCTCCTAAGATGAATAAATAAATAAATTAAAGATAAATAAATAAATGTGGAAGACAGACACGTGAGAGCCAACCATGCCCATAATTGGCGGTCCTAAAAGAAAAAAGCAACGCAGCAATAATCTCCCCACTCCCTAAAAAAAAAAAAAAAAAAAAAGCAAATAATGTAATGTAATGTAACCACAAATTTTTGAAATAAAAGAATCAATGGGTTCGACGCTGTTCAAGAAGAGTTGTTGAAGACCGGCTAATTCCACGACATCTTCTTGGCAGAAATAACAAGAAGGAGCGTGTGGACTTCCATCAGAAAATGAGCAAGTCACATCCGAGCATGGAAATCCCACAGCAACATTCAGCATGGCAAGCAGCCCCCAGCATTGCTTACCAACACTGACACCTTAGGAAGGGAAAGGTATTGGTTCAAGAAAGATTACCTGTCCCCCCTCCCCCATGGATGAGGCAAAAGAAAGAATGTCCTTTGTAAGCAAGCGACATGGAGAACACGGCATCTATGCCCGTTTCTCTGGGGGCGGGATGCTACTTAGTGGAATTCAACAACCCAAGAAATAATTCAAAACAAAGACTATAGGAATGGTGAACTGAGCAGGAGAAGCCTGCTGGTAAGGACCGAATCCTTTCAAATTTGAAATACATCAAAAGCAAGACTCTGGGAATTAAGCCAGAAGGTTAAGACTGCAAATGCCAATATTGTAAAACCGGTAATAAAATTCAGGTGCTGTGTGGTAGGGTTGTGACCACAGATCACATGTGCTAACTGACGTCACCATCCTCACAGGGACTTGGAAGAGATTACTTAACATCTAAACGTGCTTCCTAAAACTTTCTTCTAACTACTAATATTTTGTCATTGTCAACTCTGGAGTTATTTTCTGAAAGTCTTATCTTCTTTGGAAAGAAACCAAGACCCCAAACTTGGCAATGTCATCAGTTCTGTGTCATGCCTTCTTTTTCTGTGTAATCCAAACTTAAAATTCAATTCAATACGTTTATTAAAAGAGAAAGGAAACTTTTCATTCTATCTACCATTGATCATATTATCTAAGTACTTCTTATTTGTAAAAAAAAAAAAAAAGCATGGTATGAAACCATTTTTTTTACTAAAGATCTCAATCCCTTTGAGACACACATTTTCTTATCTGAATTTCAGCGTAAGATATCTCCAATGATGGTCTCCAAATTTCATGACTATTTTTTATGGGTGATGAGATTTCTTTCTTTCTTGAGATTTTTTGTTTAGTGTGAGTTATTTTTAGGGAGGGTACCTTATGCTGCTGAATATCTAATTAATTTGTTTTTAAAATAAATACAAAGATGAATAAATAAGCAAACATTTGATAACCCACCTCCTTCTCCCAAAATCATTAAAAAGGTACAGATTTATTTTTCTACCACTGAGTAATTCTACTTGTTGATAAAAAGAAAAAATAAATATGTCAACGACTTAATGGACTTCACATTCTTTTCACAAGATAATTGACTTTTTTTTTACCTAAGCTCAGACCAAAGATATGCGTAATAATTTTCTAAATGACAAAGTGAATTTGTTTTCATAAAGGGAAGTTACATGAGGAATTCTAAAACAAGCATTTAGCTCTCCACTAGAAACCTTCCAAGGGAGGAATTCAGTGCAGTAGTTGGTACACGATGGGCTTTTTTTTTTTTTTTTTTTTGCGAAGATGTGATAAGTTATGCATTTATACAACCTCATAGAAAGCCTTATATAAAAGTTAGCAGATTCATATACTTGAAATCTTTGGACTGTCACAGCCATGATGACTGCTAATAAAATGTCACTGAGACACCAAGGCTAAAATGACTGTCTCTCTGTCACGTAGACAAATCCTGTCAGGATGTTGTGCGTGGATGTTTGATTTGTAAATTTGTGTTAAGTGTACACATCTGTGTGCCGGGGTGGGGGTGGGGGGCGGGGTGGAGGGAACAATGTGATTTAATATCTCCTTTCTTGTTAAATTTGAGGCATGGAAATTGGTGGAACTTTTAATCATTACCTTTTAAAAAAAGATGATAAACCCATCAAACAAATGAAAACTGCTCAGAAGAAGCAGTTTCCCATGTTCCACATATGGCTCCTTCTTCCAGAGAGCTCTTCGACGCACGTGCCACTGTGGAGAGACTCCTGAAGAGCTCGTCTTCCATTTCGGTTCCGGGCTGTGCCCCTGTGGGTTCCCTCTCTCAGAATAACTTCTATGTCAGTTCTTCTGTGCGTGTGGCTCGGAGGACCTAGTTGGGTGTGCTGATCGTTTAAACCTCTGGGTTTTCCCCTGGAGAAGCGAGAGCCATGAATTCTAACGCCTCCCCACCCCCCCGGTGTGGACAGTATCCTATTAACATAACAGGTCACCTCAGAGCTCTTAGAAGTTCTGTTCCTAAGTTGTCGACTTCTGAAACTTTCCATACGGCACTGCAGGCACCTGAGAACGGGCAAGCTTACCCGTGCCCGAGCACGCCCTCCCGAAAGCCCTTATTCAGAGGATGAGTTCTTCTAGAAGAAGCAACACCCGATGGAATCTGGGGAACCCATGTGACCTCCGTCTTGCTCTGAGGTCTTCGGCAAAACTCTCCCTCAGGGAACTTTCCATCACCACCCCTTTAAATCACCCCTTGGGCACCGCGAACCCCACCCCTCGACCCTGCAGTAGAATATATATATAATATATAATGTATAATAGATATATGATACATAATATATATATATGGCAATCCCATCTTCCCATCTGCCGATCCGGCAAGGGCCTCAAGCCGTCTGAAACTACAGAATTAGCAATGTCACCCCATCTTGCCCATTAGTTTGACAGCAGCAAAGACCCAAGGAAACCCTGAGAAATGTACCCTGTTGTCTCTCTGTCCCTGGTTGGATCCCAGGCTCCCCCCAAATGCAGACCGAATACTTTTTCTTCCCCTGTCACCAGGAACGCGCGCACCGGGAGCAGGGGCGCCCCTAGAGGCAGAGCACACATGGCGCAGGGCCCCCTGCCCCCCACAACCCCACCTTTACCTGCTGGGCTGATACAGAGACCCGGGCCGGCAGGCTGCTCGCAGCCAGCCCGGCGGGCGGCCTCCCCACTGCAGCAAACGAGCGCGCGGCGGGCGGCGCGGGACTTACCGAGCCTCCCCGGGAAGCGCCCCCGAGGCTGCGCCGCCCGGTTCTCCGCAGAACTCCGCTTCCAGCCTCCCCGCGGGGCGTGCGGCCCGGAGCATCCAGGCAGCAGCACGGAGGAGCCGCGGGGACCGTCAGCGCCCCGGGGAGAGGACGGGGCGCGCTCCCAGCGCGGACAGCCGGCCTGGATCCACGGAGCGCGGCGCGGCGCCTCCTCTCCGGTCTCACGCGTGCAGCACGCGTCTCCGCGGCGGCGGCGGCTGCTGCATTCCTGCCGGCACCCAGACGATCAGTCCTGGAGGCTCCGGGGGCGGAGCGGGGCTCCCGTCCCCAATGTCCCGAAAGGGGAGACGCTCCTTACGCTGAGAAGCCAGCCCCGGGCTTGGTCACCCTGCAGGGGAACCGGGCAGAGCCCGGCGCAGCTGCCACCCCCGTGGTGACTCCGCTCGCCTGCCTGCCTCCCCCCTGTCTCCGGACCGGAGAGAGGAGTCACTTCTGTTGGGTCATCAGAAAAGAAAAAAAAAATCTCTCTTATTGAAAACTGGGTCAGGCTGCTTCCTGATGAGGCTGCGGGCGGCGAGGAGGTCGCTGGACTCTTCCTCTGGTTTCGCTGCGTTTCTCCTTTGCACGCGAAGCTGAGGCCGGTGGAGGGTCCGCACTGGTCGAGGGGTCCGCACTGATCCGGACGGGGATGGAGGCTGAGGCTTCTGCAGGCAGCAGGGCAGCAGCTCTGGCGGCGGCTGGGGCTGGGGAGGGCGCACAGAGGGGGGTGCAACCGGCATCTCAGGCGCCTCCGCTCAGCCTCTCTGCTGCTAGACTTTAAAATATGTGCACGAGGCTTCTGAGTGACAGGCGCGTGGGGAAGAGGTGGAGTCAACAAGTCCAAGAGCATGGTGCTCACTAGGCAATGTGTTCTCGGTTCCAGAGGCCGAGAGCGTGTGTGTGTGTGTGTGTGTGTGTGTGTGCGCGCGTGTGTGTCCCCAGCTCCAGAGGCCAAGAGCGTGTGTGTGTGTGTGTGTGTGTGTGTGTGTTTGCAGACCGGCTTGGAAAAGCACAGATGCAGTCTGTGATACACACCCAGCCCAACTCAACTTTTCAATCATTTAGGTGCTTGTCACAGGCATGGAAAACACTCGCTGCTTCTTGAATCAAGGCTGAGACCCAGCAAGGGCACCACATGTGCCCGGACGCCGACCCGGACAGACACGGACAGACACGGCTCCCACACGGGAGCGGAGGAGCCGCTCAGACTTATTTTCATGTTGCAATAAAATAAAATGACACTCGGCATCTGAAGGCAAGCGGTGCTGGGGGAAATGAAAGCCACCAATCAAATATGGAGAAGTCGAAAGACGTCGTTAGGACTCAGTCGGCTTTCGTCCGAGGAGCCGGGAGTGGTCCCTGGCTGCGCCCCACGAGTCTGTCCTGTGGGCTGTGTGATCGCTGCTCTCTGTGACAGGACTGGTCCGGACTTCGTTTCTCCCCCGGGTCCAACCTCCGTCCTGAGAGGGTTTAATTTACAGAGGAGTCGATACTTCTTCACACCACTCAACCCAGAACGGCCTGATTCCACCTTCCCTCCCGTTCGCAGGGACGCAGAGAGGGGTACGGATGCACAGGAATGAGGCTTGTCTTCCGTGAACCTCTGTCTATATTGTTAACTTAAAGGTATTTCTCCCTCTTTTGAATTTAGATGTAATTCATTCATGAAAACAGCGATATGATGAATCTTCCTGCAGAAGATGAGAAAAATAGTCAGCATGTAGTGGGTCTTTGTGCAAAGAAGGATTCATTCCATTTAAAGGACCCACTTTCTCCCTGTCTCCAATCCTCGTGCCACATTCAGGGACAGCAGACGGCTTTGCTTGCGGGTCTCGGAGAAGGGGTAGGACTCAGGAGAGAACTGCAGCGCTGTCCTACTGCACCCTGCTCACACCTGCCCCCATCACACCTGCCCTCACACACCTGCCCCTGTCACACCTGCCCCGTCACACTTATCCTCAAACACCTGCCCCTATCACACCTGCCGCTGTCACACCTGCCCTCACATACCTGTCCCTGTCACACCTGCCCCATCACACCTGCCCCTCTCACACCTGCCCTCACATACCTGTCCCTGTCACACCTGCCCATCACACCTGCCCCTCTCACACCTGCCCTCACATACCTGTCCCTGTCACACCTGCCCATCACACCTGCCCCTCTCACACCTGCCCGTCACACCTTCCCCTGTCACACCTGCCCTCACACACCTTCCCCTGTCACACCTGCCCTCACACACCTGCCCCTGTCACACCTGGCCCTCACACACCTGCCCGTCACACCTTCCCCTGTCACACCTGCCCTCACACACCTGCCCCTGTCACACCTGACCCTCTCACACCTGCCTGTCACACCTGCCCCTGTCACACCTGCCCTCACACACCTGCCCTCACACACCTGCCCCTGTCACACCTGCCCCCTCACACCTGCCCCTCTCACACCTTCCCCTCTCACACCTTCCTCTGTCACACCTGCCCTCTCACACCTGCCCCCTCACACCTGCCCTTCTCACACCTGCCCCTCTCACACCTTCCTCTGTCACACCTGCCCTCTCACACCTGCCCCCTCACACCTGCCCCTCTCACACCTGCCCCCTCACACCTGGCCCTCTCACACCTTCCTCTGTCACACCTGCCCTCTCACACCTGCCCCTGTCACACCTGCCCCTCTCACACCTGCCTCTGTCACACCTGCCCTCTCACACCTGCCCCCTCACACCTGCCCTCACACACCTGCCCTCACACACCTGCCCCTCTCACACCTGCTCCTCACACACCTGCCCCTCTCACACCTGCCCCCTCACACCTGCCCTCACACACCTGCCCTCACACACCTGCCCCTCTCACACCTGCCCCTCTCACACCTGCCCCCTCACACCTGCCCTCACACACCTGCCCTCACACACCTTCCTCCTCACACCTGCCCCTCTCACACCTGCCCCTCTCACACCTGCCCCCTCACACCTGCCCTCACACACCTGCCCTCACACACCTGCCCCTCTCACACCTGCCCCTCTCACACCTGGCCCTCTCACACCTTCCTCTGTCACACCTGCCCTCTCACACCTGCCCTCACATACCTGTCCCTGTCACACCTGCCCATCACACCTGCCCCTCTCACACCTGCCCGTCACACCTTCCCCTGTCACACCTGCCCTCACACACCTTCCCCTGTCACACCTGGCCCTCACACACCTGCCCGTCACACCTTCCCCTGTCACACCTGCCCTCACACACCTGCCCCTGTCACACCTGCCCCTGTCACACCTGCCTGTCACACCTGCCCCTGTCACACCTGCCCTCACACACCTGCCCTCACACACCTGCCCCTGTCACACCTGCCCCCTCACACCTGCCCCTCTCACACCTGCCCCTCTCACACCTTCCTCTGTCACACCTGCCCTCTCACACCTGCCCCCTCACACCTGCCCCTCTCACACCTGCCCCCTCACACCTGGCCCTCTCACACCTTCCTCTGTCACACCTGCCCTCTCACACCTGCCCCCTCACACCTGCCCCTCTCACACCTGCCCCCTCACACCTGGCCCTCTCACACCTTCCTCTGTCACACCTGCCCTCTCACACCTGCCCCTGTCACACCTGCCCCTCTCACACCTGCCTCTGTCACACCTGCCCTCTCACACCTGCCCCCTCACACCTGCCCTCTCACACCTGCCCCTGTCACACCTTCCTCCTCACACCTGCCCTCACACACCTGCCCTCACACACCTGCCCCTGTCACACCTGCCCTCACACACCTGCCCCCTCACACCTGCCCTCACACACCTGCCCCTGTCACACCTGCCCCTCTCACACCTGCCCTCACACACCTGCCCCTCTCACACCTGCCCCTCTCACACCTGCCCTCACACACCTGCCCCTCTCACACCTGCCCCCTCACACCTGCCCTCACACACCTGCCCTCACACACCTGCCCCTCTCACACCTGCCCCCTCACACCTGCCCCTGTCACACCTTCCTCCTCACACCTGCCCCTCTCACACCTGCCCCCTCACACCTGCCCCCGCACACCTGCCCCTGTCACACCTTCCTCCTCACATCTGCCTCTGTCACACCTGCCCCCTCACACCTGCCCCTGTCACACCTTCCTCCTCACACCTGCCTCTGTCACACCTGCCCCCTCACACCTGCCCCTGTCACACCTTCCTCCTCACATCTGCCTCTGTCACACCTGCCCCCTCACACCTGCCCATCACACCTTCCTCCTCACATCTGCCTCTGTCACACTTGCCCCCTCACACCTGCCCCTGTCACACCTTCCTCCTCACACCTGCCCCTCTCACAGCTGCCCTCACACACCTGCCCCTCTCACACCTGCCCTCACACACCTGCCCCTGTCACACAGCTGCCCTCACACACCTGCCCCTCTCACACCTGCCCCTGTCACACACCTGCCCTCACACACCTGCCCCTGTCACATCTGCCCTCACACACCTGCCCTCACACCTGCCCCCTCACACCTGCCCCCTCACACCTGCTCATAGGCTTTGCCTTCACTGTGGGTGAGGCACACTCCTGCCCGGGCCAGGCCCTCTCTGAGCCCTCGCTGCTGGGCTCTTACACACTCCAGGCTGCCCCAGCCTCACAGCCCTCTCTCCAGAGCCATCAGGGCATCTGTTTTCGGTATCACTGCAGTGCAGAGGATTTGCGGCTTCTGTGCCCATTATAAAAATGAACGGTGTTTCCAACATCACATCTTCCTCCAGTTACACTGTTCCACGTTCCTGCTTCTTGTTACAGTGAAACTCCTGGAGAGAGCTGTAACTCGCTGTCTCCGGGCCACGCCTTCCCCCCAGCTGGGTGGTCTCTGTCCCCCCGTGTTCTGTGGGGTCTCCCTTTTCACGGTCCCTGGGGACCGCCCACTGAGAACACCGTGTGGCGGCCTCCATCCTCATTGGACCTGACGCCCGGGAGCATCTAGCTGAGTGAGTGCCCCTGCCCTGAGCACCGCCTTCACTTGGTGTCTTGATTTCCTTGTATCCCTCTCAGTTCCCCTCGTGCTCTTCCCGGTGTCTTCTCCTCCTCCTCCTCCTCAGCTACCGGGGTGCGCACAGATTCTAAAGTAAGGTCTGAGCACCGGAATCCACTGAGCATTACAGAGAGACCGCCAAGAAGACTTGCGTCAATGAAGACACAGGCTATGTTCACGGACCAGGAAACTCAGTATTTTTAAAAGGTTCGTCCTCTCCAAGAAGGTCTGCAGGTTTGACATAGTTCAATCAGTACTTCCCAGGGCTTCTTACGGCGTTTGTCAGGCGATGCTCAACTGAGGATGGAAGTGAAAAAATAATCAAGAAAACCCAAATCGAAATGATAAAAAAATAGTTCTGGTCAAAATGGCAAGGAAGAAAACACGGTACTCAAATCCTCCCACAACATATCAAAATGACAGCTACCCCACAGAAAACCATCGCTCAGAACCACCTGGAACCTGGCTGAACAGGAGTCCTGCCGTGAGGGCTTTAAAGAAGAAGCCGCATTAGACTGGCAGGAGGGGCGGGGACAGGGGACGGGTGCTGGTCCCCGCCCACGAGTGTCAGATAAAAGGAGGAATATTTGACTGAAGATGTCCCCCCTTAGGAGCGAGGGGTCCCAGGCCTCCCAGCCCGGATTCCAGAGCCAGGAAGAGAAGCCCCCACAATTTCTGGCTGTGAAAACCAGTGGGCATTTGGCCTGAGGGAGACCAAGGCGGCTGGAGTCCCAGGCAGTTCTTCTGGGGGGGGGGGAGGAGGGGGGACATACACGGACTCACTCAGACTCACTCCCTCCGAGCTCAGCTGAGGCAGCAGCTGAAAAGGAAACACATCCCGGGAGTCACTGAAGGGTCCACACGGGGATCAGAGCCGGAGGGGCGGCCGTCAGAGGCCATTGTTACTTTGAGAAATGCACCCCCACCCCCAGAGCCAGCAGACAGCACCATATCTGAGTCCAGCATGAACTAGTCAGAAGTGATGGAAAGCAAAGACCTTCCACCAAAACTAGTCTTCTACCCAACAAAGCTGTCACTTAGAATTGAAGGACAGATCAAGAGCTCATTGGACCAAAAAAAAAACCCCAAAAAACTCAAGGAATTCATTGCCGCCAAACCTTTAACATCACAGCAATGTTAAAGGCTCTTCCAGAAGAAGAAGGAGGAGGAGGAGGAGGAGGAGGAGGAGGAGGAAGAGGAGGAGGAGAAGAAGAAGAAAAAGAAGAAGAAGAAGAAGAAGAAGAAGAAGAAGAAGAAGAAGAAGAAAAAAAAAAAATTAAGTATCAAAAATACAAATAATGAAATGACAATAAACACACACCGGTCATACCTGTGTGTGCTGTGGCATTCTGTGCAGTGGCCAAGACCTGGAAGCAATGTAAGTGACCATCAAAGGATGAAATTAGAGGCTCTCAGACCTGGCTGCCAAACTGCTCAAATTACTTTGAAGAACCATTTGGCTGTTCCTTCAAATATTATCGCCGAGAAACTCCACTCATGTATTTCCCCAAAGAGAAATGGAAGCATATGTGCGTGCCAGGTTTTCTTTCTAAAAAGACTCATCAGCAAATGTTTACATCCTCGCCAAAAGGTGGGTTAGTTACTGGGAAAAAAAAGATCTCGGTCTGCTTCTGTCTCTTGTATCAACTGTGATCTGTATGCAATTAACTTACCTTGAAGAAACCGTTAACGACAATATCTTTCTCTCAGAGAATTAAAAGACAAACCGACACATCGCTCGTTATTGACCTTACTCAAGGATTTTAAACATCCGCGGCACAGCGACAGAAGCAGAACTGTGATGCTGGTGATACTGTTGCTGTTTGTTAGACTTTTTTTTAAATTCAGATATTTTGGTTGGTGTGCACAAGTGTTCTAGAAAGATGTATATTTTATGAAACACTCTTCCTCTGCCCACCTCAGGGAATTCTCCTGCTATGACTAAAATATAGACGATATTCTGTAATTTCCTGAGTGCCTCCCGTGGGTCAGACGCGAGCTGGACTCTCCCGCCCCCCTGGCCCCGCCCCCCCGTGTTTCATGGGCACCGGAGGTTTGGAGAAATGCGACGAATACAGTGACACGTCAGGAAACAGGAAAAGAAGGCCAGAGGGGGTTGGATGCAGGTCTCTTTACCCACGACCTCGGACCCCCCAGCCTCCTGTCAGGCGGCTCCGTCGCCCCTGACTGGCTGACCCGAGATAAGGCAGCACCAGTGGCTCTGACTTCTCCCTCCGTGGTCTCCGCTCTTCACGACGCCGTGAAAGCTCTCTCTCGCGTGCGATGTCTTAAGCAACAACGGCGAAGACCTTGACGATGACCCAGCTGGTGAAGACCTACATTAAAGAACTGGGTTCTGTCTGTTTGTTTGTTCATGAAAATGGTTTGATCCTAAATAGTTGGTCCTACTCTCCACGGTGCAGTGTGTTGAGAAGAGCAGAGTCCTAAATGGCCCCTGGAAGTCTAAATCTTTTTTCCCTTTCGTCTTCCCTCTGGGTGAGGGACAGAGAGGGACTCTCTTGTGACGCTGGGAAGCTCCACATTGACCCTCCCCCCCCCCAGGAAAAACGCCCACGGAACGATGGTGGCAACGACTTCCTCAATCTTCTGCCTCTACGCAAACACTCGTTTATCTTCTCTCTCTCTCTCTCTCTCTCTCTCTCTCTCTCTCTCTCTGGCACATACAGATAACCCAGCAGCTATTCAAACACCGACTTCCCTCTGGGGAAAGAGGAGGAACGACGTTCAGCTGTGAGAGGAATTGCTCTTCGCAGGGGGAACCGTCAGTGCAACACCTATATTTCTCTCCCTGCCCCGCGGTGAGAACACGCATATTTCAGGAAGCGACGGCGAGACTTCAGTGCAGGTCCCCTGAGTCTGTTCAGGCAAGCGCCGTCCTTACACAGCGATGGCTCACAGACAGGAGTGGGGCAGCCCGCTGTCCTGTGAGATGAGAGGTGTGCTTCACCCCCGGGAGGACCCGGTGCCCCGGCTCTGTGGGGCAGCCCGCTGTCCTGTGACATGAGAGGTGGGCTTCACCCCCGGGAGGACCCGGTGCCCTGGCTCTGTGGGGCTGCCCGCCCCCTGCTGCTTCCAATGCCGAATGTTAATGAGCGCGGGTTGCTGGGCGGGACCCTTTCGGTTTTAGGAGTATTATTCACTACGGGGTCCTCGGGGCTGTTTCTAAATTATAGGGTAAATGGCCTGGCTCCCAGCTTCTCCTCTTTCTTCATCTGTGTAGCCCTCAGCCGTGAGGAGCGTTCCCCGCACAGTGGCCGCGCTGGTCTACCCCGGGTCCCTGACACGCGGTGGGTGGGCGGGGCTCACGGTGCCCACCCTGATGTCTGGGATAGGCGCCCCCAGATGAGCTGCTTCTCACAGCGGTTCTGCCTTCCCTGTTCTTGTCCTCCTCACTTATAAAATGTCCGCACTCTTCTGCATCGGGGTGTCCGTGGCGGTTAGACAGGGACAGCACGTGTGTCGTCAGCGTGGCCGTGACATAGAATTACCTGTCGGGGGGGCCACCGACGTCATTACCGGAAAGGCAGCATCTTGGGGTTTCCCCTCCTGGGGCCGCGTGCGGGTATTTCCTGCCCGGTCCTGTGGCACGGGATGCACTAGGCTCCGTTCTGCACCCTTTCCTGTGTACACGCCCTCCCCTCTGCTCCACTGCGGTGCAACACTGCCCCCGCCGTCAGAGTTTGGACTCGTCATGTGACTCGCTGGGACCAGCAGCTGGTGAGTGACGTCTTTGTGCGCTGGCCACCGCGTAGGGGGGAAGTACCCCCGTGTGTTTCTGCTCATCTCTTGTCCCGAGTGGACCGGGACCTGACCTTTCCGGGGCCCGCGTGTTTCGCCCACGGTGGACACCAGCAGGTATCAAACATGTGCTCAGTACGTGTCACCCATCCTGGATGGCTGGGCTCTGGTTCTGCACGGCGTGTGCTCCCCGGAACCGTCACCTGAGCTGAGGCTCAAACAGGTCATTCCATCATCACGTTTGACGGGCCAGCCCCGGAGTGACCAGGACACACGGCACACATTGTCATCCGCAATCCCCACTCACCCGTCGACATACACTGGACCCCTGGCGCTTGGGCAGCGAAGTCTAGGACTCCAGAGGGTAGATCCGGCCCTCTGCACATCCTCAGAGGGTGCGGCCGGCCCGGGGACCGAGGGAGGGAAGGACAGCCTCTATCCCGAGTGGCTTTCGACTCTGACAGGAGTGACTCACCGCCTCCCTCAGGGTGGAGGATGCTCACTGTGTCCCCCTGCCCTCAGGGTAGAGGATGCTCACCGTGTCCACCTGCCCTCGGGCGGGGCCTGGACGCCCTGCTGTGCCGTGGGGCGGGGCCGATGGAGCAGTCCCCACTGGTGTCTGTTCCCAGCAGCTGGGCAGTCCCGACTGGTGTAGAAGGGGCTGGTCGTCCACACAGGGAGGCAGCCCCTGCTGTTGAGTGCAGGCCCATCTCCAGCCCTGGCCACTCAGGGCACGGTCTCCCCGCCCAGGAGAGGGAAGCACGGAGGTTCCTGAACGGGCTGGTCTCCAGCTCCCCTGTCCGGTGCCTCTTGTCAGCGGCGCCCTCTAGTGGGCATTGACCAGAGACACAGGAAACACACGGATTCTTGCTCCCTGACTCCCTCACTCCGACCCTGAGATCCGTGTTTCTGATTTTCATTGCTGGTGTTCTGTTGGTGTTTTGCAGACTCTTCCCCAACCTGCCAGGCCCTGCACGATCTCTTGGGAGTCCCCCGTCTGTGGGCGACCCAGGCCCCTTCGCTCGCCCTGCAGAGGGAAGGGCGAATGCGCTGAACACGGATCCATCCTCCGGGAAGATTCTTGTCACCGCTGTGTGCAGCGCCGCCCCAATGGGGAGGGAGGTAAGGAGACGGCAGCCCGTTCTGGGCGCACCCTGATATCTCACGCCAACTGAACGGTCCCGTTGGCTCGGAATGCGTGCTCCTCTCTCGGTCCGTGGGTATCCCCGGGTAACAATGGACGTTGGCTGAGAAGTTCAGAAGGCTGACCACACGGGGTGCACCTCTTTGGTGACGACGGGGGAGATGGTGAAATAAGTTGTCCTGTCTGAGAAGGGGACTCCGGATGCCACGGCCCCTGGGGACCTAACGACCTTGATGCTGCAGCCTCAGCGTCCTGCCGGCTTGTCTCCCGTCCCGGGGCGTGTCTCCAGGGGGACAGCCACCCCCCACAAAGCCCAGGGTGTCCTCAGCTGACCTTGCTGACCTGATCGTTCGGGAAGGCCTTCAGCAGCGTCCACCAGGGGGCGATCTGGATAACTCTCAGAAAGTCGGCACTGAGGGAACAGTGCAGGAGAATTAACACAGTCCGGAATAAGACCGTGGGTGCGGACTGCTGCCCGTCCCGTGCACAGAGAGTCCACGCTTGCGTCCACCAGGGGGCGATCTGGATAACTCTCAGAAAGTCGGCACTGAGGGAACAGTGCAGGAGAATTAACACAGTCCGGAATAAGACCGTGGGTGCGGACTGCTGCCCGTCCCGTGCACAGAGAGTCCACGCTTGCGTCCACAGGGAGACGATCTGGATAACTCTCAGAAAGTCGGCACTGAGGGAACAGTGCAGGAGAATTAACACAGTCCGGAATAAGACCGTGGGTGCGGACTGCTGCCCGTCCCGTGCACAGAGAGTCCACGCTTGCGTCCACAGGGAGACGATCTGGATAACTCTCAGAAAGTCGGCACTGAGGGAACAGTGCAGGAGAATTAACACAGTCCGGAATAAGACCGTGGGTGCGGACTGCTGCCCGTCCCGTGCACAGAGAGTCCACGCTTGCGTCCTTTGCAGAGAGGACGGAGGACAGCTCAGTCCCTGGGCTGCTGGCGGTGACATTCTCAGTGCCACATGCGGTGTCCACGTGCCCCAGTGAAGGGGACACATTCCTCTTAGCTCAGCGGCTACATCTGGGGCCACCGCCTGGAGAGGCACACCGTGGGTCACCAACTTTCCAGCCCCTGTGGTCCCGGGCGGGAGGGTCTCACAGGGGCCAGATGGGCTAATTCATGGAGGTCGGCGGGCGTGGCCAACCCTGCATTCTCCGAGTGGCCGGAGCTGTGCTGGTTCCCCAGTTCTTCTTGGGTGTGGCACGGTTGTTTTTTTTTTTTTGTTTGTTTGTTTTTTAATTCCTTATTTGGACAGAGATGAGAGAGGGGAGTTAGGGATCTTCCCATTGATGCCACCCTGACTGTTCTGCTACAAAATGGGACACAGATTCGAAGGTGCTGCTGGCTGGCTGTTCTGCACATTCATTCAACTTTATACACAGAGGTTGGGGAACGGCCACATATGTGATATTTACACACACATGTGTGCACACACACATCGATGGCGTACGGACCTGATAAAATAGGGGATATTTCAAGATGAGTCTGGAGCGATGAACTATCCCCTACCTGTCGTGAGCAGTGTATTTCTCACCCTCACTAGAGGACTGTGTGTCTTGCTCTGTACCCACATGTCAGATCAGCCTTCACATCCAAAAAACTCTCAAACATTGTGGATACCCTCCCCTTCCTAAGGCACCATCACTCCGGGCAGTACTGTCCCCTGAAAGAAGAATTAGAAGTGCCTGACCAGGTGGTGACACAGTGGATAAAGTGTCGAACTGGAACGTGGAGGACCCAGGTTCGAAACTCGGAGGTCGCTGGCTTGAGCGTGGGATCATAGACATGAACCCATGGTTGCTGGTTTGAGCCCAAGGTTACTGGCTTGAGCAAGGGGTCACTCGCTCTGCTGTAACCCTCTGGTCAAAGCACATATGAGAAAGCAATCAATGAACAGCTTAGGTGTTGCAGCGAAGACCTGATTTTTCTCATTTCTTTCCCTTCCTGTCTGTCCCTATCTGTCCCTCTCTCTGTCTCTCTCTCTGTCTCTGTCACACAAAAATAAAATAAAAAGGCATAGGAGCACATTTCCTGAGCACAGATGCAACCTCACGAGGCGTGCTTCCTCCTCTCCTTCAGTCCCTGAGCCCTGGGTCAAAACTGGCATCTGAAAAATTAGATCTTAGAAACACAGTTGTTTTTCCATTGTTGTTCTTTGACCTCAATCTCCTGCTCCCTCAACCCTCTTCCAAAGTTTGTTTTTAATACAAAAAGCCCAGGATGTCCTTAGCCGACTGCCAGCCTGCTCCGTCGGAGGGAAGGCCGCGCTCTGTCAGCCGTTGTCACTCACCCGTGCGGTTCCGGGTGTGACTGGCACTCAGCCTCCCTGCTGGCTGCAGGAATTGCATCTAACTTGCCTTTCAAAGCAAATCCGCTGCTGAAGATCACTGCCCTTCGGACTTGATGTCACACGAAGCCCTGTGCCATTGCATGTGCCATTGTCAGATCTGGTCTGCAGGGGCACAGCCACCCCCCAAAAAACCAGTGCACCCTCAACCAGGCTCTTCTGTGTGTGTGTGTGTGTGTGTGAGAGAGAGAGAGAGAGAGAGAGACAGGGGCAGAGAGAGACAGAGAGAGGGACAGACAGGGACAGACAGACAGGAAGGGAAAGAGCTGAGAGGCATCAATTCTTCGTTGCGGTTCCGTAGTTGTTCATTGATTGATTTCTCATATGTGCCTTGACCTGGGTGGGGGCTACAGCAGAGCGAGTGACCCCTTGCTCAAGCCTTGCTCAAACCAGATGAGCCCGTGCTCAAGCTGGCGACCTTGGGGTCTCGAACCTGGGTCCTCCGTGTCCCAGTCCAGCGCTCTATCCACTGTGCCACTGCCTGGTCAGGCTCAAGGAGGGTCTTCTTTATCCTCCTGACCCTCCCCACTGGGCATCTTCTCCGGGGGGGTCACTGTCCCCCTCCCCACTGGGCATCTTCTCCAGGAGGGTCAGCGTCCCCCTCCCCACTGGACATCTTCTCCGGGAGGGTCAGCGTCCCCCCCCACTGGGCATCTTCTCTGGGGGGGTCAGCGTCCCCCTCCCCACTGGGCATCTTCTCCGGGGGGGTCAGCTTCCCCCCCACTGGGCATCTTCTCTGGGGGGGTCCGCGTCCCCCTCCCCACTGGGCATCTTCTCCGGGAGGGTCAGCTTCCCCCCCACTGGGCATCTTCTCCGGGGGGGTCCGCATCCCCCTCCCCACTGGGCATCTTCTCCGGGAGGGTCAGCGTCCCCCTCCCCACTGGACATCTTCTCCGGGGGGGTCCGCGTCCCCCTCCCCACTGGGCATCTTCTCCGGGAGGGTCAGCGTCCCTCTCCCCACTGGACATCTTCTCCGGGGGGGTTCAGCGTACCCCTCCCCACTGGGCATCTTCTCCGGGACGGTCAGCGTCCCCCTCCCCACTGGACATCTTCTCCGGGGGGGTCCGTGTCCCCCTCCCCACTGGACATCTTCTCCGGGGGGGTCCGCGTCCCCCTCCCCACTGGGCATCTTCTCCGGGACGGTCAGCGTCCCCCTCCCCACTGGACATCTTCTCCGGGAGGGTCAGCGTCCCCGCAGCGAGTGCATGGAAGGCCGGGGGCACCGCAGTTCTCAACCACGGACTATAGAACACTGTACACATGACGCAACACTCACTTTATAAAACAAAAAATTTCTCCAATGACACATAGACCTTGGTTTCTGTAGCTTTTTCACTTTATCAAGTTTTATGCAGTAACAATGTTACAATCAGTGATGCGTCTGCGGCTCTGACATCGCTAGGTGAGAGCGACCTTCCAACGCCACTGCCACCCTCGGAACCAGGCCGCCCACGCATCCAGCCCAGGACTGGACCGTTGGCAGAGAGCGGTTCTGTCCTGTACTTACGGCCGCGGCGGCACTCTGCCTCACCTGCAGTCTTGACGCCCAGAGGAACTTTGGAACTTCTGTGGATTTGGCTGTTTCGGTTTGATTCCACAATCCTGTGCTTGATTCCTTCACTCCTCGCTCTCAGTCTGGTTCACATCGCTTGAGAAAACAGCTTCCGACTCCTCGTCATACAAAGTACGTCCGGACCTGTTCACCCTGCATCTTGAGATTTTATTGTTGTTGTTGCTGCTGCCGGTCTTGTTAACTTTAGGTCTCCTATTAATCTACGAATCACCTCTGAAATCGATAGATACAGCGTCCACTGACACCTCGACCCAGCGCCTTGACCTCGGACAATCTGTCTACGCACCAGCGGGTGGGAGGCCGGGAGCACCTGCTGTCCTGGACGGGCTCCACCCCCCTCTGGACCCAGCCCTGCCTCTCCACGTGTTCGCTGTGGTCACGCGGTTCTGCGGTTCAGGAAACATCACGTGTGCAGAGAACCCATGTCAACCTGCTGTCCTGGACGGGCTCCACCCCCCTCTGGACCCAGCCCTGCCTCTCCACGTGTTCGCTGTGGTCACGCGGTTCTGCGGTTCAGGAAACATCACGTGTGCGGAGAACCCGTGTCAACCTGTGAACTGGACGGGCTCCACCTCCCTCTGGACCCAGCCCTGCCTCTCCACGTGTTCGCTGTGGTCACGCGGTTCTGTGGTTCAGGAAACATCACGTGTGCAGAGAACCCGTGTCAACCTGTGAACTGGACGGGCTCCACCTCCCTCTGGACCCAGCCCTGCCTCTCCATGAGTTCGCTGTGGTCACGCGGTTCTGCGGTTCAGGAAACATCACGTGTGCAGAGAACCCGTGTCAACCTGTGAACTGGATGGGCTCCACCTCCCTCTGGACCCAGCTCTGCCTCTCCACGTGTTCACTGTGGTCACGCGGTTCTGCGGTTCAGGAAACATCACGTGTGCGGAGAACCCGTGTCAACCTGTGAACTGGACGGGCTCCACTCTTCATCCCTGTGGTTCTAACATCCGCTCCTTTCCCGCAGTGACTTCCGGAGTCAGATGCCGAGAAATCCCCCCCCTTTTTTCTCAGAACCTGTCCGTGCCTCAGGACGGTGCTACATTTTAATTTCCTTTATATTCCCACCTTGGGTGCCCTTACCTGGTTTTGTGGTTTCCTCTGTGCTCTTAATATTTTCTTGTTCAGAGAAAAAAAAAACAACCCTTTTTTTTTTCTTTCAAATATGAGTTACCGTATAACATTGTTTTCTAGCTTCTTACTCAGTCTTTTATTTGATGGACTCTATTCTATTATTTTTTGAAGATATTCGACTTAGCTGGTCCTAGAACTTCTTTTTATAAATTGGAGGTTTCCTGGCCACCATCCTGCAGCTGCTGTCCCTGTGAGTTGAAAGTTCCTTCTCTTCTTTCTTACATTCTTACACCGAACCTTCCTCTTTCTCGGTTCCGCCTCCATGTCTCCTGACGCGCGCCCACGCACATCCCTGAGTCTCCCGGTCTGAGCACCAGTCGTGGTGACACTGGCTGATGGCTTCGTAGTCAAAAGAATTTCCCTGCAGAAGTTTTGAAGGCAGTATCTTCGAGAAGCTGGTTTCACTGATGCGCTAGCCGGTGACAGCCGAAGTCCCAATGTTCGTAGATTTTTTTTTTTTTTCCTGAAACTTTTGGCCCTTTCCCTGGTGTTTTGAGATCTTATGATAATATGTTTAGGAGTCTCCATTGTTAAAATTCCTCTCACTTGTCATTTTAATTTTTTTTAAATCTCTAAGTGTGTGTTTCTCGTGTCCTGGGAACTTTTGTTATTTCTGGATAACTTCTTCTCTCCACCCTTCTATCCACTCTTTTTTCCCCGAAAATATATTTGTGTTTTTCTTTCTCCAAGTTATTCCATTAAGTGTTTGTGTGTGTGTGTATTTAATTCTTTTTCTAAAATATTTTCAAATTTTAATAATTTTTATTTTATACTTTAGCTCAAAATTGGACTTGGGTGAGAAACCCCACCTTCTCTCTGGAAGCATTATTCCTTTTTTGTTCATGATTCTAAACACAGCGCTTCATTCCAAATTCTAGAAACATCCTGCTACGGACTCCATCGCCCACTCTCCCAGTTCAGATAGTGAAGTCCCCACCCCAATGTGAAAGTCTGCAGAGGGGCGGGGCAGGTAGAAGGTGATTAAGGTGAAATGAGGTCATTAAGATAGAGCTCCATCTAAAAGGACTGAGTCCTTATCAGACAGGACGGTCTCTCTCTCTCTCTGTTTCTCTCTGTCTCTGGGTCTCTCTCTCTCTCTCTCTCTCTCTCTGTCACACACACACACACACACACACACACACACACGGACACTGCAAGAAAGCAGGAGTCTGCAAGCCAGGAGTGTTGGGTTTAATAATCTCACGAACATGATGTCTGCCTCCTAAAGAAGCCACCACAACCCCTTCTCCAGCAGGCAACGTGCTCCCTGATATTACGTCCCTGAAGCCACCTCTTCCATGAGCTTTAGTGTCATATAAATTCAGCAAAGTTATTTTTCTCATTTCATTAAACTGTGTTTCAATCAAACTGAAAAATAGCAGAACTACAGAACCACCCAGTCTACGTGTTTGTACCGTAAAAAAAAAAAAATAATAATACATTTCAACTACCTCATGTGGCTCATTCCTTGCTTATCTGGTAGAAACCTGACTAAAAAAAAATAATAATTCTATGATGTTTGATTGCTCAATACAGCCGATCATATTCTTACGATCTTAGATAGGTTAAGTGAGCGGAGTCCTTTGTGGGATTTTAACATCAGTTACAAGAACGTAAAAGGAACAATACAAATTACTGCAAGGTGCTTATCTAAATTAGCAGCTCACACCGCTGGAATCCATTACACAACCAGACCACATTGACTTCATCCGTTATACTCCTTAATTAGTAACAAGAACTGAAGTTTTCAAATCAATCTCTTATCAAATAAAAAAAAATTACTAAAAAATCAAACTAAAATGACTGGTCAAAAAAACAGATACATTGTGAACACTGGTGTTGAGGGAAGACTCCCCTAAGAATGAGATGTTTGAGCCAAGATCTGAAGGGCGGGTGAGAGTTAGCTGCCGTGAAGGGAAAGGGAAAAGCTGACCCTTTTCTGGGAACGGCAGGGTCAGACGTCCCGAATCGGAAAGGGAAGCGTGAGTGTTCAAGACGTTCGAAGGAGCGGGCGCGGGTCCCGGGGGTCCCGGAGGCTGGACAGCCTCCCAGCGAGGGGACCCTCCTCCAACGCCAAGTACAGACGTCGTGATGGTGCTTTCTTTGTTTTGTTTTCTGTTGACAGAGACAGAGAGAGAGTCAGAGAGAGGGACAGAGAAGGACAGACAGACAGGAAGGGAGAGATGAGAAGCATCAGTTCCTCGTTGCGGCTCCTTAGTTGTTCATTGATTGCTTTCTCATATGTGCCTTGACCGGGGGGCTACAGCAGAGCCAGTGACCCCTTGCTCAAGCCAGTGACCTTGGGCTGAAACTAGTGACCTGGGGCCTCAAGCCAGCGACCATGAGGTCATGTCTATGATCCCATGCTCAAGCCAGTGACCCTGCGCTCAAGCTGTTGACCTTGCGGTTGCAAACCTGAATCCTCCGTGTCCCAGTCCGACGCTCCATGCACTGCGCCACCGCCCGGTCAGGCCCGTGATGATTCGTAATGTTGCCCTCGTTCACTCAATGAGCTAGTGGTTACGCTGTAGATTTCTGAGGGTAAAAAGACACACAAAGATGCGTCGTCATGCTTGTTCTACCCCCCAGGGGCTCACACCAACTCTTCAGCACAGCAAGCTCATTACTCTGCACGCCTGCGCCGTGGGGCTGTGTGAATTCTGCTCAGCACCGGGTCTCTGTCCTGCGGATCGCCATCATGCTGACGTGGCGCTGCGGTTCCGGTTCTGTAGAGACCCGGCTCTCCACCACCACCCCCCAGCGTGTGTCTTCTGAACACTCTCTGTGTCCCGGGCAGAGCCCGCGGTTCACGCCCCTGCGGACCTTCTCTCCTTCGGACCGGCATGAACCGAGCGTGCACAAGCCGCAGCAGAGAGCGAGTGAGGTGCGTGCACGGGTCTCTGAGACCAGCCCCTTCTCCAGGGCCGCCCCCCGTCTGCGTGGCTGAGTCGTGCCATTAGCCCTCGCACCGAGAAAACCAAGGACACAAGAAAATACCTGGAGTCGTCGGAAGTGGAGCTGCGGGCTCTCCAAGCAGACAGCGAGCTGCAGAAGCGGTGGGAGCTAATTGGACATGTTTGGAGGAAAAGAAAAAATGGGAGAAGTCGTGAACGCCGACTACACTTTTCGGGATAGCTTCGAAGGAATCATCCTATGTTAATTATGGACCGTCCTGGGACCGTGTCACCCCGAGCTGTCCTCGGAATCGCTAGTCAGAGCCCGGCTTGTTCACAGCCTGGATTTCACCACCTTTTTTTTTTTTTCTTTTTAACAATCTACTGGCTCCAACAGCTTGGTTGCTAACATCCACATTTTTTTTCTTTTTATGGTGATTGGTGTTATTGCAGCTTTTAACTGACTCTGGTGGCAGACACATTGGTTACCTCTTAAAATGACTTTCTCACATGGCAGGAAAAAAACTCACAAAAAAAAAAAATGAAGTGAAAGAGAGTGGATTTGCAATGTCGTCTGATGAACGGCCGCTGAAGCCCTTTTCTTCCCAGACGGCGTCACATGAGGTCTGAGCGCCTGCGAGCCAGTAACCCGTGTCACCCAGTGGCTGACATGATGAATGCAGACGCTCGCTGTCCACCGAGTCACCATGGACCGAAGTTGGTGCTCACTGACCACCGAGGCGTGGACATCCACACGTAATTCCAAGGAGCCGGCAGAACAAAGGGTTCACCTCTAGATGAGCCGGGACGCCGTCGGCCGGGAAGAAGGCTTTACGCCCACACGCAGAACGACAAGCCACCTTCTGACTGAGGATGGACGGGTCCCCGTGATGCTTTGCTCTTATGTCACCAGCGTCTCAGAGGGTCAGTCCACACATCACTCTCCTCTCCTCCCGTCCTGCTGTGAAACGTATCCAAGGCAATTTCAGAAAGGATACAGTGATTCTGGATAAATGTATCTAAGACAACGAATTGCATTACTTTGCCGATGAAAAATGGAATACATATTACATGTTGGCTTTTAACCCTCTTTGACTATTGAATTCAAAGTTTTACTTTGTTTTATTTTAGTCCTTCTTCCTTTATGGGATTTTCTCAAAAGCTGTGTGTGTGTCCATCTATAATAGTTTCTTATGGCTCTGTAACAAATCACCACAGGCTTAAGAATTTAAAGCTGCAGGGTGCCACAAGAATTGTTAAAACATCCGACCCCTGACCCTTTAGTCAGGGACGCTGGCCACTTTCTCCTTAGATTGTCCAGTCAGAACGTGTCAACAGCCAACATACCAATAGCCACCTCGTGGAAAGGAATCAGAATGATAAATTTTTTTTGGGGGGGGGAGGGGACATGGAAAAACATATATTTTTGGTATCCTTCAGAATTTTAGTAATTAGTTCATGTGTAGCATTAACTAAGAAAGGTTGACAGTCGCCGGTTTAAAGTCACGTGGGTTTATTACCGAACCATTCGGGAGGCCAGACGTCCGAAATCAAGGTGTTGGCCAGACCACGTTCTTTCCAGAAGCTCACGGAAGAGTCGTGGCCTTGCCTTCTGGGACGACCCCCTGCTCTCCGTGGCCACCTCGTGCCCCTCCCCCATGTCCTCTGTCACATCTCCAGCCACCCCCCCTTCCCAACGTCCTGCTGCCCGTGACGGGCTCCCGATGAGCGATGACATGGGGTTGTCCCAGGTCCCCCAGGAAGCCTCCGCATCTCAGGTCCTCACTCCCGTCCGCAGTCTCATTTGTCACGGGCGCGAACATCCTGACAGGTCTGGGTGGGGGGGTGGGGGGGTCACGACCTGGATGGGCGTTTTCTGGGCCACCTTGTTTAGCCTGTTGTAAGGATCATGTCACCTAAGCGTGGACTGTTGTCTCCACGTCAGGGAGTGCCGGGTGCCCAGCGTGTGAACCTCTGGGAGTGCCGGGTGCCCAGCGCGAGAACCTCTGGGAGTGCCGGGTGCCCAGCGCGAGAACCTCTGGGAGTGCCGGGTGCCCAGCGTGTGAACCTCTTCCCCTCACTCACGTTGCGTTTTGGGGGCGTTCGGCTGTTTTGGATGCGTGTGTTTTACTTCTAGACGATAACGCTCAATATTTCAGAGTCAGGTTCGTCTGACCCAGGTGTCACTTCAGATTCTTTTCTTTCATAAAAAAATAATAATCCTGTCTTTCTGTAATGCTTTTTACAGCGAATGTATGTCCCCTATGTGTACATTGATCATTTATCATTAACAAGGACACTTTTTCTAAGGACTGTTTTTTTTTTTCTTTTTTTCATGAGCGAGGCCCAATTTCTCATCGTTAGGTGAAAAATGAAACCGCATTTCACCTCTTTCACCCGGGCCCCCATCCTGCCTCTCCTCTGACAGCAAAGGTAAAGTGCTGATAGGTACCGACTGGTGGTTACAAACCAGTCACAGGGGTGTAAAATACAGAACAGAAAACATAGTAACGTTGTCCGACCTCTGGGTGGGGCCGGGTGGGCACTGGAAACATCGGGGGACACTCTGTAATGTATATGACCATCTAACCTCCAAGTTATACCCCCGAGACTGATACAAAATGGTGTTGAACGTCAACTGTAAATGAAATACTAAATTAAAATATCAACCACTGTTTTGTGTCTACCTGCCGAGTGCTAGAAGTCATAGAGACTTCTAATTATCAGAACAAAATTCCAAAGGTAGATCTGGCTTGACCCAAACCCAAGACTCGGAGTGGACTGGTGAATTGAACTTACTGTTTGATTCTAGACTTTAGTTAAAAGACAGGCTGCCATTAGTAAAAAACAAAAAAACAAAAAACCAAACACACCAAGCAAACAAAACAAGCAAAAAACAAAAAAATAAACCAACAAGGGATGAATCTCATTCACCCACAGACTTTCAGGTAATTGTTATTTAACGATGTGTGTTTGTATCTGTTCTTGTCTGGCTTCTCAGTTCTGTCACAGATGAATGCTTCTCCCATACGTCTCTAGATAAACCTATTAAAATGAGACGATTGCAAGTGAGAAGCCGCCACACTGGAGGCTTCTGTTCCCGGAGGGCTGCGAGGGTCGACTCATGTGACGTTTTGTCCCCTCCTCGGCCGTGGTGAGCTGTCCCCCTGCCTCCATCATCTCCCCACGGAGCCGGCCGAGTGGACTCTCCTCTGTCCTCCCTCCATCGTCTCCCCACGGAGCCGGCCGAGTGAACTCTCCCCTGTCCCGCCTCCATCGTCTCCCCACGGAGCCGGCCGAGTGGACTCTCCCCTGTCCCGCCTCCATCGTCTCCTCACGGAGCCGGCCGAGTGGACTCTCCCCTGTCCCGCCTCCATCGTCTCCCCACGGAGCCGGCCGAGTGGACTCTCCCCTGTCCCGCCTCCATCGTCTCCCCACGGAGCCGGCCGAGTGGACTCTCCCCTGTCCCGCCTCCATCGTCTCCCCACGGAGCCGGCCGAGTGGACTCTCCCCTGTCCCCCCTCCATCGTCTCCCCACGGAGCCGGCCGAGTGGACTCTCCTCTGTCCTGCCTCCATCGTCTCCCCACGGAGCCGGCCGAGTGGACTCTCCCCTGTCCCCCCTCCATCGTCTCCCCACGGAGCCGGCCGAGTGGACTCTCCTCTGTCCCGCCTCCATCGTCTCCCCACGGAGCCGGCCGAGTGGACTCTCCCCTGTCCCCCCTCCATCGTCTCCCCACGGAGCCGGCCGAGTGGACTCTCCTCTGTCCTCCCTCCATCGTCTCCCCACGGAGCCGGCCGAGTGGACTCTCCTCTGTCCTCCCTCCATCGTCTCCCCACGGAGCCGGCCGAGTGGACTCTCCTCTGTCCCGCCTCCATCGTCTCCCCACGGAGCCGGCCGAGTGGACTCTCCTCTGTCCCGCCTCCATCGTCTCCCCACGGAGCCGGCCGAGTGGACTCTCCTCTGTCCCGCCTCCATCGTCTCCCCACGGAGCCGGCCGAGTGGACTCTCCTCTGTCCCGCCTCCATCGTCTCCCCACGGAGCCGGCCGAGTGGACTCGCCTCTGTCCCTCCACTTTAAGCTCGGGGACGCCAGGAAGGACCTCGCCTCTGTGGTTTGGAAACTGCGTCACCATAACCTGAGGGTTTGGGTGTGGGGACAGAACTCCCAGGCACCAGACTGGGGGAGGTACGAGAAGGGATCAATGACGATAGAATGAACGGATGATTGAAGTGATAAAAGGTGGTTTTTTGCAGAAATTTTGAAAACAATGGCTGGGGTATGGATGTTGAATTCTTATTTAACGGTGTCTTTCTCATGTTCCTTTTGATTTTCAATAGATGTCCCAGACGCCTCTGACGCAATGCTGTCTTCCTCATCCTCAGAAACGCACACGGATGGGAAAGCGGAAGATTTCCTTCGTCAGTATTCCTTACTGGGGAGACAGCGGCGTGGAGATGGAAGGCATGCCCTTGGGACCCGTTTAACATCCGCAGCCGTTCCACAGGGTGGGCGGAGCAAGCCTAGGTTGACAGGGTTTATATGGAAAATAATACAACAGTTAATAAACACTAATCATGCTCCCAACCAGGCGGTGGCGCAGTGGAAAGAGCGTTGGACTGGGATGCGGAGGACCCAGGTTCAAGACCCTGAGGTCGTCAGCTTGAGCGCGGGCTCATCTTGTTTGAGCAAAGCTCACCAGCTTGGACCCAAGGTTGCTGGTTTGAGCAGGGGGTCACTCGGTCTGCTGAAGGCCCATGGTCAAGGAACACGTGAGAAAGCAATCAATGAACAACTAAGGAATTGCAACAAAAAACTGATGATTGATGCTCCTCATCTCTCTCCATTCCTGTCTGTCTGTCCCTATCTATCCCTCTCTCTGTCTCTCTCTCTGTCTCTGTAAATAAATAAATAAATAAATATTAATAATGCAAAAGCGACCTGTCCGCAGACCCGGCGCTGCACACCCACTTCTGCCCCACCCTCTGAGACACCGACAGGCTAACAGTCCTATCTGCTCACGGGAGGAGGAGGAGCATTCTGTCAGAAAACGTGCGGTGTTTCCTCCCAGCAGCCGCTCCATGAATGGGCTGTGATGTGTCAGTTGTTCCGTGCACGCCTGGGTCCCAGAGTGGAAACGGAACCCCTCCGCACGAGGGGACCCAGTCCCGCCCCTCCAGGACATTCCTGCCCTGTCCCTTAGCTAGATGCCCGTTCTCGTTCTAAAGCCAACAGTTGGCCCAGACGGATCCTTCTCACGAGCCCACGGGTTTACACACAGAACTTGCTTCAGCCACGCCTTCCGAGGAAACGGTTGCTTTGATTTCACAAACATTTCTGAAAGAATTGAGAGGAGGAGCCGAAGGCCTGGCCCGGGGGTGAGAAAAATCACCGTGTCCTCGCCGTCCAGCCCCGGCCCCATGAACAGTGGACTGCACTGCTCAGATGTCCACTGCAGCTGGATTCTGCTTCCAGTGGGGAAAACCCACTTACCAGGAGAGAAATAAAAGCAAACCTATGAGCGACTCGGTGGCTAGCAGGTCGGAGATGGTTTCATATGACAACAACCCGCGTCGACAAAGTCTCGGGATACCGGCTGGTCCTGTCCCCTCATCAAGCTTCTATTCTAAAGAGCTCCGTCAAATGTCTGTGGGCGTCTGGGCCCCACCCCTCTGCCGGCCCAGAGTTGCTCCGCCCGCAGTGGGATGGGTCCCTGGTCCTCACGCCTCAGGTGACAGGCGTGACATCTAACTGTCCAGACCTCGCCCGACGTCCCCTGGCAAGCAGGGTCAGTGGCGTCCCCCGGCGAGCAGTGCGGGCCCAGCCCCATGGAGACCCCGTGGAACCAGAGCTGTGTCTGCACACGGAGGCCAAGGGCCTGGCGTTCCTGCGCACGGGGGGACCCGGGCGCCCCGTCTGGTAATGGGCATGGGGCTTGCCTTCTCAGCTGTGGTCCCGAGGCTGACTCTGACCTCCCAGGAGACACGCTGTCCTTGGAAACCGGCGGGGGACGTGGTGGACAAGCCCTGGACACAGAACGGGCCCGTCCGACCGTTTCCACCGCTGAGATTTACGACCTGAGCGTCAGAAGCTCCTCTTCACATCCTGGTCCTTGGTTAGGCAGCAAAACTGCTCCCCTAAGTACCCGAGTGACGGCCGGGTGGCCCAGCGGGTCTGACCCCACGGAATGGTCCCACTTTCTCAACAGACTCCAAAGGCGCTGGAGTTGGGCTGCTGGACGTGTGAGTCAGAAACTTGTGTGCAGAGGGATAAAACCAACACACATACAACCGTGCACATACACACACAACCACATATATACACACATAACCACACACATACACACTAACATAACCACGTAAATACACACTAATATAACCACACACACACAAAACCACACACATACACACAGCCATGCACATAGCCACACACACAACCACAGGCACAGACATGCACACAACTAAAAACATGCACAGAGAACCACACACACGTACATACACACATGCCCAGACACACACACACATGCACGTACACTCCCGTTCTGAAGGAGCAGTACACCACACGTGTCCCCCTCCGTTAGTGTATTGCACACTGACCCTCACAACCCGGCCTGGCTTGTCTCTGTGCCCGCGCTACAGTAAGTCCAGTGTGCTTGGCCCGGTCTTCTTCCTGAGGTGAAGACATGGTGTTCTCCCCCTCGCCCTGTTCCTGAAATGCCAGCACACCCGTTGGCCTCTTCGAATTCCTGTCTTCGGCCCTGGCCGGTTGGCTCAGTGGTAGAGCGTTGGCCTGGCATGCGGGGGACCCGGGTTCGATTCCCAGCCAGGGCACACAGGAGAAGCGCCCATCTGCTTCTCCACCCCTCCCCCCCTCCTTCCTCTCTGTCTCTCTCTTCCCCTCCAGCAGCCAAGGCTCCATTGGAGCAAAGTCGGCCCGGGCGCTGGGGATGGCTCCTTGGCCTCTGCCACAGGCGCTAGAGTGGCTCTGGTCACAACATGGCGACGCCCAGGATGGGCAGAGCATCGCCCCCTGGAGGGGCAGAGCATCGCCCCCTGGTGGGCAGAGCGTCACCCCCTGGTGGGCGTGCCGGGTGGATCCCGGTCGGACGCATGCGGGAGTCTGTCTGACTGTCTCTCCCCGTTTCCAGCTTCAGAAAAATACAAAAAAAAAAAAACAAACAAAAAAACAAATTCCTGTCTCCCACGGGAGAAGACGACTGTTTCTCATGACTAATTATTTCCACCCGAAGGGGGAGTTCTGAAAAGACTAACAAGTTGAAGCTTCCGGGTTTTGTCCAGTTTTGTTCGTAGGTAAACAGGAACTCGGAGGCAATATCACAGGAGGGCAGGCGCTGGGAGGGGAGGGGAGTTGCTCCCAGAGTCCCACCACCTGCAGGAAAGGCAGGGAGCGTGTGCAGAGCTTCCCCAAAGTCACCAGAAGCAGAGCCCGCCCTTTCTAACACCTTTCATGCAATGCAGAGATAAGTAGTTGGCTTATGCATGAATTATCTGTACACACGGATTACAGGTTTTCGTCTGGCTCCCCCAGGTTCGCGGGTTCCCGTGATTACGGAAAGCAGGCACGTCTCCTGGTCCCCCTGCAGGAGCCGGGCAGGTGTGTTTGTTTCGATAGAGTAGGAATGAGGCCAAAATTCTGCCAGAACACGTCAGAGCGTTAATTAAATTCAAACAGAAGTGAGCAAAATTCTATTCACCTCCTCCGCCCCCCGCCCCCACTGTGCCCGTGGAGGGGACGGCCCCTCAGTTTCTCCTCCTGAGGGCTAACAAACAGGCGTCATCGTTCACTGTGGTTGTTCCTCCCTGATCTGTTTGTTTTCAGAGGGGTGTCGTTTCACAGGTTAGCGTCCGCTCCGACATGGCTTCCCTCTCCCCGGACGTGTTAGATCCATCCCCTCAAACTCAGGCGTGGCCGTTACCCTGCCCGGGGCGGGGTTCGCGGTGCAGCGAGGCGCCCGGTCCATGCGGGAAGGGGTTTCCGTCCACCTGGTGACGCCAGTTGGAAATAGCATTTCAGTTAAAAGCGTCAGCGGCTTTACCTACGTCACCTTGTGGACCCCTCACAGTAGCTAATGGAGAAAGTCGTGTGAACCCCGTTTTACGGAGGAGGAAACTGAGGCTTAGGGAGGTTCTCACAGACTAAACTGAAAGCAGGCCGTAGGTCCCCTCGCTCCAATGCGCAGAACCGAGGCTCAGAACTGTGCCGTGCACGCATTGCGTCATTGCTTACGAGAGCAGATGCGTTGGAACTGGGCGCTCAACAAAGGGAACAGCTGACCGATGTATGTTGTGTGATACTGCAGCATGGTATTGCCCACTGAAAAAGTGAAGTTGTTGCTTTTAAACCAACAAAATATTTATATTTAAACTTTTTATTTATTGATGTGAGAGAGAGAGGGAGAGAGAGAGAGAGAGAGAGAGAGAGAAGAGAGAGATTGATTTGTTGTTCCATTTATTGATGCACTCATTGGTTCATTCTTGTATGAGCCCTGACCAGGGATTGAACCCGCAACCTTGGCATGTCAGGATGAAGTTCTCACCAACTGAGCCACCAAGCTAGGGCTGGTTCATTTTTAAAATGTACATCAAATATATATATTACAAATAACAACATATAATTATGTTGGGTTCTGCCTGAAAAGCAATAAATAAAATCTATGTCTTATGGCATTTACATATAAGTAGTGGTTGAAATTTTACTGATATAACTTAAAAAAAAAAGCCCTGGCCAGTTGGCTCAGTGGTAGAGCTGATATCAGCCTGGCATGTGGATGTCCTAGGTTCAATTCCCAGTCAGGGCACACAGGAGAAGCACCCATCTGCTTCTCTACCCACTCCCCCTCTCACTTCTCTTTCTCTCTTTCTCTTTCCCTCCTGCAGCCAAGGCTCCATTGGAGTGAGTTGGTCCTGGGCACTGAGATGGCTCCATGGCCTCTGCCTCAGGTGCTAAGAAGATCTTGGTTGCTGAGCAACGAAGCGACACCCAGATGGGCAGAGCATCACCCCTTGGCGGACATGCCGGGTGGGTCCGGTTCAGGGCACATGCAGGAGTCTGTCTCTCTGCCTCCCCTCCTCTCAGTGAACAATATGGAGGCAGAGACAAACTATATATATATATATACACACACACACACACACACACACACACACACACACATATGCACGCACACACACATGCCATTATTTTGGGGTCTCTACATCTATAAACCTGAACATAGATTTTTATAATGCTGAGTAAGCTTGGATTAAATTAAAGCACAAAAATTTGCCCACATGGCTCCTTTGATTAGCTTTGAGCATATTATTCATTTGACTATTTTTATTTGAAATAGCAAATTTGAAGTGGGAAGTGATTTTTTTTTCTTCTGATGGATGTGGGCCAAATTAATGAAACCAATACACCCAGCAGACAGAAGTCGTCTGTCAGAGACACTTGTGAGGCGTTTTGCGTAGAAACATCCTTGTGTTGTGACATCCTTATGTCTTGTTTTCTGACAGTGCTATCATTTGCTCTAAGAAGTGTGTTTTAATCAGCTGCCCCGTGTCTCCGCTGCCGTTCCGGGTGGGAATCACTGAATTTGGTAAGGATGAAGCAGTGTAGCTGGGCTGTGATTTTCATTTCATTTTGTTTCATTTTTATTCATTGACCCTTCTTGCTTTCAGACCCAGGGTCTAATTAAAAACAATGCTTCTTCAAGGGGTCGTCCCCGAAGGTCGTTTTCACGGAGCTCTGAGGGATGGGTGGGGTAACACCGCCTGCTTCTCGAACCGGGGAGTCAGGGGCGGGGGGGGGGACGGACGTGGTGGCTGCAATGACCGGTGTCGGTCATTAAACCCTCTCCAGGGGTCCCCAAACTATGGCCCGCGGGCTGCATACGGCCCCCTGAGGCCATTTATCCGCCCCCCCCACTGCACTTCCGGAAGGGGCCCCTCTTTCATTGGTGGTCAG